>NC_137735.1:1080478-1808457 GCF_963264785.1 Psittacula echo
GTTTTGACCCAAAGATGTTTCCAGATCAAGATGAGGCTCCCAGGTGCTCCCAGCCATTAGGTCTGTGTCAAATGAATCCTACTCGGCTGGAGGTTGGCTCTCAGCTACTCCAGATCTCATACTGATGACCTCAATGCAATCCCTCCAACAGTGGGGGTGGATCAGAGCTCAGACATATCCTGTCCCTGTGCTCCTGGGGGGCTGAATCCACTCACCATTAAGGATTTATTACAGAATTATCCCAGGCACAGCTACAGGTTGGGCAGAGAAGAGATTCAGAGCAGCCCTGCAGAGAAGGACTTGGGGGTGTTGGTTGATGAGAAAATGAACATGAGCCGGCTGCAATGTGCGCTCGCAGCCCAGAAAGCAACCGTATCCTGGGCTGCATCAAGAGGAGCGTGACCAGCAGGTCGAAGGAGGTGATCCTGCCCCTCTGCTCTGCTCTCGTGAGACCTCACTTGGAGCATTGTGTGCAGTTCTGGTGTCCTCAACATCAAAAGGACATGGAACTGTTGGAACAAGTCCAGAGGAGGCCACGAGGATGATCAGGGACTGGAGCACCTCCCATATGGAGACAGGCTGAGAAAGTTGGGGCTGTTCAGCCTGGAGAAGAGAAGCTGCGTGGAGACCTCAGAGCAGCTTCCAGTATCTGAAGGGGGCCTACAAGGATGCTGGGGATGGACTCTTCATCAGGGACTGCAGTGACAGGACAAGGGGTAACGGGTTCAAACTGAAACAGGGGAAGTTTAGATTGGATCTAAGGAAGAAATTCTTTACTGTGAGGGTGGTGAGGCACTGGAATGGGTTGCCCAGGGAGGTTGTGAATGCTCCATCCCTGGCGGTGTTCAAGGCCAGGTTGGATGAGGCCTTGGGTGCCATGGTTTAGTGTGAGGTGTCCCTGCCCATGGCAAGGGGGTTGGAACTGGATGATCTTAAGGTCCTTTCCAACCCAAACTATTCTATGATTCTGTGATTTTCTTCATTTTCACTATAAGGGTGCTGAGGCGCTGGCACAGGGTGCCCAGAGAAGCTGTGGCTGCCCCATCCCTGGCAGTGTTCAAGGCCAGGTTGGACACAGGGGCTTGGAGCAAGCTGCTCCAGTGGAAGGGGTCCCTGCCCGTGGCAGGGGTTAGAACTGGATGAGCTTTAAGGTCCCTTCCAACCCAAATCAGTCTCTGATTCTATGATTTCTGATCCACTCTGCAGATCTATCCAGCAGCATTTGTGGTCTGCAATGCATTTAGGTTTGGCTTCAAAAATTGCTAGAAATATATTTGAATGTAATTGCAGATATATAGGTATAATGTGGAGGATCTCGTCATCCACCATCAAAATACCATCTCTGATGCATCAGGGTTTAATTAGGAAATGCTGCTGGACCTGTGTCCATTGCAGTGTAATTAAAAACCTTTGGGATATCGGATGATGGGGCTCAATTTTGCCTGAGTCAGTGAAATTCCGCCTGATGAGGCATCTCTTCTCACCCAACTGAGCTGCTTCCTACTTGCAAGGAGCTCTGAAAGCCTTCAAACACTGAGGACCTGACCTCAAGCTGGCTGATATCAGGGAAAAGGCTCAGAGCTCACATGTTTAAGCCAAGAGCCTCCTTTCATTGAGATTACTGAATGAACTATCTCACTGCTGATGTTTCTCTTTTGACCGCTGAAGTTTTCTGGCTGATATGGTTAATTAGGAATTGGCATCAGTTTGTGCCACCTGCTTCACATTGTTCCATGATACAGTTGTAGACATGATACCTAACGCTAAATCGTCCACATGCACATTGGCAACACAGGCCAAAACCTCTGCGTGGGGCTGCTTGGAGCCCCATGCCTCGTGCTGGACAACAGCACGTCTTGCACAAAGGCATCCAGCCCTCGTTTCAAGATGCTTCAAGTGGTGGATAATCCATCACTTTCCCTTCTCATTTACTCCATTGGTTAATCACCCTCTTCATTCAGACTCTGGGCTTTATTTTTAACTGATGTGTGTGCTGAAAGCTCTGTTTTCTTGCTCCATACCACTGCATCTCCCTTCAAAGACTAAAGTCAGCGGTGTTCCTACATTACCAAGGTCACTTCCATCCATGGGATGCGGTTGTTTCTTTGAGGTGCATTTTTCCCTTCGTGTTTCTAATAGTTCAGTAACCCATTACAAATACTCCTAAAGTGGAAGCATTTGCCTGCTTGCTCTTTTCAGATGTCAGCTTGGCAAGACAAAATCCCAATATTTCCTGCGTGGGCTTGGCTGGATTGAATCACCAAGTGGTGCAATAAAATAAACACATTGCACACAATGCAAAACAGGAAAACAATCCCCGTTTGGGGTGAATATCTCTACCAGTTTACCTCTTCCTTGAGAAAGCTGACATTTGGTTTAAGGTAGAACACATTCCTGACACACAGGACTATGATCCGTTACAAAAGGGAGCCCGCTTCCTGGATTTAGGCTAAGGGACAGGGTTCAGGCAGGGGGCAAGCTATATATGTGTCAAAATGAGCAATGTCTTTTTGGGTCACATATACTTTTGACTTCAACACTGCTTTATGTAGGCTGTAAAATTAATAGGTGGGAACTAGATTTATTTGTCCCCCTGGCCTGGTAGTTGCTTGTTAGGTTAAACTCACTGATTTCCTGGTACAAAAGTGCTTGTTAAAATAATCTCCCTGAAAACATTCCTCTGGGACTACTTTATCTTCTGAAATCAAGAATTCCTAAATAATGAAATGTGTGAGATGTGACAGACGGACTTGAGCAAAACAAAACCAAACGCCCAGAAAAGAAGAGCTCCTTCCCACAAACACTGTTTGGGGAATTCAACTTGTTTCTGGTGTTTTGTAATGAACGCCAGCATCGGTGCTCCACGCAGAAGTGCTCTAATGCAGGACTCACCTGTTTCTCTTTCATCCACAGGGCCTCGTTTTGCCCTCCCCATCGAACCAAGCTTCTCCATAGTGTAATTCCCGTTAGGTTTACCTGGTTTGGCTCTGTCCTCAGTCACACAACTTCCAAACTAGCCCACCAGGACTGTCCCAGACAGACCCAAGAAGGTCAGTATGGTCAACAGCCCCCTTTTTCTGTGCTATCAGAAGAGCTGTTACCAAAACTTCATTTACTCACATCCCTCACATCAGCAGCAGGGACTCTCAACCCATTCATTTGCTTATGTTTGTTGCTCAACTGCAAATCTCACCCCATAAATGAGGAATCCAGCCCTACGTCTCCTTATCTCCCCCAGCATCCTACCAGTCCTGTTCTCCACCTTCATTTATCTCCACCCTCTGCAGCCCCAATTTCCTCTCACACACCACAAACCCTTGAAACCTTGTCTTCTAGCAATGGGCATCTTCTACCACTAAAGACACTCTGAATTATCTATCCCCATGTCCCTCCATCCTGCAGTTTTGTTCCCTTGTCCTGAGCCAGACATGGCCCTGGGCAGCCCAGTGGGGCAGGTGGGAGCTGTGGAGCACATCTGCACAGAGCAGCAAAGGGCCTCCAACCTTGTGCTGTCAAATCTACCCCTTTGCATTAGGAAGCTCCCACCTTTGCAGGTGGACACAGCACCTGAGGACCCCAGGTATGGCCAGCATGCAGATTTAGTGCCATTCCTTTCTCCATCGAGGCCAACTTAAGCTTCATATACATATACAACATAAACTTCATATCTAGGTGCTAAAGGACTTCTTCCATCAGTGCGCTGGCATGAGGAGCTGCAGAACAAAGATAGCATCTCCGCATAGAATCATGGAATCATAGACTCAGCTAGGTTGGAAAAGACCCTTAAGATCATCCACTGCTAGTGGCTTCAAACTTAAACAAGGGAAGTTCAGGTCAAATATAAGGAAGAAATTCCTTACTGTGAGAGTGGTGAAGCACTGAACAGGTTACCCATTGAAGTAGTTAATGCTCCATCCCTGACAGTACTCAAGGCCAGGTTAGAAGGGGCTTAAGGCACCCTGCTCTAGTGGAAGGTGCCCCTGCCCATGGCAGGGGGTCAGAACTGGATGATCTTAAGGTCCTTTCCAACGCAAACCATTCTATGATTTATGGGTCCAACCATGGTTCTATGCAGTGCAGGATTTTCCCCACTTTTAATCTCTTTAGACCTTCTTGGTAGTTCGTTTTTCCCCTTTTTTATGTGTTTTCTTTTTCTCAGCATCTGAAATGTGTAAGATGGGGAAAGAGCACACAGGAATTCTTGTTATGGGTGAGGCTGCACAAGTTTTGCACTGCAAAATTGTGCTGATGCCTCTTTGCTTTGAGCCCCCTCCACTTCTCTTTCTCACTGCAGCCCTGAGCAGGCTGTCAGTCAAATGTGGGGCAGCTCCTCCCCACAACTCTTACACCCCCTCCTACCTCCTCCAGGTGTGGGGACTTGACTGCAATCAAATCCTCTCTCTACTAAAAGGTGGTGGAGAGAGGTTTCATTATGGGGTTGGAATTGTGGTGCTGGGGGAATTTGTGTGTACAATGTTCTCATTGTGTGGCTGCATTATGCTGGCTGCTTGGAGGAAGAAGCCTGGAGTGCTGGAGGATGCTTGTGTGTGCTGGGAGCTCGTAGGTGAGAGTGCAAAGGGCATGTCCCTAATGTGACCGCATGAAGGGCTGTGGAGAGGGGGAATGGGGCTCATGTGTTCTCCAGGGACAGCCTGTCTTTACCTAATAACAGAGATTGAGGAGCTGGTTTGAGCTACCCAGACATTACATCAGCTCGTGGCCTGCCTCCCATTGGTCCCTTTGCCTTAGCCCCTTCAGTTCGGCAGCATATCCTTACAGTCACCTTAGTGTCCTGGATCATGAATCATGTTTGTGTCATTCCCCTGGAACTGGGGAAGGGTAAAACTGTTCAAGGAAAAGCTCAGCATCTTTTCTGTTTAGTGAGATGAGTTTTGCAGACAGAATGAAGCCTTCTTTTGGGGTGGAATATCAGTACCTTCCCCCCCCCCCCCCTTTTTCTCTTTGATGTTTCCCCTTTTTCCTGGTAAAACAATCCTCTAAGCCTCTACCCACCTGAGATTAGATCCAGCTGCACTAAACAGGATCAAACTATGTGCCATATAAAGGGTGTCCCAAACAGTTCTTGCTTTACTCAGGTAGATGGAGGATCAGCTCATCCTGCCCCTCCTGGGTAGGTACCAAACCACAGAGAGATTCTTGCCTAGATTAAGGCACAATTTACAGCCTATGCACAAGTAAGCAAATAAGACAAGAGGTTGCCGCAGGATCCTTCACTGGGGACAGGGATGCTCTCAATCGTGTTCTGGTGTTCCTGCTATTCTCAGCAATGGGATTCCTAATTGAAGGGAGCTGATGGTGGCCTTCTAGATAGGATGCCTGTTGTCTCAGTAGCTTCCTGTCAGAGAGCTGATGGGAATCTTCTTGGAGCCCAGGTATCCACCACCCCTCCAAGAAGAGAATTCCTGTGACAACTGGGCACCCCCAAACTGTATTCTTGAATTCCACAGTGCTGAAGGAGAACCCTGGTTCATGTGGATCAATTTCTATCACTGGCAGCTATGGAGAAGGATTTGAAACTATTACCCAAGTATGTTTTTAAGGTTCAAAATGTGAAGGCTGAGAAAAAAGAAACAATTAAGAAAGTATAATCTTTCCCTAAGGTCCTGTGGTTTGGGAAGCAAAAAGAGGGCTGACTTAAGTGCTTTGTCTTCTGGACAGATCGTTTTTTCTTGTCCTTTTCCCTCCCTATAAGAAAAATCTTTCATTAAGAATAAAACAAGCATTTGCCTCCAGCTTTCTTTTAGATATTCTTATTGTTCAGACACCCAGTGAGCATCCATCAGGCTTAGTTAATCCTGAATCCTTGTCTTTACCATAAAAAACAAAGCCAGCCCCCCAAAAACCTTTTCACTCTGTTATTCCAATGCAAAGAAATAAGATCTGGGCCTATCTTGGTGCCTGGGAATGGCAGGTTTGGGGTAGTTAGATCATATTTGACATGATGCACAGGAGCACTGAACTGAAACCCTGACTAGTTTTCCTGATGTTGTGGTTTAACCCCAGCCACAATCAAATACCAGGACACCTGATCAGTACGTCTTGTGCTGGGTTCTTCAAGTCTGGCCCAGCTCTGGCTGGCCATTAAGGAAGATTTGTTCGTGATGCTTTAAAGCAGCATTTGTTTACAACAGTGTCTCCAGACCCAAACAACTCCTGATTACTTTCACATTTCTGATATAGATAGAGCAGCTCAGAAGCTTTGGTCTTAAGGTTCCCAGAACATCTTCCTCAAAGGACATCATTTGGAGGTTATTGTAAGGCTGTTGTTGTAAACAGTGTCTCCAAAAGCTCCCAACAAAGCAAGCATCCCTTATTGAAAACACTCCATTCAGACAGGGTTGTTTGTCAGTGATGAGCTGCAGGGATGCTGGATCCCTGGCCCTTTTATAATCCTCAGCGGTCACGAACCAGCCTGCTTGGAAGGATCTGTTTGAATCGTGGGACTTCCAACAGGAACCAAAGAAACCTCGTGCCAGGAGTGAAGCCTGTTCCATTTATTCCACTTTCCCTTGCTAATGAGGGTGATCTGTGCAAAACATGAGGCCCCAGAAGGGGCTAACACAGTGTCTTAGAGGCCAGCTTTTACAAGGACTTATGGGGCTGAACTCTGATTGCGATATGAGTTAAAGAAGGACATGTACTAGGAAAGCAGCCACTGCAGTTGTTTTCCCTCCTTAGCAAGAGAATAGAGATAACCATCTTCGAAGCTGATCTGTTCTACCTGTTATGTGATGGGAGAATCTGCCCTAAAATAGTGACCTTAGCAAATGGGCTTATAACTGAGACACCTCTGGTAGGTAGGTGTCTGTGGTTATCCAAGAGGACTGAACCCTGGCAATTCTAAGTGCTTTTAAGGATCTGTCCTAAACCAAGGCCAGCAGCTGGATCACACTGATTAACTTGTCCTGTGGGCCAGTAATAAAGGAGCAGAGTAACCCGTGAGTGTTGCCAACTCTAATGATTTTATTGGACATCTTGCAGTTGTCAATGTTCTTCCCATAAAAGCCCAGCTGCTGGGTTGAGGAGATTGCATGAAGCATCTCAGATTTTGTTCAACATCAAAAGGGGGGAAAAAACCTGTGATTGCAAAGCAAAGCTGAAAAATATGAAATGAAAAGCATTCTGCAAGCTCAAAAGCTGGCAGAAAAAGAAAAAGGACCTAAATCTACTAATTCTTAAGGTAATCTCAGGACTTGCAAGCCAGTCTTGCAGGTTTTGGTGGCTGGAGCCCTGGTAGATTGACATGGGGTTGGCAATCCAAGCTCCCCATGTGCGGGTATTTGGGGTTTAGGCAGAGGATCATAAGCAATGGAATTACAACATTGTGGAAGTTACCACCTGTGAGCTGAACAACTGTAACCAATCATGTGCTGCTTTTATGTACTTTAACCCAAAAGCAAATTACTTTTTATTAAACCCTCATGAAAGGCAGTGACTGGAGTGGACAGAAGGAACATGAAAATGCTTGAAGTGTTTTTCGTGTGCTGGCTAGGAAGACGCACACCGTCAGCACAACTTAGCTGACAAGCCATAACTCAGCACACTGATGAGCTATTAGTCTTGAAAGAAAACTTGTGCTTCCAACAAGGTGGGAAAGTCTCATTGTTTTGAGTCTGAAGACCACCAATGCTTTAGTAGTAGTAGTGTAGTACTTACATGATACAATACATCCTGGTGCTGTGGCCAGTGGAAGCTCACAGGGGACCTCCAGACTATAGAGATATGGAAGACACCAGGTTCATCTTCTTCCTGATGATGCTGTTTGGGTTTGTGGGGTGGTGGGCCCTGGAAACCTGCAGCACCAAGGGTGGAACAAGAGGAGGGTTCAGCAGATGGCGCTCCTCCCCTGACTAAATGCTGGCAATTAGCAAATTAACTTAATTAGGCGGTGATTGGGACTGAGGTTTCCTCTGCCTGGCTGCTGCCTGTATGTGTGTGGGCCTCATTATTGTCCACTGAGCAGAAGACAGCCTTTTGCACAGAACCACAGAAGGAGGGCACGGGGAGATGTGCCAATGTCAAATCACAGCGTGACACTGAGGATGAGCCCTGCTGTACGTCAATACAAGGTGGGATTCAGCGAGAGACAAGCAGTCAGGGGTCAGAGGGGGCGTGGGGTGCAGGTCAACTTATTGATCTCACACAAAGCAAAGGAACTGGGCTGCATCCCCAGCACTGTGACCAGAAGGTCAAAGGAGGTGATCCTGCCCCTCTGCTTTGCTCTCGTGCAACCCCCCACTTGGAGCACTGTGTGCGGTTCTGGTGTCCTCAACATAAGGACATGGAACTGTTGGAACAAGTCCAGAGGAGGCCACGAGGATGATCAGGGGCTGGAGCACCTCCTGCATGGAGACAGGCTGAGAAAGTTGGGGCTGTTCAGTCTGGAGAAGAGAAGCTGCGTGGAGACCTCAGAGCAGCTTCCAGTGTCTGAAGGGGGCCTACAAGGATGCTGGGGATGGGCTCTTCATCAGGGACTGCAGTGACAGGACAAGGGGTAACGGGTTCAAACTGAAACAGGGGAAGTTCAGGTTAGATATGAGGCAGAAGCTCTTCCCTGTGAGGGTGCTGAGGCGCTGGCACAGGGTGCCCAGAGAAGCTGTGGCTGCCCCATCCCTGGCAGTGTTCAAGGCCAGGTTGGACACAGGGGCTTGGAGCAAGCTGCTCCAGTGGAAGGGGTCCCTGCCTGTGGTAGGGCTTGGAACTGGATGAGCTTTAAGGTCCCTTCCAACCCAAATCATTCCATGATTCTATGAACTGCCTCAGTTTCCCCATCCACACTGCTGAGCTGTGGGAACATCCATCTCTGGGGACTGTGGCTGAGGAGATGTCCCTATGTGCTTGGAAAGGGCTGGATGCATCATCACCTTCTACCCCTGTGCTCAGCCTTCTTCCTTCACTCACATTTACAGGCAAGCTCTCTAATGGCTTGCTCTTAATTAGGGTGAACTCTGAGTGCCCTGCTAGCACGCCCGGGCTTTCTGATCTGTTATGTAAATAGTCTAAGTCTCTGTGGCCCAGTGTCGTAATGCAGTGCATTCCTGGGAGCCTGGGCTTCTGTTTCATGGAATTGTGCTCCAGCCTTAGGCAAAACCAGCAGCAGCAGCAACAACAACAGAAACCAGGCAAGCCTTTGGCTCATTTTTACTGGAGGCTCCATAAGCGAGTTGCAGAAGAAGGTGTTCAGGGCACGCAGATGGGGAGAAGGGTGTGTGATGAGGCAGAGGATGGCAAGAAGAGTTCAAGGCTTTTCAACAGAGCTGGCCAGTCTTGCAGACAAGCCAGCATCACCTCCTGTGCTCTGCCACCCAGCCCAGTGCTCCTGGTCTGTCGCCACATGCACACAGGTAGGGCTGGGACTGAGTCCAGAGGCTGTCCCATATGTCCTCATGGAGGAAGGGAGCAGATCTGCTGTTCTGTTGCAAGGGATTGTGTTGCTTAGCATCAGAGAAAGGGCTTTGCTATATGAGAACCTCCTTAGAGCATTGTGTCAATTGTTCCTTCTGTCCTGGGACGAGTAAAGCTCCTCACTAAGTCACACATAGCATTATGTGTGGAAGCTATGGATTTATAGGAAGAACTTTGGCATTTAAGGAGCTGGGGAGTCCATGTGGCCAAACAGTGTTGATGTGACAGACCTGCTCATACAGACAAGGCAAGGGGCTTTCCTTCCCATCCACCTTTTGGAGATGCTACAGCAGGAGAATGCACTAACAGGAAGCAAGCGGCCAAGTGCTTTCTAGAAGAGATCAACAGGCCAAGCACTTCCCATAGGGGAAAAAAATCACACAAAACATCTACATTTGGGGGTCAGAGACAGTCTAAATGGGTCATCTGCAGTGTACCGTGTCCTGTAAACTGTGCTGCTTTAGCAGGCAGCTCAGGAGAGGTACCCCACATGGAGGATATATAACAGGAGAAAGCCAAAGGGAGAAAAACTTCAGATCTGTAATTATTCTGCAGACAAGGAGAGCTATAAAATAAATGAGCAAAGTCCCTGCTCCGATAAATCCACTTAGAAATCCAAACCCAGTAGCAACAGGGTAATTTATGTCCCATTGAAAGAGGTCCAGATGAAAATTGATGAAGTCTCTTATTTGTGTAATAAATCAGTTACCATTAATGTAACCGATACGCATATTTATAAACACAGGCTCTACCCCAGGCTTGTTATTCAGGTCATTGCAAGGGGGGCTGGGGAGAAAAGGGTGCTCTGAGCCATAAAGTCCTTCCTGATCAATCCAGAAAGACAGTCTGTGAAAAGATACTGGGCTCAATTTATGACACCTGAAAAAGAGCCAAGTGTGAGTAAATCTTCTGTTCCTGCAGAAATAAATCTGGTGAAGTCCTTTTCTTTGCTTGTGTCTCTGGAGGGGGCCATAGAGCCAGTTAAAAATTAGAGAGAACTTCAATCAGTTGTTTGCTTTGACAGCACCTCCATGCTCCCAATCCCATAAATGCTATTGCCCACGTTGATGCCTGTTGTACACCATGAACAGCTTTCCTGTCACAAGAATTCATGGGAAGCTGCAAGATGTTTTGGGGCTGGTTGTCCAATGCCCAAGCTCATCTTCATGCAGTGAGGTGTGGAGGTTGCAAAGGACCACGCTGCTGGTCTTGGGGTTGAAAGGGTGTGACGTGATTTATTGCTGAGGATTATTTGGGCATCACAGTGAAGTATGAAAGGTTGTCCCATCTGTGGTTTGATTTGTATTATCTGTCGGGATTGTTCAGAAGATGCACAGCATGTCTTTGCTGTGAGAAGGGCTGTGATGTGCAGACTGTTGAGCTAATGCCAGCCTGACCTGGAATGGCACAGCCCAGAGCAGAGCCACAAAGGTGCAGGACTAGTGTCGGGATCACATTAGGGTAAGGCTGCACCCAAGGAATTATGCTGGCATGATAAAAGGAATTATAATGCTGGCCGTCCTATGATCAGAAAGCAAACCTTGCAGTCTTGCATCTATGTTTTTAGAGGAGTACATGGACTCAAACCTCTATGGCTTTGGTTTACATCAGTGTCAGCTGCTATGTTCAGCAGGCACGAAGCAGGCACCACCACCCATTCCGCTGGTTCTGCAGGCAACCTCTGGTGGAAAAGGAAGCAGCTCAGACCTAAGGTTTGTCCCTTGCCACAGTTCATGAGCTAAAGGCCCAAGGGTAAGTCTCGACTAACAAACAAAGCAGGGCCAGGATAGGGGCTCACCCAGGCACTTAATTGTCAGCACAGTGTCCAGAGTTGTCCCTGACAGTCAATAGTCACCTAATAATACCTGTGCATGTTTCAAAGGGTAGCAACGGTTGTTCTCAGAACTCTCTTGGTTTTTTTGGGGGGGAGAAGAGAGTCCAGGTATGTGGGCAAAGGCAAAATGCAGAGCTGTGCACCTGAGACATAATAACCCCCAGAAAAGGCTTTCTGAGCAAGTACACCGTCATTCAGGGCTTTGAGATCTTGACTGGACAAGTTCCTGAGCAACCTTCTTGGTCTTTGAAGTCAGCCTTCCTTTAAGAGAAGGTTTGGAATTAGGACATCCTAAAGTCCCTTTCAGACTCAATCTGTAGTCCTGTGCCACATGCATGTTCTTGTCCCAAGGGCCTGAGAAGTGCCCTGGCTTGGCTTATTTACGAGGGCAGACTTAGGAAGCGTGACCCATCTGTTTGTTTGTGATTCCAGGGAGGGCTTGGTGGCAGACAGTTTGGTGATCACAGAATTATTTAGATTGTCAAAGACCCTTGAGATCGAATCCACCCATAAACCTAACACTGCCAGGCCCACCACTAAACTATGTCTGTAAGTGCCACATCTACACATCTTTTAAATATCTTCAGTGACAATAACTCAACTACTTCCCTGGGCAGCCTGTTCCCGTGATGGACAACCATTCTGATGAAGAATTTTTCCCTAATATCCGATCTAAACCTCCCCATACTGCACTTGGGTTCTGGTCATCCATATTCACAACCCAGGCAGGTATCAAGGACCCTCTATAGGTCTGTAGGACACTATGTGCCACTGCTGTTCATCTAAGGGCTAGGTGGCTGCTCTCCTTCCTTCCTCCATGGTTTGCACAAACTCTACACACAGAGTACTGAGGTACTAGAGAGGCTGGTGCATTTCAGCCCCTTCCAGCACCCAACCCCTGATGCCACATGAGCCGGGGTGCCTAGAGGTGGAAGAGATGAGACTGGTGGCATGCATGGCTTCACATGAGTGTGGAAGGCACAAGCTGTGGCTAAGGAGTGCCCAGTGTGGGTGTTGCAGCCGGCTGGGGAATGTCTTCTCATGCCAGCCCAGGGACAAGAGAGGTGCTGGCAACGTGCTCCAGCCCCTCCTTGGCACCTGGTGGCAAGTTCATGGGAGCTTCCCAGGGAGAGGAATGCACACTGGGAACACAGAGAGCCAGGAGGCAAATAGTGGGGTTATCACAGGTACCATCGTGAGACTCAGGCTTGTGGTCTAACAAAGGTGAGTGATCTCAGCAGCACCTAATCACCTAGAGAGCTGGGGTGAGGTTCTGGAGATGTTTACCAGGAGAGATGCAGGATGATTTCAACCAAAGGGATGAGGCTACAGGAAGAGCTAGACTCTGGGTCAACAAACAGTGAATACCAGGAGGGAACTGCAGATTAGGAGAAAAGGATCCTACAAAGCCGAGTCATCCTAGGCCTGAAACCCTGCTATGTGACTCCCACATGTGCATTCCATATTCATAGAATCCTAGAATGGTTTGGATTTGAAGGGACCTTAAAGCTCATCCAGTTCCAACCCCTGGGCAGGGACACCTTCCACTGGAGCAGCTTGCTCCAAGCCCCTGTGTCCAACCTGGCCTTGAACACTGCCAGGGATGGGGCAGCCACAGCCTCTCTGGACAACCTGTGCCAATGCCTCACCACTATCACAGTAAAGGATTTATTCCTAATGTTTAATCTAAATCTACCCTCTTCTAGTGGTGGCTGAGGTAAGGAATCTGGCAAGTGACTCTAGAAAGGCAGGGTCCATGCCATGGCGATCCTCTTGACAGGTAGGCAAAGACACAGGAAGACTCAGCTAAAGGTCACAGAGGAGATGGTCTCATCTCCAGAGTTCTCTACCTAGTGCTGCTTTTCTGGGATAACCACCCTTAGGGACCTTTATGTTTCCTAAGTGTGGATAGAAACTTTCACTGCATTCCAAAGGCCAAGTTAGTTACTGAGCTTTGGCTTAAGGTTGAGCAAAACAGACTGTGAGAACCCTCAATTTGGATGCTGGTTGCATGGCTTCTGACATTTATGTTTGATTTTCCATAATCTTCTACTTGGAGCACAGGATGGACCTGCTGTGCTTACACCCCAAGGTCCCTTGCCTTTAGATTTGCTTGGAGCAGCAGCTATTAAGGGAGTTTACATGAACATCCCTGGAATGAACTGGTCTATAGACCAATATATCTATAGGTCTATCTAGTCAAAACTGAGTTCCAGCTGTGTCCTCAGCTCAACAGGCTTCAAGAGAATGTGGGGCTTTTAAAACGGGAAACCAAAAGAAAACCACTCAAAGCACAAATGGAGCACTATTTGATGGGGTCCCACCTTGTCTGTCCACATTGCCTTCCTGGGACCCCCCAAGAACCCAGAAACCTGCCTCAAACCCATGGGTGCAACTCCAGGGCTGCATCCGTGGCCTCACAGTACCAGAGCTGACTTAGATCCCCATTTCTCCATTTGAGACCTCAGGCAGGTCACCGAGCCATGCTGCACTGTGGTTCCTGTCTGTAAATCTGCCTCACTCTGTAAACTCTTTGGGGCAAGGAGTGCCCTTTGCCATGTGTTTATACAGCACCAGGGCATAATGGGACCATCATTTAGGCTGGACCCTCAGGACACTGGTGTAATTCCTTTATTTTGGAGTACTTTTACCCTTGCCAACACAGGGAATTCTGGGAAATGACCCCATTCTGCTCAGTTTGCTTGTGCTCTCCCTAGTTTGGCAGCAAAGGGATCTCTGCTGTGTATGTTGTATGTAGGGGTGTGCGGCAGGTTCCAGAAACAGCAGCAAACAGCTGCAGGGTCATAAATCTTTCTGCTTCCATAGGTGTGCAGGGAACCTTACCTCACCTATTCATGTGCTAATTAAAGAGGGAATCAGCGCAGCTCATCAGCACAGGGAGGGCTTAAACAGCTTGTTTAAAGAATTACCTAATTGGCAGGCCAAAATGCCACGTCTTTTTTACTCTCTCTCACATTGCACATGTTCCAATGACTCCTTTTCGTGTTTTGTGGAGTCTCGCTGATACAGACACTGATGGTTTAACTGCCAGTGCTGTCTGTGATGCATCTCAAGGGATGCCCCATGTCTGCAAACCATGGCAGGTCCAGCCTGCTTGACAAAAAGCATTGACTAGCAAAGCCTTCGCTTTCTCTCCAGAGACAGAAGACCAGAAGGAAGAGCCTTTTATGATTTTCACTTCCTCTCTCTTTAACCATCAATGGGCCACCAAACCCGTGGTGCACTAAATCCGGCCTCTCCAGGCTACTGTGGGCTTCGCGAACAGAGTTCTTGCTGAGATCCCCAGCTTGGTGGTTTCTCCCCTCGAAGTCAGGGATCCAGGACCATAGCCCCTGGGGAGTTGCAGAAGAGCATTGCATCAGCCCTTGCAGAACTAGAAATGACAGGATCCCCATGAAATTCAGCAGCTGTTCACATCTTCACGAACACAGATGCTTCCGGGAACATCTGGATTTACAGGTACAGATTAGTCCCATTACTCCAACCTAACAGCTCAAACTCGCCTCTGTTCATAGGAGCCCTGAATTCTCCACCTTCCACCACCAGCAATGGGTTTCGGTAGTTCCTGTATCAGATCTGCAGGTCCTGTGTGGATGCCACAGTTGCTCCAGGACCTCCCAGTCAATACAAGATGCCTCAATGTGAGCAACTGAGTCATAGAATCATAGAAGGGTTTGAGTTGGAAGGGACCTTAAATCTCCTCCAGCTCCAACCCCTGCCACAGGCAGGGACCCCTCCCACTGGAGCAGCTTGCTCCAAGCCCCTGTGTCCAACCTGGCCTTGAACACTGCCAGGGATGGGGCAGCCACAGCTTCTCTGGGCACCCTGGGCCAGCGCCTCAGCACCCTCACAGGGATGAGCTTCTTCCTAATGTATAATCTAAATCTCCCCTCTGGCAGGTTACAGCCATTCCCCCTTGTGCTATCCCCACACGCCCTTGGTAAAAAGTTTCTCTCCAGATATCTTAAGTTCCCGTTAGGTTTTAGTCATGCCTTAGATGTTGTCTTTAAGCAAAAGACCTTTCTGGATGTGGCTGATGGTATCAGCTTGCTCTCCATGATTACACTGAGGTGCTTAAAACTTCATGCAGAAACCTCTATAGATACCTGATTTAGGGGTCTACAGGATGGAGATGAATCTCCCCTTAAAGCTGAAGATCTACTCAACTACAAGTTCTTGTTTGAAGGCAGGGTGGTTGGGTCAGCTCTCAGGACTTTCATACATTGGAGACATGCCATTTTCCCTGTTTCCTATGGCTAGGAAGTTACTGATATGTGCATCTCAGTCCCTGCTAAGCACAGTGTACATTCAGTTGTGTCCAGTCTCCACTGATAAACTCAGTATGTCAAAATTAGACAAGAACTTTTCTATAACACGATTAACAAGTAAGTCATAGGTGGGTATCACTGTATAGCAGGAAAAGATAGTAATACTGAAAGTAATAGTAAATAGTAGTAGTAAGTCTTTTACAACTACTCTGCACTTCTGAAGTTGCACTGCAAAACATCTGCAGTTCCTTCTGCTTTGCAAACAAGAAAATGGAGTTTCCAAAAGGTGAAGAAAATGCCCCATCATCACATCAGACTTTGGCAAAGTTGAGAATAGGACCCAAATCCCCTGACTCTGCCTTGTGCCTTGGCTGCAATGCTGCTTGGAGCAGGACTTGTTTAACATGTGCTTATGCAGGATATACCCCTGTTGGACCCTGACGTAGGGAAGAACCTTGTGCTCTAGCTTTAAAAATAATCATTAAGTAACTTCCCTGGAGGCACTGAGCAGAGCAAGAAGCTTTTGCTGTGCTCGCTTTGGAACAAGAGCTCCCGTCCACAGGGGCACATGAAGCTCCCTCTGCCAACTGGCAGCTCCAGGCAGATTCCCTACCATTTGCTAAACATAGCCTAAACCAGAGAGTGCCTGTGTAACTTGTCAAGTGGTAGTTGGCACTAATCGTTTGCATTATGCAACCAAGTCACACACATGCACATGGTGTACATCAAGCAAGTTTCTGCCCCCGCTGCAGCAATAGCCCTACCTCCAGCTGAGCAGTAATTATTGTTCCTCTGCAAGATGAAGGAGGTAAAAGGCTTCAACTACCACTCCCTGCTGTGCTCGGAGCTTTATGGTAACCTCAAGCTGGAGAAGCAACCAGTTGCAATTTCTTATTAACCCCATCCCATCCCTGCTTCCGCACAGGACCACCCGCCTGATGGCAGAGCTTTGGTTGCACATTAGTTGGCTTGGCAAGAGGTGAGGGCTGGGACCTTGTTCTGCTGTCACAGCCTTCCTTGAAGAGAAGATGCTCGAGTGTTGATAGCCTTTCAGTGCCTTCCCACAGTTCCCGTCTCCACAAAAGTAGAAGTGAGATGATTCATGGGGAAAGATCCACAATGCATCATTGTGCACAAGGGCACTTGACCACAGGACATCTCCAGCACAGCAACTGCTTACACCAGAGCTTGGCTAGCTCATGAGTTCCCTGCAGGGCAGCTGCCACCTGAGTTCATTTCTCAGTGTACGCATATCCTCAAACAGCTGACATAATAATCTTTAGCTTCCAGGTGTTAGGGACACTTTGACCTTCCCAGAAATTCTGTTTTCCTTGCATTTCTGAAGGACAGCACTTTAACCTTGTTGTCATCATAAGCAATAATCTGTTTTCTCTCTAGCAATGGGGATTTGTCTCTGTCATAGAATCATCAAGGCTGGAAAAGACCTGTAAGATCATCAAGTCCAACCTTTACCCCAGCACTGCCAAGGCCACTGCTAAACCACGTCACTGAGGGACTCATCTACACAGTTTTTGAATGCTTCCAGGGACAATGATTCCACCACTTCCCTGTGAAAGAGTTGAAATAGTCCAATAAATTCCCCTCACTCTTCCCTCATTACCCATTACTATTGGAAGACCCAAGAATCAGGGTGGGCAACCCATGTGGCTACCCTGAGACTGCAAGTAGCACACCCAGCTCTCTTGCTCCCTCACTCCTTTCCATGAGCCATCCCTCAATCTAGTGTGGGATCTAAAGCAAATTCCTGGGAGGTGAGGGAAGATGCATGTGTTGTGTTTGCGTGTGAGGGATATGGAGCTGCTTGCCGAGAGCAAACGTTGGCCTGCCTTTGGGTCTGCTCCGAGCAGACAGCGGGCTCTGATGCTGGGCAGGATCTCAGTCTGGGCCCCCTGCCAGGGTGCTGATGAGATGCTGAGCTTGCTCAGGTATGAGGCTAAGGAGTTTGCCATCCTTTCTTCCTTCAGATCTCCAGGGACCTGATGCTAACTGTGCTCCTCTGCTTCATTGCAATCCTTCACGGCAGTGAGTTATTTGTACAGCATTCCTGAAGGCATTACTTCTCTGTTCTCCTCAAAATTACATCCTCACCTGCCTAGCACACCAAGTACCTCTTAGCAAAATCACACAGAGTCAGTGCATGATTATGCATGATTGTGCATGACTGAATTAAGTGAAGGTGAGTCCATCTTCAGTGGAGATACAGCCCTTCTGTCTATCGCCATGCAAATGCAAACCTGTGAGTGTAAAGCATCAGTCACACTAAATGGTGAGGGAAGACACTTAAGCCCATTTAGAATCATAGAACAGTTTGTGTTGGAGGGGACCTTAAAGCTCCTTCAGCTCCAGCCCCTGCCATGGGCAGGGACCCCTTCCACTGGAGCAGCTTGCTCCAAGCCCCTGTGTCCAACCTGGCCTTGAACACTGCCAGGGATGGGGCAGCCACAGCTTCTCTGGGCACCCTGGGCCAGCGCCTCAGCACCCTCACAGGGAAGAGCTTCTGCCTAAATGCTCATCTCAGTCTCCCCTCTGGCAGGTTCAAGCCATTCCCCTTGGCCTGGCCCTGCAGGCCCTTGTCCCAAGCCCCTCTCCAGCTTTCCTGCAGCCCCTTTAGGCACTGGAGCTGCTCTAAGGTCTCCTCTTCAGGAGCCTTCTCTTGTCCAGGCTGCCCCAGCCCAGCTCTCTCAGCCTGGCTCCAGAGCAGAGCTGCTCCAGCCCTCGCAGCATCTCCATGGCCTCCTCTGGACTCACTCCAAGAGCTCCACGTCCCTCTTGTGCTGTTGTCCCAGAGCTGGGTCAGGACGGCAGGGGGGATCTCACAGCAGCAGAGCAGAAGGTGAGAATTTAGCTCCATTGTAAACCTTTGTCCATAACCCACAACTCCTCTTACCCTGTATGCAGCAAGAAGCCACAGCTCTGTTGGACCCAAGAGAAGGTATTCTACCAGGTAACACCTAATATTGCAGGGATATTGCATGAAGAGATGCTGCAGGGTTTTGTGTATGTTTAACAAAGGCAACATGAAAACACACCATGGGCTCCAATGGATGTTAGAGCACATTAAGAAATGGTTTTGGCCTCAGATTCAAATTCAGTTACAACTTGACTGGAGTTTAATCCTGACAGTTAGTTATGCAGCACAGGGGATCATCTTCTGTTTTCCCCCAGGGGCAATAAAGTTCCTGTCTTTGTTACTGGACGCTGTACTTGGGTACACTAAAGGCAAATTGCACTGAGACAGCTGGGTAATCCTCTAAGGTGGGGGAGATTGATTGTGATGACTAAGATTGAAAATCTACCTACTTTGTACAAGAATTTCATTACCAAATCGCTGCTTTTCCCAGCAAGCTTAAAATCCATAAAGCATTGCATGAAATGCTTTGATGAGGTGTTCTTCATTGGTTTTGGAGTTCTTGATGCCTTACCTTATGTATAGGTTCAGTGAATTGCACAAAGTAGTCTTAATAATCAATTGGAACTGAAATCTGGCTCTTTTTCACTTTCCCATCGCTTTTCATAGCTAATTCTCTTTGTTTAAATTTCCCTTACTCTAACTGCATATGCTTTGGGAGAGATGTGGTTAAATATTAACACATCTAAACACGTACCAATGCTAAAGAAAGAAGCTAATAAAGGAAAGAAATAATGAGCAAAACACCATTACATTTCTCCAGTTCTTCCCAATTACAATTCTTGGAGACATAAAAATTAAAAATAGCTCAAGCTATTCTTCACTCTTGGCTTGTTTTGTGGATTTCTAAGGTGTCTCTAAGATTCTTTTGTCTGTTTGGAAGGAATTGGCTCACTGGTTTAAAGTCGTAGGACATTTCTGCTGACATTTGTCATCTTGGAAAACAGGAAATTTTGCACCTGCGTCACAGTATTTCCTATGAACTTTCCTTGGTCTGAGTTTTATCATTGTTTGGGAGCTAGAATCCTTTAAATATAAGTGGGAAGGTTTTTAAAGGCTTTAGGTTTGTGTCCATATATAGGTGTGCATGAGTTGCGGGGTCTGAATTAGGCACAAAACAAAGTCTTTCACCTTATAGTACAGCCTAAGACGTCTTCCCTTCTAAAATAGAATAGAGAAAAAATGAAATTTCCTGTAAAACTGAAATGAGGATGAACAGAGCAAAGGGATGGGGCTCATTCACTGTAGGACTTTCCCACACAGTTAAAGCTTTTCTTTTGTATTCCATGGTTTTAATGCCTTGCAAGTTGAAACAGAAATAATTTGTGGTGGAATATGGTCCATGGTCTGACCTAGAATTTTGCTTTCAGTTCATTGGTATTTTTCAATGTAAAAGCATTAATTTGAGAACCAGGCAGCCAAGGGACCTGGTGTGTAGTGTGTATGCTGAGATAGCAGGGCGCAGCCCCAGGGCGTGAGACCCATTGAGGTGCAGGGTGCATATAGATTGTTTTGGAAAAGCTCTTTTATGGAAATTGCCAAATTCCCGAATGTGCCATGCCCAGACAGTAATATCTCAGAAACTCATCCTCCAGATGGTCTCAAACTCAAAAAAATAGAGAGCTTTTAAGTGACACAGCATCAGGCAAATACCAACTTGCCATTGCACTGCTCACAGCTGGCAGGGAGCCCAGCTGCGCCAACACAGAATCCGGGTTTTCAACAATAATCTGGGCTCTTAATTATTGCATTTTAAAGGCTGTCACGTGAAAAGTCTTAATATCGATTTAATCTCATTTGCTTGGAGAACAGAAGCAGGAAGGCTTGTTAAAAACTTGCTGCAGACCAGGGAGGGGTAGAGGGTTGTGAACCTCTTCCATCTGGCCACAAGTGCTGAAATAGAAGGTTTTGAATGCCAGTTCATGGAGCTTGAAGTTCATTTGCAAACACTGAAAAGCCCATCCAGGGACACAGTCAGGGAAGTGTAAGGAGAAAGGTTGAGGTGGCTTTCATGGAGGCTGACTTTGTTTTAGCTCAGCTGTCTTCATGACGGTGTATTTCAGGGGAGGCCAAGGAATAGGCAAATTGGTTATGGTTTCCCTTGGCAGTCTGCAAGAGGAATTTATATTGCAGGCAGATAACAAAGGTTAATGAAATGGAAAAGTTGAGAAAGGGAATGCTCAGCATTAAGAAATGCAGAATTAAAAATGTAAATTCAAAGCCACAGTCTCTTTTCGATTCCTTAAGAGACTTTCATGTCATATCTCTTAGATGACCAAGTACCAAAGCAGATACCCTTCACAACTACTTAAATGAAAAAGAGACAATTTCCACTGCATATCTTGTGTTAAAAATCATTTAAAATATATACTTTTTTCTATAGATCAGTGCCTTTTACTGCTCATTATTCATCATGTACTGAAAAGAGGTTGATTAAAGCCGCAGCAAAACATTGCATCTGAGAGGATTTTAAATGTTCTAGTGTGAAGCAACTGTGAGTCACTCATAGAATCACAGAATGGTTTGGAGTGGAAGGGACCTTAAAGTTCATCCAGTTCCAATCCCCTGCCACGGGCAAGGACACCTTCCACTATTCCATAGATACTGGGGTAGATACTGTACTCTCATGTTTGAGGAGATACTGGGCCTAAGCAGGGACACCTCACACTAGACCACGTTGCCCAAGCTCTGTCCAACCTGCCCTTGAACACTGCCAGGGATGGAGCATTTGCCACTTCTTTGGGCACCCTGTGCCAGCCCCTCACCACTGTCACAGTAAAGAACTTCTGCCTTATGTCTAACCTGAACTTCCCTTCTTTCAGTCTGAACTCATCACCCTTGTCCTATCACTACAGTCCCTGATGAAGAGTCCCTCTCCAGAATCTTTGTAGGCCCCCTTCAGACATTGGAAGGCTGCTATGAGATGGCAGGGTCAGGTGCAGGCAGAGGGAACGGCTCTCCCTTTTCAGCAGCCCCATCTTAGAGCAGCCTCAACCAACTATGAAATTTCACCTTTCCTTTCTTTGGGTTGCAGTCAAGCCTAAAGCCACCGATCGAGGGCATGGCCGAGCACTCCCATTGCATGGAGGCAGGTGACCAGAAAGTTCCTGAGGCTGTGTGGGAACTCAGGAGCACAGGGGGGATCTCTTGGATCCCTGTCCTGTGCCCTACAAACAAAGCCACCAGTGACCAAGCTTCTATACACTCCTGAAGCTAGAAGTCTGTCCTATGGAAGTCACCTCCATGTGCAAGGCAGGGTTTCAGGTCTCTTGGAGAAGGTGCTAAAACAAGTATAGGAACAGGCTGGCAGCAAAAGGAGTTTGTGGGTTCTCCTAGAGAGGGAACTGAACAGAGTCAATGAGTCCTGAAGCAACATGATGAAGCAAATCAACTGCTTTGGGGTGGCAGCCCACTCCTGGCTTTGTCCTGGCGTTTAGCCATTGAGCTAATGCAATGCCAAGGCAAAGCATCTCCATGGCCCCGGAGCAGCCTCAGGCTTTGCTGCTTTGGCAGGTACACGCAGAGCAGCAGCTCCCAGGGTTTCCAGAGCGTGGATCAGCACAGTTGTGGAGCTGTTCAGAAGTGATAATGCAGGTCAGGGTAAGGCCTGGGCCTGTGTTAATCCTGCCCCTGCTAACCCCAGATCTGGAAGAGCAGGGAATTGCGGTTCAGAGACACAGGAGCTGCCTGGATCAAGGCCAGCTGAAGGCTGGAGGATGTCCAGCTGCCTCAGCCCAGAGGTAATAAACCCTTCTGAGCACCTTAGCAAGAGCATGGCAGCCTCGGGCTCATATAATCAGGATAGATCTAAAGCTGAGCTAGTCATTCTGTGCTGCAAGGGACGAAATCAGATGTCATATACTGCATTGCATGGAGTGGCCTCCCGGAGTGGCCTCCCAGAGTGTCTCCCATCTCTTTGTGCAAGGGGGCATCTTTCCGCAAGGCACATCCCATCCAGCACATCCCATCAAAACTTCACAGTTGATGGGGTATTTCTATTGTCTTGTTTTGTTTTCTTAATTAAAATACCCAGAGTATTACCAAAAAAAAAAGAAAAAAAAAAAAAGAAAAAAAGAAAAGGAAAAAAGCAAAAAGCAAGGAATCAATTTATTTTCTTTTATTGTTCTTTCTCATAGAACAATCTCCAGGGAAATAAGGGAGGGTACAAAAAGAGAGAAACAATATCCATGCAGAGACTGTGGTTGCTGTAAATTAACTTTGTATGGAGAAGAAGGGAAAGAAAAAAGGGACTAAGCTTCTGATAAATGAGTGCTGGACTTGTGAATGTCAGGAATACACAATGGGCTCTTTGCTACAGGACCCTCTTTATAGGGAGGGAAGGCAGAGAGAGGGAGTTTCTGGAACATGATTGTCCTCAGTTCATAGCTGAGGATCACAGGAAAGAGAAGTGGATCCAGCCACAGATCAGGGTGATGAAGTTATGGCACATGGAAGGTAGCAGGGTTAGACATAGTTTGCAAGGCCCTTGCCCAAATACAGGGATGTGGAAACGAAGGCGCCGACACTCTGGAAGTGGAAGACCTGGCTTGGTCTGGAAAGCAGAGCCCTTCTCTGCCATCCCTTCTAGGGGCATTCCTCAGAGAAGGCATCACTTACCGTGGGCTTTCTGCAGAAAAGCCTATCCCTTCCCAGGTCTCAAGTACGTGGCTGTGGCCCCCGTCATTCCCTCGCAACACCCTGTTGAGGGGAAATCAATTCAGTGGCTCTGTTTCACATTTTGGGAGCTCACTGTCTTCCCATCTCTGTACCCTCTACATGCCCCCCATACACGCATCCTTCTGGATGCACATTCCCCAAGTGCAGAGGAGGATCTAGGAGAGCACCATGAGCATCAGCTTGTGTGGGACTCCCTGATTTACCCCCTTGTCCTGGGGGACTTGACACAACTCCTTTGCATCTGTTTTGGCCTCTGTCTGTGCACATCAGGGAAGAGGGTGAGGGCTCTGGCATGCCTGGCCTGCAACCCAAAGCATTTCCTTCCACGTGCCTGATGTTTTGCCCAGGCATTGCTCATCTATGACGGGTTTGGGAAAGAACTGCCTTGGGTAGATGGAGGCTGGACAGGGCAGCAGTGATGCTCAGTCCTTTCCCACTTGTAGCAAGAACCCCAGCTCTATTCACATCCCATAAGCTCTGTACTCCTGCAAGAGATTATTTATTTTTAATGAATTTATTTTCATCTGGTTTCCTGCAGAATTGCAACGTCTACATGGCCACAGGGTTTGTCATTTATCTCCTACCAAATATTGAAGAAGCAGATTAGCCACAACCAGCTTTGAAAGCAGAGTTGAGGTCTTGAATCTGTGCAACCTCTACAAGTGTCATGAAAACGAGGAGGGGAGGAAGCTTTCATAGTGCTTCACTGGGGGAAATGTTTCAACACAAATTCATTAGATGCTGT
The DNA here is from genome assembly GCF_963264785.1 of Psittacula echo. Taxonomy (NCBI): domain Eukaryota; kingdom Metazoa; phylum Chordata; class Aves; order Psittaciformes; family Psittacidae; genus Psittacula; species Psittacula echo. The sequence goes on from NC_137735.1 coordinate 1,104,379, forward strand.
AGAGAACACAGGAATGTGGACGTGTGTCCTTAAGGAGTCAGTTATTTTTCTCTTGGTGTTTCTCTGCTCTCTGCACACACAAGCACATCCTTGCACCAAGCATGAGCAAGCCTTCCTTCCCCTTAATATGAGCACATCTGTGCTTCCCCAGCCTCACCTAGAAAGCAATGTGCAAACCATGAGATTTTTGAGGCTCTGGAGCTCAAAGCCTGTTTGCTGCAAGCCCTAGCAGGACAGCCCAAGGGAAGATGTATCCAGTAGGAGGAACAGGATCCTTCAGATCACTTTGTGTTAATTCATGTGTCCTTAAATGACATGAGCTTTAGGCTTGTAATATTCATGGATTTCAGATTTCCAAAGTCCTCTGTCTCCCAGTTCCTTGCTCAAACCAGAGCAGCACTTGCTGAGTCAGACTCTACTCTAATGATTAGCCTATTATAAAGCAACCTGCATGTAGAAAGATTAAAAGACAGATTTGACAAAACAGCTGGGGGGAGGAGGGGGGAGTTTAGACAGAAAACAGGGTGGTTTGGGTTTTCTTTAATTTGCTTTTGCTGTGAATTTGCCTCTGAGCAACCAAGAAAATACTGAGCAAAATCCCTTATTGCTTTGGGGGAAAAGGAAAAGAGAAGAAAAATTGTAGTTCAGGCTACTTTCTATTCTAACATTCAGTATTTCAAGAGAAATCTTTCTCTCTTTTTTGCCTTCATAAGGAATCCCACAGCTAAGAAAAGAAAGATGTTTGGTCAAATCTTGGTCTGGAAAAAACAACAAAACCTCCAAAAACCATAAAAGTGTCGTTATCAATGAGCTTCTAACGAGCAGAAAATGAGCAGAATAAGCCTTTCACATCAAGTCTAACGAAGAACTCTGTAGAACTGGTCCCACGTTCAGTTGTCTGAAGAAAATAACACCAAGGAAAGAAAAGATTAGTGTCAGGCTAGAAGTATTAGATGATTAGCATTGTTTTAGGAAGCAATCTGAGATGTCATCTGGAGATACGCTACCGATCCATCTGGGGCAGAAAGGAAAGAAGACGGAGGAGAGAGAGAGGAAAAAAACCCCAACCAACAACCCTGTTTTGTTTCTCATTATTGCTCTAATTCTGGTGTAATTGAAAACGGACTGAATGTGTTTAGGAACATGTAGGACATCTGTTTCTCATTGGAAGAGCTCCGCTTTTTCGAGTGGCGCCTTCCATCTTCATCACAGTCCAAAGATTCCCACATCACGACTTGTCCTCTTTCTTTCTCTACTTCTTTTTTTTTTTTTGCCTTTCCAGAAAATGTGAGGTTGAACTTTCGACTCCATGTAAAACAGTTGGAGAGAAACCATGATAAGTCCCGGGGGAACCATTGAGCCTTTCTTCCCATTATCCTACTTGATTCTTTGCAGCTTCTCAGTTCTTTAAATACAGCCTTGAGCTATTTAATGCTGGTGGCATGAAGAAAAAGGGGAAGGGACAAGAGGAGTGGGAAGAAAATAGAAAAAAAAAGAAGAACAATTTGTAAGGTCAGACATCAAAATGGAGAAACAAAGACAACTGGACTGAAAGCTGTCCTTAAGCTGGGCCAGGACATTGTGCTTTGCCAAAAGGATAGATCTACACAAATACTGGTTCATGCAGTTCTGGCTCTCCTATGTGTATGAAACAGCAAGGAAAGAGCCTGAGATCCAAGAAGATTTACTTGTGGGCTAAACCAAAGGGCAATATCCTAATTCTCCTCTTGGACCCACACGCTATGTCTCTAGTGTTCATTTTGGTTTGGAAAACTACAGAATTGTCCTTCATAGGAAATTCTAGAGGCCCTATTGCTTAGAGAGAGATTATAACTTGAGCAGACAATAAAGAGATTGTGGGAAACATCATCACCTTGGCAGGGAGATGGGCTGCACGGTCTGATAACTCATAATTCTCCACCATTTGGAGAAGATCTGCCTTTAGCAAGAGGGAGCAAAGCAGCAAGATGCATGACCGCAAGCAAGAAATGTACCTAGATTTCATACATGGCTCTGTTCTGCTTTAATAGCACTTTCCATCAACAAAGTTAATTCACAATCAGCCAATGTGAGATGATGGCTTGTATTTCCCTGCAACACCAACCTCACCGCCCTCACCTCCACTTGATGAAGGAGAAAGCTGGTGTCTCTAGTTGTGGTGCATGAAGAAACAACCACAGCGAGATGTAGGAAGGACCTTGAGAACCCAGAAACACCACCAAGGACAGCCTTTGCCATGACCTTGAACATAAGTAACTCTGGGCCTGCAGAAAATCTTCTTAAATGAGTAAAACAGCCTGTGTGGTCTCTGCCTGGCCAGTGTCACCATGAAATCAGTGATCTATGCACTTCTAACAGTGCAAATGAGCCTTATCATGGAGGAAATATTCTCCTGTTTCTAAGCCTGCTCAGCTAACCAAGGTGAAAAAGTTTCTCCTTGGGAATAAGATATCACTTTTTATAACAATCAAGCTCAGGGTTTTGTCTTTACAGCAAAGTAGCTGGATGAAACATATTCTGTGTGAAGAGCCTGAGGTAGAAGTTGTAACAACTTGAATGCTAATGAAATTGCAGCAAATAGTTAAAAGTAATTATCTCTTCCTTAAAAGGAACTGCAGAAAGAAATCAAGCTAGATCAGAAAATGTTGATGAAGATATCTTGTCATCAGTGAATGTCATTTTATTAAGAGTCAAGTGTTTTGTTGGAATTTTTAATAAGGAATCTTAAGAGGGTTTGGTTTTCCCTTCCTTTTTTTAACAGGAAAGTATTGAACAACTTCATTTGGCTAATATTTCAATAACCTCATTTTAGCTTGTATTCAAGTTAATACGCTGTATTTGTAGATATGCTTCTTATTTTAGCAAGCAAAATATTAATATATTAAGTTTTGACATTATCAAAATCAAGTGTCCTCACTTCGTGAAACAAAATGTTTCTCTATGGTCAAAATTGTACATGTCAATTATTTGGATTTTTTTTTTTTGTTTTAATCTGTCTGGTCAGAAGACATTGACAGGTTGATTTTTTTTTGCCATTTAGTTTGAAAAATGGTCAACATTTCAGAAATGAGAAAGTCAAAATGTTTTTCTCCAGTCAGTTTATGAAGCTGATTCAGCACCCATTTTTTCCTACTGCACTGCACACTTTCTGAGGTGTAATTCAAAGGAAATCCAGATTGAATCAGTCCATCAGGGGACTAAATTCCTTGCCCAGAAAAAGTGTTGAGTGCTCTGAATAAGATCAGGTCATGCCCTTTAAAAACATATCAACTTGAGGTTCTTTGAGTCTTGGTCATTTGGTCAACAGAAGCAACTGCAGAACCACCAAAGTCTCTCATTCCTGAGTTTGGATTTCTAGTTGCAGCCAGAATATGTATTTCTCTTTGGAGGGACCCAGTTCAATGCTTAGTACTATGCAATATGATGCCATTACACTCACAATTATTCAAGACAAAACTAAACTGAAAGTAAGTTACTAAATTTATTAATTGCTGTGTTGGCCTAGGTGGTCAATCATTACTCCTGTAATGTTCATACGGTTTAGAGCTTCATGTGGAAAGCAAAGACAGGCATGACAGAGCTACACAAGAAAGAGACATCATGGTTTATGAAAAGAGTTTTTTTAAAGAACCTGGGAACAGGCCAGAAAAAGAAAGAAAATTAAGACTTTCATACATGGAGAAGTGTTCATTACTAGGAATCTTTCCAGAGTAGGTGGAAAAGCAGCCTTAACCACTTCCTTAGTAGAGGGCATCAAACTTCTATTGTATGCAAAAACAGATAGTTATTATTTATCACTGCTATTAGAGCCAAAGAACAAGCCTGAGGTGGGACAAAATACAAAGTTCAAGGGAATCTTTGTGTTCAAAGCTTCCAACTGTAAGTTCATGAGGTAGGTGAGCACAACACCTGGTCTAAGTAGTACATTTGAACCTGTTTGCCACAGGATGATTGCAGTGGCAAAAAAGTGAGATAGATTCCCCCTAAAAAGGGTCCTTCATGCAGCTAACATTAGAAATATTCAGAGATGAGGATGAATTTTGGGAAGATAGCTAAAGCGTGTTTGTTCCTTATTTGCTGGTCCCACCATTGTGGTCCCTGAATTTATGCAGATCCAGGTATTATCTATTCATGGGCATGAGGATAATACCTTCCTGAGACCATGCCAAAGATAACTGAACAGCAGTAGGGGACTCCTATGCAAGGAAAGCTCTTCTCTCTCTTCATTTTTAGGCTTATCTTATTGAAGAATTGCTCTTTTTAGAAATTACTTCTGCTATGAAAGAAAACATAGTAAAATTTGAGTTAAACTTATATTGTAGTCAAAGTTAAATTAGTTAAATTGTAGTGAAAGTTGAGTTCATCACCATTTAACAAGATACCTAACTGATTTCCCATTTTTCTCCTTATTTAGCTATACGTTTACATTATTCTGTCTCCCATTAGCATCATGTTATTAAAGTTTATGAAAAAAGAAATGAAAAGGCTTGGCTTAGCTTGGCTTAGTTTGAGTTAGCTTGGCTTGGCTTGGCTTGCTTCCTTTTCTCTTGGAAAATGTTTATTTCTGTACAAATTTCTGACTGAATTTCTGGGAGAAACCTGAAAGTGATGGATGAGCAATTTCCTCAAGGTAATTTTATATTGCAAGACCAGTGAATGCTAATCATTACCAAACCATGAGGCACTCAGAAGAAAGAGGATGTAACCAAGGTTGGTTATAGCCTCCATCAAAGGATGAGGACTTCAAAGTTGTTCAGAGGTTCCACGTCTCCTCCTGATGTGACACAACAGCTTCTCCAAGAGGCACTGCTGGAGACATGGCCTTGCACAGTGCAGCCTTTCCTCCCAGCCAGTGAGGTCTTCTCATTGCTATTGCTGCATCATGATCCAAACATGAACCCGATGTCTCAGCTTCTCTAGATTGAACTCAGCAGCTAGATCATGGGCTTCAATATGTAGCTACCCTTCTTAATGGCACACAAGCTTTCCCCAGCAGAACCCAGGGTGCTGCAAAAGCAGCCCTGAGTATTTTAAGGGCAAGAAGTTGTAGCTGGGGAGATGGCTTTTATCCATTTTTATCCAGTGCAAGAAAAGGAACTTGAAGCGGGAGTGAGAAGAGACTGATGCTCACACGTTCCCATTTTCCCAGGAACTTCTACTGTTTTCACTTGGAACCAGAACAAAACCAACTACTTTTGAAACCGCCTGGATGAGGGAATTTTCACTCCAAAAACATAGTTCAAGAAATTCTTTGGTTATTTTATGGGATTTTAATAGTATTTTATTATATTTATATTATCTATTCCTATGTTATGGCAGGTACTCCTGGCATGCCATAATGACCCCAAATTGTTTAAATATTCTATTTTTATTTTCTTTTCAAAATCATTATGAGCAGCTGCTACTTAGCAGTGAGTGAAATGCCTTATCTCCCCTTCCAGATCAAAGAATCTCCTGTTTGTATTGTAATTAAGGTGTTTCATTACTTATTAATTACAACACAAACAGGAGGCACTTTGATCTAGAAAGGAAGATAAGATATTTCAGTTAGTACTAAATAGTATTTGCCTTAAATGATTTGAAAAGGCAAACAAAAGAAAATAAGAGAAGACTTCCACGACTCTATTATGACATCCTGATAGTCACATACCCTAATGAAGCCTTTACCACTGACCCACCACGGAAAATTGCAAAAATGATCACTCCAGGACAAAGATAACACAAGAAAAATGAATCTCCAGAAATCTAAATTATTATTTGAAATGTTTGGGCTTGTTTTTTTTCCCCTTATTTTCTGGAATCCACCTCACACTGATGTTCTTTCTGTGGGATCTTTCACTGAAATCTCTATTCTTCCATGAAAAAGGCTCTGGAGGTGGTGGCGGTTGGGGGTTGGTATTAAGCTGTGTCCAAAAAATACTGTTCTCAGTTAAAAATTATTCTGGCAGATGTTTTTTAACCATCCCTTGCAGCCAGGCCTGGGGCTGGCTGCCCGTGCTATTGTGCTGTAAGGGGCTTGTGCGGTAAGTCAGCTGTCTCCAGGGTAGATTCCTCCTGCTTTAATCTTCTTGTCATCTATTGCACAGCAGACCATGCCCTAGAAATCATCACAGCAGTGTGCCCGTCCACACAGGACACCTTTATTTACTGACACATAGGAAAATGTAGCATTAAGGGTTCCTTTTTGCTTCTGCAGTGACCAAATAAAGAACGAAAAGAAAAGGTTAACTGAGTCCAGATGCTTACAACAATTAAAACAGAGGTTGGAGTAGAGGCCAAAGTCCAAAGTGGGGAAGGAACAGGCTACAGACTGTTTAGATCAGTTGGATGCACTGGGGTGGGCAGGTCCTGGAGTAATCAAGAGCCAAACCAGGGCTGTCTCTGACCTGTTAGCCATTATCTGGGACAACTCATGCCCTTAATGCAAAGTGTGAGTGCATCTCTATTTGCTGGGCAGGGCTTTTTAAATATCTCTTTAATCTTCCAGCCTACAGCTTCCTAATGTGCCCATCACTGTGGAATCCAGGCTCCAATCCATCAATTTCTTCCATACTTAGGAGCATCCAAGCTCATAAGATGCTCACTGACAGTCCAGGTGCCTAATGATGATGCAAGGTCATGCTTCATGGGCCTTTCATCTTCAGTCTCAGCTTGAGAGGATGGGGAGATAAAGTACGATGTTGTAGTTTTGCCCTTAAATCCTGCCTTCTGGATGCGGGGATCCCACACACTCCAATGGAGTCTGCCAAGGAGTGGCAGAAGGTAAGTGTGCACAAACACATGAGAAAAAATTGTATGAAAGGTTGTCATAAACTCTGCCTTTAAAAAAGTAGAGGGAAGGGGCGAGGAAGATAACTCCAAGTGATTGTAGAGTTGTTGCCTTAACTTCAACATCAACAGAGATACTGAAATAGCTGATTGAAGATACCTTGTTCAACCCTGGAGGATAAGGAAGTGATAAGAAACAGATTTCCTAATAACAAAATCACGTCAAACCAGTATAATTTCCAGCTCTGGAAGGTTACCAAGCCTCGTAGATAAAGCGGAAGCAATAGCAGCAATATCCTGACTTCAGTGAGTCTTGTGGATCCCTCCCAAGAGGTGGTTTCATAAGACACTAAAGGAAAGAATAATCTAAATGGCATTTCCACATCCCATTGAGAGATCACACTCAGAGAATTACTATCAGTGGTTTAGGGTAGGATTCAGACCACAGATCACCTCACCCATATTTAGGTGCCTACACGTAGGCGTCTACCTATCCGCTATGTGCACAAGCTCCCAGGGCACTTAAAGGGGGACCAATGAATGAGGTCTAACAAGCAACATAGGGTGTCTATGATAATGCAAGGAGGGTGACAAGTGGCTCTTCATTCAAAAGGCTGACCTTTGGTTGTCCATACAGCCCAGTGGTGCTATTTTGGCCATGGTGAGGTATTCCAACCAGCCTCCAATGGCTACTCCAAAAAGGCACAAGTCTCCAGCAAGTCATGTACCAGCTCCATGCAGATGTCTCACATACCTTACAGCATCTCAGCTAGTATCACACACCTATGTGCAGATTACTAACAGAGCCCTAAAATCCCATTTATTCAAAGGAGAACCCCATCCTACCCGGCTTACGTAAACGTGGTGCCCATGTACAGACTCCCAATATTTTAGTTTCCACATTAATCCCACTTTTAGGATGGGATTCAGTTGTCCAAACACAGACATCTGGTACCATTTTGTGTGTCATAGCTTATCTGAGAAATCCACGTGGAACTGGTGGATTCAACACTAATACAGGAGACCTACTTCTAGAAAAGCAGCTGGAGGCATGATGCCTGCAATGCCTGATAGGACATTAGATGTCTCTGTGGGCAAGTGAATCTGACCTTTACCGGCAGGGTGTGGGGACAGCCCAGGTGAATTTGAGTAACAAGTTTGCCATGCACTGTAGTATTCAATACTGATTTAAAGGCTGGACTAAACATTTGTAGATCCATACACCATTTTCAGATGGTACTAGAACGTGAGAAGATTGGTACACAAGGAGCCACATTAATCTCTCAGGACGAAACACCTGATTGATTAAAATGTTTTCTTTCCTCACATTCTGCTCTAGATGCAATTTAGGCTCATTACAGCAACCAGTTGGCTCCTGTAGCTTCTATCTAGCCAGGACCTGTGTCACAGGTGTTTAAGTTCCCTTCCAAAAATATCCTGGTATCTCATCTTCCTTTTGAACTGTCACCTACTAAAAGTTCACTCTACCACATTTTCTTTGAGGGCCTGGTGTCCTCCCTGCTGAGAGCACGTTTCAACCAATGGAGATGCATTTTCAGGTTCATTGCTCAGCTCTGTTTGTGCAACCACTTGGCAGAGTTTCTCATAATTCGTAATTTTTTATCTCATTGTTTTGATATGGATAATAGCTCAAAGGCACTGTTTATTAAATTTCTCCACCCTTGTGTCCTTTGCTGCATCCACAGGCAAGTGGAAATCACTGCAACAATTGTGGGCCTTTGGTCTTCTGTCTGACAGTACGCTGGATCCAGAGATAGGGTGAAACCTGGGAGAAGGTGAAAACTTACATTCCCTGAGGGATTGAGCAAGGGTTTGCTTTGCCTAGACATGGGACTTGTACTGCATCCAGATTCTCCATGGCTGGAATATTGCTTTTACTCTTACTTTCTTTCTCATGTCCATTGCACCTTTTGCTGTCTCTGTCTTGGTGCTTGCATGCTGCCAAACTGGAAACTACAAGAGCAATGACAGAAAACGTGCATCATTCTTCCCACCTCTGGCACAAGAACATTTTCTAGTACAACCTTTCGTTTCTCTGAAACCTTAGCACAGAGCAAGACCACGAGCTGGAAACAACACCCCAGAGAGACCTTCCTTACAAATGATTGCTTTGATTTTGGCCCTGTCACTTTAGCCTCTCTTTACCTCTATTTCTCATCTGCTGATGGGGCAAACTGCATCCAAGTCATGAGGAGAGTGCATGAAAGAGTGAGCAGCTCCAATGTTATAAGCCAACAGCTCACTATTTCAGAGAGGAATGTTTTTCAGTGCAGTTTTGTGGAACTCACCTCCGGAAAGTTGTCATTAAATAAGCTACTTAATGATTTTGCATGAGGGATTTAATGTCAATAGCCACTGTACAGACGATATCCTCTTTGCTGAGTAGGAACAGCAAAGCTGGGATGTCCCTAGAAAGCTGAACTGTGTAGCAAAGTGCAGAGCTGTGTATGGATTTTCAAGTAGGAAGCTTCCAACTCCTTAGATATTGGCAGTTGCAAATTCTGAATGTTTATACCTATCTGCTTCTTTCCTTCAGCCTTTGTCTCCCCAGATATTTTGGTGCAAGCTGATAACTTGCTTTCTAGGCTCATGAACCTGCTGCAAGTGTGTGATGCAGATCAGGTCATAGGATTGCCATTGCAGATCCCACTAATTCTAGGGAGAATTACCTGGGCTTTTCATGGCATTTTTTGCTTTCCTTTAAAGCTGCAGTTTCAGGAACCAAATGATTTTTTAGGATATTTCTGCTTTCTTTCGTTTTTCACCAACTTCACAGTGTCTATGACCAAAATGTCCTTCTTATCTCAAATACCAAAGAAGAAAACAGTTCTGTAGTGTGAGGCACCCCTGCCCATGGCAGGAGGGTTGGAACTGGATGATCTTAAGGTCCTTTCCAACCCTAGCTATTCTATGATTCTTTGGGGAAGGAGTAGGGAAGCCAGGAATATGATGTTTTTCTTCTTTAGCATTTGACAATTCTCTAATAGTCTCTTCTGGACTTCACACCTAGAACAACATTTGTTTGTCCTGCCTCTTCGCCTGAATCAGCCGAAGCAGGGTTAAAAGAAGATAGGACTCATGCGCAGTGACTTGGCACAGGCTTCCAAAGGGCCTCAAGGCTAAAACAAAACAAACCAAAAAAATGAGAAAAACAAGTTTTGTTTCCAAATAAACAAGTTTCCTCTCCCCTCAGGTATGGGGCTCGCTCAATTAAATTACACTCATCTGCCAAGGCCTGTGCACCATGTGGATTCGGTTACTGCCTCTGCAAGAATGTGTGTGATGCTCCAGGCCCCAAGGAAGGCGAAGGCTGAGCCCATCCCTCCCCTTCAATGCCCTTCTCCATGCAGTCTGCATTTTCTCCTGAACTGCTAAGGGGGTTTGTTGTTGCTCTGTTGTTGTTATGTTTTGTAAGCCCAGCCCAGCCCCACTTGAGCTCTGCATCTGGACCTGGGCTTGATTTTAATTGCTCACAGTTAGGTATGTGTCTGTGTTCACACAAAGGAGAGGAGGGGAAGGTGGGGTGGTGGCTGTCAAATACCAGCTCTTGTCAATGGGAGCTTTATTGGACCCATACTCTGACCAGGTTATGCCATGGATGGTGCCTCAACTTCCCCCTGCCTGGCTGTAGTCTTCCTGCTTCATCTCCCATTCTGATCCATTGTGCCACATCACTGCACTCGTTTAATTTAATTTGATCCAGAATCACCTCTGATTTAATACTTAGGTGATCATCATGGGATCATAGAATGGTTTGGGTTGGAAAGGACCATAAGATCATCCAGTTCCAAGCCCCTGCCATGGGCAGAGATGCCTCACACTAGATCAGGTTGCTCAAACTCCGTCCAGCCTGGCCTTGAACACTACCAGAGACGGAGCATTCACCACTAATGAATTTGACTGAGCTCCACAGAAATGCATGTCTGAGGCAGGATAGTAATAAAACAGGGCCACATCTTTTTCTTGGACCAATACCTTCACTTTTGTAGTCCTTCTAGCATCAAATTATCAGTGCAAAATTGTAAAGGTCTGTGGACTTCTAGCACCTGAGATCCTCAATATATGGAAAATTCATACTATCCACTGAAGGAATAAATACACATGATATTTTGGGCCTTGTTTAAACCAGGTGAAGCTCAGATGTCACTTACTGCAAAGACTTGCAAACTTCCCTTGAGCTGAGGAAGGTGGTAGGATGGTTGCGAGTCTTGTCCTAGACTAAGCAGCAAGTATAAGACTCTAGTTTTCACTTGCTGCCAACTGGTTCTTCGTAACTGTGATTTCTGCCATGTTTTCAAGGAGAAGAATATTACAGTCTGCAATTGCCCAGCGAAGATATTACCCTTTCTTTGACAATGGGGCAGATCATCTTCATCAGGCTGATGCTTCAGCATCTCTGAAGTTGTCTTGGAGTATTGTCTCCAGAGCTATTCCCTCTGTCACATTTTTGAAAGCTCTCTGCTAATTTTTCCTAAAAAAAATGATTTTTATACAATCTCACTTCCCATAACTTCTTCCAGATTGACTGGTTTGACTCCTAGTGTGGAAAGGGAGAAGAATCTGGAGGACACCAGCTATCTACAAATGGTAAGAAACAATAGCTAGGGAGAAAAGACAGACATAGCAACCTGGTCTAGTGGAAGGTGTCCCTGCCCTGCATAGCAGGGGATTTGAATTGGATGAGCTTTAAGGTCCCTTCCACCCCAAACCACGCTGTGATTCTATGATAAATTAGTGCACCCTCAAAGGGGAAGTTCAGGACCTTTTCTAGCCTCAATTATCAGCCAGCTGGCCAGCTCATCAGGATGCTGTGAGCCCAGACTCATCCTCAGAGCACATCCCCTTTCCTTCATGTCTATAGTCTCAGAGGAAAGAGAGCACCAAGCCACACGAATGCAAACCTCCAAGCTCTGGAAATACCTATAAACCTTCCTTGTCTCTGCCATGTGCCTGCAGTCAGGTAGGATGAACTGTTGCCTCAGTCCATTTTGTATTTGGGAAGGAAACCAGGCCTTGCACATTTGACCTTTCCTCTGTTTTTATTCCCTTCTTACTAGGGAACCCCCTGTTGACATTAATAATATTATTTGCAGGTGAAGGGTAGGTAATAGCTGAGTAAGGACCTTTAGGCTGAGTTCAGGATGAGTAAGTGGAAAATCCCTGAATTTAAGCCTGTCTGTGTGATTTGTTCATCTTTCAGGAGAGGAGTCCCTGCCAGCTCAATTTTCCTGGCTGTATAATGGAGCGGCAAGACAATTCCAGCTCCCTGGAGCAAGGTAATTAATAATGGAAAGGTGCTTTGGCTATTGTGATCACCACAGATGATTCAAAACATTTTATAGATCTTAACTAATTAATAAACACAAGCTGCCCACCTAATAGGTCAGTTTGGTGTCTGTGTGGGGAAGCTGAGGCTGAAAGGTGAAACAACATGTCCTCAGCTCATGCTGTGATCCAGAAAGAAAACTGAGATGCCACCATGTTGGTGAAGTGCTCTCATGTGATGCTATAGTAGGTACCACCACTGGCAGCTGAAGTATCTGGTCCAGGATCTGGGATATTTTGACTTGCTGTGTGATCCAAGTAAGAGATTGCTTTGCTTAAACTGGAATAATCTTTGGGGCAAGAAGTGTACCTTTCCGTCTTCTTTTAGCAATCCTATCCCAATGAAAAGCCCAGCTGGCTTAGTGCTAGTAACCAACAAATGAAGACTAATAAACGGGGACCTAATAATTGACCCTGCTAATGGGGGACTAATAATAGGCCCTGCTAAAGAAACAAGTCTTCTGTTTTTAAGGAATGTTTGAAGAAGAAAAGGCTGCGTGGAGACCTCAGAGCAGCCTTCCAGTATCTGAAGGGGGCTACAAGGATGCTGGGGATGGACTCTTCATCAGGGACTGCAGTGACAGGACAAGGGGTAACGGGTTCAAACTGAAACAGGGGAAGTTTAGATTGGATCTAAGGAAGAAATTCTTTACTGTGAGGGTGGTGAGGCACTGGAATGGGTTGTCCAGGGAAGCTGTGAATGCTCCATCCCTGGTGGTGTTCAAGGCCAGGTTGGACAGAGCCTCGGGTGCCATGGTTTAGTGTGAGGTGTCCCTGTCCATGGCAGGGGGGTTGGAACTGGATGATCTTAAGGTCCTTTCCAACCCTAGCTATTCTATGATTCTAAGTGAAAAGGGATGTCAATGCAGATAGGGACCGAGTCACATGCCAAGGCAGAGAACGTGAAGTAAGAGGTGTCCCAAAGCGGCGATAGGACATGCGGATAGCAAATAATACAAAGCAAGGGGTGGAAAACAAGGCAAGTTCAAGGCACGGAGCGGGGAAGGAGCCCAGGGAGGTGGAGGAGGTATGGGATTGTGTTGAAAGGGGTGTGGAGGCACAGGGTGTGGTAGGCAGAGTGATTCCAGAGGCCTCGGAGGGTTGGGCAATCTGTGGGTAAGAAAGGGCAGGACAAATTGTGACAGGGTCAAGGACAGCATCTCTGCAGAGCGCTCGGAGGCAGCGCAGGCAGGAGAGCAGGGGAGCAGTCAGGAGCGGAGCTGCACCATCACACCCTTTTCCCACGCTTGCTTCAGGGAATCAGTTAGGGAATGCCGGATGGAAAGCGGGGCTGAGAGTCTGAACAGGGAAACAAAGGCTGTCAAGGCAAAGAGGCCGCAGAAATCCTGAAGGATCCTTTTTCTAATGCTGGGCTGCTCTGTCTCTCTCAGGGAATAGTTGACTTGCCACAAAATGAAATAAATACATATACGTTTATTAAATTCAGGTCCATTATTTGAGCTGCTTTTGGTAACTGATTACTTTAGAAAAAAAAGAGGAATGAAACAAAGACCAAATGAAATAGTTTAACTTGCCCATCTGAAATTTTGTTCTCTTTCTGAAATTTAATTATGGGAATACATTTATAGATAAAAACCACTGTAATTCGTCTTGGTCAAAGGATACAATCCATTCCTCCTGAAAGAGAATTCTAGTACTTTGTATGGTTGAGAAACTCAGCTTTTTTCTTGTGTTTTGCTAAAAGCTATCCCCTTTTTTGTTCAGCTCCCAAATCAACAACTCATGTATTTAAGCGCAGAGCCCCACTGTGATGACCAGAGAAATGTCTGGATGAAATGCTAAGCCTCATTTTTTTATTTAAGAGCTGAGCAAGTTTCATCTTGCCTAAATTATGGTTATTATGGCCCATCTAAAATGACCATCCTGCTTTGGATTATCTTTAAAATATTCTTAGGAGGGACTGTCTCCACCAGTGGCTCAGCACCTGGAAGCAATGAGCTTCCTAAACAATGTCAGACTTGGTTGATGCAACTGCAGCCTCCACAAAAGCAGATGGGGGATGTTTAAGAAGGTTCCTTCAAGGCGTGCTCCTCCATACTAATACAGTGAATAAAGAAGGAAAGAGAGGTTTTGTATAATACCGATGGCTCAGATTCAGGGAAGGAATAAGACTGGACAATGGGAAGTCAACATTTGGGATTTATGTTACTTCACAAAGAGCTGGAAATCCCTGAAATCCATTAAGGCAAGAAGGCATTTAAGAAATTCTACATTTCCTGCTGTGTTGCTTCAGAAAGAGTTAAACCAGGCATCCTTTTATGCGCAACAGAATGGCATGCCCTGCAGCCAAGGGAGGATAGCTGTGTGCAACTGCAGAGCCCAGAAAGTCAAATGGGTTAAAACTGAAACAGGGGAAGTTTAGATTGGATCTAAGGAAGAAATTCTTTACTGTGAGGGTGGTGAGGCACTGGAATGGGTTGCCCAGGGAGGTTGTGAATGCAACATCCCTGGTGGTGTTCAAGGCCAGGTTGGACAGAGCCTTGGGTGCCATGGTTTAGTGTGAGGTGTCCCTGCCCATGGCAGGGGGCTGGAGCTGGATGATCTTAAGGTCCTTTCCAACCCAAACTATTCTATGATTCTGTAAGTGAGTTATGGAACCAAACAACCCAAAGAAGAGGAAGAAAACCATGTGTGACTGCTCGAGACTCAGGACTGATACAGCTGGGACCCTAAGTCTGGGTATACATTGTAAAGCCAAACAACTTGAGTACTTTGCTCTCATGATGCCTGCCCTGGGCCCCACAACAAAAGAAGGATGTGGAGCTGCTGTAGCAAGTACAGAGGATGCCACAGAGATGCTGCGAGGGCTGGAGCAGCTCTGCTCTGGAGCCAGGCTGAGAGAGCTGGGCTGGGGCAGCCTGGACAAGAGAAGGCTCCTGAAGGGGAGACCTTAGAGCAGCTCCAGTGCCTAAAGGGGCTGCAGGAAAGCTGGAGAGGGGCTTGGGACAAGGGCCTGTAGGGACAGGCCAAGGGGAATGGCTTTAACCTGCCAGAGGGGAGACTGAGATGAGCTCTTAGGCAGAAGCTCTTCCCTGTGAGGGTGCTGAGGCGCTGGCACAGGGTGCCCAGAGAAGGGGTTTTGAGAAAGGCTCTGGTTTGGGTCACCTCCAAAGCCAACTTCAAGGTGCCCAGCACACTACAGGTGACACCACAAAATATGTGAGGAGGCCCGGGGCAGACCATAGGGGAGAGTTGGCTTCTCCTGTGGAGGAAGGATTGTTTCTTTTGATTTCTTCTAGGTTATCTCTGTTAGCATCTGAGAAGGACGATATCAACCTTGATTTTGGAGGCAGGCTCCACAGGATTAGGTCAGCATGGACCTGCCTTGGTTACTGCGTACTTCTGGAGGTTAAATCTTGTGTGCAGCCGGTGAATTAATTCAGAAGGCTCCTGGACAAACCCATGCTAAAGCAACTTTATTTAACAATGCAATCTTTCCCAGGGTCTGCATCCCACAGCTGGACAGCCTTGGCACTTGGTGGTGGCCATATGGTCAGGGCAGCAGGCCTCTGCAGGTCATTGCAAGACTTCAGGTCAGAGATATATGAAGGAGGAGGCTGGCATGAGAGGTTGCTCCTTGCCTGCAGTTTAGGGAGAGCAAAAGGCCTCTGCCATAGGTGACATAAACCATCTTCAGCTTTCAACAGGGAAAACCCCATGACATTTGACAAGTGTTGGAGGTCGGTGCCTTGGAGGTATTGGCTGCTCCATCCATCACAAATGCACACAGATACAAAGATGATGTTGCCTCTCCTCCCTCCCCCTTTTCTCTCCTTGGGTCATGGGTCCCTCCTCGTATGCCCATGACTCTGAGCTGGGTTTAAAGTCTTCATATAAGGGCAAGAGCATCGCATCTTGGACAAGAAAGCAGAGAGGTGATAGCAGGAGCCCTGAAATCTTGGGGGATAGGGAAGGGCTGTGCAGGCATCCAGACAGGCTGAGCCTGTGGGGGCAGGTACTGTCCGCCCTGCCCTACGAGGGCTGCCAGGTATGGGTGCAGACAGGCCTCGAGGGAGTGGTGGTCAGAAAAGGCAAATCAAGTGCTGGGAAGTTTTAACAAGGCAAGGTTTATAAGGAGGGTGTGAGCATGTGTCTGTGTGCACGCACATCTACATTAGCTGACCTAATAAAGGATGCATCACTTCTCACTACTGACCTGGCTTCACGTACCTTCATCATGAAGGCTGTAGCAACACTGTTTGGAAGGAATAGGAGGAAATGAGTGCAGAATATTAAGAAAATTAATAATGATAATGTATAATTCCACAAGGAACTCCCAGCTTGGATCTGGAGTTCTGCACAGTTTGCACTTCTAGTCCGATTCAGAAAGAATGGCGTAGAAAGGGAAAACATCACCATACCTAAAGTAATAGGGGTGATCAAAGGTCTGAATAGCCTTGGGGTGAAGGTATAGTGAACACTGAGAACAGCAAACCCTGGCTGGGAAGAAGGGGAATGGAACAGATGTCTGAACAAAGTTGTCCTGGAGAATGTGAATGAAGAACAACTGTACTCATCATCTTGTGTCACATCCCCCAGATCTTCTGTTGTCAGCTTTAAAAGAAAACTAATTGCTTTTTATTACCATGCCTGAATATTAGCCAAGAGATCATTGTCACAGAAGAATGAAGGGTTTAGAAAGAGATCAGATGAACTACCAGAGGGCAGATCCATCATGAGCTGTGAAAACACCAGGGTGAAAGATGCTCCTGGCTCCCATTTAAGGCTTTCTCCACCTAAATTCAGCCTTAGTGAAAAAATGACCAACAGCTATGGACCTCTGGTATCATCCGCTGCTCAGTTCAATTGTCCACATGTGCTCTTAGTGACTTTCCAGACACTCTGGGTGTTCTGAGGCATCCAGGAGGGGTTGGCGAAACAAAGGACCAAATATTCTCCTGCAGTGACAGCTGGAGGCAAGTGGGACATGATCAGTGACCACATTTGTGTGGGTGACTAACTCACACACTCCATTGGCCATAATGACAGATCACCACCAGCTACGATAGGAGTTTAGGTGCATAGCACACAAATAAACTCTTAAATGCAGGTGCTTACACTGAGGATTCTGCTGAACCCCATGAGATATCTCACACCAGGCAAAATGAGTCTTGGTCTTAAAGCTCATGGAAGTTACAGAGATGGAAGTGTTGAGAGGAGCTGAAGCTGTCTTCAGTGCCCTCACGTTGATATTTGCAGTGAGGTTTGGAGGCTGGGGATGTCCTCAACTACATCCATCTTTCAGAAACTCTTGGGTGAACTCTTAATCTGAACTGCTGCAGCCCAGTGCCTCAGTGATAGCTCCAAGCTTGCAATAAAGAGACAAGAGACAGAGGGTGAAAGAGAAAAGCTCCTAGTGGAGGCTGAAGAGATGAACTTCTATCATTAATAAGTTGCATGCATATCTAGGCATACCTGATCCCCAATTTAGGAGGAAATGAAGGTACATGCAGACCTGCATTTCTCCAGCAAGAACAAAAATACAGAAAAGCTAGATGAGGAACCCAAGGAGAAGAAATCTGACTGGACACAAAACTTGCATGAGCACAAATAGGCTCCTTGGTTCTGTAGATCCCCATATCTCTAACACCTTCATTAAATAACTTGCTCTTTGCCTCCTGAGTTCACTGGAGTTGAGCCCTGGAAGCCTGATGGTCTTTCTGAAAGAGTTTTTCAGCTGGACTGTAAAATACCACTCAAAGTGAGAAGCATACAGAGGGGGGTGGCCACTGCAAGCCCTATGCTCACTCTTGCAGAAGTTTCTCCTTCCTCAGTCCTTTCTGAAGTGGACCCTGGTTTCTGCCCCTTTCCAGCAGCATAATTCAGGAGTAATTCCCCTTGGAGAAGTTGCAGGAGGGAATTTCAAGTAGGCAGAAGATAATTACCCAGCCTGGAATTTCTCCAGGCCATCCATTTAACATGCAAGACAAGGAGAAAACAGAAAACACAAGGGAATCTTTGACCACAAGCAGTCCCAGGAAGTTGGCCTGAGCACACTCTCTTTATTTGTTTGAGCACCTCAATTGACACTTGGAGCAGTTCAGAGGTTTGAGTTAGAGAGCATCTGTGGTGTGCCTATGCTGCAGAAAGCCTTTCTTCCCCAGCCTGCTATTCCTCTGGGAGAAGACACACCTCTGATAGGAAGGCAGGTGCCTGGGGTGATGAGGGTGGGAAGAAGAGTGCATGTCAGGGTTTCATAAAATAACATGTCCACCCAAGCCATGATTTTCTTTGGAAAGCCAAACAGGGAATTTTCCAACCACCTGGCAATTGGTTTCCATTTCGCATTAGCCTTGGTGATGCGCCCTGTGCTGTGCTCATCAACCCCGCATGAGAAATGAGCGGGAGATGAGACAGAGACACCTCTCAAGCCAAGTCCCTGCCTTCCTACCTCTGCAGCTGCAGGTCCTCAAATGCCCCTGCTCAGTCACCACACTCCAGGCTCTGTGCTCAGGCAATAGATGTGGGAGGTGAGTCATGACCGGAGATAATGAGTGAGGCTCTGAGATTCAGGCACTAATGTGAGCGCTCGGTGATCACCATGTTGCCAAGGCAAGACTTGCCCAAGAAGTGGAGAGTGGTCCCAGCTCTTGTCTCCTGTCTCCCGACTCCCTTCTAGGTGAAAATTGAAGGTTTAACTGGAATCCAGCTTCAGCTCTTAGCTCTTTGGATGCCTCATCAGAACAGCTGAACTGGGAGATGTTCCTACTGTACTTTGTTGGATTGTTCCTGTTAAGGGCTGTTCACCATAGAATCATGGAAGGGTTTGGGTCGGAAGGGACCTTAAAGCTCATCCAGTTCCAAGCCCCTGCCATGGGCAGGGACACCTTCCACTAGAGCAGCTTCCTCCAAGCCTCATCCAACCTGGCCTTGAACACTGCCAGGGATGGGGCAGCCACAGCTTCTCTGGGCACCCTATGCATCACCACTCTCTTGGTGACTGCCGCAGCCCTCATCACCTCATAGGTGTTTGAATGTTTTTATCCCCTTGCCTAGACACCTCTGCAATGTGTACCGATAAAAGAACACAAGTTACAGGGAAAACACAGTGCAGCTCCTCAAAGGCAATAAGATCATCCCTTATTCTGAAACCTCCTATTCAAGAAGGTCCAGGCATTCCCAGGGTTACCAAAGAGGGTATTTTAATTAAGATTCCTAATAACCATCTGCTCATCTGCAAGTACAAGGAGAGAAGAGCACATAGAGGCTTCAGAGTGTCTCAGCTGAGTGCTCCAAGTCCTGTAACCGTAGTTCTTAACCTCAGAAGGTTAAGAAACCACAAGCCCCAGCCTCCCATGTCTCACATTGACATGTTCTCCTTAAAGCATCAACTCATGGCTATCACCTAGTCTATCTACCTGCTCCAAAGCAGGAAGAACAAACCTTTTCCTATCAGATGTTCATTGAACTTGCGCTCAAAGCACTCTGAGGCCAAAGCTGTTACCCCCTCCTCAGGCAGCTGATTCTTGCTGTTCATTATCCTCACCACTGTGGTTGTTGCCTTCTGTCTTTTTTCCTAATTTAAATCTTCCTTGCTGTGATTTCTTCTTCCACTTACTACAGATACAAGGATCTACTTATATCCTTCCCCCTTGCCACCAATATTTCCACCCTTAAAAGCAGTATCATTTCTCTTCTGTAAACTAAACAGCATCATTTTCTGTCCCCAGGCCATTTTTTTCTGTAGGTAAATCTGTAACTATACCCTATGTATAATACTATTTTAAATTTTTTATTTTATTTTATTTGACGTAATATTGGTTTATGGCCATATCATACTAAAGGCTTCCCTTCCTCAGCATGTAAGGAGGGAGTCCTTCTCCTGCTGTATTATTTAATCAGAATCATAGAATCATAGAATAGTGTGGGTTGGAAGAGACCTTCAAAGCTCATCCAGTCCAGCCCCCTGGCAATGAGCAGGGACACCTTCAACTAGATCAGGTTGCCCAGAACTACATCCAGCCTGGCCTGGAATGTCCCTAAGGATGGTGCCTCCACCACCTCTCTGGGCAAACTGTGCCAGTGTTTTACCATTCTCATTGGATGGGGATTGTTTTCCCACATCCAGCCTGAATCTCCCCTCTTTTAGTTTAAAACCATCCCCCTTCATCCTATTGCAAGAAACAAGAAATCATTTCCAATTTCAACATGTGATGTTCCCAGGAGAACTGTTCTCTGTTCTCTCACAAAGCAAAGGTTTATCCCAGCAAGACATAAAGCGTTCACAACCCAGATGCTGCAACAATCCTGCCCTCAGTAGGAGTTTGGAAGGCAAACCCCAAATTAAAGCACCAGGTCCCTTTTCTTGAGGCTCTACACACTGTACAAGGGTTACCCAGGGAGAACCTGCATGAGTATAGGGGATACCTTTAACTTCTCAGAACATGATGCATGAGGCTGAAGGACCCTTTCAGCCCAAACCTGGGACTTTTCCCCAAGTGCCAGCAACCACAAGCACTTTCTGGAAGAGTGGAGGAGGCGGAAGTGGAAGTGATGCTTCATCACACCTTGCATGAGTGCCAGTGGTTGGCTCACTCACCCAGGAAGCAGGAGACCTGGGTTCACACCCGGTTCACCTTGCAGGGAGGTTATGCAGTGCTGACATGCATTTATTCCCTTTCATCTTCCAGATTATTTTGTCTGCTGCTCTGTGGCATGTATCAGTTGCAGAGGCAGAAGGAACATTGAAATGAACATAACTCAACAATGTCCTCCTAAGAGGACAAGGCAGTGATTTTAAATGCTTTCCAAATGAGATCTGAGCCCAGGATTCTCCAAGTGAAAGCTACTGTGGAAGAGCTTGGTCATAGCAAGCCCATTGCCACTTTCTTTGAAGGATGCATCTATCCCTGAGTGGCAGAGAGTCTCAGGCAGCATGCCTGTACCAAGTAGGCTTCTTTCAGCTTACTTTTAGGACACCATCAGGGTCTGGGTGGGAGTTATGCACAAAGCTGGCTGCATGGGGCGCTTCTGGGCTTGCACAAGCCAAGAGCTCCAGGCAATTATCGGTGTTTTGAAGTGACTGTGTATGCCCACAGGTCAGGTGAGGGTCAGATGGAGGGGAGTGAACAAGGTGAGGCTGCAGCATCATTTGGCCTCGGGATGTCTCCATCCTTTGTCATCCTGGGAGCCCTTCTGAGCCCGTGACCTGGGGTAAGTCACTTTGCTTCCCTATGACTCAGGTTCCTGTGAAGTGGACTCGCACTTCCCTGCCTCAAAGGGATAAGGCAAAGGTAGATGCAAAAGATGGCAATCGCTAAGCTGTTTAGATATCCAATCTAAGATTGTTTGTAAGCTCCCAGACAGATTCATAAAGCAACTCGTCTTGACCCCAGCCGGGTTCCTCTGGCTGCAGTAGGATGTTTCCTAGAGATGGAGTGGTTTGTTGGTCCTCACCACCAGCTCCCTTTGCTTCCAGAGGCTGCACAGCGCATCATCTCAAGCTCCAAAGCTTTACCTCACAGTCTCAAAGTGATGGACAGACTAAAAGTCAATGTCTTCTATCCGGCTGCTTGCAGGAAAAAAGGCCCAGGTTTGGGTTTGATCCATCACTAAGAACTGATTTTCAACAGTGTACAGAAAACATTATTTTAGCTACAGCACACGTAATGTCAGGAGACTGCAGAAAATCCCAATTACCCAAACAGTCCTGCTCAGCATCTCCCAGGACTTTGTATAATGACAGCAGCAGTCAGAGAGGGGAGAGTCCTTGCTCCTCAACTTATAATTGCTTAAGGAGTGTCCCTAATATAATTAACAAGGGTACTTTAATTAAGAGCCCAGTGTAATGATGCTCAAAACAACTCCATCTGCTGTGGGGGAAAAAAAATACACATATATAAATATATATCTATGTTATATATGTAGAAATAAATGAGGCTGTGGTCATGGGTGCTAGTTCCAAAGGGTGAGGATGTTAGCCTGGTCTGTGTCCTATCATTATGCACTGTGAAATCACCCAACATCAAAGGAGCATGAAAGGAATGCGGTGAATGCCGCTTCACCATAATTGTCTGGAAAATTAAAGTTCAGTTGTGCCAGCCATTGTGTGTTAAATATCCTTAGGCAGGAAGGTCGATCCTGGAACAAGTAGGTGTGTCTAGCAGCCAGGCAAGGCAGCATCTCTAAACAACTGGCACTTGACAGCTGATTCCTTCCCATCCCGCTCGGACACTGGGTTTCATTCCCCTATTGGCAAAGGGTGGCCCTGGGGTGCAGATCACAAAGACAGAGCCTAAGGAGCTCATTCATCCTCTGTCCAGTCCTACCCAAGTCAAGAAATCAATTGGAGTTTCCTTGAGTAAGAAATGAGTAAACAGCTGCTGAAGGCAGGGAGAGTTTAGCCAAGGGAAGGCTTAGGGAGAATGTGTCCAGCAAAGGGATCTGGCTGGGGTTTTGCTCGGTGAGTTTGGGGTTATGGAGAGGGGCTGAGTGAGCAGCAACACCTTGCGTGTACTGGCTTAGTACATTTGGCCCTGCGTGCTATCCCAGAGGCCTTAAACGGGGAGTAACAAACACCACATAGGTATAGGAGCTTAGTAAAAAAGCCCTTTTCCTTCTCCCAGCACCAGCCAGTGCCTTCCACAAGCAGTGGTCCCTTGCACAATGCACCACGGGTCAGGACGGCCCATGCACCTCCTGCACACAGCAACACAGGATATTTTCTATTCTTAAATCTACTTTTCCAGCCCTGGTTTAAATGATTCAAACAGCAGCACATCCCCAGCTTCCTGAGTGTGGCGAGCTTTCCTCTCCTCACCACAGATCTCAAATGCTAGCCCTTCGCTCCTGACCTGAAATGACCTCGGTCAGAGCCATTCTAATTCCAAACTCATTTTTGCCACTGCAGGGACGTAATTGCTGAGCTGCACACGCATCCTTCAAGCCTGCTTGGTCTCTATAGCTGGTGGTGTTTGCAGTTGCAGTGTGTTTCGCCAGTGCTGCATCCTCACCTATAAATGATGGGGAGCGAGCAGCGTCTGGTTGATGTCTGGAGAGGAGACTCATAGGAAGAGCAACAGGCAGATGCTTAACGCTGGCAGAGGTAGGGCTCCTCCTTCCAAGTCTGCACACATCAGTGGCCCAGTGCTGCGCTGTGGCATTTTTTGCAAGAGGAACATTATTGTGCTGCCCTGGCTGGGCTTCAGCTCCTCTGTCTACTCCCGCTTGCTTTTGCAGTTTCGTTTGGAGATGTTCCTTACCTCCCTTGGGATGTTTAAAACTAGTCCGGACAAAGTACAGGACAGAGGAACAAGCACGTAGGGGTAGAGGGATGGAGTAAATTACTTAATGAGTTTTTTCCCAGCCCTAACGCCTGTGATCGTATGACTTCACCGCCTAAACAAGCTGTTGCTTAACACCGCTGGCACACCAGGGCTGCTGCGTTCCATCCCAGAGATGACCGCGTTTCAATGGGAGGTGAGCAGGCCCCCCCTCTATTTATGGCCTGCAAAATGATTTATGATCTATTGGAATGAAAAGTGCAATATGAATGTCAGGTATTATAAACTGTTATTACACTTCTGCTCCTGAAAATGCTCCCCTTTGAGTTTTTGAACTGTTTAATGGCAAGATAATATCCACAGCAACAACCCAAATTACAGGCTCCTTTAGGCAACTCATTAATATTGTTTTATAAATGAATATAATATTTCTGGGCAAAAGTTGAAAGTGCTTAAACCCTCTTCTTTTATTTTTTAATGGCAAAATACCCAGAAACAATTTTCAACATCCAATAATTATGATTATTAATAACTCACATTTATATGGCACCTTTGATCATAAAGTATATTACAAACAATTGTGTATATATGCATGTACACACACATGTGCAGAACCAGTATCTCAACATAGCACCAGGCTATCAATCCTCCTATCACACACAGCAGCAGAGATCCCAGAATATGTAGAATCCTGCCATATTTGCTCTCATCAGCTTATAGTATCAACACTGGGATAAACGCCTTAAAATGCCTTAAAAATCAACCCTGTGCAATAGCTTTGAAAGATGATTGTATGCAACTAAAGGCACAGCAGGAGTGTTTTGGGTTTTCTTGGTTTGATTTAAAGTTTCTTTTTCTCTAGGCTTCAGCATGATTAGCAAAGCTGGAACTGAGCCAGTGATAACACACCTACTCTTGCAAAATCCCCATGGGGATGTCAAATGATTACAGAAGCAGCCAAACACTTGCTTTTTCCATCTCATCCAGGGATGCTGTTTGCTTTGCTATCGCCCAAGAAGGACCACTATCAGGTGAAGCAATCCAAGGGCAAAACAGGCAGAGAAAGGATGTGAGACTGTGATGCAAGACACAGCCTTGAAGTCAGCACAATTAAACTGAACACTCTAGGAGAAGTGATGCTTCTTTATTGGGATTTTCTTAGCCCACAGGTCTCAGCATCCCTTGACTACACTGTGTGGGGTAAGAGGGACTTTGGTACAGAAGGCAAAACTGCCACGTCCTGCCATGTCTATGAGCAACAAGAGGATTGGGGTGGTGATATTTCTGGAATGGAGTTCGTAGTTAAGTCCACGGTGGTTGCTGCTTATTTACCTCCTGTTGGCAAGGCTCTACTGGAGAAAGCACTGGAGGTCCTGATCCACTCATGCATTAGGTATTTCTGGCAGATATCCAGTACCTAAACCTGCTGCTCACCTGGCTCTTGGTACCCAGTCCAGCCAAGATTTAAACTCATGCCTAATTTGACCTCTAAACAGAGGCATTATCTGACTCACAGGGGCCAACAAGCAGAGATTAAGGCAGGAGCGCTGGCCCTCCTCCCATCCACACCCTGGATGAGTTACACTGATGTTTATCTCAGCCTCATGGGGCTTCTTCAGCCTCAGAAGATTCCCTTGTGGCTCACCCCTAAGAGAAGCTCAATGATAGCCCTCCCCAGAACAAACTGGAACAGCTGGTCCAAAGGAAACAGGGAATAAGGATGCTGCTAGGACACTGCCCTTGGGCAGGAGGGATGGATGGTGCGAGAGGAAGAGGAGAAAAAGTGGGGAGGCAGATGATGAACAGGAGAGGGGCAAACTCTCTGTGATGCCTGCCTACATGTGTGGCAATGATGTGCTCATATGCTATAGTAGAACCTCAGTGTGCTGAGAGATGTTCAGGAGGATCAATTAAAGAAAATCTTAATTCAGGTAGAAGAGGAGAGCATTAGCCCAGAAGACATTTACAGCATGGAAACAGTGAAGGAAACAGGGATGGTTTGTCTAGGAGAGGCACTGGGTGAGAGATGAGAATCTGCTCATTTAAGAGGATAATCTAACCACTGTGCTCTCGGTGGTTAGGACACAGAGTCCTGCATTCAAATTTCAGCAAGAGAGATGGATGTGAGACACTAGGGAAAACAGACAAGGAAAGAGAAGTACTGGAATAGATTGTCAG
Source organism: Psittacula echo (assembly GCF_963264785.1). Taxonomy (NCBI): domain Eukaryota; kingdom Metazoa; phylum Chordata; class Aves; order Psittaciformes; family Psittacidae; genus Psittacula; species Psittacula echo. The sequence continues at coordinate 1,129,914 of NC_137735.1, forward strand.
GAAGGGGGTAAAATAGCCGTCACTGGAGGTTTTCGGGAATAATTTAGACAACATCTGTCAAGAATGACGTAGGTAAAGTTCATCCTGCCCTGGGGCAAGGAGGTGGACAGCATGACCTCTGGACTTCACTCCCACTCCTGGTTTCTGTGGTTTGGTGAATTCTTGGTGCTGGTTAAGCCCTGCATCTCAGCAAGACCCTGGCCCACTCTGGACCATAGATCCAAGCAAGGGGCAAGCCACCAGGGCAGACAGACAGCAAGGCACGGATAGGCAGCAGATCCATGAGCAGATCCATGGTTTTACTTCTGAGGGTGGTGAGCATGTCACTGTTCAGGGCATTCCCATAGGAATGAAGGACTCTCTGATGCAGTGGATCACAGCACAACAGGACACGAAGACCTTTAAAGTCAAGATGTCCCATGTGTCCACACCTCTACCCAAACTACCACTGACCCAAGTTACATAGAAATGGCAACAGCCACAGCACAAACTTGGAGGAAGAAACTGTCCCTGTTCAGGAAAGATACTGCAGAAACCTGATCCCTTGGGTTTTTTTGTATTCTATGGTATTTACAGGGATATTTTTTTTCCTCTAAATTCATTATTTTCCATATATATACATATATATACACATGTATTACTATTTTGAAAGGACCGGCGCCAGAGAGGAACCAGACAGATAAGCAGTGGGAAGCTGCTTTCCTGACCTCGTGGGCCAGGTTTTCTAGTGTGGTGCAAGCCAAGCTCCCTCCATTGTACTCCTTCCAAGGAGACCAATTTTCACCCACTGAGGATAATAGAGCCAGGCTCATTTACACCAGCTGATGAGCTGCCTCATGACTGTCCAAGATCCCAGATGTGCCTTTCACAACAGCAGAGCCCTGGTATCCTGGCCAAAATCTAATTTGAGTTAATTATGTTCTGTCTCCCTAAGTTCCCCCTAAGGTTTCAATTGGATTCCTCTTCACTTCCTGCCCTAACCTGTTGTGTAGCGTTGATGTGCAGAGTTCAACAGCTGCTTTCTTCCATCCCGCAGCTAATAGCTCCCCAGACAGCCATGGCTCTGAAAATAAAGCTGAAATTGTTTCCTCATTATCAGGAAGGTGCATTTCCAGAGCTACCTAAAAACATAATGTGGAGATTCTCCATTGATAAAATAGACCCATGCAGCAAACAGCCTTGGATTCAGAAGCGTGCATTGAGACCACAGCAGCTCCTGCTGGTGGTGGATACACTGGCTTCCAATGGAGGTGAACAGTTTGCCATCAAATAGAACATAAATCATAGATTTTAGCAGAACTGGGTCAATTCATCCTTCACCAAACTTCACCAGTGCCAATTCATACAGCAAACGCTATGATTTCCATCCTGCCTACAGATTAATGATATAAATATGTATTTCTTTACACTATAAGTATGTAATTTAGAGCTAGAGAGACATTTTAAATCATAGAATCATAGAATGATTTGGGTTGGAAAGGACCTTAAGATCGTCCAGTTCAAGCACCCCTTGTCATGGGCAGGGATGCTTCACACTAGACCATGTTGCCCAAGGCTCTGTCCAACCTGCCCTTGAACACTGTCAGGGATGGGGCAGCCACAGCTTCTCTGGGCACCCTGTGCCAGCGCCTCAGCACCCTCACAGGGAAGAAATTCCTTATATCTAACCTGAGCTTCCCCCGTTTCAGTCTGAACGCATCACCCCTTGTCCTATCACTACAGTCCCTGATGAAGAGTCCCTCTCCAGCCTCCTTGTAGCCCCCTTCAGACACTGGAAGCTGCTCTGAGGTCTCCACACAGTTTTTCTTCTCCAGACTGAACAGCTCCAACTTTCTCAGCCTGTCTCCATACAGGAGGTGCTCCAGCCCCCTGATCATCCTTGTGGCCTCCTTTGGACTTGCTCCAACAGCTCCATGTCCTCCTTGTATTGAGGACACCAGAACTGCACACAGTGCTCCAAGTACAATCTTTTAAACCACCTATCTACCAAGCCTATGAAGGTATTTCTCCCCACTGTATGTTTTAGATTTAGCCATCCACAGTTTGGTAGCAAGTTAAACATCTCAGATCCTTGCAAGTTCAGTCCCTTGTGCACAGAGCAAACAATGCTAGTTGAGTTATTCAGTGAGAACCATTTGTCACATGCCACACTCTTTCCTCCTGTCTTTATGAACTGTCAGAGAACACACTATGATTTTCACCCATTTATTCCCAATTCTCAGAGGCTTATTTTTAGCCCACAGGTTTCTTGCCAACTTTGTGCAGCGAGTCCTCAGTTAATTGTTCGATGTGTCAAATTTGCTCTTCCAGATGTGTGAATAGGAATTGAAGAAAGGTTTAAAAATAAGCACAGTCTCAGTACTTTCCTGAACTAGAGTCATAAACCCTCATGCTTCAGGGCACTCTGTAATGATGTGGACTAAGAACTTCTGGACTTCTCTTTCATAATCTGAATGTTTCCTGCACCTTCCAAGCCATGCATGCAAACTGAACTTGGTCTGGAAGATTCTCCATGTGTCTACCCCAGAGCACCTAATTGGATGAGACATATTCCCCCAATGCTGGCCTCTTCAGTATGATGTCAGGAGAGCTTGTGACTGACCTCAAAACACACAATTGCACAGTGACTCTATACAAGTGACAAGAAGATGAGCTGCTTTTGGCAAGTTTCCTTACAGCTATCTGGTGGGGTGTTTTTCCCTTAAAAGATGTGAATCTTCCCTTGTTTGCAGACTTTTGGATCCCCACCCTCCACGTGGAGAAGTGAAACGAAAACCAAAGATGACTACAATGATTTCTCCAGAAGGAGCTTCTTTCCAGCCTTTTTTCCTCTGCCAGAGATGGTAGGGACAGTGCATATTGAATAGCACCTCTGTTTCTTCTCATATGTCTCAGTGGAGGACTGGGCAGATGTGAAAGGATAAACAGTTCAATTTCTGTTCTACTTATGCTGGAGTAAATCTAAGTTTTACTCCCAGTTTAGGTACCATTAATATACATCAGACACACATATCATGTAGTATTAAACTCCTACTTGTTATCCCTCAGTCTGGCACATAGTCTAGAAGGAAAGTAAGAGTCACTCTAGATGCAATCAGACAGAAATCAAATCTATCATTCAGTACTGTGTGCTTTGTGTGTGAGCATCCATAGTCTGTCTACCACATGGCAATGGCTGTAACCTCAGAGAAGGCACCTCTGCAGCTAAGCAAGCATCACATGCTCCAAGGAAAGGAGTAGTTCCCCAGTAAGAGATTTCCAGAGTGTCATTATTTAGAAGTTGAAGTCTTCCCTGAAGAATAACTATATTCACTACAAAAACAGAGTAGTTCCAAACCTACCAGAAAGCATCACAGCTGCCAGTGAAAGCGATGCGTATGCACCCATGTGCTTTAACCTTTGTTAAATTAAGACTTACTTACCGTACCAGGCAGCATCATTACTTGTAGTAGATATCTGGCCACTTCTCTTTATCTTTCTCCCTCCTTTCCTGCCTTCTTTCCTCCTTTCCTTTCTTTATTCCTCCTTTCCTCCCTTTTATCCCTCCTTTCCTTCCTTTTTTCCTCCTTTCCTCCCTCCTTTTCACCCTCTTTTACTTCTTTCTTCCTTTTCTCTTTCCTTTCTTCCTTTTCTCTTTTCTTTCTTTCTTTCTCACTTCTTTCTTTGTTTTTCCTTCTCTTTCTTTCTCCCTTTGCCTTTCTTTCTCTTCTTCCTTTTAAATCTGGCTAACTCCTGGCTTCAGGGGCAGCCTATGAAATAACTCATTATCTGGGTGCTGTATGAAAACTCCTGTTTCTCTCAAGCACCCCAAGCTCTCCAGGGGGATTTTTCTGGTAAAACCATAAAGAAGTCTAGGGGGTAGCACCTGATCAAAACCTATGCTGTTATAGTTGCAAAGGCAACGTGGGCTTCAGGTAAACCTGAAGAAAGCCAAAGTGCTTGAAGGAAGACTCCAATGACCACCAGGTCTGTGCCAGATACAACTAGAGGACCAGACCCTCCACAGGTTAAGCTCAGCCTCCCTCCATCAGCTTCAGTGACGCTGCACTGGTTTCTGCTGGGTAAAAGTGCTGCCTCAGTATCTGACTTCTTTGGTGCTTAAGAAGAAAGCCTGAGAAAGGCAACAGGTGTTTATGGGATGTACCAGTGAGCTTGAAAGGACAGTGCAGAAAGAGGCATGGGTTGCACAGGGCTCCTCATGCATCAGGACACTTTGCTCTACCCTCGGCCAAAGGCAAACCCCCCAATCTCCTGGTGAACCCACAGCACACCTTGGCAGCCTGCCCCACAGCCTGTGGGGTGGGGATGGACACTTTCATAGCCTCTGTATCAAGGTGTTTTTCTGGCTGAGAGGCTTTCACAACCCAGCCCAGCCCAGCAGAGGAGCTGGGGATTGCCCCTGCTGAAAGTGGGGTCAGGCAAGATCCAGCCCCTGCATCAGGACATGCTCCTGTCCCCATCTGACCCTGCTGGGACCACTTGGAGCTCAAGGGCAGAGCAGGAGGCCAGTGATCCCAGACATGCCTGGAAAACAAAGGCATGGGGAAGGCAGTGAGGGATGAGAAACAAAGCAGGGTTAGCTGCCATCAGCAGGCCAATGCACCAGGCTGTGATCTCACTGGCAAAGCCAATGCTGAAATTCAACCCACTCCCTTGAAATCAACCAGAGTTTGCCTGAGTAAAGACTGAGCCAAGAGGCTTTTACACCTCAGGAATGGTGAACTAGGAGAGGAACAGAGTTAATCTAAGGGAGGGTGGTGGAGGTGGGCAGGGGGACAGTTGTAAGTGGAATTTGGAATGTCCTAATTACCCTGGCAGGTTGTGTTGGCTTGGTTAAGCCAAAGCCCAGATGCTTCCAAGGCTCTGGGTGAGTGGGAGAGCTTCCAAAACTCAGAAGCAGGGTGGAGCCAGGACAAGGTGAAATTCCAGCTTATGCTGCCATGTGAAAGGGGAAGGTAGAGGGAACAAGATGGGATGGGAGAGGCAGGAGGCGGAGGCACAACTCTTAACAACACCTCTGGAACTGAGCATCAACAAATGCAATGGATTTGTAACCTCTCTTCTGCCTCACATCCCACAATACGAGGCAGCAGCCTGCACCCTGAATATACCTTCACTCCAAGCAGAAATGGGATCTCAAAGCAGAAACAGGATGCCAAATGATCTGACCCGTTACCCAAAGAGCAGTGAGGGTCCCTAGAGAGAGGAGGGAGAACACCACCAACATGATAAGCAGCTGATGGGCTCCCTCCATTCTGCATTTGCTCACTTCTCACACTGGGGAGAAGAAGGGAAACTAGTTGTGGACTAAAACATCCCAATCTGCCAGCAAAGACTGAACTGGACGTTCACTGAAGTTTAAACTGGGTTTAGCTACATATCCCCACTGCATGTACATAGCTCACACTAGCATGGGCTTGCAGCTGAGGCAGCTGCAACGCTCCTCACATCCACTCAGGACAAAACAAGATGACATTGATCAAATTGCACCAGGCAAAAGGGATTTAGATTAAGCACAGTGAGAAATTTTCCAGCAGGGAGGAGAAATTCAGTTCCTAGGGAGGTTCTGGAATCACCGGCACTGGAGGGCTCTTGTCCTTCTGTTTTCTGAGAAAGGTTACGGAGACATCTGTCAGAAGTGGATTAGGTAGAGCTGATCCTGCCTTGGGGCAGCGGAAGAACCAGCATAATCTCAGCTGGTTCCCCAGCCCATTTTCCATGAGTGTATCAGTCACAGGCACAAGACAGATACTGGCACTGCTTGTGGGTGGGTGATGTGGCGTTAGGCCAACGCCTGGTCCATAGGGAGGGTGAAGGACCTGCCTCTACAAGTGCTCCCTGCAGGAGAGGCAGGTCTCCTCCAACCCAGGCCAGCGTTTCAGCTCAGGACTCATTTATTACCGAGCATGGGAGCATGTGATGGCCAAAGTCTCTGAGACCAAGGCAAGTTGTGACCTGACACAAACTCTCACTGGAGATAGAAAGTCAGAGATGTCAGGAGTGAGAACATGAAAGGCACAAGCATGGGTGAAATAGCAAAGCACAATCTAAGAGGTATTTCCTAAGAGGCAGGAAAGTGTTCCTTAGATATTTGCCAAGATGAGGGTCCCACTAGTGTGGTGGCAGTAGAAACACTGACGGCCCCACTCAAGAAGGTCCCAGAGGATTCATCCTGGCTGTAGATACATATGATGCATAGATGCATAGCCAGCCCCATGTCCATATGGGGGAATGCAGGCCATTGATTGCCCTTGGTGGCAATAGGCTGCTAATTTGGCCATCACAGGCTGTCTTCAAGTGTAAGGTGGGTCTGGGAAAACAACCAGTTGAGTATCTAAGGGTGACTATCATTTATCCACCTTCTTCTTCCTCTCCAGTCTCCTCCTTTGCCCACTTCCTCCTCTCCATAGAATGATAAAGAACAGAATCATAGAATAGTTTGGGTTGGAAGGGATTTTCAGAACTCACCTAGTCCAACCCTCCTACAATGACCAGGGACACCTTCAACTAGATCAGGGTGCTCAGAACCACATCCAGCTTGGCCTTGAATGTCTTCAGGGATGGCACATCCACCACCTCTCTGTGCAACCTGTGCCAGTGTTTTACCGCCCTCAGTAACCCATCATGGCCTATTTTGCTAGCAAGATCACTGTTCTGAAGGCACAGTGGCATCTGCAGATGGGATCAGGCTACCAGGAGAAGCTGGGAGCTCTAGAGGCCTTCCTCACTTAACCGTTTCTTCCTGGCCTATCAGCCACAGCCGGTGCTCCTGCTCCAAAATCAAAATGAGGACTCTGGAAAGCCTGTTACCACTGTGCTCTGCTATGCCAGAATGAGAAGGGAGTGAGCTGAGCTGTTTTATTTGGTGGTGGTTTAAGTCTTGCATTGAATAGATTGGGGAACTGATTAAAGCAAGGTTTAGGGCCTGAAAAACACAACAGCCATTTGTCAAAGCCACCTGAGCTTGTGCTGAGCAGGCGTCACAGATGAGATGCTCTTCAGATGCAGCTCACATTAACAGGGCAAATCTCAGAAAAGGGAGATGGAAAAAGACAGGAGCAGAAGGTGGTGGAAAGGCTCCTTTGGTTTACAGCTGTTCCCAAGAATGGAGGACAGTGAGGATGAACCACCTCGGTCTGAGCACATTCCTGAGTGATACCTGTGGGAGAATTCTTGTGTACTGGAGAAGGGCCAAGATGTGAAGGATAGGAGTGTACTAGTCACATACTGCTTGTACTGGGAACAACCTGGCTTCCAAAGCACAGGGCAGGGAATTAAAACAGGTCCCAGTACGGACTGAGCTTTCTCTTCTCCAGGCTGAACAAGTCCAACTCTCTCAGCCTGTTTCCAGAGCAGAGGTGCTCCAGCCCTCTGATCTCAAGGTTCAAATGCAAGCAGTGTATTTCAGAGCACTTCCAAGAAGGTTTTGAGTTTGACACTGATGCTTGCAAAAATACTGGGCTGAAGTCTCCTCTGCCACTGGGGCAACAAGTTCTACTGTCCACTGCATGGACAAGGTGGCCTTAAAGCCTGAGCCTCATGGATAGATGGAAGATTCAGAAACCTCCACTAAGCCTGGGCATCTGAGCTGAGCTCCACTGTTAGTCTACTGCAAGTGCTGGATAGCTCTACTTATCTTATTTCAACACAATAGTGTCTTGAGGTTCTTTGAAGTGTGTTCTACATATGACTCGATGGCACCAAAACCTAAATAAATAACATCAAACAAATTAATAGGTAAGTTTCAAAATCGACCAGAAACCAAAATAAAATAAACCAAAATAAAACATAATCCCATACAGGCAGCTTTTGACCAGACGTTTTCATTTTGAATTGCACTTCATCACCACTAAGTCTCTCAAAAGAGAGCAACTGCCATGATGGTGGCCAGTCCCATGCCTCCTACCACGTGAGGCACATACACCATTCCCATGTCAATAGTCTAGTCAATACAGCCTGCACAGAAATATGTCTAGAAATGCTCAAGGTGAATGTCAACACATATTAGACCAGGCAAAGCCTCAAGCCTGCAACCACTCAATGTGGGACCATTTATATCTCCATCCCTATGGAAAGACAGCCTTGGAGTAGTCTGTCTGCTGTCAGGCACCATCCTTCCTAGAAAAGTCCCAGTTTCCTTATCCCAAGGGCAGACATAGCCCAAAGAAGACAAGTTGATTTAGTGAGACACAAACACCATCAAGTTTAGCCATGGGCTTCCAGTGGGCAGCAGCATGGAAGCACAGGTCAAGGCCACACAGCACAAGCCACTCTCCTGTAGATTAGGTCAACTTAACCAATGCCCCTCCTCTCAGAAATACAAACCAGGAACAAACTTCTAGTGTTAAAACATTAAATCCAGTGGCAGACCCTCAGGGAAGGTCATGGCTCTTACTAACCAGCAGCAGTCAGGGAAGTAAGAGGAGAAACATAGTGCACAAGTTTGGGAATGGAGCAGCACCCAATACTATCATTCCTCGTCTCACAATCTTGGCTCTGTCACAAAGTGGGATGAACCTGGAGTCATAAGTTACTATTCAGATTTGGGTTAGCTTTGGGTTTTTGTTTTTTTAAGGCAGAGATTACAAACTCATTGAGATAAACACCTTTCCTTCTACTCTTTTTTTTCACTTTTTCTGAAGAATGCCTCCAGGGACAGGAGAGCTCCAGCATAAAGATACAATCTATTACAACACAGAAGCCATCTGTCACTGAGATAAGCACACAGACTATTTATTACCCAGCTACGGCAACCAGAAAAATTAGTCAGAGATTCAACCAATATAATCTTCCATTAAAAAAGTGGTTAATGAGCCTCCCAAGAATGATAAGAAATGTGTTGAAACCTGACAAAAAGGAGGTTTTGTACTCCTTCTTCTGCAGAACAAGGCAGAGCCGGTTTGGTCTGTAAGAAAGCTGGGTAAGTGTGAGGTTTTCAAGGGCTTCACCCAGTCACTTGGGAGCTTTAAGTCCTCACTGCCAAGAAAAGAGAATCAGAAGTATCATTTCCACCATGGCTGGTTTAGCCCTTGGCAACTTGAAAGCAACTTGAAAGCAGAGCATACCATTAATACAGCATCCATGGCATTGCTCAAAGAAGCCCTGGAATAGCTTGTCAAATACTGTGAGAGCAGCTTGCAGTGAGTTCCCAGGTCAAAATCTTCCATTCCCATGTGGTCTTCAGACATCACCTTGATGTGTCTGCAAACTAACATCCAGCGCTCCTGGCTGCTCTCATAGGCTGCAGCACCCTAGCCAAGAACAGAGAGTATCAGCTCCCAGCAAAGATGTTGGGACTCCAGCTGTTGCCGGCTGTTAGTACTTCTGCACAGCTGCACAGCATTGGAGGCATGGAAGAAGCCAGTTTCCTTTCACCAGGCATCTCTGAGGACAACTGCTCAGTCTGGGAAGTCTGTGGGTCCAGACAGCGTTGAACACTTCTAGTTTGTATCCCTTGGGGTCACCCTCCTTATCATGATGGTGCTGAGGCGCTGGCACAGGGTGCCCAGAGAAGCTGTGGCTGCCCCATCCCTGGCAGTGTTCAAGGCCAGGTTGGACACAGGGGCTTGGAGCAAGCTGCTCCAGTGGAAGGGGTCCCTGCCTGTGGCAGGGGGTTGATGCTGGGTGAGCTTTAAGGTCCCTTCAACTCAAACCAGTCTGGGATTCTATGATGCAGGTGACTGTACATGCAGGCATAGCCAGTGGGAAATCTATCTTGTTGTGCTTAGAGGAGACCAAACCAAGCTGAACTCCATAATGAAGCCTTGGATTCACCCTGTCCAAGTTACAGTGTCCCCATAAGACCTCTGACCATGCCCTGACTTCACCATGGCCACATTACCGGAGGCAGCCAAGCCATCAGTTTTGTGATAGAACATCATGTACCAGGCGCCAGCAGGGCTTTATTCTGCCATTGCCATTAGCATGCCCTTCTGCTCCTGGTTCTGCCCTGGCCAAACCTGCTCTGCTGCCTTCACACCCTTGGTGCAAATGAGGGGACAAAAGGTTTCCACCGCGACACTCCTCAGTTGATATATGTATCTTGAGCAGTGCCTGAGGTGCAATAGCCCCTTGGAACACAACCAAACCTCAGCTCTAGGGACTCAGAAGAAAGGACTCCCTATTGCCACTGCTGAAGCAAGAAGGGCAAGGAGCAAGGTGGCATGCATGAGCCAATACTGAATAGCATTGCTCCAGGGACCCTTCCTGCTGTATCAATGTCACGTTCTGCAGTGTGCGTTAGGGACAGCTGTAAAGGGCCATAAGCAAGAACAAAACCCAGCCCGAAGTTGTCACCAGAGCCATGCAACTGCCCCAAGGAGGTCAACATCAAGGGCGGTATGGAGCAGTCATTGTTGGAATCATAGAATCACAGAAGGGTTTGTGTTGGAAGGGACCTTCCATGGGCAGGGACCCCTTCCACTGGAGCAGCTTGCTCCAAGCCCCTGTGTCCAACCTGGCCTTGAACACTGCCAGGGATGGGGCAGCCACAGCTTCTCTGGGCACCCTGGGCCAGCGCCTCAGCACCCTCACAGGGAAGAGCTTCTGCCTAAGAGCTCATCTCAGTCTCCCCTCTGGCAGGTTAAAGCCATTTAACTGAAGCCATTTAAACTGGCCATGGAAGGCCACAGACTTGAGGCATTGGCACAGGTATTGAGGACTGCAAGCTTGTTCTCCATTGGGCTAGGTTTGTAGCACAACCATAGGCATTATTTTTGGGTTTATCTCTGTTTTTCAATCTCCCTGCTCCCAATTCCCCACCCTCTCCTCTGCTACATCAAAAGAACAATGCAGCTCTGCGGTGCCAGGAGCTGAGTGGATGTTTATACAGCGCTTTGAGATCCCCCAGGTAAAAGGTGTTAAGTGCAAAGCACTGTCATTGCAATGAGATGACTGCCAGCCAGTCTGTCAGAACTCCACCCCCGAGCTCATTAAGGAACAGGAATCGGGAGTCACATTCCTGCCTGTTCCCAACTGCTGTTCCCCTTTATGGGAGGAAAAAGTAAAAGTTTAATTGCTTTGTTTATCTCAAATGCCACCTGCGGTTGGCTCCTTACCTGCGCACCCTCCCGCTGCTGCTTCCCAATGAAACGTGGCCCAAAGGACACCAAAAGCAAACAGAAAGGTGGATTCAGGGACTGACATCTTGGATCCACCTTTTCTCTCTGCCTCAGTGCAAGTGATGGAGGCAAATTTCCCAGGGAGATGGTCTAAGGGGGCTGTAGTTCCCTTCCTCTCTTCCCTGACATCCCCATCAAAACCTTGGGGATGTCCTGCCCTAGCAATGGATCCTCTGCCATTGCCACTCCCTCTGCCCCGGGGGAGCATCCTCACACCCCTTCACTCCAGCCCCAAAGAGCATTCATGTTCATGCTGCAGAGCACCGGGTCAGGCTCCAGATCAATAACAGCAAAATAATGCAGCAAGCATTGGTACATCCCTGTGTTATCCGTGGGCAGACTTGCTGGCACCATCAGCTCCAGGAGGTCATACCCCCCATATCATCAGCATCAGTCTGCAGATAGCCCAAGGTGATCACCTCTACCCTTTTCCTCTAGCAACAAATGAAATTGGGATCCCTTTGGTCCATTTTCTCTGCTGCTATAAATCAGCACAGCTGCTAGTTTACTCTGGCTGAGGATCTGGTCTTCCTGTTCCCTTTAATTTCTTCATACTTCTGGAATACCAAGTACATCTCTGTCTTATTCATTTGCTCTCTACACGGGTACCACTGTGGTAGCAGGACAAAGATGTGTGGCCTACATGTCTCCTGTCAATAAGAAAACCAAATGTTTTACAGATGCTTTTCAGGCAAAGGAAGAACTTTATGACAGGGAGACACATTCTTCCCAGGCATAAACACTGCAAAGCATCCAGACTGGCATTCTGCACAAGCAAGGAACTTTGGCCCACTGTCTCCTGTATGACCCTTAGGAAACCTCAAGATTTGCTTGCACTTGTTTACAGGAGGCTGGTACCACCTATATTGTTTACTGCAAATTGCAAATCTGATGTTGTTTGGTCTTTCTCTACCAATGCATAAAAGATTTATGGCAGGGTGTAGCCATCCGGATGTCTTAATTCTTTTCCTTTACCCAAAGACACTCATAAACCCTTCCTGTCTGCTCTATTTTTTCATCACAAATGCAAGAAGAGAAAAATCATGGCAATGAGGAAAATATTCTTGGCACATTGAGCTGCTGTATGCTGAGCCACAAATGGAGCCAGGCTTGGAATACATTATTATTATTCATTGCCCCAAAGTGAAGGTAGAAGCTAACTTTGAAGTCTGAGCTTAAGGAAGAGAAGTGTCATCATCACAACCTCCAAAGTACAAACGCAACTCCACCAATGACCATTGTGGGGCTCCTGTCAAAGATCTTGGGTAGATTTTGGTATTTGCAAGGTGATGGGGCTGAAGGCTTCAACCTGCACAAAAGCAAAGGAATCTCTTTGATTCCCTTTTGTCCAGAGAAGCTTGAAACTGGGATGCTTAAGGACAAAGCCCCAGTTGCAATATCATAGAATCGTGGAATAGTTTGGGTTGGAAGGGACCTTAAAGCTCCTCCAGCTCCAACCCCTGCCACGGGCAGGGACCCCTTCCACTGGAGCAGCTTGCTCCAAGCCCCTGTGTCCAACCTGGCCTTGAACACTGCAGGTTAAAGCCATTCCCCTTGGCCTGTCCCTACAGGCCTTGTCCAAAGCCCCTCTCCAGGTTTCTTGCAGCCCCTTTAGGCACTGGGAGCTGGTCTTACTAGAGCCTTCTCTTCATCAGGAATAACAGAAGGACCAGGCTGACCCTTCAACATTCACTCATGTTTTTTGTCCAAGATGTGCAGTTGTTTTGCCTATGTGGTGAGAACTCTGACCCCCTGGAGCCAAGTCCATGGTGTCACCATGGCTGAGAAAGGATGTCCCACAGAAAATTTCTCTCCTGCAAGCAGCTGCACTGGAAGACAGCTTCAGTAGCTGCCTCCTTTTGGTTAGACTACTCTAAGCTGTTCAGCCTGCGGAAGAGAAGGCTGCGTGGAGACCTCAGAGCAGCTTCCAGTATTTGAAGGGGCCTACAAGGATGCTGGGGATGGGCTCTTCATCAGGGACTGCAGTGACAGGACAAGGGGTAACGGGTTCAAACTGAAACAGGGGAAGTTTAGATTGGATCTAAGGAAGAAATTCTTTACTGTGAGGGTGGTGAGGCACTGGAATGGGTTGCCCAGGGAGGTTGTGAATGCTCCATCCCTGGTGGTGTTCAAGGCCAGGTTGGACAGAGCCTTGGGTGCCATGGTTTAGTGTGAGGTGTCCCTGCCCATGGGGTTGGAACTGGATGATCATAAGGTCCTTTCCAACCCTAACTATTCTATGATTCTGTAAGCTGTGTAAACATGAACCAAAGGTACATATACAGTGCGACACGTGCCAAACACAGATGATCTTTAAGGTCCTTTCCAACCCAAACCACTCTGATTCTGTTGCGTAACTCAGGACAGGAGATTTCTTTCATGTATCACAGGGATAAAACCTTACAGGTTCCCTAATATCACCATTTAGACTGTGGCCAATAATACTGTAATGTTGTAGGAAGGGTTTGCAAGAAACCATCAAGAAAAAAACGAGTAAAAAAGTGACCAGGAAAGTCACCACCTTGAACCTTTCCCCTTGCCTTCTTCCCTCTGAGGTCAGCTGTTGCATCAGATTTCTCTCTCACATCTCCTAATTCATTCTATCTAATGCATCTGAGGGTGGGTCTCGTCCTCTCTCCGCCAGCCTAAAACCTGACGAGTTCACGGACTCAGCATTTCCTCGAGGCAATGAGGTCTGCAGGCCCAAGGTCAAAGGCACGTTCACACACGATACTAAAGGATCACACACGCAGCAAGGCCCAGCGCTCAGAGGTTCAGCAGTATCCAAATTAAGCTACCACTGTCATCGCCATTTAGTCCCTATGAGCCTTTACATCTACACTGAGATACTTAATGACTGCGGGTGTCTAGCCAAACTAGCACCTCCCAGACTGCTTTACTGCCTGGAGGACCTCATCTAGAAGCCCACTGCCCTTAATGCTGCACCCTCCAACAGCAGAGTTGGGTCTGATGGGCAAGAGGACCTTGGAAGGCAAGGTCTTCTGCAGGCTGCTGTCTGAGGATGCAGTCACTCCAGCCCAGTTTGTGTAAAGCCTGGAGCAAGCAGAATTTCACTGCCGTTGTCTTGTGCATGGTAAACCAACAGACACACAGTGCAGAACACATGCTGACAAGTCCTGCGGCCATGCTGATCTCGGTACAGAACCAGCCTGGCGTTTTCCAAAGCCTTTTCTCAGTTGCAGAGTGTCTTTTTCTGCTTTCCTAGGCATTACCCAAGCTCTGGTAGCTCCAGTTTAGCTGCAAAGACCACTCAGGGAGCTGTGCTTTGCTTTGCAGTGCAGCAGGTAGCACACCCGAAGGGATCATGGATCCCCCCCAGCCCCTGCCTCATTTCCTCCACTGATGAATGCTGCTCACCACACAAGCAGCTAATCAGCACTTTGTTTCTCCTGAGGCCATATGTCGAGCATGCTCTTCAAGCCCTGCTCTGACAGCAAAAGCTTGTCTCTCCCTTGTGCTGCTCATAGGCTCATCATAGAGACCAACAGAAGCAAGGGACAGGAGCACCAAAACCATATGTTGGTCACATTGAGGTACTACTGCAAATACCAGTCTGGGAAACACCAGCCATTTCTCTCTCCTTCCCTGATCCATCTCCTCCTCCTTTATACCAGCATTAGCAGGGATTCCTGTTGGCTTTTTAGCCTCAAATTAATTCCTGACTCCCAGTTCCAGGACCAAGTGGTTGATTTTTGATCCCTGATCTTGATTCTTCTGCACTGAAAGTCTGGAGGAGAGAAGGCAAACTACATGACCTCTCTTACAGCCTAACCCAGTTTCATACACAAATGTCTGAGACACACATGAGTCAGACCCACAGGTAATTTTAATTTAAAAGGCTCATGGAAAAACAATGAAGATTTGTCCAAATATCATTAAATCTGAATCAGCTGACAGTTTTTATTTATTTATTAACAAAGTAGAACTTGAGCTGTGTGGTACAAGGATCCTTCATGGTGGTTCATGAACAAGAACTGCAGTAAGTTCAGTAGGTCTTCCTAAGAAAGAACTTTCCTATTCTACCCTACAAATGTCTCCATCCCAAGAAAGAGAGTACTATCTGTATGGAGGTAAAACTCTTTATGTCCTACTCTGGTGTTTTAATGGAGTAATAGTCCTGATGGATGGATTACTTGTGTTCCCATGAATGCTATCATTAAAGAGTCACAATGGAGAAGAGCCTGGTGAACCTGACTCAAGTTTTGTGCAGAGCAAACATGATGTGAAACAATATTTACTCCACATGGAATAGAAATATAAGCCCCCTTCAAGTATCAAGACTTCCAGAGCTCTTGTTTGAGACAAAATTCCCCTCACCAGTTTCACCCTCTTTCACAAAGAAGTGCTTAGTATTAGTTAGTCATTTATCATAGCCAGGCAAAGCACAGGGCATTCTAAGTTGTTAACCTGCAGGGGAGTTATGCCAACGACACACTCATGATCCAGCTGCAAGAAGGGGGAAGATTCCCATCTTACTCAGATAACTCACCTGCTTCTGTGATTCAGTGCAGCAGATGGAACTAAGCAAGCCTCAGATGTGACACGCAGACCTGCACACACATGCAGGTTCATGGGCTACAGCTCTGAGACTCATAAGCCTCTTCTGTTTGTGCTTACACCTCAGCCTAAAACTCAGCATCCTGCAGAAATCAGGGTGCTGTTATGCAAAATCACATCACAAATTAGAGTCTTGCTTCATATCTGCATGCTTTTCCCCATACAGTTGCTGCTCTGGACCCTGCACTAGGTGCTGCCTTTCGTTCCCATGGGATTCCACTAATAGGTTTTCTACCAGTTGCAACCACATGGTTTCACATGGCCCCCAGCCAAATTCAGGAATAGTTTCAGTTGCACATAAGTAAGTAGGTGAAAAGAGAATCTAGCCAAGCCAAAGGGCCTGTTCCTCAGATGCAGAACCACCGGAGTCATCCTCCACCTCCCGAAGGGAGAATGAGATGGAAAATCCTACCACCAGCTCAAGAACCATGCAGGGAAGCACTTGACAAAGCATGAAGTGAGCCAAGGAACCTGCACCCGAAACTTAACCACTGAGATAATTGCCCCTATCTCAAATGCCTGTTGGGAACTATCCCATGTATGTGGCTATATTTCGGCTGAACTCAGCCTAGGAGTGAAGCGCTGTCACGTTCCCTGCTATGTCCACACATTCCCCAGTGGTCAGGAAACCTCCAGATGTGTTTTTCAATGGTTAATGCAAGAATACAAGCTTCTTTGAGACTAAGAAGTATGGTGCAGATGTCCTCTCCAAACTATTTAAATTAGACAACAGGTATGTGCAAAGACAACTAGTTCTGCAGCTGTCTGTGGTTGCTTTCATGCAGCCAAACTTAACTCTCACACGTGAGAATTAAGCTAATCACTGCACTTTTAGACCAATGGACCACCATGATCCATTGCTAGTCCATATATCCTCGCTCCCTGGCTCCATCATCGTGGTGGAGCTTGATCCAGGAGGGTAACATAGCAAGGACAAGCACAGAAACAGAACAAGCATTCCTTTGGTGCATGGGCCCAGTTCTGGCAATCAACAGCATAAGTATTCCTGATGGAGAGTTTGCAGAGGGACCAGTGTCTAAGAGCTCCAGTGAACCTCTCCATTCAACTGTCCTGCCTTTGTTGAATGTAGGGATTTTACACCTGTTTGGTGTCGTACAGTAGACTAAAATAGACTGCAAGTCTGGGCTAGATGGGGAATTTCTATGTCCCAAACAAGTAAAGAAGCAGCAGCCAACAATGTTGACATCACAATGCACAAGAAGGGGGGCGAAACAAGTAAAAGGAGGGAGAAAGTCCCAAGAGACATGTCAGAGATCTTGTATTCAGGTGAATAACCAGAGTATGTCAAAAATAAAGGCATTTCACTACGGCTGCAATGTGGTTTTCTACATTTGATCCCCTTCAAAGTATTGTGGGGATCTCAGCTTCAGTGTAAAAGGCTCACATAAATCTAATTGCATATTGAGAACGCAAAGAATTAAAAAACTAAACAAAAAACCCAACCACCCCCCCCCCCAAAACCCACTAACAACAAAAATCCCACACACAAAAAGAAGAAACAACCTATTGGATTTTTCAGGTAGAAAGATCAGTGAAACAAAATAATTCCGTAGAGGCCACAGACTCAAGTTACAGTAAATCTTTGGTTTCATTTTGTAGAATTTAACCTTTGCAAAATATCAGAATAATATTTGAACTAAAAGTGTCATTGAAAAATTAAACAGGAAAAAGTTTACTTGGGGAAGACAGCAATAAAAATACAATTTATTCCATCTTATTTTTCCAATGAAGCTGTTTCAAATTTTGAACCTATAAGCACAAACATTTTTGATCCAAGGTGGTTTTTGGGATACAACTAGTTTTGACTAAGAATATTTTTTACCAAAAATACTCAACTCCGTTCTTTTCATTCTTACTGCCCTAAATTTTAATGTCTTGGTGCAAAAGCAAAAGGCCAAACTAGGTTTTGTTTTCAGGCTCAGGATAAATGACACTAAAATCTCTCAAAGGTGTTCCCATGAGTCTTTAAGCAGCTGAGATACCAGTTTTTTTCTTCTCACCTGGGACACTTCCAGACCAGGAAAAACTCGTTCCAAGTGAAAAACAAAAAGGGTGTATATTGTTGCCAGGAAAACACAAGTGTCACAACGCACCCAAGAATTTCACAGAGGGGTTTCAGAGCCCAGATTCCTCTGCAAGGCCCATCTCAAGTCTCTAATGGGGAATGATTTTGATTTCCCTTCAGGGTTGCATTTCTCAATGCCAGTATTGGGATACTCCAGTTGACACCTACTGTGGGTCTCAGCTCTCTTCCCTAGGGTGGAAACAAGCACCTCAAGAGAAGCAGAGTACTGGAGTTGACATCTGTCGCCTTCTCTGTAGAGGAAAGTTTTGCCCCAGGTAAAGATGTTCAGATTGGGTTGGGCTTCATGTTTTCCAGTGGCTTCCAGTCCCTATCAGCTTCGCCCATTTAGTAGGCTGGTGTTAAACAAGTTCAGAGGCAGGTGTGGCCCCTGCCAGGAATTTCTTTGGCTGTGGGAAACTTGCACTGAGAAAAAGTTTTTGTAATGCTTGTCCAGGCTTGTAGGAAGCCTGTCCCCAAAGTCCCATGAAAGCTTTGGTGGTAGACGTAACATTGCCTAATGCAGAGCAGCACCCAAAGACAACCCATCTGTGGTACCCAAAGAAAGCTCTGATACAACAGAAGACCAGCCAATGAATCGGTATCAATTAGACGATTCATTAACAAAGAAATGATAGGATGTTCTTACATTCTTTGTGCCAGAGTCTGTTTCAGAGTCTTTCACACATCTTTTTCTTACAGGTGGGATTTCCCATCAAATCCAGTCTTCCAGGGCAAACTCATGCCAGTGCCTTCAACTTCAGAGAGTCAGAAGGAACCAAGAACTCAACATTCCCAGAATTACAACATCCTCCCCCAAGCATAGATGCTCATGGCATCCAGATGCCAAAGATGAGAGTAAAGTCTCTGCCAGAGCCATCTTTCCCCAACATCCAGCACTGCAGGGCTCAGGAAACCTGAACAGCTCTGGTCACCCTCATCCAGAGGGACCTGATTCTATAGTACAGCATATTGTGATATCCAACCCCTCCTTCACAAACACATACAGACTCCTCCATCCCTTAGTCTGAAACTAGATATTGCAAAGCCTGAGTCATTTCCCAACTGAGAAAGAGGAGTCCATAATCCAGCCTTTGTCTGTTTTGTCCCTCTATGGATTACAAAAACCTCAGGCCAAGGAATACGTGCTTGTATGGTGCCAAGCTCAAGGTGGCCATGATCTCTGATGGATACTTCTGAAACACAGATCCAATGTTTAAGACACATCTCAGAACAACCATGGTCCAGATCATCTCTGATCTGATCTGGCTACCATGGGTAGCCTTCCTTGGACCCAGAACCAGTGTTCCACTGCATACAAGGCTGGTATAGCCAGGAATACAATTTTGTCATGGCAAAGCACTAGATCCCACAGGCATTTGTTTCAGTTTGCTGAAAGTGGGAGACAAATGACCCTTTAAATCTAACTACATCAGGAAACATCCACATAGAAGCAATGAGCTGATGGCCAAGTGTCTATCTAGTGTAAGAAAGTACAAATAGCCATGAATCTAGAACATAATATTGACCAAGAAATCAATCTTGGTGATTTGACTAGGTGATTTGACAGCTTTGTTGACTACAGGTATCACATGAGGATCTGGCATCCCTTTTCTACTTCTTGTTCTTATGAGATCATTGAACTAGTTTCTCAGCAATTATTAATGCTCCTTGGTTATGCATAGCTGCTGCTTTGATGTCCTCAGTTCTCTGCACTCAGCACCAGTGTCCTGATCAGAGGTACAAGAGAATAATGCTTGGAGGTGGGTTTCTCACCTGAGGTTTTGCAATTAGCTTTCTTTTGCAGTTTAAGCTCTTTTGTGTTCTCCAATAAGCCTGATTAGCATCTAAGACACTTTGCTGTACACTGCTCCTCCCCAGGCTCAAAGGTGGTTCTTTTTCTATACATTAAATTATAGAAGTTTAACATGCAATGTGAAAGATTCTTGTAATCATCTCTCAGCACTCTTTCCACCTGGTGAGCAGAAGGGATGCGGTGATAGGTAACCTTCTTCTAGAACTAGAACAAGGTCACTTGACCCTTTAGAGCAATAACAGACCCTTTAGAGCTACAATTGCTAGTAGATCCCCACCCCAAAAATCAGTCGAATCTCCTTTCTCAGAAATACCTGTTGTTATTTTCCTCCTCATGTTCCAGCTATCTGCAGTGATACAGGGGCGCTGCTCCATGTGGGTATCAGAGAAAAGGTATTAAAATCCAAGTTCTCTGCTTTTGAACAAAAGACTCCAAAGGTAGATTGAGAACACCTCATGTTCAAATAACTAGTGTGTAGGTACCCTCCCCTATACTTCTAAACCAAGTAGGTTTTTTTTAGTCTGGAGAAAAGAGAGTTCCCCATGTTCCAGTATTTAAAGGGTGGCTACAAAGAAGATGGAGACTCCCTTTATACAAGGAGTCCCGTGGAAAAGACAAGGGGTGATGGGCACAACTGAGGAGATTCCAACTGGCCACAAGAGGAAATTTTTCACACTGAGAACAACCAGCCACTGCAATAACCTCCCCAGGGAAGTGGTGGATTCCCCAACACTGGACACTTAAGACTGGGCTGACCAGAGTGCTGGGTCATCTAGCGTAGGTCATGCTTTGCCTAGAAAGGTTGGTCCAGATGATCCTCGAAGTCCCTTCCAACCTGGGATTCTAGGATCTCCTCTGATTTAAAGATTTTAAAACTGCCTAGCTGAGGAAAGCTGCTGCTGCAAGAAAAACCCTCAAAGGCTGAAGACATGGAACAGAGAGGGCGGCAGTCTCATGCCATCAGGGTCAGGAGGAGACCTGCTGGACGGCCGGTGGTAGGCTGGGAGCTGGGCTGGTCCCCACGAGCAGGGGCCCACGGGTGGGGTCTGCGCTGTCCCACCGCTGTCCATGGTACTGAGCGCCGCAGGGGCTGCCCGGCTCTCCCTGCTGAGCCTCGGGGTCGCCCCTTGGGCTGCAGCAGGCTCTGCCCTTGGTTTTTAAAGCTGCAGGGATGGAGAGGATTGATTTCAACGTTTGGAAGCACCCAGGCTCTCAGAACTTCCTAAGTTAAGTGCTCGACTCTCAGGGAACCATAATCATAGACTCAACTAGGTTAGAAAAGACCTTTAAGATCATCAAGTCCAACCATTACCCCAGGACTGCCAAGTCCACCATTAAACCATGTCACTGAGGGCCTCATCTGTATGTTTTCTGTCATCAAAAGCTGCTGCCTTAAAGCCAAATATATTAATGAAACAAAGCATTAAATGCATCATGAAGAGCATTGTTTCACAAGCAAAGGCAAGTCAGCTTTAGTGGAAAAGCCTGACAAGGTTATTCTTTCCTTCTCATGACCATACTCCCCCAGCACAGACAGCTGAGCTGCTTTTGAAATGCTTTTGGACCTCTACAGATCTTTTAAAGTTAGAAACTAGTGCAGATTTGAACTGAGATTGAACATCATTGCATCAAATAGCAGAGATTTATGAGCAGGCCAGCCAGCCATACAGCAAGGGAGAGCTGAGAGTAGAAGTCCTCAAATTGAGACAATGCCCTCTGTCTCTTGCAGAAGGGCTATTGATGATCAGGACTCACCAGCTCTGCCTATCCCAGGTGAGCAAGGCTGGGATTCCCTCCCCACAAAGGAAAAGACCAAAGCGAGGTACCCAAAGCACAAGGTGAGGCAAGAGTAGGAAAGCAGATGATCTGAAAACAGCTGCTTTTTTTCCCCTCAGTTCTGTGTAGCTCTTATTTAGGACATGATGAAGGAGAGTTTGCAGGAAAATAAAGGGTTCTAAAAAAGATCTACCCCCTACCAGCCCTAGACAGCACAGGACATGCTACCATTTCACATGGTGCAGTCTCAACAGTTTGTTTCCACAGCTTTCCACCTCTTTATGTAGAACAGGACTGCACCTACGCCTGCTTTAATGTGAGTTTCAGACAACATTTTCTGACATATCACCTGAACCAATTCCTCTCATTTTCAACAAATTCAGTAAATTACCCTAAAATCTGCCCTTACTTGTGCTCTCCACAGCCAACCCAATCATCTTCTCTAAGCAGCTCCCAGTCAGCAGCAAATCAGTCCAACAATCAGATTCAATGTGTTTCTAAATCTTTCTGGAGTGTCAAGAGAGAATGGCTGTTGCTCTCTGTAACTGTCTGCCCACAGCCAGTTACAAATTCCATGTCCGCCATCATCTAAAGCACAATTTACCCCTCAAAGCCTCCTTGAACCAAACCACAGCTCTCTTAATGGTGACACTGTTCAAGCACGCTTCCCAAAGAGCCCTCCTGCCTGTGGAGCTTGGGGTTTCCTAGTTTTATTCCCAAGGGAAGAAATGGTGGGAAAGCAAGAAATTTCTTTCCACCATCTCTTCAGTCGTGGTTGTTTCTAAGGTTACAGGAAAACAGAAATCCACCGAATACCACACACCACATCCGGACAATCAAATGATTTTCAGCAATTAGGATGAACAGCTTTACTTGGTCTGACTTCCTTGTGAGTTTGTAAAGAAGATCTGACTCCTGTGCTCTGGAAATGCCTTTTTCCTGATGCCTAGCACAGAGGTGCATTGAATTCCCAGTCATAGACATGTCTCATGTGTGCTCCACCACAGGTCCTTAGAAATTGCCTGTCCATGTCCTTCCAAATAGCCACGAACATGAACAAGACTCCCAAAGTCACAATGAACTCAGTTCAGCCCCAGTGTGTTCAATTTTCCTCAATATGAATTTGTAGAATCCAGATAACACTTTATCATGTCTACAGTCTGAAGTCACTGAGCAAGACACTGATGTGTAAAGTTCTTTGCAAATGCAGCAAGTATTTGTACAGCTGATTTTCTGCAATTTAGTTTTTAGAAGAAGACTCACAGCAAGACATGAGACAATGTTCTCTCAAAATCTACATGTTATGGTCACAAACCAGAAATTTTTGGGCAATGACTTGTAGGACTCCTCTCAGGGTAGAGAAAGCCCAGGTCCTTGATTACAACATGCCTGACAAAATCAGACATCACTATTCCTCATGAAAACTCTTTAGAGAAGATGGGAGGTGAAGAGAAGTGAGAGTGGATAAGAAAATCCTCACTTTTCATGTCTTTAAATCTAATCTCAAACCTTTTTTCCTTGAAAATAATAAAAACATGGATGCTTCTACACTTGGCAGAGAAACAACAAAGGAGGAGCTTTTGCTTTTCAAGTTTGCAGCATGATTTCTTTTTTTTTTATTAACTTTGTTAGCTTTATCAACCACTGAACCATGTCAGCTTGGTGATTTTTTTGACTGCCCATACAGACACACAGGGCTTTGGGTGGCATACAGCAATGTACCCACCCTTAACTTACCCAGGTGGGCTGCAATGAGTGACAGCAAATGGGTGAAACCATCACCAAACAGGGCTAAACCCAAAACCATCTGCCTAAACCAGGAACTTGGGCATTTAAAATGTGGCTACAACGTAAGTGGTGCTTCTGCTGTCAGCTATATTAATAGAAACCCTACAGTACCTTCATTGACTCTTTGCATTTACTGATGACTCACAATGACCCAAACCTGCTCAGGAGACATCCCAGTGAGGCTGCTTCTTTGCTAGGGACACCAAAACTAACCCTGTAAAGAAGAGGATTTCCTGTAAGTGAGAGATACAGGATGCACTGGGCTTCAGGCATCCCCTATCTCCTCTCTGCCACTAAGAGCTTGTGTACAGACACCAGCTAAAGTTCAGGGCTGAGTTTAGTCCAGATCAGTCAACCCAGCCCAAGAGGCTACAAGAAGCCTTTGCTTTAAACTCACTAAGATAAAGCAAGCTTAAATCGATATGAATAGGCCAAAGTGAAAACAAGAAAAGCCACTCTGAACATGAGGTAAGTGTCCACAGTGTGTTTTCCACCTGCTTTACTAAATTGGCACATGTTTCTCACGTAGACAAGGCATAATTTACTTGACCCTGGGCAAATCCCACAACCTCCTTCTGCTTTATGTTTCCCACTTTGTAAAATGAGGGTAATGCTGTACCTGCTTTTGTGAAGTGCTCAGAGATTTATGGAGAAGGAGTGCTACGTTAAATGGAATCAGTAGGAATTATTTTACCTTGATATACTAAAAAAAAAAAAAAGGCAAAAAAAAGGGGCTCCAAGTCCAGTTCTCCACTATTTTACTGGCATTTTGTGACTTAGCAGAAGCAAGAGTTTAGGGAACAATAAAAACAAAGTTAAAGCGTTCTCAGCTCATTACACATTTTCTCAATGTCTTTTCAGACGCAATTAAACCAAAGAACCCTGAAATTAACTGGTTTCCAGCCTGAGTAACACTGGAAACATTTATTTCCTACCCTACACGTCTAATTAGTGCTGTTTAGTCAAAAGGGAGCAAAACTCCAATTTGTAAGTGAAACTAGACGTATATTAAAAACACACTCTGTAATAATGCCCCAGTGCTTCTGTAATGCTTCATGCCTTCAAAGGGCTGAGCAAGTATGATCTCATTAATTCTCACAGGTAGGTAATTTGGTGTTATTAGCCTTGTTTTACAGCCAGATCTTAGAGAGGTGGAAGTGATTTGCCCATAGGCACAGACTCCACGCTTGAGACTGAACTAGAACTTGGGAGACCGACGTCGTAACCGGAGCTGGGGGACCCTCTGTGCTTCCAGAGGGGAGCTCGGCTTCTTGCAGGATCAGGAGACAGCTCCTGGGGGATTTAGGGATCTGCTATAAAGACCGTTAAAAAGCCAGAAGGAAAGCTGGGGAACATGGGAGCACCAAGCTCAACAGCAGCTGTGCGAGAGCCTTTCTCCTTGCTCTTCATCCCTAATGCCAGCAATATCAAAGCTTTCCTGTTTATGGCTCTGCTGTGACTTCTGCTGCCAGGCTTTAGACCATGCTGCTTTTCAAGGGGCCTCACTGAAGTCTTGCTGTCATTGGAGACTATAAGAGCTTTAACCCAGGATAAATCAACAGTAAGAACACTCTCCCACAAGGGCCTTTACAGCCAAATCCAGCGCATTGTAGCCACTGATATCCAAGATTTCATTCTCACACCCTTGCTCACCTGCCATGTCACCCTGGGGCATTACAGCCCATGAAAAAGCTCCATTTTTACAGTCCCCAGCCCAATGGCACAACATCAGAGCATGCTCAGAAGTGTCTTGGTCCATGCAGGCCATGCTTGGCCAACACATCGTCCTTCCTTTTTGTCACCACCACAGCCTGGCCCGTAGGTGTTTCCATCCCATGCCTACCATATCACATACCAGCAGCTGCCCATAATATGCAGGAGTGGGAGGCAAAACTCATGCATTCTCCTCCTTTTTTAACAACTGAAACATTAGTGAGTATTCCCCAAGTCTGGGAAACCTCAGCCCAGCTCCCTCTAATGCTGGATGTAGAAGTCCTCCAAATCCTGCCTGCTATGGGCTGTGCCCCTACCCAACAGCAGAGCTGCAGAGGGGCTCACACACCCCATTTAGGGAGAAACTAGTCAGCAAGGGGAAAAAAATAATGAATAAAATCAAAACCTGAAGCTCCAGAGGGCAAGAGTGAGCATGACTCCGCAGCCCTGGGATCGAGGCACTCCCCTGGGAGTGGGGAGACCTGAATTCCAGTTTCCAGCACCATGGGTTGTTTAATTTTCAAACACATAAACAGTCCTTGGAGCAGGAGCTGGATCTCCGGCCGCCCTGCTCCCAGGTGAATTTCCCCAAGCGCTAACACAGACAGCCCTGCTTGTTCTTTCTTGCTGACCCACTGAATCTGGTGTTTCCCCGCTGCGAGGTGGAACAGCTTTCCCTAAATGAGGATGAAGGGCGAGCAAAGAGGCACCTGCCACCTCCCCATATTGCCCCAGGAGGGTGGTAGGAGAGTGCGGTGGGAGATGTGGCTTGGACCTTTCCTGATGGAAAAGGGACCCGAGCCCACGCCTCCCCTTGTTGAGGCCGCGTGTTGGGGCTAGCGAGGTGAAGAACTGCTGATGCAGGAGGAGAAGCCCGATCCCCTTGCAGTGGTGCCAGCACACATATGGTTTTGGATAAAAAGGCTTTACATGCTGTACGTGCTGCCCATGCACTTCAGTCCAGGGACAGAGCTCCATGGAGCATGCAGTGCTTGCACAGGCTTTAGGAGCACAGTGTTGACTCTGGAAGGGGGAAAAAAACCAAGCCTATCACAGCAATATATAAATTAGGACAACTTCACTCTTCTATGGGAGTTTGTGTAGTCATCTACAGCGCAGCCCTGACCCTGTGGGTCTCCACTCCTCTTCCATGGCCTTCAGGGAGTTCAATGGACAGTAGTGGAGGAGGTGCTGCATTTCTCTATCTCTCAGGAACTGCAAAAGCCCTGGCAGGAGGAAGCCATCAGAGCAAGTGTTGGGCACCCCTTGACGTCCCTCTGCACCTCCCCTGAGCTTAGCATACCTTGCTGAAGCCAACGCAGCTGCATCACCCAGCACGAGCTGCTTATAACACATTACAAGGTCCAGCTAAGAATCCCATCCCTTCCAGGTGTCCCCAGACTCAGTGACTTCTCAATATGGGCTGATTACTTCAGGAACAGGGGCCTGTTTGAACACTGCAGTGCTCCAGAAAGGTTTTCAAGGTGTGGGGATGGAAATGCATGCACACTCTCACACACACCTCACACCCACACATGCTCACTTCCAACTATTCCTTTCTCACACCCACAGAAGAACTCAGTCTCACACAGGGACACTATCACAGCATCGGCAGCTCTTGTTCCCAAGTCCTCCCCCGCTCTCAGACACGTGCACAAACTTTCCCCCTTCTTCTGCCCCACTGCGTGTTGGCTTGGTTCTCCCTTCTCAGCAGGTTCATCTCCCAGGAACTATACTAGAACCTAGTTAAGGTTCTGGAGGGGTTTAATAAGAGGAGCAAAACCTTAGTGAGAACAAGCAGACCAGATGAAACCACAAGTTGGATATTTGCAACAGGAAGGAAATTGGAGAGATGTTTCCTTTTGAGAGAAACTATGCAGATAAAGGTGTGGGGACACTTCTGTACACACAGCTACCATCCCTACAAGTTTATTAATGAAAGTCTCTCAAGCATTACACTGCTCAGCCCTGAAGGTCTGCTTTCCCAATTGTTAAGCTTGAAATGGGGGTTCAAACCTCCCCACCAAGGTAATCCAAGTTCTTGTCAGGGAACATACCCCAGCCCAGAAGCCTGGGGCTTCATTCCAAGTCTCCTTCCTCACCAGAGCTGCAGGTGCTTTGTTTAACACACAACCACAGACCACCCTCTGCCTCGGAGCTCACTCCCAAAGGTGGTGTAATCTCTCATCCCCATGGCACAGGTATGAAAGACAGAAAGAGGAGAAAAAAACAAACCTGTGGTTTGAGCATTTGTCATGGGTGTAGGAAACAGGGATTCAGTTCCCTTTTGCATGGGGAGGAAGACTAAGGCTCATCGATGCCACCCCCCAGCAGTGCAGTCCGCTCATCGGGCACCAGGCTCAGATACATTGTCCCTTCAAGCTGGTCTTGGAGTAGGCTGCTGGTATTAGGGGTCATCACATCTCCTCCAGAGCACTAGTCATCGAATGGGTTGGGTTTGGTTGGGAGGGACCTTAAAGACCACCTAGTTCCAACCCCCTGCCATGTGCAAGGACACACTTTCAACATAAGAACATGGAGCTGTTGGAGCAAGTCCAAAGAAGCCCAGGAGGATGATCAGGGGTTGAAGCACCTCCCGTATGAAGATAGGCTGAGAAAGTTGGGGCTGTTCAGCCTGGAGAAGAGAAGCTGCGTGGAGACCTCAGAGCAGCTTCCAGTGTCTGAAAGGGGGCCTACAAGGATGCTGGGGATGGACTCTTCATCAGGGACTGCAGTGACAGGACAAGGGGTAACGGGTTCAGACTGAAACAGGGGAAGATTAGATTGGATCTAAGGAAGAAATTCTTTACTGTGAGGGTGCTGAGGCACTGGAATGGGTTGCCCAGAGAAGCTGTGGCTGCTCCATCCCTGGCAGTGTTCAAGGCCAGGCTGGACAGGGCTTGGAGCAAGCTGCTCTAGTGGAAGGTGTCCCTGCCTGTGGCAGGGGATTGGAACCGGATTATCTTAAATTCCTTTCCAATACAAACCATTCCATGATTCTATGATTCTAAATACTAGGACAGAGCAGTTTAAGTCTTCCAGACTTGTAGGGAGGGAACTAAAGTCAGATAAAAAAAGCCCAAATGCTCTAACTAATGGAGTTCATAAAATGCTGCGGTGATGCCAAATGTGCATCTCCCTCCTCTGCCACTGCACACCACAGATAATGGGTGATATTGTTCAGCACAGGATGAGTGCGGTCTCTCAGTCTCTTTTATTAGCAGCCTGCTTCCCAGATCCTAGGCCAGCTTTCCCTACCAGGTCTTGATTAAACTTTTGGTGAGCAACTCTCTCTCACACGCACCCGCTACCAAACAAAGCCAATCGCTCACAACTTCCAGCAGCGCCGCTGCTTCAGAACATCTCTCGGCCTCATTTTTGGGATGTTTTCCTTTCAGCTGTGTGGTTTGCCAACCACCCCTCCCCTCCCTTTGCTAATTGATTTCTCAGGAACCACAGATGTAGCTTGGCACGTTGGATCCCCTTGGTCTGTCAGCCACAAAATCACCTCCCCTCTCCCTCCCCCCTTTCCTGAGCCATGCTAAGGGAGGGGAAATGCTTTCCTGCTTATAAAGCTCCTGCCCCAGCTGTACTCCATGTGGGGAAATAAAACACACATGAGATAAGAGATGCAAGAGGCAAGGGCCATGCCCAGAGAGAAGAGGGACAGTTGCCAAAACAGGGAACAGCCCTGCCTGCTCCTCACCCTGCTCCAGCACAAGCAATGTTGACAGCAGAAACTGAGGGTTATCAGGCTCCTGCATCCCTTGGCTACTTTTGGAAATAGCTCTTCTTCCACAAGTCCCTCAGGGGGGATCTGCCCCACACTAAGACACTAAAGGCAGGTTCAGAAGAGCCACCCAGAGAAGGAGGAAGGAGGGGCATGGTGGAGGCTGATTTATCCAGCTTCTCAGCCTGCACATGTTGCTTCAGCTGGGCTGGTTGGGATGTCCACCTCTGCCAGCTGAGCACTAGCTCAGGCTGCAGTCTTGGACAGTCTCTTGAGGTCCCTGCCAGCTCTAGATACCCACTAGGGTCATCCAAACCATCAATGGCTTAGCAAACCAGTTTGTGCCTGGTCATGGTCTTCTGGTCATCTCTACCACATACATTATCTTATTCCTGCCTCTTTGTGGGATGAACCCGTGTCCTCTGAGGTGAAACTCAGGCACAGCTGTAAGGGTGTTTTGCTCCTTGTGCACTGTATGGATTAGTTTATCTCAGATTTGGCACTGTCCATCCTCTGCAGCCATCCAACCCTTGCAAACACCTCACAATATGCTGCAAAATCAACTCTCCAGCGGGTTACAACATGGTCCTCGTGTATTTCAGGCACTTTGCATTTAAAACAGTTAAAAAAAAAGGAAGAAGTATTAATTATAACAGGGAAACACAAAGGGCCCAGAAGAAGCCTAAGCCAAGTGCTACATGGGGTGCACTTTGCAGCGTTGGCAAGGGCTGCTTGGTGGCAAGGCAAAGTTACCAAGAAGCATTCCTGCAAGTCTTATCTGTAGCAGCTCCTAGGGGAGGTCCTGGTTCTGGGGAGGAATAAATAACTGTGTGTATATTAGTCAGAGATGGGCAGGTTTCCAATCCTTCATTTGGGGCACAGCAGCTTCTGCTGCTTCCCACTGTTACAGACACTTCACCTATTCCTTTTCATTGCTCATGTTCCCTGAACCATCCCATCTGCCAGCACAGGAAAGGCACCTTTGAGCTTTTGTTATTTGCATTGCTGGCTGAAGCAAAAAAAGCAGCCCTCTATTTTAGAGTAGGGGGAGAATAAATGATTAATGCTTTCTCATCACTTAATTTGTGGCAAGTTTTCTATACAAAACTCATCTGAGACACTGGAATGAGCTGCCCAAGGAAGCTGTGAATGCTCCATTCCTGACGGTGTTCAAGGCCGGGTTGAAAAGAGCCCTAGGTGCCGTGGTTTAGTGTGAGGTGTCCCTGCCCATGGCAGGGCATTGGAACTGCATGATCTTAAGGTCCTTTCTAACCCTAACTATTCTATGATTCCTATTTTATGATTCTATCTTGAAATACAAATCTAAATTCCCTTTTCTGAAAGGCCACATCACACAGCAAGCTTCTTTTGGTGTCAGGATGCTGTTCCATCAGTGGACAGGGATGTACCTGCCATTGAACTACCTGCCAAAATTCACTGCTTGTTTCCTGCTGGCATGAAATGAAGCTTTGAGAAAGGTAGGGTGGATCACAGAGGCTTCACATCCACTGTGCCATCCTGCACATTGGTATCAGATCTCTCTTGTGCCAGAAGCAGTGTGTGAAACCGCATGGACCTTGCCTGGTTCATCCATCACTCTGTCAGACTAAGAGCAAATGCTCATGAAGATAGTGACCAACAAAAAAAGAAGTGAAGATCTGTTGATTAAGCAGAGCCAGATCCATCCCTATAACTAGTAAAGTCAGTTTTATATCTCAGAAGCTACATGGGAAAGAAAGATAAAATGAAGCTTATTTCAATGACCCAGCACTGCACTGAGTAGGAAAAGCCACAGCTATTTGATTGAGTCTGTTTGGCTGCCTGGTTAACCAGCTGGTAGACACCACAGATAGATACTCTGATCTTTTAACCAGAAAACCCAGTGTCTCCAAACCTTCAGAGCCTCCCACCAGCCATATTAGCTCCAGCTTCTCAGAACAGAGAGAAACGCAGCTCCAAAAAGGCATATGGGCCTTAAATTCCTGCTGATTGCTTTGGCACTTTAGTACCTAGAAGCCTTATTGAACCAAGGCCAAAGGCAACAGTTCTTGCTGTGAGAACAGGACCAAGGAAGTTGTTTCTGCTTGGTGCATATGAGTCAGACCAGGTTCATGGAGGAGAAACAGGGAATCATCTCATAAGCCATTGCTGATAGCCAACGCTTTGAGGTGGGAGCCAGAGGCTAGGGTCTGTTCTCAGCTCTGCTGTATTACTTTGAACAAGTCATTTCCCCAAATGAAAGGGTGTGTATTTACATGGAGGCCCAATATGGCCATACTGAGCTATGAGGCAAAATGTCAATGTTATTTCTGAGTTCAATGCTTGGACATGCACAGATCCACCAAAGCACAAATTTATCACTGCCTATCTCTGAGCAGAGCAGATCATCACCTGGGGTGACTGGTACAAAAACCTTCGGTCACAGCCCTTCTCCATCACTAGATGTTCTCTCTCCAAAGCTAGTTGTATGCTCGAGACAATGGCACCCTTGAGGGAAGGGTGTCATGGTTACAAAGCACAGGTCCCAGAGCCTGAATTTACCATTTCCATCCTGGCATAGCTCCATAGAGAACAGGGAAATTCTCCTGCTTTGGGAATGTAGGTCTGGAAAGGATCTGCTGCCACTGGCAAGCAGCACTTTTCCTCCATCATAAATGTAATTGAAACAGGGTCCCAGCTTTCACCTCCATTAGCCATTTAACCAGCAGTAAATTGCCCTAGACCACGAAAGCCTGCCAATGGCCTTGCACTCTCCTGCCTTGGTATGAAACCAAAGCAACTCCATCTCATTCCCAGGTCACTTTGGATTCACATTAATGTAACACCTTTAAGTCAAACACACTTACTTACACCAAATGTGTCAGTGATGGCAGAAGAGATTCAGAGTAGAGTCCTTTTGAAACTGCTGTGTTAACATGAGCAAGCAAAACCCTGCAGACACTATAACAGCTTAATATCTATGCCCCTGTTGAGGAAAAAGTAGTTGTGAGTGTTGTGCCTGTTATGGTACTGCATACCTGAAATCTGAGTATTTGTAATGGTATGAAAATTGCATACAGAATAGGAAAGTTAGAGCTTAATTATTGTGATTCCAAATACTGATGTTCTTTCCTTAATCTTAACTATCAGAGACAAAGGAAAATATCCTTGGTCTGCATGTCTCCTCTGCAGAAGAAATTAAGAGTTGTATACCTTTTTTGTGAAAATATGTGAAATCTTGATGAAAATAGATTAGAGGTTTCATGGCCCACAACTGCAGCTCAGAATTAGAGGTCTAAGCTGGAGGAATGTTGAAAATGGAAGTCCTGCTATGGTTTTGTTTGTGCCCCAGGACACAAATCCAACACTAGGACTGAACGATCATCTCAGATCAGCATCCAGTCAGAATACATCCCACTGAAGCTTCTCAGGACAAACCTGTTGGTCCTGATGCGAGTGTGACCTTGATCACCTTCAGTGCATAGAGAGCAACGTGCAGTTACAGCTTCAGCTTCAACAACACTTCAGAAAGGTCTTTGTTTTTCTGAATATTTCTACATACCCAAAAATAGTAAGAGCAGTAATGACAGCTAATGGGTCTGGCATTTAATGAGTTCCTAGATGAAGAGCCCTTAAGCTCTCAGATCTTCTAGGAGGTCATTAACTGTCAGAAATTATCTAGTCATCTATTTTAGGGCTTTCTTTTGGACTCATTCCTGTGACATTCATATACTTCAAGGGCCTGAGCCTGTTGCCTGCACTTCTCACTGATTTCGGTTGTACAGAATCAGATATCAGCACCCTAAAGAAACGTTAGTAAATCACAGTGCTTTCAACACAAGTGATGTTCCTACAAGTCCTGTAGATCCAGGTGCTTCCCCAGTAACAATGAGGGCTCCAGGTTAGTTCTCTGGGGAGAAACAAAGCCCTGATGCACCAAAAAGGTGGAGTTGCAGAAACCCCATTTCCCTTCAGAAGTTCCCACCCCAGCACACAAGGCTGTCTTAAAGGAGAGGAGATGACTGCTCTGCTGAGATAGAGAGGACAGGCTGGCAGCAGCTCATGGCACAGTACTGGACATGTCCTCACTAGGAAATGAGGCAAGTTTGTGTTCAGAGCTCCTACTAGGTATGGACTGTCAGGCTTGAACCCAACTACAGACAGTGGAGAGAAGCTGCAAGTCCTATAATAGTCACCAGTACTACATCCTTTGAACATGACTTTTTTCTGTATATCGTAGAAACATGGAATAGTTTTGATTGGAAAGAACCTTAAAGCTCATCCAGCTCCAACCCCTGCCACGGGCAGGGACACTTCCAGTAGAGCAGCTTGCTCCAAGCCCCTGTGTCCAACCTGGCCTTGAACACTGCCAGGGATGGGGCAGCCACAGCTTCTCTGGGCACCCTGGGCCAGCGCTTCAGCACCCTCACAGGGTGTTGTTTCTTCCCTATTGCTTCTTCTCTACAGTTAATCTAAATCTCCTCTCTGTCAGTTTAAACCCGTCACCCTTTGACCTATCCCTACTTGCTCTTATAAAGACATATAAAAATATCTTACCTAAACGGCAAGATCAGTTTTTCCCCACTGTCTCTATATGAAATCAGAGTCTGGAGGCTCCAAGGAGAAGACTCTGTGAGTCAATATTTGATTCTTTATTTCGTAACACCTATAGCAGTTGAATTACATCCTCAACGCTGCTCCTTACCATCACTCCACAGCACAAGCGAACTGGGGCAACTGCACATCCTTGGCCAGAATCCCAATTGGTAGAAACTAGCATAATTTCCTAGCATTGGCAACACTTCTGATTCAGAGCAGCCAAGAGGCTGACCCAAGAAACAAAGAAAACCCGCAAGAGTGGTAGTTTTTCCTCAAGAAGAGATGCATGCTTATATTGCCTCTGCCAGTTCATGACTAAGAAATACATCTGTGTCAATACTGAGAATAGACAGTGGTTGCTTTTCCCTGACGCTATTGCAACTCCAGTGCCTGAATGAATCTACCAGGAAACAGAAGACAAGTCCTGTCACTCACCATGGCACAATTCTCTGCATCCTTTGACTTTGCTTCACCTCAATCACTATTTATCACAGCAGTTGTGTCCCACCAGAAAGTATTAGGTCCTGCTAATATACAAAGGATACATCTGCATTAGTAAATCAGTGTTAGGAGCATTTTCAGGCACAGAAACACCACTATCTATGCCGTTATGCTCATACAGTGGTCTCTGGCACAGTTTTAGGG
The DNA here is from genome assembly GCF_963264785.1 of Psittacula echo. Lineage (NCBI taxonomy): Eukaryota > Metazoa > Chordata > Aves > Psittaciformes > Psittacidae > Psittacula > Psittacula echo. Next base: position 1,163,741 of record NC_137735.1, read on the forward strand.
CAGGTCAAATGATGCTTTTGCAAACAACATCTGAACAGGAACCAGCCTGAGCGGGGGAACATCCCCAATATGCAGCTGGGATGCAGCCACCCTGTTACAAAGGATGAGAGAGCCCAATAGCACAGACACAGATTTCATCACCAGAAAACAATGCCAGGCATATCTAATCTACTCCTATAAACATAGCTCAAAAAGTTTATTATCTTCGGGAAAGGAAGAGAAAGCAAAGCATATTTCAATGTTCAAAGAATGTAGTGGGGGAAAAAAAGAATACCTGGATAGTCTGAGCATCCAAAAAAAGTTCCTTAAAAAATAAAGATACTGCAGAAGACTCAATTTTCCAATGAGAGTATTAATCCTATCATATTCCCAACATCTTTGACAAATTTTACTGTAACACTTCAGTTGGCTAAACTGGTTTTCAGACAATGACACCCACAAACACCCCTTATTTCCACAGGGTCAAGAAAAGACATCCAAGCCAGGAAGTTCTCAGAAGGCAAAGCCAGCCAGCTCCAAGCCTAGAGGATCCGGGAATACTCAGCTGACCGCTTGCTTGCCCATTTTTCCCTGCAAGATATCACAATCCTTTAGGATGGAGATTCCCCACCCTACCCACAGTCTGTCCTGGGACTTAACTGTCCTCACAGTTCAAAAGCTCATCCCCCAGTTCACCTCAGGCGTCCTTCGCCACATTCTTTGTCCTCATCAGTTGTCCAGCCACCACAGGCGTAGTGGGTTGTGGACTGATTTCCTGCTCTTTACAGTAACTTGTATACACGCAGCTTGTTATTTGCTGTTAATCCCAAGCTTTCCCAGAGCTGTTGCCTTCCAAGACATTGTCTCCTTTCGTAAGCTCTTTCAAAGTGTAAACTTGCCCTTGGCTGCCTTAACACAATCAAGAGAAGATGTTTCTACCAAGTCATCACAATCACCTCGTATAACTGTCCTGTCCATACTTGACCTCTCTGCCAGGATTGCACCATCTGAAAGACTTTACCAGGAACTATGTATTTTACTCTAGATAATCAGAGGATCAGGGACAGACCCCAGTGGACTGAAAAATGCCTGTCTGAGTAATGGGTTATGCAGCATCCACATGAATAACACCCAAGAAGGAAACATGCATTTCCATACCACCTCTTACACAGAGTCCTCTCCCCATTGCTTGCATGTACTGGCCAAGTTTCTTTGAATTAGGTCTGAACTTTCATAACGCTTCTTGTTAGGGTCAGGTCATACATTTCAGCTCAACTTTTGGCTGAAAGCAACTGATTCAAATTTATTGAAATAGTTTGTCAAGTTCAAATCATTTAAGAAAATTGCTGTGATTATATTGCTTTAGTCTCTCATTTAACAAAAACTATTAAAAATACCATATCTCTTAAACAGTTTAGTTCAAACAGAAATAGTTCTAATGATGTTTTTAAGCTAAAAATGTATTGGATAATAGGGGTTTTTAATATTACAGACCTTAAATGACTTGCCAAAATGCCCCATATCATTCACATTTGTGATGTTTGGTTGAACCACCACTTTCTTCTTCCATTTTCCAACTTCTCCAGCATGAACCTTTCCAAATCAGATTTGCTTTTGTGCCAACAAGACACTATCCCCACACTGACACTAGGGAAAGAGCAGGCACCAGCAAAGCACAAATGTCAGCAAAAGCAGATATTTCCCACAAGATTTGCAAAACACATCTCAGCAGTAAGGGCCAGAGCAATAACAGCATTTGTTCTGATTTCCCCCTGGGTAGGATTCATCTTCTCTAACCTCAGCGTAGCTGTGGTGTCACAACTGCTCTGATCTTAATTAGGTGCTCTTCAGCAGAGTTATTGGAGCCTGGGGAGTGTTGTGCCTTGTCCTGATGCTGCACATACTGGTCTTCACAGGCAGCAGCACTGGTTTAGCCCCATTGCCTACTTCTGCTCCCTGTGCTTCCATGCACTGCTCAGCACACAACAGCACCAAAGACCCAAGTGATAAAGGCAGGGCCCCAGACTCCATGGTTTGAATCTCAACACTATCTAAGCATTTAGTCCCTCTCTGGGCTTGTTGCAGGCCCTGGTGTAGGTATTTGATATGCACACAGTCCCTCATCACTGCTACCATCATCTGAGAGACCTCTTACAGGACCTGGTCCATAAGAGAAAGATGAAGAAGAAAAGATGTTGCATATCTCCATTGGACAATACTGTCCCAACTGGGCTTCAGCCCCTCAGCTTCTGTTCGTTTACACCTCAAAAACATTAGTCTTTTAGTCCTGCTCAGTTCCAACAGCACTGGGCAAGAACAATGCTGCTCCTGCAGAATTTGAAGCCATCCCCAGTGGCTCCATCTTTCAAATGAGCTAGGAAGATGCCTGATTTCTTTCAACCCTGCCATTCAAACAGCTAGCTTGGAGGGGGAGAGCAGCATAAACATGCTCTTAGATTTCATCTGCAGCCTGCCACAGTCTGCTACCTCCAGCAGCCCATGAGGTAAATGACCTTTCTAGCTTTAAACGAGATGGGTCTGATGAGCCCCTCACCATCCTGCTTCCCATCCCACCTTTAATCTCATGCGCTGTCTTGCCAGAAACATGATGCTCATGTCAGGATAAGGGCAGACAAGGCTCTGAGAAAGTCTTTACAAACCTGCTTGAAGTTTCAGAATTGCCTTGAGCAGTTAGTGATCCTAAACACACAGCAGTGGGTGGGGGGATTTCCAAAGCTGCAACCATGTCACTGACAGCGCATCAGCTGGTACCGGAAAGCATCAGTGCTCATCACTATTATAACAAATTACTACAAATGCCCATATTTTAGGGAAAGAGATGAAATCATGCAAATGAACCATGCTCCCTGGCTAAACTTTACTTGCAAGCTCAGCTACAGGCAGGTGTCTTTGAAATGGATATGAGGTGAAGTCCCTAAATGTTCCAGAGGCTGGTTTGCCTCTTCATTTGCCCCATTTCACAACAACAAACAATGAGAGGGCTTTGTTCATTTAAACACAGGGGAAAAGTAAAAAGAAGTTATCTCTTGTAGCCTTTGTCTTCAGGACATTGTGTTTATAGACTCGATTTGCTCTTTGTAGGCATTAGAAAGTCAAAATGTTGCTCTTATTTCATTACCATTAATTTGCTTTATGCTCCGAGATCAGAGCCCATCTTGCGAACGCAGATGTTCTCTGAGATCAAGACACAGGTGCTAGAAACAAAAGCATATCTGATACTGTGCAACATGAAAAAAATGAAGAAATAAGAAAATAAGTTTTTCTGGAAATTTTCTGTTTTCTATCCTCTGGAAAAATACAGAAATATATCGTAGGACAAAACACGTATCTTGGATAGATCCATCTTTCACAGCCAAACCCATCCTGCCTCCCAGGGCTCAGCTCCAAGCACGCATCCAGGCTGCATAAGGTTGATGTGGTTGTAAATTGAGAAGAAGCAGGTGGATATTTTGGTGAAGGGCATCAAACTTGGCCTCTTTGATCCCCTGGAGTCCACTTTGCCCCACAAGACCAATAGCTCCATGGATTGCTCTATCAGACTTCAACTTAAAAATCCTGTGCCTATTTGTTTTCTCTCCTTAGTTAGAAAAGGGATTTTGGGGGAAAAAGAGGTCTTCTAAAGTCTTCTAGTGTTAGGTGTCCCTGCCTCTGGCAGAGGGCTGGAATTGGATGAGCTTTAAGGTCCTATGCAACACAAACCATTCTAGGATTCTATGATTCTAATTCTGCTTTATATTTGTTAAAGACTGAAGCTGTTGTCAAGCTGCAAAACTTATGCTCCCAAGAGTCTTTAAAAGGAGATATCTTTCTCCTTTCCAACAGTGCCACTCCTTATAGATTAAATAAACAAGAAATAAACTTCCCAGCTCCTACACCCAGTAGCACAGGTGACTGATTAGTTTGGGGAAGAGAATTCACCCTTGTCCCAACCAACTAATGCCGCTGGCATGATTTCAGGAGGAACCATTGTCAGCCTTTGTTAAACCCTGTGCTTCAGCCACTGCTAAATTAATATGCTGTGACTATTTCAGGCACCACTTAGGAGGCCAGCCTTGAAGAGTTCGGCTTGTGGTTCATCTTGGGGGAGCAGGAAGAGGAGGGAAAAGAATGACAAATTCAAAATGAAGTCAAACAAGAAGAACAAAAATAAAAGGACTCAACATCCAACTGTTCACAATGGCCTGCTGGGAGCTCGTTCCTTTTACTTCTGATTTACAAGTTACATATGGCGGGTTGTTTACATTCTGTTACTGGTTTATGTTCTTCCAGAAAGGAGAAATTCCTCCAGTAGATTTTGATTGCTTTCCTGTATGCCTCTCTCCCCCAGCACCCCCACCCTCAAGTATCTGGTTTCACTTAATATGCCCAGAGGTTTCCGGAACAAAAGAGGATGTTGGATTTATGTATTATTCTTTTTTTATGGCTAAACAAAAAAATTGACAATTTTTCCAGGAAGATTCAGGCTAATTCTCAATATGTGATTGTGAATCCATGCTTTCAGGCTCTGTTAGGGCAGCCATGTCTTCATGTGTCACGCTAATGTACCACATGCAACAGCCAGAGGCATCCCAGTGGAAATCATTTTACCCATGTCTTCGGTTACTTTTGCATTGTGGATTCCCCAGGTTGAAGTAGCACTCCATGTCTTACAGTCTAGCTCTACACACTCAAAATCTCCATAGACAAGCAAAAAGAACATTACTGTTGACACAGTGAGGAAAAAGGAGAGATGTTTCTTGATTTTCCAAAGAATCCGAAGCAGAGTTAAAGCTGCCTCAAGAATCACTGAATCTCACGTTATGTGCATGTTACAGCAGGGATTATCGATGAGGAAACTGCCTACCCAAACAGTTTGTTCCTTAAAGTCTTGTAAACAGAACATTTATTTGTTGAAGCCAAATCCATTTGGTGTGAATTCCAGTGGAATTTGCGTCCTGGGCTGGATTAGTGAGACTGAAGCAGCAGGTCCAAGGACATAACCCTTCCCTTCCATCTGGCACTTGTGAGACCATGGGGGGAGAACCATGTCCAGTGTCAGAATGACATGGACATCATGGAGCAAGGCCAGTGGAAGCCCCAGGATGGTTGGAGTTCACGAGCACTTGCTCTTTGAGGAGAGGCTGTGGGAACCAGCTCTGGTTCTGGGACACCTTACTGCAGCCTTTCAATACTTAAAGGGGACTTACAAGAAAGATGGAGCAAGACTTTTCACCAGAGCCTGTTGCGATAGGACAAGGGGTAATGGTTTTAAGCTTAAAGAGGGTAGATTTAGAGGGTGGATATAAGGAAGAATTTCTTTACTCTGTTATTCTATGGACAGCTTTAAGAAGGGAAGGGACAGGCAAGACCTTACCGCTCCTAACAGCTACCTTATCATAGGATACACAAAAGAGACTCTTCTTGGAGGTTCACAGTGACAGGGCAAAAGGCTATGGGCACATGTTAAAACATTGGAAGCCCTGATTATATTTAATGACTTCTTTTGGTCTACCATGACAGGTCAAATGTTGGAATACTTCCACAGAAATGGGGCCAACTCCACTTTTGAAAGTGCTCAAGACTCAATTGGAAAAGCCCCTGAGCAACCTGATCTATTAGGCCTGGTTTGGGCAAGGGTTTGGGCTAGATGACCTCCATATGTGCTTTCCAACCTGAACTGTTCTATGAGTCTATGAATCCTAATTTCTAATGTCTTTAATGACCAGGCCAAGTGCCAGTTTGGCATTCCTTTGCAGGCTGAAAAGAGAAGTTAACTTGTCCTGAAGAGTTGGCTTTGCACATCAACCAAGCTCCTTTCAAGCCCTACCGTTTTCCAGTCTGATTGGGAAACAGAGAAAAGAAACAGAGCAGATATCATGGTATTCAGAGCTGAGCTTCCCCATTGTCGTGGTTTAAGCCAGGACACTCATACATTGTCACTTGACTCATCTCTAACAGCACCTTTCTTCATCACCCAGCAGTGCAAACATCCACTTCTCAAAAGAAGGTTATAATACTCCTTCAGCCCTGTTCAACAGGACTGTTCCAGAAGCTGGACATTGTTCTAAGCAGAGATTGCCATGGCCATAACATCAGTACATTTAGAGCTAAGCCCAATTATCTGAGGGTGATTTTTCACACCCCAGGTAGAGCATAAAGCCACTCACTGCCAGCTTTGCCCACCTTTCCAAAGAAGGAACTCAAAAATGAGGTAAAAAACGTAGTCAAACTTTAGGAAACATGAGTAGTCATTTCTTTAGTTCAGTGGGAAGTGGGTTTGGCTGCCCCAGCTCTGGAAAAAACGAGGATCTTCACATATTGCCCCAAAGACAGTAATAAAAAGATAAAAGAAATCTCAAAGGAACAATGTTGCAGTGTGTGTGCTTAAATACACATGCTTAATCACACAAAAGAAGTCTGGTTTAAATATATTATCCTGCTTGTGAATTTAATGGAACAAACTTTTTGACAACATTTGTGATGTACAATTCCAGAGTAATAAAAAGAGAAAACCCAACCTGAGTCCACCAAGGGACTCTTTCACCCTGTACCCTGTCTCTGACGAGGTAAGGAATTAAGGAGGAAAACCTTTAAAACCAGGGTCAGTCCTGAGGCAATATTCTCTAGAACACTTTCCCAGCATCTTATAACAGGGCACTCCTGAAGGTGTCTTTAGGTCACCTGGTCCAACCCCTGCTCAAAGCAGGTCTAATTAAATCAGGTCTCTCAGGACTTGCACATTTGACTCTTGAACACCTCTGAGGATGGAGACATCCCTTGTGAATGTCTCTGCCTTGCATTTGTCCAGCTGATTTATGAACCCAAGTAAACTTAAAGCATCTACAGCATCCCAACAAAAGGCATTCCCCACTCTAACTACTGGCAGCACAAGGAGCTATCTCCTTTTCCTTATTGCTATTAGCTGCAGTAAATTAAAATCAAAAGCAGATGGTACATCAGGTAGGAAGAGAGATGAAGCTGATCATATTGCCACTGTGTTCGCTAGTGGTGCCATTGCTGCAGTCACTCTGTCTTGATAGATCATGAGAGATGAGTGACAGGAGTTACTGACCTGCTGTACCTTCATACAAAGAGAAATTAAGATGAGTGAGCCTGCTAACCACCAAGAAGTATAACACACCTTTATAAAATCATCAGCTTTCCATATGTTGTAAACTAGAAGTACAAAATATGTTTCCTCTCCAGCATGTCAGGAAAGGAGAAATTATTAGAACACTGACAAATTATGTTGTTAAAAGGATTAAAGTACAAGAGCAACAGCAATTTATAATCTATGGCATTCATTTGCCCAAGTCATCGACAGCAGAACTAGGTATTTACATGCATGGTCCATATGATGCTTTACAAAGGAAGTCCAACAAGGGATGTTGAAATTCTGCAGTTCTGAGGCATTTGCCTTTGAACAGATTTAAGAAGACATTTACTGCACAAATCTGCTCATGAAGTAAAATGAACCAAAATTATAAGAGCTGAGTTCTGCTCTGATCCCTGGGGCTCTCTGCTCCAACAATCAGGACTTACCCAATGGCTGCATTAAGTCTGACCCTTCAGGAGATCCCAGCTCTACTTCCCTTGAAAAAAGAAATCAACACAAACACTGGGGTTGGACAGCCCATAATCTGAGGCTACTAGAATTAAAATAACCTGTTCCACACGAGCACTTCCTGAAGTGTACTGCATAAATGTGCATCCTTCAGGAAAAGGTACTTCACAGAATCATGTGTTCTAGCTTTACTTCTAGGGACCTTCAGCTTTGTCCAGCACCTGCTCTAGGGGAAAGCAAAGCTGCATCATTCCTTGCTGGAGGGACTGGAAAGCATTTCCCTCCTGGGAGGGTCCTGAGACAGTGTAGTGCATCTAATGGGTGACAGAGCACTTTGGATAAGGAGTCCTCGCTCATATGGCTGAATATTGTCTGAGAAATTAGTCTTTTTACCCCAACCCTTGCCCTAAAGTGTCTGTGGAGTGTGCTATGAAAATCATCTGAAGGAAGATAGTCTCTAAAGGCATCTCACATTGGTCCTGGAGATTCCTGTTCACTCAGCCTATGCTGTTTGTGATACCCATTCTTTCTCTAGTGTAGAACAAGAAGCTCCTTGTGCAGTGTAGATGAACCCAATCTGGACAGTGTCTGCTTCCCTTCAAGTGCAAGTGCTCCCTGCCTGACCACACTAGGGATGATGCAATGGGTCCTCAACAGCCAGGGCAGTTCACAGCCTCAGAATCCTCACCTTGACAGTGCAGGTGATACACGAAAATATGCTGCCATTTACAAACTGCACTTCAAGGAGCTGTGGAGTTAGTAGATATTATTAAGAGAGAAGAAAGCCTTTACTTTACTATGAAGACATAGGGATCCGTGTTACCAGCCAGAGGAACCTATGGCCTACAGGACTTTCATTCAGTAGCCTTCTCCATGAGTCTGGCTCTTCACTACACAGAAAAATCCCTTGATATCTTGGCTCTGTTCAGACATCAGACTCATTAGTAAGCAAGAGACCCATTTTTAGACCCCATTCTTCTCAAACATGACCAGTGTGGTAAATTCGACTGCCGTGTTCCTGGACCATTTCTCAATCACTCGGTGCAAAATGTTCCACTTTGTGTGCACACGTCTGTGGAGCTACAGACTTGTTAAGGGAAGAAAAGGCTGCTTGTGCAGTTCAGTCCCTAGATACAGAAGGGAAAGGAGATACGGACGCATCCAGTGATTTTCTGAACAATGCCTTACTCTCTAAGTAGGAAGTCCACAGTAGAGACCCTGCTTTGTTATGAGACCTCATATTTCTGGTGGGCTTGAGGCTCAGAGAACACAACAGGAGTGTGACATAAGTCTATGAGACCAAACATTTCAGCAGACCCAAGATCTTATAGAGCACTGGAATACAGTGCAGGTAACACTGTACAGAAGTCCCAGCTATGTGGAAACACAGAGAATGGGGCTAGCAAAGGGATAAGAAACCACTGAAACTAAGGGGAAGATGGGCTCCTTTGAGGAGAGGAATGGCCCAAGAATTTAGTATTCATTTTAATAAGAAACAACATAGATGGAGTTGCATCTACTTTGCTTGTCTGGTTTTTATTTACCCTTCCTCCCCTCTTTGGAAAAGCATCACAGAGCAAAACAGCCCAGAAGGGAAACCAGCCTGATAAATAGACCATCAAGAGAAATAATTAGTCCAGATAGGAAAATTAAATAGGGGGAGCCACTAATCAGCTGCTCCCTCTGCAAGGAGGAGGCTGGGAAAGTAATTTAAAAAGCCTTTTGGAGGAGACTTTGAGGCAGAGCGTAAAGTAAAAATACAGATGGCCAGAAATTAGAGCAAGTCTGTGTGCGCAGGAACAGGTGGAATTGGTTAGAGACAGAGCTCCCTCCCACTCTGCTTACCCCCTCCCATCCTTCTCATGACTTTACCTTCTGCTTGGCAGTGCTGTGAGCTGGGAACTAAAAAATCTCTCCCTCCAAGCTGGTGGAGCTGGCTCCAGCTGGGAGACTGCAGTGCTAGCAGCCCTGCTGCGTTCCCAAGGGATGCGCGCAAACCCCACCACCAGAAGACTACGTTAAATGCAACTCCTTCAGTGTTACCCCTCACAAGTAGAGGGGTAAATCAGCACCCATAGAGACCCCACCAGCATGAACTGGAGGGAAGCTTTACCTGGGCAAAATGATGCTAATTAAAACCATCAGACACACACACACACCCCACCCCGCTTATAAGCCTCCCAGAAGATGAAGCTTTGTTGGGATCAGATTGAGTCAGCTCACCACCAAGGCAGGAGGGAGCAGACCACAGCTCTGTTTTGCCCACATCAGACTCCTTTTTTGCTCCAGGACCTCATCGGTTCCTCTTATTCCTGCTATAAGAAACTATGGGCTCTCTAGTTGAGATCACCCTGTTGACCATCATCATGGTCACTTGCAAAGGTCAACACCTTACCAAGAAGGGCAGCAGGTCCATAATGGTGTTACAAACTCAGAGGCTGTGTGAACGTCAGAAACACTGGAAATCCTGAAGGGAAATTGGGATAGACAAGGCTTTGGAACGCAAATAAAATTCTTCACCCCAAGGAAGTTTGGATCTTCAGCTTCCATTCAATTTGGGAAACTCTAGCTGACTGAAGCCCAGGGCTAAGCAAACTCATGTCTCCCAGAATGGAATCCATTACAGAGCTGGAATGCCTCTAATTATCCTAACACTAATAACGTTAGCTACTAAAATAGCTCAGAAAAGGATAAGTTACAAACATGGGTTTCAGCCTGTGGGTTTTGAATGCACGGAGGTTGCCAGGAGGGGTTGAGAGCAGGGACACAACCTACTTTCTTTCATTTCACTTCCATCTAGCGAACTCACCCATCATTTTCAGATCCAGTCACATAAAGAACAGATGTTTTAGTTGCTATGTGGGCACCCAAAGAAGCAGCCTGGCTTTCAGAAGGAAAGAGCTGAAAAGATTTTTCTCTCTTTTAGATAGTGAAGAGAAAGTTGTTTACCCTGGATAGGAGTGATCAGGTTTCCTTCCCTTTCTATATGTGAAATCATGTACCTTATGACTAGGAAAGCTTGAAAAAAGAGCTTTTTTTTTTTTTTAAAAAAAAAAAAAAAAGACAGAAAGAAAAAACCACACCAGAAACCAGACTTCTGTCTACCTCATATAGCAAAGGGGAAGTTCATACCAGGTTACATCTGTCAGTGCTCAACAACCAGGAATTTGTACCATGCCTCTACCCCTCGCTAAGCAATGCATTATGGAAGATGACCTGGCGAAATGCCTCGTCCCAAGGAGAAAATAGGAGCCTGAAGAAAACCAGTGCCATATTTTATAGAGGATTTTCTTTGGCTAACATTATAGTTTTTCCATAGAAAATTAAATTCCCACCCAAAATAGAGTTTATTCTCCAACTAAATCCTCTCTGATTTATGGATTGGGATGATGGCTGGGATATTTTTTTGCTCCTAATATCGGAGGCAGGAGCAAATGTAGGTTTCAAAGGGAAGGTCACAATTTTCTTTTCATCCTGCTTTGGCAGATTTTAAGAAACTTTAGGGTTTAAGAAAATTAAGGTTTTTGGAACGGTTTATGTTCATTAGGGTGTCACTGCAGATTTCAGACTCATTTGAAAACCAAGCCCCAAGGGACTAGAGGGGTGCCAACAATATTTATGCACAGGATGCTTTACATTGAGAGGCAGGGACCTAATAAAAGCCAATGAGTAGGTGACCAACTTCAAGAGAAGAGACACGTCAAGATAAAGGATTTCAAATCAAAGGATTTTTCCCTTTTTTAGGCAGGACTGTTTCTGAAGGAGATAAACCAGATTGTTTCTGTCATGAGACCAGTGGTTCTTCATGCAACTATCACAGGAAGAGGTAAAGAAGAAACACACACACGCACACACACGTGGTGGGTTTCAGTAACATGGAGGTCACAGCTAAAAATTCAAGCCCTTACTAGAAGTTAGGTGAAATTACCTTCCTAAAGACATGCCAGTGACCTTCAACTCTTAATATAGTCTAAAGGGATTTGGAGTCCAGCTGTTCATACACACTCAGAACACCCAAATTGCAGATGATTAGCATGACTCAGTTTGCTACCTTCCCTGAACTTGTCCCCACTGGAAATACATGCCAATTGTCCAAACATGAGGGGTAGATGGAACACAGCCATCCTCTTACAAAGCCTAAAGACAGTTACATGCTTTGTCATAGGTTTACCTCCCCTTCAGCATTGCTTTAGGGGAGCAGATCCTTCCTTGGGCATTGCAACAACAGGTACTGTGAAAAAGTCCTGTTGCAAGTACACATAAGGAAAGGAAGAGGATCCCTTGCCACTGTTTGAACTAAAATGTACTTATAAGAGATGCTGCAGCTGTGGATGGGTCAAGTCCTTCAGGGGCAATTGCAAAGCAGGTGTTGCCAGTGAATGTCCTTAGAGAGGCTGGAGCTATGCATCATCTCCTGCAGACTCCACATGTCCCAAATGGTGCAAGATGCAGAACAGTGGCAGCTAATGCTTTTTGAAAACCATTATTCCCTCAATCCAAATGCTCCCACTGAACAACGGTTTTATTCTGACACTACATTTTTATTTTGTGCATTTTCTTCTGTGAGACTAAAAAGGGAAAAAAGGGCAGTTTGGTCACCTCTTCCTCATCTCATTTTAACTTTGGAAATAGAAGAAACTACAGAGAGAGGAAAACAGAGGAATAGAAACCAAAAGGTGAAAAAGACAATAAAGGAAACCCCACATTCTTCAAAATTAAACAGATTGTTCAAAGCTCTCCACGAATCTCCTTTTAATGAAGGGCCAATTCCTTCTGAAGCCTGTGGAATAATTACCCTGAAGCTTGACAGAATTAGTTTCACCTCAAGCAAGTTAGGGAGTGATGAGCCATGGCCAAGTTTGAATAAATGGATGTAAATCGAGATCCTGCTGGCCCCCTTCCAAGCTGGCCAGACATAAGGAAGCTCTGGTCTTGAAGTCACATACCTTGTGTATCTATACTCAGAGCAGATCGTGACTCTGTCTGAATTCATCGTGTGCTTGCTGACAAAGCTTCATCACTATTCCTTACAAAACTATAGCCCTGTAACAGCAAGGTGCTTACAGCAATAGGTTAAGGTAGTGTGAACACATCACTGACAGGCTTCAAACTGCTTGTTTGACCTCTTAACAAACAAACAAAATTGCTTCTCACCTTCCTTGGAATTCCCTTTCTATGGGACTCCACATAAAAGGAAAAAAGCTCCAGGCTTGCCTGGCGTGGAATCAGAAGGCACTTGCATGCAGAGGAGGAGGGAAGACAGCTCCAGTTCTCTCCCTTCCCTGTCCCACTTGAAACGCTTTCTCTCCTTCAGCCCTGAAGCCCTGCCAGGATGACTCTGGATTGTATGGATGGCAGAGCACGCATGGTGAGTCAGCTCCCAAACCTTCTTCAGGTTGGATTTGAGACCAGCAAAATGCCTCCACCTCAACACAGGGTTTTAAGGACCAGATGCAAGATGGGTACATTAGGGAGATGGGCAGTGGGTACCATCTAAGGACCAGCTACCACTCCCAAACCACTTTCAGCTGCAAGCTCAGTTGAGTTGGGGTATGCAATGTTAGATCAAATAGCAGCAATTGGATTTCTATCAGGCCTGCAGCCTCACTCAGGGTCACAAGCTCCAACTGCATTGTGTTTTGGAAGTGACCCAAGGAAGGTGCTGCTCAAAGGGAAGGGATGATCACAGGGTGAAGGGAGTTTATTCTGGGATGGGACTGGTAGTCCTTAAAAGAAACGTGGCTTAGCATGTTTGGAGATTGCGGTTTGCCAAAGGAGGGTCCAGTGCCAAGCACGGAGGGGCTGTGAGCCATCCAGAGAACGTTCTGCTCCAGGCTCCAAAATACCACCTCTTTCCAACGCGACCATGAGATACTTTCCAAGGCAAACAGACAAATGTCGCCACATGGAAGTTAAAGTTATCAAAACCTGAAGACACCTCACTGATGACCAAAACACAACCCAGAAAAATGGGATATAAAGATCAGACATACCCCATCCCCCTCGTGCACACCCCATGACCACGGATATGCCCTGCGTTTTAAGGATGACTCTTAACTGGAACAGCCCAGAAGAGCTGAGGTGTGTGATTTCATCCATAAAAAAGCATGGCCCAGACGTATGTAACAAACTCAGAAGTCATCTGGAGGGCAAACAAAGAGCGGATGAATTAAGACAAGGCCAAACGATCAGAAAAAGGAAATAAAGGTTTATAATCTGTCTAACCTGCCTCGAAAGCACAGGTCTTTCCTACATCAACATTCCTTAGCAGTTAGTAAGAGATAATAACGTGATTATTATGGGGTTTCTAGAGACAGCCCAGGCAAAAGTGAAGGAAATTCATTCTGCCACAGAAGAAAACCACAATAGAGGGCTCTGCATTTAAAGGTTGTCTGCTCTGGACATTTCAGCTATTCATTGAGCAAGTATTAGTAGCCGAAGTATTCAGGCTGGCAAGGGATTTGGTTCAAATGTGACCAAGAAGAATGATTAAACCAAGCATTTCCACAGCTTTCCCGGGATAGACTGTGTCTGCACAGGCGGAGGAGCTGGGCAGACACCCCTCGCTTGGGTTTGACCCATGGACAACACCAGGCAGTGGATTCTGCAGGGACTGACGCAGCACAGGAGATTTTTGGATGAATATTTTATTCACTGAAAAAACCCTGGGTTTTGGGCCTACCAAAACTATTTGCAAACTCAGTGAATAGTTTCCACCAAAAGCCTGAAAACATTTCAAGGAAGCAGCGTTTTGTTTAGCCTTTTCTTTTACTTCTATTTTAATTCCCCCTCCAGAAATGGCTCTGCTTGAAACTAACTTTGAGGCCAGATTACTTGACTTTAAGCAGACTAAGCTTGAACAGAGATGCTTCCATTTTACCCTGAACATTGTCAGCACTCAGCTTCATGGGCCAACTCAAAGGAATGAGTGATTTGCAGAGCTCTAGTAGGAACAGCTGGAATGAGCTTACTGGCTCCTTATAGGGAAAAGCTGGATCCAGTGCCAGTAGACCCAGTTCAGGAAAAGACACAGTGTGACCTGAAGAAAGTAAAAGAACTTCTCAACTAAGGAAATGTTTGATATAGGCTACTTAGGAACCATGCTGGAAAGCCTGGGACCGGGAAGAAAAGCCTGTAGTACGTATAGTTAGGAAGCAACATGAAGGAGCCTGGCTTGGCACCCCCCAGAGCTCTCAGAAGTAGATAACCCAAGAAACAGAAATCCACTGAAAGCAAAGAAACCAACTGAGCTGATTCTCAAGGAACTGAAGCAACAGGAATTGGCTCATGACAGTCCTCCAGGTTCCTTGAAGACCATTGCTTAGTAGCAGTATCTAGCAAGAAGATGATGAACTCCCAAAGAGATGTTTCACTTTCTGATGCACAGAGACATCCCCTTTCACATATGTAGGCATGTTGGTGATGAGTGAAGGGTATTCCCACACAATCCTAAGCTTCCAAATAAGTGCCAAGTCTCCCCAGGCTTCTAGAACAAGCCTATCCTTTGACCTTCCCTTCCCTATCAACTACAGGGAATCTAGTCTCCCAAATTCTGTATCTAAATTAAAAGCTTCAGTGAAGACTGGGGGATGACCCCACATTCACTTCTCTTTGCTAGTTTCCAGCAACAGGTAAAGCATAAAGTAATAAGATATACACAGATATGCAAAGATCCCATCCCAAAACACTTCTCCAGATTCCAGTTATCTGCTGCTCAGGTATTTCCTAAGCCAGAGGCGCTGTCCTTACATCTGGCAGCACTTGATGGAGTTTTATTGCTTTTGCCTATATGGCTCCACACTGGAGGGAAAGGGAGGAGAAAATCCAGCCGGTTAGGAGCCAGGAATTGTGTCCTCAGATGATGGTGTTCCCGCACACAGCGTATCTTCACACCGATGGCGGCTTGTTGAAGGCAACTTGATCTCATTTTGGATGTTCAGGAATTTTGGCCATCACCACACAGACATTCTGGACACACGCAAACTCCCACCAGTTCACACTAACTCCTATTCATTTCCCTGCCCGATTGTGGAGGGCAGAAACAGACCCTCAACCCATAAATCAGGTCATGGTGTGTTTGTCCCTGTGCCATGAAGAATTCTCTGAGAATCCTGCAGCTGAAGGCAGGAAATTCACAGCTGAGACCCGTTCCAGAGCTGGAGCCCAGGCAACTGGCAAGCAACTGCAGCGAGAGATTTTGGAGTTATTGAGCTGAGATTTATGCTGCTGGAATTCATCACTAAATATTTCACTCTCAGCAAGAGGTGGGAAAGAGGGAAAAGATCGCTTTGCGTGAGACAGCTTATTTATGCAGGGCTGTCTCTCATCTAGCTTTGGAGGCACCGTGAGGCAGAGAGCTGTAGTTCGCAGAGCCTTTTGGGAGGCAGAGGATGGCTCTGCAGCTCCATCCAAGCCTATCTCCTGGAATCCAACATCTTCTGTGTTGGTTCTCCCATAGCAGCAAAAGCAAGTAATTGAGGCTGCTTCTATCAGGCTTGGAGCAAGCTGCTCTAGTGGAAGGTGTCCCTGACCATGGCAGGGGGTTGGAACTGGATGAGCTTTAAGGTCCCTTCCAGCCCAGACCAGTCTGTGACTCTATGATGCTATGATCAAAGGCTGCACTGGCTGCTCATCAGTTAGTGTCCTGAATACACCTCTTCTGGGGTCTCCCCTGCTAAATAACCAACAGTGAGGGAGGAAAGGACCATAATAAGGTGAAAATTTGGCTTAGTCTGTTTGCAATGTGATGGGGCACTTCAAGTCTTACCACCTCCAGAGTGGCAGAGAACTCTGCTGACAGCCAGTGAAGGAACCACAACAGTTGCTGTGTGCTTTGCAAGCATGCAAGGTGAAAGGGGTTGCTTTATCGAGCTGAGAGAGATGCCACAGCACCATATTGCTATGCCATGAATTACAGAGATTGGTTTTGAAGAGTTTAGTCAAGCCCTGGGGATGAATACAAGGCTTGGGGTTGCTCTTAGGTATGCAGGACAAAGCATGTCTGCACACAGTGTTATGGCTCGGCACCTGGACTGCCAGGTTGCCTGGTCTGGGAGGTCTTGTTAAGAGGGCTCTGGAGGGGTCTCTGCTCACATCCATCCAGGTCAGAGATGAGACCTCTCTACATATGCCCATACCACGCAGGCAAAGCAATTTTGATTCACAAGTATTGCCAATTCACGTTTGCCCCAACCATATTTGACCCATGGTGAGGCAGATTCATATTAATTCAGATACCAATGTCTGGTATATGAATTAATTCATCTCTAATTTAGTGTTTACCTTAAACATACATGGCTGAAAAGCAGTGGCTGAGGGAAAGCCATAGCAAATACATGCCCTGAGCAGTCCCCTCGGTGAGCACAGTATACGCAGCTACCCATTGCTGCTGGAGCCAGTCCTGAAGAGCTCATGGACCAGGTAAGGGAAAATCTTGAAGCAAGAGGCAGAGTTTATTTGTGGTGGGAAAGGTTTAAGTTGGTGACAAAGGGACAGCTTGTGCTGGTGCCTTGCAAACTCCCTGTGGGCACCCAATTCCCACACTACTCCCAGTGCATCTGCAGGAACTGCAGAAGCCTGCATCACTGCAGCTTAAATCCAATGAGGAGAATGAGTCAGAAACTTGGCAGCTCACTCTTTTTCTGACTTTTGCAAAAGCAGGTTTCATTCTGTGATCCTTTCTTCCTCATCCTCCTCCCCCCCATTCCCCACCTTTTATGAGTAACCATATCTAAATACCTAAATCTGGCTACTCTTGCACAGCCCTTGATTTGGAAGGAAATTGCTCAGATGAGGCAATACTTGAACTTTGAACTTTTCACACCTTTACAGAGCTTTTCTTCTGGAATATTTAATATTAACACAAGAAACAGCCTTAGCATGTCTCTTGTGCAGAGAGAATAACAGGATCTGTTTCTCAGCACCTCAAAGTAACAGCAACATAAAGGACACCAGGAATCCCACTTTATCTACCGAAAGTGTCTTAGGTTGTGCAACTTGTTTATGATGGCAAATCTTGGCAGACAGCATGAGGAGCCTGGGATGGGATTCCAGTCCAGCCCAAACTGCCTCTCAACAAGTCCCAACAAAAATGAGCACCATTCAGATTTCACCAGGCCAAATTCATACTCCAACTTGGCTCCAGTAGCAGGCGTGTGGGTGACATTCTCACCCCTGCCTACGCCATAGCATTACTCCCAGAAGATCTGACCAGATAAGATTCTCCATCTGAGCCACTGAGATACACTTTGGTGGTGAGTAGGTAAATACAAGGTTCAGAAAGCCTTTCACCTGCAAGACCCACTGATAGGTGACCAAGGTCAAGCTCTCATCCATGTCTAGAAAGATGAGCACTGACAAAGAAGAAGCAGCAACAGTTGCCCACAGGTTAACTGGTTAGAGAACAGGTGTTTCCGGGTCTAGTTCCCCATATCCCTAAGAAATGGATCTATTTGATTTGACCATGAATAGAATCATAGAATCAACCTGGTTGGAAAAGACCTCTAAGATTATCAAGTCCAACTGTTACCCCAGGACTGCCAAGGCCACCACTAACTCATGTCCCTGAGCATGACATCTACACGTCTTTTAAACACCTCCATGGATAGCAACTCCAACACTGCCCTGGGCAGCCTGCTCCAAGGCCTGACCACCCTATGGGGAAGGAATTGTTTCTAATCTCCAGTCTAAACCTCCTCTGGTGCACAGCTTGAGGCCGTTTTCTCTTGCCTTATCAGAAGAGACTGACCCCCACCTCATTACAACCTACTAACTCCTTCTGTTACTGTGCTAACAACAGAAAAGTGGGATCTGCCTTACAGTGTGGTGAATTTTTCCACAAGTAGCTCATTATTTGGGAAGTCCATTCAAAACCAGCGGGCCAGCTACATTTTCTGGGGAAAAATTAACAAAATCAGAAGCTTCCGTATTGCCTATAGCCTAATTTCTTAGGATGTGGGGAAAATCACTCTTCTCCCACAAACAGAATGATTCCTTTGTTATAAAGCCATGGAAGCTGAAACAGCTACTCTTTATTGATTACCTATGTGTCAGCTGGGGTGGAGAGTCTGCATTGCATTTGCTCAGGGAATCTGAAATGGAACTTTCAAGTTTTGTTTCAGATTGAACTAAAATAATTGGAACCTTGTAGATCACACTTTGGGTTAATTTAAACAAGTTTTCCCTCTTATTTCCTGGCCCAGTCAAACTAAAAAATTTCAACTGTCTATCAGTTGCCAAGTAGGTATCTCCTCACACATTTTGGGTCCAATCACAGCAGTAATAGCTTCCTTTGAGGATACAAAGCAAAGCTGTGATCCATGAGCTCCAAGCAGAAATCCCTGAATAGTGGAAAAGAGCAGATTCCAAGTGTGAAAGTCAGCGAAGTTTTTTACTATCCATTCTCAAAGTACATGAATTCAGGATACTGGATGCTGATAAAATCCTCAGGTCATATTGCTGCCATTAATTCATAGAATCATAGAACAGAAGAGATCTCAGCCTAGCTCACTATTTTGGTTTCACCGACAAAGTCTACACATTTCTCCAGGAAAGTACTCTGCAACATAGAATCATAGAATAGTTAGGGTTGGAAAGGACCTGAAGACCATCTAGTTCCAACCCCCATTACTCAGGAAAAGACTCTCCCAGCATCACCAATGGACTTCTTAGCATCTAAACAGTCAGGAAACAAAGAGCAGAGAGGCCAAGTGGACAACTGCTTTGCCCAAGGTTGGAATGAAGGTCAACACCAGATCAGGATTAAGAAGCTGCTCTGCAGCATCCCATGAGTGCTCTGCTGTCTCTACAGTAAAGACCAGACTGACAGAGGATAACAAGTGAGGTTATTACAGAAGTACTTGCAGAACAAAAAAGTTAGCCCTTTATATGATGGCTAAAATCCACCCGTGAAGTAGGTGGCTTTATGTAGACATAATACCCTAACTCTTGAAAAGGAAATATGCCAGGAATGTGAAGGGATGTTTTTGGTTTCACAGAAACCCTCTCAAAGACCTCCAGCTTTTCCCAAATGAAGAAAGAAAAGGGAATAAAGTTGACAGGAAGAAGTTTTCACAAACATGAAGTCTTTTCACTTTCTTGTTCATCAGCAGAGAAGTGGCTAAAAGGAATGCGAAGCATTTACTAGCAGGGCAGGAATCATTCAAAACCGGAGTGAGCCCATTAATTACAGAAGTAAATACAATTAACACAGCCTTGAAAGAGTTTACATAAGCTTCTTTGAAAAAATACCCCCTTCTAACAAGCAAGAGTGTCTAATTTAGAAGTGAAATTAGGAAGCTGGCTAGAGATAAAACAGCCAAGGAGACACTTGCAAAATGCAGTTCCTTAGTTGTGCTAGAAAAGATAAATGCTATGAAGCCACCAAGGCCGTTAGCACAATTACCAAACCACTGAGTACTTGGGAAATGCTGCAAGGTAACAGAAGATGAAAGAAAAAAGCCAAGGTGGGGGGAAAGGCAGTATTTTCCCTAAGATAAAGGTGCAGAAAAGTAAAAAGAAACACAAAAGGCGCTGAACTGGTAACTTCTCATGAAAAACACTGTCCATGCCTACTTTGGGGTTGTCCACATCTGAGTTTGAAGTGGCCCCCCTCATCTAGTACAGCTCTGAAGTTTTACTTTAATCAGTTAAAATGCTTAAGGTCAAAAACCAAACTTAAACACACCTGCCTTCCATTTCCTACAGGAGAAATTGAGATACCTTCACCTGGGAGCTACATCCCAGTAGTTTGCACTGCACAGAGTCAGGAAATGATGGAAACATAGGTGGTGCTGACACTCCGCATTTTTAGCATAATTTTGGAAGTCTGGAAAGGGTAAAGAGAAGCTTTGGTCAGGCTGTGAAGTGTCTTTTCAGGGGATTCACAGCATCTTCATTAAAACCTCCAAGTGCCTCCAGAGAAAACAGCGGCCACTAAAAATCACACCTCCCTCTAGCAGAGGAAGGCTGAGCTGCTTGAAGTTACAGCCAGGATTGGGACGTGATAAAACAGATTCAGAATGAGGAGAAACACTCCTTAGTCTGGGTAATCCCTGCCCTGAGGAAGAGTCCACAGCCCTGCACATGTCTCATTGGGTGACAAGGGCCGGACAGGAGGGTGGAGGCTCCGGCTCAGAGCGTGCCGTTACAGGAGCACAGGTTGAGACCAGCCTGTGCTTGTGGGCATCCTTGTCCACAGAAGGGTGCAGCTGATGTTTCTTTGCTGGTGGAAGGACAGAGCAGGATAACAGCAAACCCTGCCCCAGGTCTCGCTTGAGGACGCACAATGCTTCTGATGTCTAGGAAAGCACTGAAGAGCAACCCAGTGCTGCTCAACTTTACGCCAAAGTTCTGGAGCCAGTGTGCCTTCTGCAAAGCTCCTTGCTTTCTGCATCAGATGTTAAAGCCTTTTGCTCCTTCCTATTACAGAAATAACAGCCTAACAAGGCCCCATACCTCTAAGCAACCCGATCTGTTTGAAGATGTCCCTGTCTAGTTGAAGATATCTCATTGCGAGGGGGTTGGACTAGATGACCTTCGAAGGTCCCTTCCAACCCAAATGATTCTAAGTCCATTTGGTGCTGGGCTTAGTCCATGTAGACTCACCCAAAATGGGTTAAGCTTTTAGCCAGATTTTGCTAACCTCAGGTAAAGCATCTCAGGGATTCAGCAGGGATCGTAAAGCACAAAGCCAGGCTAACACAGCCAGGCCACATCCAGACCCAGCACTGCACACCCCATGCTCCTAACTCAAAGCTCCCACAAGAGAAGAGGCAGTTCAGGTCTGCCTACATCAGCAGGATAGACATGCCCTTTGGCTATCAGTTTTGTAGGTGTGGGGCTGCACCCTCCAAAAGGAACCTCTGCACTCAGTTTGTCTACAGCCATGACAAGAGGCAAAAATATCCAGCTCTTCTAAAGGATGAAAGGAAGGCGCTCGAAGGATTAAGTCACCAGCTTCTTCCCTTCCTTTCAGAGCTGGTGAACCATGCAGCAATGCATGTCAGCTGTGTTGGTTTTGAGTCGGGAGCCAGAACAATGCAGCCTGTCTTTCCTGGTGTGCACCTCCAGGGAGGATTCCCGCAAGCGCTCCTCCGAACAGGGCGATGTAGGTGGCAAACAAAAGAGAAAAACTCCTCAACTTTTGACCCTCCTGGAGTTTACAAATTGAGAAGAGTTCATGTCATGGTGAATGAGCCAAGAGGCAGCTCGCAGAGCCCTGTGGCCCGCATTGCGCATGCCTCTGCACTTTGTCACCTCCTGAAAGGGTTTGTCCTGTTCCCACCATGGAGCAGGAAAATGGGGCCAATGGTTCCTGGGAAGTTTTGCCTATGGATGTGCCTTTCTGCAGCAGTAGCAAATAAAATAAAGCCCTGAGGTCCAAAGGCCAAGCTACATCTGTGATTGATAGATGCTAGTTCTGGACCCACAGGAGATGACAACAGCTTCAGTAAACCTAGAGAGATGTATTCCGTATGTCTTCTTGTCTCCAAGTGACCTCAGACATCTTT
Organism: Psittacula echo; assembly: GCF_963264785.1. Taxonomy (NCBI): domain Eukaryota; kingdom Metazoa; phylum Chordata; class Aves; order Psittaciformes; family Psittacidae; genus Psittacula; species Psittacula echo. The sequence continues at coordinate 1,185,794 of NC_137735.1, forward strand.
CACACCTAGTACTGGGATGGCCTGAATGAATTCATGCTCAGAGCATCTACTGCCTGGAAGTAGGAAGGGACACCAGACCTCTTGTTTTTGTAAGTGGGGAAAACTAAACACAGGAAGGACAGGGAAGGATTGAACATAACTACCTCAGAGTCCCAGCTCAACACCTTTGCTATGATGCGATGCCTCTTCTGTTAAGGAGAACCGAAACCATAGCATAACAACCCAGAAACACTTCTACATACAGTCAGAACTATACTCAGCAGGACATTGTAGTTTTTCACTGCATTGGGGTTGTCTTGGGTTTATTTAAAGCAGTATTTCCATCACCTGCTTTGCTGGATTTGGTCAGATATGTGTAAAGACAACAAGAAGGATGACAACTAGAGCTCATGTAACTGGTACAAACTACATCCCCCTCCTTCCTCAAAGAGAGCTTCTTCCAAACTTACTGTAGCTACAGAGCATCCCCATGAATTCCTGGCAAGTTCATTACAAAGCATAAAATGATCTGGAAAGACCAAGTCCATGTTTTTATACATGGAGAAAAGTCAGCCAGCCTTCTCAGGATGATAGGACTGCCAATACTTGCCAGCTGGTGTGGGCTGGGTAGAGATAAATATATGTAAATAGGTAGATATATATGGCATCGACTTAAACAACAACAGCAAGTGAGCCAGCATTCACACCCTGGTGCAAACACCAAAACAGTCGGGTCTGAAGGCATATAGTCACACTCACCCATAGGCAGGATGCCGATCCACATGGCACTGAGCTTGAGCTACAGGTTATGGGCTGGCACGCAGCCGGCTCAGGGTAGGAACATGCATCTGCATCTGACTGCGTTTGAGTGAGCTGCAGAGGAAAATTAGGGCTTCCTAAGAAACAAGGCTGAGAATCAGGAAGCCTCTGCTCTGCTGGTACACCATCCTGCCACCACAAGCATTTCCCAGGCTTACTTTGCAGGACCTTTTGTACCTTCACCTGCTGCCATCACACTTCCTTACAAGCAAGCACAAGCCAGGAGGGAAAGTATAAAATATAAACCTTCATTAAAGATTTTGTAAGAAGTCAATGAGGCCAAAATAACAGAGGATGTAATAGAGCCATAAATATCTCCCACAGCCATAAACACTTCTACCTGCTGCAGTCTGGGCATTTATAAGTGCTTCAGGCGTTCAGCGTCATGTTCACACTTATTCCAGCATTTACCATCCAAGAAGCCAGAGGAAGGAAGACGTGGTGCCATGCACAGACTCAGACAGCAGCCTGGGTTTATTATACTGGCTTGGGTGCCTTTCCTGGACTCTCTTTTCTGTGGATTACGGCTTCTGCTTCACCCAAGTTCTGGCTGAGCTCAGGGCCCATTATATTCGTGTACACACAGACTATAAAGTGTCTCAGAAGAGACTTTCTCTAAGCAGATGAAGGGGAGAAAAACACCTTTCCTGAACTTCAGGCTTAAAAGGAAACAAAACAGGATTTCCTCTATCCAAGACTGATATCACAAAAGCCACCTTCCCAGTAGGTCTTCTCTTAAATGTCCCAACAGTGCCAAAAATCCTCTAGAAAGTGGAGAACACTTCTCAGGTGTCTAAAGACAAGTGGATTCTCAGGAACATCAATCCACTGCATCATCTCCCACATTAACCTAGGAAAGTTGAAAGTCTTCGGCTATCCCAAGGAAATTCCTTTTTCTGCCTTTAAAGCACCAGCTGTAGTGGGATAAATCCTTGTGTCCAGCCAGCTTTTTGTGTTTGACACAAACTCATCTTCCTAGGCCTGGGGTTTCCAGGTACAGAACAATGTAATTGCCTGCACATCTCACCACTTCCAAGAGGCACAGGACAAAAGCTGAAGTGTTTTGGCAGTAGATAGATGGGTTGACAAGAATCTAGGTGGTTAAAGGGCCTCCAAACTAGAGTATTCATGCCCATTAGCCTCAGGTGTGTTTTTTCCATTATCCAAAATACATCCTCCTCTCAACCCTCAGCACATCTACAGGCATTCATCAGCTTTTTCAGAGCCCTCCTAAGATATTCCACAACCTTCCCCATCTCACACCATCACATTTCCAGCTTTTCCAAGCCTCATTGGAGATCTCCAGCTAGCTTAATTCCATTCTTCACACTGTCAAGCGTCTACAGCAACAATTACACATTGCGCAATTGTTGTATGCGTAGTGTATGTTTGTAGTGTACGCTTAATACCCCAGTCATGGCAAGAGGTAAAGAAATCACTTATGTTTGATTGATGAAGCGCCTCTTCAATATTGACAAAGGTCCACAACAGACACAGAAACAAGCCTGAACTTTCCCTAATGGTTCTGAAGGCTGTTTTACTTTGCTGCAGAGCTACAGCTTGTCCTGAAACCATAACCCATCTTGAGGATCAGGGATGGATCAGCAGTGGGATATCAGCCAAGTGCCATGGAGTCACCTCACTACAGATGCTTTTGCTTAAGCTGTGCATTTTGTTATGGGAAACCAAAGGTGTTTGCTACTTGCTCCTTAGCAAAAGCTGTCTTTGGAGCAGGGTTATAGACAAGAGGTCATGATTCACCTTCAGAGGGACCTCAAGATAAGTGACATTTGCAAGGCTTAATCATGACCTTGTGAACAATGGGTGAATCAGAGGGCTGAACTTTACATCACTCATCCAGATTAATGTGGCCTTGGAGATCCCAGGCCAAACATTAGTTAGTTCCTCCCCTAGATGATTCAGAACTAAGATTAACCAGAGAGAAAGCATGAAGCCAAGCAGAATTATTTACAAAGCTTAGTTAAGCAGGAAATGTTTTCCTTGTCCATGACTTGAAGATCACATTATCCCTCTATTATATGTCCTTTGGAAGCTTTTCATAAATATGGGGACAGGAAGGAAGAAGGACAAATAGGTCAGTTATTAGAGAGCTCATGTGAGATATGAGAGCAATTGTAACCTTCTGCACTACATGAATCACACATGGAAGATGAGCCCTAATGACTAGCATGCCAAACGCTGGCTAATCTGACCATAAGAACCAGCTTCATCCTGGACCAAATACCTCCCTCTAGGTGGTACTAATTCATCAGCAAGATGCCCACAAAGAAGTCCTTCTTTCAACAAATCAGTATTTCCCAGGAAAACACTCAAAAAGGTCATCAGGACTATTTCAAGTTTCTTTTACAAGAAACAAAAGGGACCAGGTCCAGATCCCAAAGCCACTGAAAACCCAAGTTTTCCAGGGTTCACATTTGTAGCTTACACCATGTCAAAGAAAATAGTGCAACTTATGGCAAATATTTCAACTTTCTCAAGAGAAAAGACAAGAACAAGTTGCTCATCTTCCTAATTCTTCACATGGTAGGGAAAAAAACAAGCACAAAACCTCAGGTCCTACCTTCAGCTGCTGCCATCACAACACCTCTGCCTCACATCTCCCAAGCTCAAAAAAACCCTACACAGCTGCTACCTTCTTAAATTTCTTCTAAAGAAAAGCTGATCATTTGCCAGATTAAGTAATTAATTGTAGCTGAGCTGTTCCCGACTCCCAGCTAAAGATGATGAGCAATTCTCACCTCTTCTGGTTTTGACCTATACCTTCTAGGAAGGGAGATCTGAAAGCAGAAAGCTCAGCAAAAGCCAGCTGGGACCTGCCCATCCAGTTCCACACCACCCAATGCAGAGGAATTTGCCTTGTAGAATTCAGGCTTCCAAGGAACAGAAGTAAAGGTTGTTATTGCCCTGGTAACTGCTTGCACTGGAGGAGGGTGGGCCAAGGTTCATGGGGCTGGGCAACAGCCAACAGGCAATCATAGCTTGAGATAACTTGATGGCAGTGCCTAAGGTGCATAATCTGTCTTTCTCTCCTCTAACAACCATCTTCTGTTTAAGGAACCACTTGTTGGGCCACTCTTTTCCTTCTATGCATCCAGGCTCTTTAAAATGACAGTTTTCTCTATGCAGAATACCTGAACTGACTACACTCAAGCTAAAGTGAGGGCTCAGAAATGCCTTGAGCTCCAAGTTGCTCTGGCCAGTTTCCTCTTATGACTACAGTGAGATGATTAACCACATCTCTGCAATGTAAAGAGGTACAGGTAACTTCTGTTGCATCCTGCTTTTCTTAGAAACGGAACAATTCACAGCAACAATAACCAATGATACAAAACAGTGCTGCAGGTTGGCCAGAAGGAAAGGTGCCACTGACTGCAATTGCAGTCTCTATAAAAAACTTTCTCTATAAAAAATGCCCAAAGCTTCTTGGGTAGCAGCATCCATAACGTTTGGAAATAAAGGAGATGGATCCATCTGATGTCATCTCCAGCCTTGACCTTTCTTTTAGCTATACTGTTCTCTGCTATCAGCACTACAAGTATCATCCAGATGTCCTGTGAGGAACCAGGTCTCATAATATATAGAGAGACAGAGAGTTCATCACTGTCCTGAAGCACGCAGAGCCACAACATCCTGATACTCCCTTACAGAGTATTCACTCCAGACCATGGCCCTGCTTAGGCATTACCTAAATTTCAGCTCTGAAATGAAAAGGAATAGAGATAGAAAAACCTTAAGAGTCACTGACCCTTGGCTCAAGGTGAATGGAACCCACACTCACAGAGGATCAAGCAAGCCCATGCAAGCCTCGCAGAACCTTGCAGGAGCGCAGCATTTTTCTGCTCTGGATTTATGCAGCTCATGTAAGAATCAGTGCCAAAATCCATTACCGCCTGCTTTCTCGCTGCCTTCGATTTCGTAGCCTAATCTCCACTTTAGCCTACACTGAACCACAGAAGAACAAACAGTGGCCACCCTCCTCCCTCCCCGGGAGCACTAGCTTCTATTTATGGGTCCCCTGGGGAGAAAACAGTCGTGGCCATTGTATTTGTTTAAGGGTTTTCTGTAATTTCCTTGGGTTTGACTGCAGCCTCTGAGGTTAACCACAGCCAGCTATTGTGGCTGTGTCTTCATCATTCTCTATTGTTCCGCGCTAGGTGGCTCTGCCTTGTTTTCTTGGAAGGTCGAGAGATTGTTTGTCATTTCTGGCTTGGTGCTCAACCGGGAGAGGGTGATGGAAGGGAGGGAAGAGGAAAAGCGGCTCCTTCTTTTTTAGGACTGTGGGTTTCTGAGAAAGAAAGTGTCACTGACCAACAAAGGTCAGCCCGAGGTTGCTTAGATGGTATTTGTAACAGCAGGAGGCTCTAACCAGCTCTCTGCTTTGATAGGATTCCCTTGAGGGGTTTCAAGATAATGCCAAGAATCTCCCACTTCTGGCTTCTTCCACCGGGGGGTTCTGAAAGTCTTTTCTCCTGAGAAAAGGAGAGGGACATCCCATATAAAGCCTTTCCCCTGCTGTGGCAGGATTAGCCGCTTTTGCACTGCATCCTGACCTTTTGCTACTGTAATGCTGAGCTTCCGTGCCGCTGCCAAGAGGCAATCCTTTTTCTGGCTTCCAGTTTTGCTCCCTTATGGGAGGACACAGTCATTCTCCAGCCACAGAGAGACAAATTCTTCCCAGCTCGTCTCTGTCAGTGCCTAAGACTGGAAACTTACCTCATCATCACGGATGCATCCTGGAGCCAAGGGCTTGGACTCTGATTCATGCCTAGAGGGAAAGGAAGGAGCGGGAGAGCACAACTCCATTGACTTCACTGAGTTACACCAAGGAGTCAACAAGGGGAGCAGTGTAATCTAGTGCATAGGACACTGAACAAGGAATAAGGGAATCTGGCTTCTAGCTTTAATATGACAACCTGCTTTTTGATCCAGGCAATGCCACTGTCTCATGGAGCTTTTCTTCTCCTCATCCATTCTTTTTTCCAGTGATGTCTGCCCCAAGTTACAAGTTGAAACACCGGATTGAGTCAGTCATCTATCCAACTCAGGGACTGGATAGAAAAAGACACTGAGGAAAATACTTCGCCTCAGTGCAAAGCTGTTGTCTAACATGGCTTAGAGGAGGTGATGCAGATGTACTCCTCATGCTCTTCCCCACCCTTCTGCTCTTTTTTGTTATAAGAGCAAATAGGGATAGGTCAAAGCTGAATGGCTTGAACCTGCCAGAGAGGAGACTGAGATGAGCTCTTAGGCAGAAGCTCTTCCCTGTGAGGGTGCTGAGGCGCTGGCACAGGGTGCCCAGAGAAGCTGTGGCTGCCCCATCCCTGGCAGTGCTCAAGGCCAGGTTGGACACAGGGGCTTGGAGCAAGCTGCTCCAGTGGAAGGGGTCCCTGCCCGTGGCAGGGGTTGGAGCTGGAGGAGATTTAAGGTCCCTTCCAACCCAACTATTCTGTGATTCTAAGTGGGTCCCTCCCTTCAGGCAGGTCAGTGTCCTGGGTCTTCTTTGAGCAGAAGTTACAACTTCCAGCAGAAGTCTTGGGGTCAGAGCTCTCTATAAGGGTTTCTACTTATTACGTGGTATTTGGGCATCCTCCTTTGGCTGAGCCAGAAATTATGACACCCACCTCTGACACCCTCAATAACCTGACAGGGACCAAGAGGGTCATCTTTAAATGCTGAAAATTCCCACAGATCTCACCCTTTAGTGGGAGGGTGGGAGTACTTAACACAACATCCTACAGCTGACATATCATGCCCTGTATGATCCCCCTTCAGCAGAGCAGGTTTATTTTCATCTCCTTCCCTTCAGTGGGGCATTTTAGGGATGCAAAAGTGAACAGTTAATGGAGCATCAGCAAAGGTACCAATCTGAAGCATGGACAGTCTTCCACAAAGGAATGAGGGAAAATCAGCAACATTTAGGCCAAGAAAAGAATAAAAGTAATCCCAGCTATGGATATGGCCTAAAACACATCAGTCATCCCCAGCAGAAGATATACATCATCAAACACAGGTCCTGGATCTGCTTTGAACCCCCCAGCATGGAAATGCAGCTAAAAAGTAATCTTAATGATTTTAATTTCTCCAAATGCCTTCATCCACCTTCCCTCCCTTTTTCCCAAATCCTCCATTGCAGCGAATCACAAGATTTCCTAAAGATCTCACCATGTACTTGGCTGATAGCACAAGTGGCCAGTATTCCCCGGAGCTGCCCAGTTCTGCAGCAACAGGGTAGAAACTCAGGTACCTTCGTCTGTTGTGAAGTTTTGCCTGAACACATGGATGTCAGCCCTGGCATTTGCAGTCCCGAGCTAGTTCCATTCATGGGAGCACCAGCAGGGCAGTGCAATGAGCATCAGAGGAGAGTATGTTAAGAAAAGCCTGAGACCTCAGCTAGTAAAAAAAGGGGCATTTTGACAAGCCAGAATCCACCCAGCAGGATGAGCAGAAACCCCAAAGAACAGCCAAAAAGTGAAGGTTGTCCCTCCCATGGGACACCACTGGCCAAATCTCATTTTAAAAGGCTTTTCTATTTTCCTCCTCAGCCCATCGCTGATGTGTTCCACTCCTGGGAAGAGATTTATGCCAATTAGTCAAGCCACTGCACCACGATACTATATAAAAATGGATATTAAAGCAAATGCAATGAGTCACCCATCCCAATCTTTAACAGTCGTCAGCCCGGCTGTGTAACAAGCTGTTGACATACCACTGGGAAATGAATGTTAGCAAGAACAGCCACTCGTCTCTGCCTCAAGCACCCTTGACCTTGCTTTGAGATCTCAGAAGTGGCCTGTGAGACATATGAAGCCAATTACCTTTGCCTAAAATTGCCCTTCAAGGGCCTCATTCCACTGTAGCCCCCCCACCGCAGCTTCTGCTGAGCTTCCGAGTGTCATTCAAAACTGGGGTGCAACCAAAGCCTGCATGAGACAATCTGTGTAAGACATCACCCAGCAGCAGCAATGCAGTTTATTGATTGCTGTTGTTAGTTATTAACCCTTAAGTTGCTCCGGGGGGAGCCAGCAAAGCTGGGGCTCAGGTGCTGCTGGTAGGGAGGACACAACATGCAAGGGGACTTTGGCTGAGCATCATCTCAACCAGCATGGGACATAGTGAGTAGAGACGGCACTGGGGTAAAACAAACCCCATGGACTGCTCCTGCAAGAAGAGGAATGGCAGAAAGGAAGGGGAGAAAGGAGACAGAGCTTGGGAGAACCACTGAATGTCACTGCTGCAGGGAAGAGGAAATGAAATGGAGGAGAGCACCTCTTGCTTCAACCCAGCAGCCACCCTAACCTCACCACAGAGTGAGAAAAAAGGATTGCCCTATTTTGTTAGCTTCCCCTAAAAAGCATTTCCTCTGCCTGCTCCCAGAACAGCCCTGTCTGTACCAGCTTTTCTCCTCCAGAAAACCAGCATCGGGCATTGCAAGTGCTGCCTCAAGCCAGATTATCATTATGTTTGGGCAAGGAACCAGAGCTTGAGCACCCTCAGCCAGGCGGTGGAGGAAACTGGCTGTATATCAAGAGTTTTGTCCAACGAGGTCAATGCAATGCTTTACTTCAGCACGCTGCATTGGGCCTCCAGATCAGCAGGGTGTCTGAAGCTTCATGTGCAGCTCAGCACAGGGGCTATGTCTCTGTCAGAGAGGGCTGAGCAGAAGCATCTCGGACCCCTGGAGGTGCAGGTCCATTAGCAGGGAGGAAGCTCCATCAGTATGAGGGAGCCTCCAGCTTTTTGTCAGCTATTCTGAGGTCTGTACATTCATAGAATCCCAGACTGGTTTGGGTTGAAGGAACCTTAAGCTCATCCAGCTCCAACCCCTGCCACAGGCAGGGACACCTTCCACTGGAGCAGCTTGCTCCAAGCCCCTGTGTCCAACCTGGCCTTGAGCACTGCCAGGGATGGGGCAGCCACAGCTTCTCTGGGCACCCTGTGCCAGCGCCTCAGCACCCTCACAGGGAAGAGCTTCTGCCTAAGAGCTCATCTCAGTCTCCCCTCTGGCAGGTTCAAGCCATTCCCCTTGGCCTGTCCCTACAGGCCCTTGTCCAAAGCCCCTCTCCAGGTTTCTTGTAGGCTCCCCTTTAGGAAGGCTGCTACAATCCCGCTACTCCCCTTCCCAAATCTTTGCTATTATTTGCAATTTTATGAGGAGAACAGATTTAGCATTGAGCTGTCCAGGAATGTCCAAGATCTTTCTGTGTTTTGCCCCTGGGCAATCACCCTGTTCCCCAACGCATCGCCAGAGCAATTTCCAGTTGTACCAGAGCTGGCACTGGAGCTCAGAGGCCAGGCAGGGGTCAAACCCAGCTCCAAATTCTTCAGCTCCCACTGTGTGCCAAAGCTCTGCCATGGCCAAGCAAGGGGCAACTGCTTGTCACTCATGAGCAACAAATGGCATCAGCAGGACATTGTTAACCCCAAGTGTCCTGCATGCCCCTACCCACAGCAATGTGCCTGTCACCATCTGAGCTAGTGTATTGCAGCCACCACTTCGGTCCTAAGAAAGAGAAAAAGAAAGAAAGATCAAGAAAGGCAAAAAGCTCTTTAGTGTGAACTGACAGTGACCTGTCAGAAATATGTTGCCTTCAAACTTTCCCATAGAGCACTGAAAATTTGTTCCTTATTAAAGAGGGGGGGTGGCGTATCCAGTTCAAAGGAGGAGCTGGAGCAGAGAGGAATTCTGTGGCTACTACTGTGGTGTATTTTTTTCCATTTGCCTTCCCCTGCTTCCCCCCCTTCCCCGCTCCCTTCCTTTCCAACCCAATTCCTGCTCGGTCTCCCTGAATCTCACAATTCCTGTCCAGTGCGAAAAAACAAAGAGAAAATTTGGGGAGGAGGGAGGGAAATCTCCAATTTGTGGGAACTGCTGGTGTTTCAGTGGGAATGTGGAGAAGGTTTCGGACTTTCCCATGCTTTTAGCTCGAAACACTATTTTTACAGTGCCATTTAACACTGGAGAAAGGGGGGCGAGAGAATAAAGCAGTGTTAAGTAGTAAGTAAACTTTACATGTCAGTGGCTTACATGTTCCAGGAGTGTAGCTTTGTTATGTCTTGTTTAAACCCTATTTACGTCTCAGAGTATCTACAGTAGCCTGTGATACAAACCCAGGGCACAAAGCAACCCCTAACCCTTAAAAGGCATTCTGTAGCACTGCTTATGTTTTCTTGTGCAACTTGCCTCAACAAGGTGTAAAGCACAGTGGAAGTATGAAGAATCATTGACATCACCCTGCAATTCACTGTAGCAAGTGTCCTGAACACAGGTTATCTGAGGTGGGCATTGAGGCGTCTGGAGCCCTGGAAATTTCCTGGAGTGTTCAGAAAGCACCTGGTATGTAAAGGGGCTTGCCACGAATGCTAACAGGAATGGGGACATTAATAGTCCTACTATGAAGCATGTAGGATTTGGGCTTTAGAAGACACTTAAGATGCACCCATAAAGTGTATCACATTCTCATGCAGAACACAAAGACAAACATAGACTAGTTAGGGTTTGAAGGGACCCTGAAGATCATCTAGTTCCAATCCCCTGCTACAGGCAGGGACAGCTTCCACTAGACCAGGTTGCTCAACACATTGCTTGAATCCTACTCTAGGAGAACAGGATGAGCAGGGCTTCCCTGCACAGCTGGAGCAGAGTCCCTCTACAAATCCATGCTCAGGGTTAGACCAAATGTCCAGCTAACCCCATACCTTGTCTGCAAGTGGTCAACAGGATGTGTGTTTGTGCAAGAAAGAGGCTAAGTTTCTTTGCATGAACTAAAGAAAAAACCACCCATTTTCACTCATTAGCACTCCTTGCTGTCAAAATTAGCAAGGGGTCCCACAGGAGCTCGAATACTTCTGCTCTGCTTCAGTGGATGGGAGGTGAACAACACAGGCTTGGATACAGCACATGAAATTGTGCTCACCCATCTGGATGAGCACCAAGGCTTTTTTCTTTTGGCAGCATCATCTGCCACAGGGATCTAATGTTATCTCACTGCCTTCTGCTTATCAGTTACGTCCTCAGTAGCAAAGGGATTTCAAGCTGTGCTGGTTTTGACTGGGATAGAGTTCATTTCCATCATAGTAGATGTTACGGGCCTGTGTTTTGGACTGGTGGTGAAAACAGTGTTGATAACACAGGGATATTTTTGTTACTGCTGAGCAGTGCTTACACAGACCCTTTTCTGCTCCTCATCCCACCAGACAGGAGGCTGAGGGTGCACAAGGAGTTGGCAGGAGACACAGCCATGACCCAAGGGAGATTCAAGACCATATAGCATGATGTTCAGCATATAAACTAGAGGGTAGAAGGAAGAAGGGGTTGACAGTGGAAGTGATGGCGTCACTGTTACTCATGATAGAGCCTTGCTGTCCTGGAGATGGCTGAATACCTGCCTGAGATGGGAAGTGCTGAATGCATTCCTTGATTTACTTTCCTTGTGTGCATTTCTTTTGCTTTACCTGTTAAACTGTCTTTATCCCAACCCATGAGTTTTCTCACTTCTACCTTTCCCATTCTCTCCCCCATCCCACTGGAGGTGTGTGAGCAAGTGGCTGCATGGGGCTCAGTTTCTGGCTGGGGTTAAACCACGACACAGGTTTTTCCCACTGTCATTCAGCTAATTTTCATCCAAGCTTCCCTATTCCTTAATCCTGCACGCTCAGCATTTCACAAGGACCAAGTCTGCACTAACTGGTCTTTACCCAGGAACAACTCCTTGGAGGCATGAGAGGATCAAAATAGAGATGGGATGTGCCACACGAGGCATAAGATATGCACAAAGAAGAAATGCCTTGCTGAATCAGGGCCTGCAAAATAAAATGGGAAAAAGGACGAAAAAGCAAGCTGATTTTTTTAGTAAAGTGTTTTCTTTCCTATTTTTAAAAGAGGCTGTTGTTTTCCTATTTTTAAAATAGGCTGGAGGAGCAAAATTAGAGGTTATGTTCTAAATCTGAAGAGGAATTTTCTGATGGGTTGACCTACAGTAATCTGCAGTTTGGGTACAAAGTGCTTCCAGCTACAGTAAACTCACCATGATTTGAATCCATTTAAAGCTATTCACTACTCAGTATTTGTATGAAATAAGCACAAGATTGATGCAGAAAAGCACAGTTTAGCCATTAAGCTACATCAGGATGGTCAATGCTTCAAGTCTCTGTCCACTCACAATGGTGTGCCGGAAGAATGATTGTGTGTTAAAAGCATCCCCTGCTATTCCAAGCAATTTGGCTTCAGGCACAGCCTTGTCTCTGGCCAAGATCTGAAGCATTCTACAACTTGTGGCATTACAGAAGTGCTTCAGCTGGGACTGAGCTCCCAAGAAAACCTGACCCAGCAGAGTAAGCCGAGAGCACTTTCCTCTCCAGCCTAACAGTTCTGGTCCTTATCATTAAAATGAGAAAAAATACAGCCTTCCTCCTTCTGACCTGTCTAATTTTGATGGCACAGACATTTTTCCTCCCAATGTCATTAAATCCTCCATCATCTGGAGCACTCTCTTGTCTACGGCGGCAGACGATGCTCTACTACAAAAAACAGACGCCGACACTATAATGAATTTTAATCATGGCAGAGCATCTTGGATGTGAATAAGCAGTGTGGGCTTAGTTTTATGCCACAGGCAAAGGCAATAGCTTCATCACCACAACATCTCTTCATAACCTGATGGCACCTTGGGCTCTAATTAAGACTGAGACATTACTGCTATCTTGGGAGGAATCCAGAGCTTCAAACGAGCCCTGACCCCTGCTTCAGTGAGAACTGGTTAAATCACCACTTTTCTTTACATTGGAGAGAGCATGAAGAGTGTGAGGGGCTCTGAAAAAGAGCAAGCCAGGCTCTTCAATTATAATCACCCATAACCCCTTGATGTTTAATTTGCCCTACACAGAGACAAAAGATTTGCAGCAACCCAGGACCATTTACATGTGCCTGTTCTTCCTAAGTTATTTCTTCCTACTTCTTAAAGAAAGGTTGGAGAATGGGGTTTTTTTTCTTGTCTGCATTACTAAGCACATATAAACACCAAAAAAAACCCCCCAAAGTGAGCATCAGCCATGGCTTAGGACAGATGGCAAACAGAAAGCAACTTCCTTTTCTTGATGCTTAGACAGAATAAAGGGCCTAAGGGAAATGGAAGAGGTACTCTGGGCTTTTCCTCTGGCATGAAATTACTTTGGCACGGACAGGATGTGGCACTTGATAGCAAGGGCTTTAGGTGCATTTATCTCTGTTTCCTTAGGCCAACCCTTTCTCCTTGTGTCCTTCCAACACTAGCACAACAGATTACAATGAAATGAATGAAAATAAAGCAGCAGGACATCACTCCTCGGCTGTTCCCTGTGCCTGGACCCAATGGAATATTTGGTCGGATTTGGCAGCTTTTCTCCAGCCAGGTCTCAGGGGTAGCACCAAAACCCTGTTTCCACCCCATGACAAAGATGTTGCTGTAGGGATTTTCTCATAAACAAGGTTCTCTATGTCAATCTCCTCCTTGGGCTGAGGACATTGGGGACTTGATTTGCTCTTGGGTACCTCCGCAGTACTAGAATGCTTCAAGCTGGAGAGAAGTCAAAGTGGGACAACATGGATGATTAAATGGCTGGAAGGATTGACTTATGAGGAAAAAACTGCAGGAGCTGAATATGTATAGTTTGGCTGGAGGACAGTAAAGGAGGACAGCTGTCTGCTGACTAATGACAGGCATAAATGTCGGGGAGGGGGAGGAATTGTTTAGGTTAGCCCAACAGGGGAATAACCAGGAATCACAAGATGGGAATAAGAAATGGAAAATGAATTCTGAATATCAGGGGAAACATTCTTAACAGTGAGATCTAACCTACTGGATTGTGGAACATCCTCCCCAGGGACTGTGGTGGAAGCCCTGCTCTTTAAGACATTTAAAAATGGACTAAACCCCAGTCTGTTGGGGATAATCCTTTGACTAGAGACATACTAGATCTGGAGAGGGTGTTCCCTGCAAGAAGTACATCATGTTATGCCACGCACGTGTGCATTATGGGCAGGCGCTCAGCACAAAACAGGCTTTTTGCCCAAATCTGAGAAAATCCAGACATGGACTAGGCATTAAGGTTTGCTCTTCATGGCTGGGAGTAGCCCCACTGTGGGTGTCTCCAAGAAGAGTTGCTCACATACTTCCTTCTCACCCAGGCACCTGAAAATGGGGGAATGTCATAGAATCCCAGGGTATTTTGGGTTAGAATAGAATCTCATAGAATCATAGAATAGTTTGGGTTGGAAAGGACCTTAAGATCATCCAGTTCCAACCCCCTGCCATGGGCAGGGAACTTAAAGCTCCTCCAGCTCCAACCCCTGCCACAGGCAGGGACCCCTTCCACTGGAGCAGCTTGCTCCAAGCCCCTGTGTCCAACCTGGCCTTGAACACTGCCAGGGATGGGGCAGCCACAGCTTCTCTGGGCACCTTGTGCCAGCGCCTCAGCACCTTCACAGGGAAGAGTTTATTCCTAATCTATAATCTAAACGTACTCTCTTTCAGTTTAGTCAAGAATAAGTCAAGATACAAGGGTGGGCAGCTTGCCTGGAGAACACCGTCAGGAGTTTATGCTAACAGAACTTTTATGTGCTGTGCTCAGAGTTTGGACACAGACCTCTTCCAGATTCCTGACAAACTGTGGAAATAGAGCCACAGATCTTTATTATCACTGAGGCTGTAAAACCTGTGATACACAGTGGATTATCACACTTGTTGGACTGGCCTGAGCTTCAAACTGGTCATAAAAGTTATTTATGACCTAAAAATGAGTGCCTAGGGCCTGCTCCATCTCTGATGTCATAAAAGCAAAACAAAACCAGCCAAAGAACCCAACATCAAAACTCCAAAAATAACCCAAACCAAAACAGAAACCCCTCCCTAAAAAGAGAACTCCACTGAGAAGGAGCTGGAGTAAAAGTGAAACACGCCAACATGATGCTCAACAAGAGCAACAACCATAATCTTTCCTTACTAACTTGGAATAAAGTGATCTTAAGGAGCTCAGAAAATGGAGGATAGCACAAAGACAGGGGAACATAGTGCTAATGCAGACTGATGCACCCAGAATGGAGTATGGAGTACCTTGATAAGGTAACAAGTAGCATCCAAGAGGTCAATGGCCATGTTACAACAGTATAGTGCCCAAGCTCATAGATTTTTCCACTTGCACCACACTGATCTAAATCCAAGCACACTTCAGTCCATTTTCACTTGAGGATCTCTGTATGATCCCTCCTGGGAGAGCAATCCACGTTGGAGCTCATGGCTGTTTTATTTCTGCCAACAAAGGGAGAAAAAGGTTGAGAGCACACGAGGTGAGGAGCAGTGGTTTCAGAGAGCCATGTGAGGACATTTAGACATGTTTCTCATCTGCATAAAAATTAATATGAAATTGCAGGGATAATTAAGGTAGAAGTACTGACACCAAGAATGCAACGCAATGCTTTTGTTGCCTCTTGGCAGCAGACACTTAGCCTCATTGGCTTCAGTAGTAGCACTGGCTTTTGACATATACAGACAGTGAATTTTGTTCCTGGAATAATCCAGGTTGGAAGGGACCTCTCCAGAGGCCTCTGGTCCATCCTCTTGCTCAAAGCAGCTGCAAGATCAGACCAGGCTGCTCAGGGCTTCATCCAGTCTGATCCTGAACACCTTCAAGGATGAACAAACCCCATTGTGTCATCCTCTCCCTATGCAACCAGTGCTCCAGCCCCCAGCCATCCTGATGGCCTTGAGTGAACTCACCCTAGTTTAGTAATACCTTTCCTTTACTGGGAGGGCCCTGAAACTGGGCATATTCTCTAGGTGAAGTCTAAAAAATACTGAGTACAGGATGATTTTAGGGATTAGATTCAGAAACATTCCCAAACAGCAGCTTCCAGCAATGTATCCACCCTAAACTATAAAGAATGATAACAAGCATGGAGGGAAGGACTTTTGACTCACCAGAGGGATGTACTACCTCATACATTCTTCTATTTAACATACACAGGCGTATCTGTGGGTGTACCTTCCAGCCATGTAGACTCCCAGCAAGAAGAACAAATATCTGTTTGTTCTTCCTGTTTTGCACAGGATAGCATCTGCGCTGCATAGATTCCTTCACCTGACCATTTCTGATGCTCTTTTGGGGGTTTTCAAACCAGAAGTTACACCCCATGTTCACATAGAATCATAGAATAGTTTGGGTTGGAGAGGACCTTAAGATCATCCAGTTCCAGCCCCGCTGCCATGGGCAGGGACACCTCACACTAAACCATGGCACCCAAGGCTCTGTCCAACCTGGCCTTGAACACCACCAGGGATGGAGCATTCACAACCTCCCTGGGCAACCCATTCCAGTGCCTCACCACCCTCTCAGTAAAGAATTTCTTCCTTAGATCCAATCTAAACTTCCCCTGTTTCAGTTTGAACCCGTTACCCCTTGTCCTGTCACTGCAGTCCCTGATGAAGGGTCCCTCCCCAGCATCCTTGTAGGCCTCCTTCAGATACTGGAAGCTGCTCTGAGGTCTCCACGCAGCTTCTCTTCTCCAGGCTGAACAGCCCCAACTTTCTCAGCTTATCTCCATGCGGGAGGTGCTCCAGCCCCTGATCATCCTCGTGGCCTCCTCTGGACTTGTTCCAACAGTTCCATGTCCTTTTTATGTTGAGGACACCAGAACTGCACACAATGCTCCAAGTGAGGTCTCATGAGAGCAGAGCAGAGGGGCAGCATCACCTCCTTCGACCTGCTGGTCACGCTCCTCTTGATGCAGCCCAGGATACGGTTGCTTTCTGGGCTGCGAGCGCACACTGCAGCCGGCTCATGTTCATTTTCTCATTGACCAACACCCCCAAGTCCTTCTCTGCAGGGCTGCTCTGAATCTCTTCTCTGCCCAACCTGTAGCTGTGCCTGGGATTGCTCCGACCCAGGTGTAGGACCTTGCACTTGGCATGGTTAAACTTCATCAGGTTGGCATCAGCCTACCTCACAAGCGTGTCGAGGTCCCTCTGGATGGCATCCCTTCCCTCCGGCGTACCAACTGAACCACACAGTTTGGTGTCATCGGCAAACTTGCTGAGGGCGCGCTCAATCCCACTGTCCATGTCACCGACAAAGATGTTGAACAAGACCAGTCCCAACACCGATCCCTGAGGGACACCACTCGTTACCGGTCTCCAGCCGGACTTCGAGCCATTGACCACAACTCTTTGCGTGCAGCCATCCAGCCAGTTCTGTATCCACCGAGTGGTCCACCCATCAAATTGATGTCTCTCCAATTTAGAGACAAGGATGTCGTGTGGGACAGTGTCGAACGCTTTGCACAAGTCCAGGTAGATGATGTCAACTGTTCTACCCTTGTCCATCAGTTCCATAGCCCCATCATAGAAGGATCATCACATCTATGAGGGCACACACCAAAGCAGCAAAATCAGGTTTAGAATCCAAACAACTTCCAGTAGCTACAAAAATATAGAACTAAAAGAGATCTTTCCACATCTTATCCTTTCTTCTTCATAGGATTAGTTCTACCAAAGATGTTTACTTAACATATCTAAGCTCACCCTTGCAAACCCTCTCCTCCTGTACAACCCCCATGTCTTACTCCCAACTGAGATGATAACATGTTGCCTGTTCTTCTGCAGTGGACTCAAGGACCAGGTTCTTTTCTTCCTTTCCACACTACCCTTTTACATACTCACAGTCTCACAACAAATCTCTTTGCAGTCATATCTCCCCTAGACTAAACCCCAAGTCTTCCAGTTATTCCTTGAAGGTCATATTTTCTGGACCTCTGATCGTTCTCGCTGCTGTCCCCTGGACATGATCCAGTTGGCCTTCATCTGTCGTGAAATGCCTTGTACTGGACACATGGGCTCCAGCTGAAGTCTTTTGGGATGTCTGAGATCAGAGATAGCAGTTCAGCCCATTAAAGAAGAAGATTTATGTTAGTAAGTCTGGGTATGGTTCCGAATCCATACTTCCTCCCTGCTTAGGATGACTCTGCTGGTCCTACAAGGGACAGTGTCTGGAATGCAAATATCTGAAATGCTAAAACACTTGATAGCCAGTCCTGGACTATGAAGAAAGATGGCATAGAAATGCTTTATAGGTCCTCAGAGCACAGCACATTTAGTGACTTTCCAGCTCCTTGTTGTGGTGCAGGACTTGTTGGCGGGGAAAGAAGAGAATACTGATGTATATTCAAATCTCCCTCTCTTATTCACAAGTGTCTTAACATGTGTCCCTTTTGCTGCCTGTCACTGCAGCTGCAGAAGCTGATCCGCATGCTAGGTGGGGAAAGAAGTCAAAATAAAATCAATACAACTAAAAAGATGTTTCCACTTCCCCAAATCAATAACAGGAATTGTTCTCCGTAGAAGAGAAACTGATTCTTAAAAAGGAACCCGTCTATTAAATGCAACAAAATAGCACCAATGATTAGCCACATTACAGCAAACTGTCCTCCACAGAATCAATGAAACGCAGAAATGAACAAAGAGATTAAAGGATGAAACATGAGATATCTGTAATCCTTTCAGCTTCACTCATTTAAAGTGCTTAACAGGAGAAGAATTACCCTCACATGCAGACACACACATTTTTTGCCTTGGCAGAGCATTGCCATTTCTTCTTAGTTGTATTTATTATTAGAGCAAAGTAAACAATTTCCTGCAAACAACAATTTGATTTATTTTGCTTTTCTTTCTCCACTTACAAATTAGCATGTCATGAGATGCCCTTATTTGTTTTATTTGTAATTAATAGCTTCTAAATCCTTGGCTGGTTTCAGCACTTGGTTGTTGCAGCTGTACATTTGTGCGCTTCCAGCACTATTCTGGTCTCCTTGGAGTGATGCACACTGAAAATGGAGGAACCCAGGGATAACCAGGATTAAAAGGGAATTCTAGATGCGTATGTTTTCACTGACAACCTACACACGTACCATTCCTTGTGAATGTAAACGCTGCAGTAACTGGTACATCATGTGAAACCACTGTCACCCCACATCAGCAGGTCCCGGCAGCTCAGGCTGTAATCCTGGTCCTCACTGAGGCAAAAGCTGTACTATCAAGGGTGATATGGATCTCACTAAGAGCTGGCTTAAGGCATGGCTACAGGATGCTGCAAAGATAATATTGCTTCCTTTCTGTCTGGGGGGAAATAATCCTCGCCACCTCCTTCCCCTCCCCTTTGGCCACCTTCTGTTCATGTCTTCTGCTTCTATTTCTAGGCACTCATTGGGTGCATGAAGCAATGGGGCCCTCCTTATTGCAGCTGGGGCCTTCAAAGAGTGCTATGACACTACAAAACAGTGCATAGCTGCCTGGCATGAGCTGCTGATGAGCCATCCTATTTACCTAAACATAGATGGATCTCTGATTCCTGCACACCAGCAATGAGACCTCAGTGCCCAGAGACCACATAAAATCATAGAATAGTTAGGGTTGGAAAGGACCTTAAAATCATCCAGTTCCAACCCCGCTGCCATGGGCAGGGACACCTCACACTAAACCATGGCACCCAAGGCTCTGTCCAACCTGGCCTTGAACACCGCCAGGGATGGAGCATTCACAACCTCCCTGGGCAACCCATTCCAGTGCCTCACCACCCTCTCAGTAAAGAATTTCTTCCTTAGATCCAATCTAAACTTCCCCTGTTTCAGTTTGAACCCGTTACCCCTTGTCCTGTCGCTACAGTCCCTGATGAAGAGTCCATGCCCAGCATCCCTGTAGGCCCCCTTCAGATACTGGAAGGCTGCTCTGAGGTCTCCACGCAGCCTTCTCTTCTCCAGGCTGAACAGCCCCAACTTTCTCAGCCTGTCTTCATACAGGAGGTGCTCCAGCCCCTGATCATCCTCGTGGCCTCCTCTGGACTTGTTCCAACAGTTCCATGTCCTTTTGATGTTGAGGACACCAGAACTGTACACAATGCTCCACACATCTAGTCCGTCTTTAAGAGCCTGCAGCAGGTCAACCTTTCCTGGGCCAGCTTTGCTGACAAAAAGGCCCTCCAACTCTCAGTGGCTCTTCTATGCTGGTACAACTCACAGGAGTGCTTATACCAGCTCTGACCATCCAGCCCAGTCTGGCCATGGCTCCTTCCCCACAAGGCAGGGTCAAGGCATGACACGTGCACTTCCATCCACACCCCATGCAACTTTCTCTCAAATTTACAACTTGTTTCCAGCACTTTTGCTGGGGGAAACACAAGACTTTCATTTAGAACTGGGATGATGCACAGACCTCAAGGCTGAAAGACCTGTGGCTAGCTGGCAAATGGGAGCAGTCTAGCAAATGCTGCACCATAAACATCTTAGCCAAAGCCTAACCATCTTTCTGGATAAACAGAAGAGGCGGGGGGGGGGGGATCTTGGATTTGTGTCTTGAGGATTCATCCTATAACTTACCTAAAACTCCCTAGACTATGAGTCACGAGAGTCCTGAAGGGGAAAAGTGCATTTCCCAACATGTGGAGAAAGGCATGGTAAAATGGTGCCAATATTTTAACAGGAGAAGTGATTTCACTCGGGTAGCTATACCCAGGCTAGCTCAAAATTAATCCTTGCTCCCTTTCTTCAGTCAATGGAGACAGGCAGGCACTTCCAAACAGCAATCATCCCACTGTAAGACAGATGTCTAACATAGATTAGATGATTCAGCTGCTGGAGGGCTGATCTCCCTCTGTTGACTGCAGAACAAACCTTGGCAGGTAGTTTGGATCAGACAGCAAACTGCTATTTGGTTAAAATTAGGCCAGGTGACACCACTCCACCTTACAAAATAATTACAACAAGTGTCAGTCAATGTTTTTCATGGGAAATTAGCCTGATCTCATTTTCTGACAAAATTACGAGTTTTGCTCATCAAAGAGTCTCTCACACACATAATACAAACTTTTATGTAGTGCGTGACTTCACATTGCACAACCTTCTGTTTGAAAAGTTTCTGTTACACTATAGAAGTAAAGCATACATTCAATAGATGGGCACTGGTTAGCTTGCAGAAGCTGGGAGGTGTTATTCAGTGAGAAAGGATCAGATGGTTGTCAGGACCTACTGCCTTGCCCAGAGGTAGTCGACATTGTCATCATCTTGCATGAAAGTATATTAGTTGCAGCTGATGTAAGCTGTTTAGGTTACAGAAGCTGGCCAAGTGGTAAGTAATGAGGGCAGGGTACTCGGCTCCATCAAGAATATCAAGCTGCTGGAACACTTCAGCTAAATACATATTTTAGGTAGCAAAATGCAATGGTACGTGCAGATGACAAGGAGCATCCACCGTACCCATACAGCAAAGAAGGGCAGTGATCTTTTGAGACAAACTGGGATGTTAGAATGGGCAAGAGAGTCAACTTGATTTCCCTAAAAGGTGATGGCAAATAGAAAAAGAAGAGTTTCTATGTCTCCAGAAACCTCAGATAAGCAGATGCTGAAGTACTGTGTGTACATTTTGCAACACATACTGTAGAAGGGATGTTTAAAATCTGAATAGAGCCAAGGAAAAAGCCACCAAAATTATCTGAGAGCAAGAGAAAATGCCGTGGTGGAAAACCTTGAGAGCTCAATTTAATTAAAAAGGATTAAGATATTAAGAGTGAGACTCATACCACTTACATTTAGGAGTTTAAAAGGATGGAAACAGACTTGGCTGGACATTTGGCTTCTTTAAGAATCAAATGGAGAGTGAATGGCATTTCTAAAAAGCAGGTCGTTTTCATAGGAGATGAATCCCTTTGTGGAAGACCCAGTTCTCTGAGGGGATCAGCAACCACTTCTGACCTTAACTCCACAGAATTTATGACAGAAAACAGCAGTTTCAAGACTATCTTAGCAAATCCAAGTGCTTTGTAACAAACAATTACCCCAGTTCAACCTACCCTGTGTGCCTTCCCCAGCCAGAGGAGCACCACACGTCCCACAAGAGCCCCGAAAGGTTCAGTCACCAGCACTTTGCAATACAGGTTGCAGAAAAGGATGCGCCTGCCTGGAGAAAAGGAGATGTAGATAGATAAACATGTATATATATTAAATTAGGAAGCCCATATCTATCTTGTACCATCCTTACAGTATCTTTGACCCTAACCCATCTGATTGCCCTCACAGCCAACAGTGAGAAATTCTCCTTCCTCACCCCAAGATGCTGCTGTTGCACCACCTCAACCACTCACCCCAAATCTTGCTCACCATGAAGTCAATGAGCAGTGGCAGCCCAAATGTCACTTTGCAGGCTGGTTTCCAGTCCTCACACAGACATCTACTGGATCTTCTCTGAAGGGACCTCAGCCCAGCATCTTGGTTTCATTGACAAATTCAGCACATTTCCCCAGTAAAGGCTTCTGCAACATCTTCTAGCAGACCTTTTAGCTGTATCTCACAGACAAGATTTCATCTTCTAAAGCAGATCTCTGCATCAGCATCGCTTCTCACAACGGAGTCTTTAATGGAGAAAAAGGCATTGTGTGAGCCTGCTTAATACAAGATGAAATAGTCTTCCCTATAAAAGCCTTTGTAAAGTGCCACGGGCTCCCACAAACATGACTTCTCTTTACCTACAGTGACTCCCCAAGAGAAATAAGGACTTCTGAGTAGGCAGTCTGTGTCAGCTGAACTCCCCATCACAGTACAGACCATTTTCACCACTGGAGGAATAAGGAACTGTTTTCTTTTCCTCCCTCTATCCTACAGGCACTTCTGCATTACCTACACTGACCAGGAAGACTCTTCTCCCAGAAAGCTCCAAATTAATCCAACTTTGGGAAAAGCTGTCAGATAATGAAAGGCTCTGGTCTGCCTTGGCAAGGCTGGCTTTTAATCAGTGATCTCCAGTAATGGAGACCACATGGTCCATCTCCAAATCCAAACCACCACGCTTCAGAGTATCGTGGTTGACCTGAGCGAGAACCCAGCAAAATAAATAGAGTGCTGTGAAAGCTTTGCCATGGGAACACTTTATAGCAAGCACGTATGCACACGTACCCTTGTTGGAACAAGGGACCCACATTTTAGGAGAAACTGGAGCTGAACTGATATCTTGGCTTCCTTTTTCTTCGTTATTTTCTGCCAAGCTGAGACAACCCAGTGCTTTTCAGACTGGAGCAAAAAGGGGAGGGAGAACAGGAGGTACTCTTACCCACCATGTGGTATCAATAGGTTGGTGGTAAAAAGCCTCTTGCTGCCAAGGAACACCAGAAATAACAGTGTCAAACGTGTCTTTGTGAGCAATTACGGTAAATATAAATACACACACACTTACTAAAGATGAGAAACATTAAAATATATATATATATATTGGCCTCCTGCTTCTCATCCACTCTTTGCTAGGCCAGGATTAGAAACAGATTGAAGTAGCCTGAGAAAAAACATTCATGTGTCCTAATTCTCTCATTAAACAGTAGGTGGTTCATCTTGCCATGTGTTTGATATCACAGGGTTTGCTTCTCCCCATCTCTTTTGATGTGTCATCACTCCCCACCCCATTGCAAGAGGGTTTCCCAGTGAACTTCATGCCTGCATGGTCCTTTCCCCCCCATTTAGCCTTGCTAGAATAGCACAGGGCCTCCTTATGTGAAGTTTGCTATGTGCACACACAAAACTGCAGGAAAAGGCCTGTGTCAGGTCCTGCCCATAAAATACATGCAGATTATGGGACCACTTAAATGAGGTGAGGCAGCTCCATCTGAAAAGGCAGGAAAACTTACCCAGCCTGTTGCAGAAAGGAGTGCTGGGAATCGAGAACCATTTTGCTCATCTATACGAGGTAACACCATGACTTTATTAGTGTAACTTGGAATTATGGATAATTTTTAATGGAGGAAAGAGCTGAAAACAGACTTTCTCTACTACCTTTTCCCCAAGAATGTGGTTACTCAAAGAAATCTATTTCTGCTCTCAGGTTTTCACCAAGATCCCATTAAAACTCTGAAGTGCAAAAGGAGAATGAAGGAACATCAGCACTAGCTTAACAATTACAAACCATGACAACAAACACAAAACACCACGTTGTTAATATGCATTTTCTTGCACATCTCTGTCCATGTTTAAAGAAAACCAAGCAAACAGATGATTTCTGGTGCACAGAGAGAAGACAACCTAATTCCTGCATGCAAAACCTTGTCCTTCTGACCAGCTCAAACCACTCTATTTTACAGGCATCCCACAGAGTTTTATGTAGTACATAAAGTGCCCTGTGCTAACCTCATCCCTCCCAGTGGCATATCCCAGTGTAAATCCTTCCACACGTGCATTCAGAGGAGCAAAGTCATGTCTTGTGGGGACCAGTGTGAGGGAAACCAGTAGCTTCTAAGCACCCAGTGCTCCTTCTCCTCCTGCTCTGGTGGGCAGGAATCTTCTGGAGCCATGGCTCTGCTCCCTGCAGAGCACCAGCTGGGCTGACACAGGCAGGAAAATCACATACATCAAGGAATCAAACAGAGAGAACTTTGCCCCTGGACCTAGGCCATGGTCAAGTCTCTGATTTAAGGCCGTGGATAGTTGTCTCCTTTGCTCCCCAGTAGCTCAGAGATGTCTGGGGCAGAAACCAACCTTCTCACCCTCATTGGTTACCACACTTGTAGCCACTGAGTTAATGAGATTTGTCCGGATCACATACAGAGGGGCAAGCAGCAAACAGAGAGAGCTTTGCACCCTACATGCCCTCACTGAAATCCAAAAGCCATGCCAGCACCCCCCCTCCCAAAACCCATCCTTTTGCAAACCTGAAACATGGTAGTCAAAACCCACTAGCTGTTTAGGAAAGTCTCTTCTGCTTTAAAGTCCCTCTCCCAGGCTAACCACAGTGGAACCTTTAGGAGGAGCTGGGTATTTCCAGAAGGGGATTAGCCCACTGATGAGGCTATCCTCTTCCCAGCCATTCCTTGGTTACGTGTTTGCCCCAGTGTCCTGCCCTCCCATCACATGTGCTGACGACACTGGCCGGCCCTGCAAGCTCTGCAGAACTAACCTGGCACACAAAGGGAAGCAGAATCCCCATGGAGCTCATTTAAGAATGACTGAGACCATTCCTTGTGATACAATTTGGGAAATGAAGCTTGAATGAATGGCTCCTCTTCTAGTCCTGGCCAAGACTGTGGTTTTCCAGTGAGCAGGGAGGAGGAGACACATACCTTCAGAATTGTCTCTGTGGATGGGAATTCATCATGGTTTATTTTCTCAAGGCTCATAGCTTGTCACAAATCCTTTTAAAGTCAGGAGGCCTGGGAGGGGGGGAAGAAAAGAGAATGATTTGGTGTTATTTTTGTTCAGAAAGGAACAGTTAGTAAGTTGTTCCGATCCCATTAAGTGAGCGGTTATAAAGCCATATAGCCCCTTGGACTATTTCACTTGATGAGGTTTGGAAGAAGCAGGGCTAGTAAAAGGTGTCCCCTGGCCCAGATATCCATCCCAGGCCCACCATTCTGACTCCTGCACACCTACCTGCATGCAGCCTGAAGCATCTGGGAAAACCTGGATGAGTCTGCTCATTTTTTAGCCTGACTGAACCCTTTTCTTTCTCTTTGACACTGCGCAAGGTGCTACAACATCCCATGCCCTTCATATTGCCTCTTACATGCAAGAGAGGCACCAGAGACGGGAATCCCCCATTGCAATAGCATTTTGCTCTCATTCTCAGTGTGCTACAACATCCTGTGCCTTTCATATTGCCTCTTACATTCAAGAGAGGCACCAGAGACAGGAATCCCCCATTGCAGTAGCATTTTGCTCTCATTCTCAGTGTGCTACAACATCCTGTGCCTTTCATATTGCCTCTTACATGCAAGAGAGGCACCAGAGACAGGAATCCCCCATTGCAGTAGCATTTTGCTCTCATTCTCAGTGTGCTGGCCTCACTGCCCAAACAGCAAAGCAGAGAAAACTCAGAGCTCTGCTCTATCTGTTGGGACCTCCAGCTCCGGGCAAGCAATGAAAGGTTGCAATACTCCTGCATTAGGGGAAGGAAAGATGCTATGAGAAGAATTAAAGCTCTACTTCCCAGGAGTACGAATGCAATAAGCAGTGAAAAGTATCCCCTTGCCTCCCTCCATCTGTCTTGGAGCAAAGTGTTAGTCCAACCTGCTTGGCCAGTGAAATGGGAGCATCACATCCAGAGGTTGCAACACACTCCAGGAGTATGTAAAGGCTGAGGGGTGGAAAGGGTCTGATCTGGCTTTAGGCATTCACCTTGCAGCCACTAGCCACAGTGTCAAATCTCACACAACTTCCTTATGTCAAGCATCAGGGACACTTACAGTGAGAAAGCTTACAACTGACTGATCCAGGCTCTGGCTGCTCCATTAGCTGGTGTCCCGTGATGTGCAATATACCACCACCTCTTCATGTAATATTACTCAGCATTATGGTTCCTGAGAGAATAGCTTCCATAACCACACCAATAAATTGTGACTCAATTGAAGACCATCTCCCCCTGGGTGTATCCTCTATCTTATTGAGCTCGGTAAAGCAGCATCCATTGACCTTGTAGACCCTGAAACAGCCTGATAGAGACTTAATGTAGCAGCTCTCAGACCTCAGCAAGCAGTGGCTGGGACATCTTTCTCCTGATCCACAGCACTATCAGTGCTCAGCAGCTGGAGCTGGTGACTCTCCAAATAGTCTCTTGCATAAATGCTTCTCCATGTCCAGCATGGGAGGATTTTGAACCTCAGCCTTTTTCCTCCTGCTGTAAATCAAGGGTGTGAAAAATTGAAGTTATGTCACAGGGATGCAGTATATATGCAGACAGAAAAGAAGACAACTATTTGACCATTAAGCTAGCAAAAACAGTCTAGCTTAAGATGTCTGCTGGGACTTGGGGGGCTTTCTAAGGAGCAGAAATAGTGGAGAAGAAAGGGAATACAGGAAATAAGGAAAAAGGAAAACGTGGGGGGAAAGAAAGCACAAGCCAAAATTGCAGCATCAGAACTGTTTTTTCTTTAAGGTTCATGTGTGAGAGTAAATAGGAGAGTCTTTTCCCATCTTTACAGGCTTTCGATACCATCAGACCCCCTCTATACTGAGTGAAGCAGATTTAAACTGGAGGACTGCGAGACAACAAAGGGGAAAACCAGGGTACATTACCACAATCATAGGAACAAAAAGAACTACGGATATTCAGTCTGACCTCCTATAAAAGCCAGGCAAGAAAATCTCACCCAGATATTCCTATTTCAACCATAAATTGCAGATTTGCAATGTACAAAGTCTCCCAAACCTGTTTTAAAGACCTGAAGCACCTATGGACCCATCATGACCTTAGGCTTATCACCTCGACAATCCACCAGAGAACAGGTCCCCATGAGAAAACACGGAAGACACGACTCATAGAAGCTCTAATGGATGTATCAGCAGGAAAGCTGGATGACAGGGAGAGGTCCTGGCCTCTCTTTTCCTTTCTTTTTTATTGTTTCTTTCAAAGCTGTGGCACTCAGCCTGAGGCAAAGCCCTCTGAACTCTACAGGAGCCTTTCCATGGTCACCGGTAGGTCCATTCATCCCACCTCCCATCGCCGACCATCCAGAGCTCACTCTAATTCTCGGTGCCAGCACTTCCCATCGTGCTGGGAAATGCTCCTTGCAGCCTCACTTAGCTCCTGAAGGTTGATTCCCATTTTTAACAGGCCAAAACCGCAGGGATGCCAACTAATTGCTTCGTGAATGACCCCAGTGTTAGGGGCTCCGCCGCCATGGCTGGGAGGCCCTTCCACACGTTTGTGGTGCCTCGCACTTCCTGACATCTGGTTCCAATTGGCGCTTCCTTTAGCTGCTGCCAGAGCTCAAATGACCTCTTACCTGTGCTAAGGTACCGGTAAGCCATGGGGCAGGATTCTCACCACATCTGATCCCTCCCTTGCTGTTCATGCCAAGCCCATACTTCATCCCAAATCCTCTCTTTCAGATCCAGCCACCATGAGATACTTTCTTGTGCTGTCCCTCCTTTCTGCAGCCTTTATCCTATCTTTAATAGGTGGAGGTTTTATTCTTTTTTTTGGGTCCTTATTTAATTCCCCATCTCACTATGGTGCTCAGTGTCAAAGGACCTTCATTAGGAAGAACAGGGCTCTATAATACTCCTCATGCAGAGACAGCCATGCACAGCACCAGTCTTGGGCATCAGCCTGAACACTGCAAAGCCTTAATTGTAACTACAAGACAATACAGGGAATGAGGGACTTCAAACGTAGACATTGACTGAAAACAGGCACTTGCAGACCTGAGAAGTGGGGAGGTGCAGGTTTCCTCAGCAACCAGCTTGGAGGCTCAAATAAAGCCTCATGTGCCCAAATATAGTCCACCCCTTGCCCTAAACCAAGGGCAGCACACACAGGAACACAAGGCAGGGAGCCAAACCGCATCTCCTAGCCCTCTGCCTATAAGGATGCCCACTGCCCTGCTTATTTGTCACCTTGATGCAATGTGAAACAGAGCCCAGCTGCTTCCCTCATCCCATTAAGTCAATCTCTTAAGCCATGGTCTAAACCCCAAATATTCTCTGTTGTTCTTGGCCTGTGGAAGAACAGCAAACCAATTCACCAGCCTGCTTCTCCTTATTGTAACCCATCTGCTCCTCCTGTTTAGCCTCTTTGCCATGAAGCCAAGGCAGGCTGCAATCCTGCCACCTCCCACATTGCCAGGGTAAACTACTACAGAGCAGGCTCCACATCCTGCTGAGCAGAGCTTTGATACTCAGCCACAAAAAAGCACCATGCATATGAAAGTCTGGTGCATGCAACCCCAGTAACAAACACTGGACTCCAGGTACTGAAATGTGGAGGATCCCAAACCTACAAGGTGAGACCTTCTCATCCTGCTGGAGACCAAAAGTGCTTTCAGCTCCCAGGTACTGTGCAAGGTTACGCTCTCATTACAAAGGCTGTGGGATCTGGTGGTCAGAATAAGGTACCATCAATCAAGGTTCCCAAGCATTATTTGCAACCACAAATTAGCTCACTATCGTGTTACTCAGCTGCTGTATGGTTTTGCAGCCCTTAGTGTCAGGCTGAGTACGGGCCTTGGGAAACATGGATGGAGCTGAGCTTGCTCCTGGAAAGCCCGGCAGTGATCCTGCTTTGCCCTTTTCCTTTAACTCGGATTTTCTATGAACAGCAAAGTGCCTTTCCCACCTCATTCGCACCTCTGCCGTCGATTGTCTGGGTAACTTTGGCAAAATCACATAGCCCAACTCAGTTTTTCCATCTGGACGCTCAGGATAATTGCAAAGCCCTTTTTTCCTAACAAGGTGCTTCAAAGTTCCCAGGTAAAAGGCACTGCTGAACACAAGACCACATGATTGTTGTGTTTTGAGATTAATTAGATGCCAAATCCAAATCCTGCCCAGAAACTGAAAAATGAAGTGTTGCAGAACTGGGCTGGTTTCAAGTTCGTCCTCCTTTTCTTATGTTTAGATTTCCTCAGTGCATGCAGAACCCAGCCTGCCCAAGGAGTTTTGTCTGGGGCTCCTCTGGATCCCATCAGATCACAGCTTCTGGAGCTCACACTAGTAAATACCTGGAGCTACAGGTCCAGGTCCCCGACACATTGCTGTTCCAGGTCAGAGACAGGCTTACAGACATCCTCATCCCAGCCTGGGTTGGGATCACATTGAAGGGTAGGTATTCTGGATCAGCCCAATTTCCAGCCCTGGGCCAGAAGAGACTGTGGAGAAGGGTAAGGGTGGATCATGCAGGCCTGCAGCATAGGAGCAGGAGGCAGCTCCTGCAAAGATGCTGCATCCTTGATTTACCCAGCAGAGAAAGAGCAAAGGGGAAGGAAAGAGAAAGCTTCAGGTTCAGCCATAGTACGGATGTCCAGTCTGTGCACTGCAAAAGCAGCTTCCCAAAGCAACCATCTGAGCTGCCTGCAGCTTTAGAAAGAAGACACTGGCAATTACAGTGACAACTGTGTTTTTCCATGAGCTCTCCCCATTGGAAGGCATCTTTGTTGATATGCCCAAGCACCAGCATCCTTCCACGGTCACCCACTATAGCCCAGCACCCAGAGCATCTGCCAAGCACCCTTATGTGGCTGCTGACTTGCAAGACTCCTGGGGCTGACTTCCATTTCTCCATCCTATGAGCTCCTCCAGCAGCGGCTGCAGCCAAAACCATTGGATAGGTCCCTGGCTGGTCTTTTGGGTGGCATTTGGCACAGCCAGCTCCAGCCACCTCGGAGCCCGGCTGCATTTGCAACACAACATGGTTATTTTGGGATCCCAGGATATGGGAAAAGCCAGGCCAAGGCTGTTTCTCTATAGCTGCAGGATGGGCTGAGCTGCTCGGTGGAGCCATGGATGAGGGGCTGTTGCCTGCAGAGGGCAGCAAGGGAGCACAGCCAAGTGCTGTGTCTAAGTCCGACGTCCAGTGACAGCCTTATGTCCAGCATCAGCATCCAACAGCTCTTAGATGGGTGTAATCAGGATTAGGGTGCACATACCCTAGTCCCATTCAGCAACCCCATAAAGATCTATGCACACTCAACAGACACATGAACATACCATGCAGTGTGAGCGCAATCATGCTCAGCCTCAGGTGCTCCTTAACGTGTGCACAGGCATGTTCTCAATAGCACCCTCAGCTACTAACACACACCCTCAGCCACATGTGCAATCAAACTGGGCAGCCCTGGTCCCTTGCACTCAGGATTGCACCCACACCAAAAAGCAGCACACAGAAGCATCATAAAAATGCCATCCCTCCATCACATCACTTCCTAGGGAAGGCATCACCACAAAACACTAGGCATGGCAGGGACAAAAGTGCCTTTATACCCATCAAACGTAGCCTGGGTACATGCAAGGTGTGCCAGGACACAGCTCTCACAGAGCCCAGCACAGCTACACTAATGCCCACTCCAAACTGCCAAGCAGATCCATGTGCAAATGGGATCCCGTTGCACCAGCAAAGGGAAGCTCATGCAAGCACAAGCTGCACTGGTGAAGCATGAAGGGAGCTCATAGTTCTCAGCAGCAGCACTGTGGTCTGTCCTCTCTCACCCATCTGGGCTACAGAGAGGGGAAGTGGCTGCATCTTGAGCCAGGACCAGGCTCCTCTCCCTGCAGACCCCCATTGCCACATCAGCCCAAAGCTCCAGTCACTATGACACACAAGTCCAGCACAAGCATTCCCAAAGCAGATGTTAACAATGAAGTTCCCTTTTAGTCACTGCCTCAGGGTATATCAGCACATGATGCCTGCTGCTGGGTACAGTTCTCCCCTCCAGACCCCAGGTACTTGCTGCTCAACCCCTGCCAGACAGCTTTTAAGGAAGAAAAGGGAAGAGACAGCCCATTCATGGGATGCTGACGCACTGAGCCCAGCACTGCAACCTCTGCCTCAAGGAGGAAGAAAAGGCAGGGAGGGATTGCCCAGAGAAGTGGTGAATGCACCATCCCTGGAGACATTCAAGGCCAGGCTGGATGTGATTCTGAGCGAACTGATGTAGTTGAAGATGTTCCTGTTCATTGCAGGGGGTTGGACTGGATGAGCTTTGAAGGTCCCTTTTAACCCAAACTGTTCTATGATTAACCCTGGCAGAGAACTCAGTTTAAGGGCCTACAAGGACAGCTGCTCCCTGCCAACCCCAGCCTCTCTGACTGGGATTTCAGCTCATATAAACTCCTAAAGCAAGGCTGTAAGGCAGAAGGGGGTGGTTTTGGCACAGCCTTCCCTGAGCCTAGAGTCCTGCAGCAGGATGGCTGTGCAATGAGGAAGCAGGTACACAGGGATAGGAGAAGCTGCAGAGGGCAAAGTCCCTTCACAGTGGGGATGGAGGAGAGAGGAGGATGCAGAATGAGTAAAGGGATTGAAGGCAAAGCCTTCAATTCAGTTCTGAATCATAGAATGTCAGGTTGGATGGGACCCTAAGGATCATCTGGTCCAACCTTTCCAGTTAAAGCATGACCTGGGTAAGACAACCCAGCATCCTGTCCAGCCAAACCTTTAATGTCTCTCCTGGTCCTTGGCAAATCCCAGCCTAAGGTGTGCCCCAGAGACACCAACCCATGGCAATCATCCCCCTTTCAACCTGGCCACAGGACCAGTCAGGAATCACCAGCATCTCCTGCATCAGAGACAACCACAGGCACGGCAAGTACCTAAGAAGGAGCTGAGAGCTGTGTGGGGTGTCAGTGTGTCAGGGCTTGTGTGCTCTGCTGTGGGAGCAAATAAACACAGCCCCATACACTTGACCAAAGCCCCAGGTAGGGAATCAGGTGGTGGGAGAGGAGGAAAGAGCCTCAACAGGGCTGCTGTGCTGCACAAGAGCACGAGCACTGAGCTAACAAACAGCTTCCCAAGGATGCCAGCAGCACCCAAACATCTCTGTAGCACTGAAGCATGGTGAGGTTTGGTTCCCAGCATTGCACAGGGGTGAGCAGCCCCACAGCTATCTAGGTCTGCTGTGAAAGATTTCCATGCACAGCTTCTTGACTAGGTAATATGCAAGTGCTGCTCTAGGAAGACCTTCAGGCATCCTGCTTCTGCCAGCAAAAGGGGTGCTGGGACATGTGTCCTCTTGCTGCATCTACGTGGATGGAGAAGGAACAGATCTGGGAGCTGTGCTGCTTGCTCATTGTTGACTTCTCCGGTGCAGCTCCCTCCTGGGTGCTGGAGCATCCCTGAAAGTCCCCGCACTGAACTTCAGGGGGTACAGAGAGGGTTTGGCAACCTCTGCATGGCATGTTCCCTAATGCCTCATGCTCATCCCTGCATGTCCAGTGGGACTGGGCTGCCCACAGGAGCAGCAGGTCCTGCAGCTGCCCCGAACGTGGGGTCACATCCACAGTCACCCACTGCAGCACGTGCTGGGGTGACAACTGCACCTCAGTTTTCCCTCTGCAAAATGCTGCTGGCTCCAGTGCTGAGAAGTTCATGCAAATCTGGACAATCTCTATGGATCAGGGTCACTTGTGGAGCATCAGGTGGATAGAGATGGGACCAAACACTGACCTAAAAGCAGCAACCCACAGCAGCTCTTGATCAACAAGAAAACCAGTCATTAAAGACCTGCCCAGGAAGTGAACACCATCCGTTTGATCCACAAAGCGTAGTAATACTACTGTGCCTGTGATCATGCCATTTAAGACAGGAGCATCATTTACACACCAAAAGGAGCAAGCTCAAAGCCACACAACCACAGTTCAGCTTGGGGTTTCCCAACCTCTGCAGCTGGGACTTTTGTGGCCACGCTAATGCCTTATTTTAACATGCCCTTGAGAGGTTTGTTTTCCTAAAAACCAAACAACTTGGGGAATGTTGGGTCACCATAATATTCCCCAGGTTCATGGGCAGGACTTGGGGCCATTGCTTGGCTCATGGACTTGTTCTGAGCTGTGAGAGGCAGGGCACAATTAGGAGACCCACACCAAAAGGGCATGAGATGCATTGCCAGATGGGTTCACGACCATGGGATGCTCTAGCAGCTGAGCTCATACAAGTAACAGGTCTTTTTACCCAGCTCCCACATCTCCCCTCACAAAGCAGGGACATTGGGCACATCTCCCCAAAACAGCCACTCCACCAAAGACTTCAGGTCCAAATGGGTCAAGTTACCTGGTGATGGGTCCCACCACAAAGCTGTGAAAGAAAGGGAAATATGGAGCGTGATGTAGGAACACAGATATTTGAGCTCTCCTCGGTGATTTCTCCACCAACAAGATGGATAGGGGAAATCCAGGCAGAGTTTGTGTCCCATAGTTTAGAAGGATCATGCAGTAGTGAATGATTGTGAGGAAAACACACAGAGAAATGATTCAGAGGCTGAAGCAGCAAGAAGCTTCGTCAGCTCAGTAATTCTCTTAGCTTATCAAAAAGCAAAGACTGAGAGCTGGTTTGATTCCACCGCACAAGCCTCTTCACAAGGAGCAAACTTTGGGTCCTAGAGGACTCTTTAGCCTGGTGGTGAAAGGCAGAACAAGAATTAATAGCTGAGAGCCAGACAAATTACAAGTGGAAATAAACAGTGAGGGTGATTAACCAGACAAAGCGCTGAGGGAAGCAGTGGATTCTTGATTTCTTCAAGATGGGATGTGTTCCTGCAAGGCGTGCTTGTGCTGAGTTCACACGGCAGGGGACGACACACAGGTAAGAGGATGCAATTTAAGGACTATGTGCAGGAGATGAGGCAGGATGATCTAATGTCCCTTCTTGGTCATCAACGTGATGGATCTAGAAGTCTGTGAGAGCTGGCAGAGACGCATTTCCCCAGCGTGCCCCTGCACATGTAATGCTTGCTCGATTTAATAAAACCTTGTATTAAAACCATCTCACTGATTTTCTGTGGCAGCAGTTCTTTCAAGAGCACACATTGCCCAAATGGTAACAAAAACCCTTCTTCATCACCCAATCACCCCCTAAAACCCAGTTCATCTCTCCAATGAAACTGGCCCAGGGGACACACTTGAGATTCAAAATGACTTCTTCCTCTTCCCACAAGGAGAAATAAAACAGGATACAGAGCAAAGGAAAAACAAGTTAAAGGGAAAACCCCTCACCACTGGGCATTTGCAGTTTAGCCAAAACCACAGAACTCTGCTATTGGAGGTTAATCAGTGGGTGCTTCAGGAGCTGGCACCACTGAGGATGGAGCTGACAGCCTCATGACCACCAGGAGAGAGCAGCTAAACCATGAAAGCCTGACAGGCTGAGAGAGCTGGGCTGGTTCAGCCTGGAGAAGAGAAGGCTCCTTAAGGGAAAACCTTAGAGCAGCTCCAGTGCCTAAAGGGGCTACAGGAAACCTGGAGAGGGGCTTGGGACAAGGTATGATGTTAAGGTCCTTTTCAACCCAAACCAATCTGGGATTCTATGATCCTACGAACTTGGGTAGGGAGGAAGGAAGACTCATAGGATTCACTGATTAATTACTCCTTGGGGCCTCCTAGCTGCCTCATCAGCAGCAGCAGATAACAAGACACTAGCTGAAACTCTGCTGGGTGACTCAAAGTCCAACATTTCAAGTCCTGCAAACCTTAAATTAATTGATCGCATGTGGCTTTTCCTGTGAATTGACCTTACCCAGCAGGTCAGCTCTAACAGCAGGATGGTTCTGTGGTCTCCCTGGGTCCATTTTCTCCAGTTTTCTGTGGACAAACACTAGTTAATTTTATAATAGTATTCGACACATTCATTTATCCAGTCCAGATTTGTCCATGAGGCCCCTTCACTGCCTCATTGAGTGTATCCACCCAGCGATTAATAGCCAGCAGAGGAAATGTTCTGCTTTATTAATAGCTGCAATAATGTCTGCCTTAATGAGACTCCTGCAAAAACAATTGTAGTACTTGTAGGCTTCTGTATTTAAGTTGACTTCTGCAGATGAAGCCGGTGACTCAGACTAGCCAGAGACTGAGCTCTGGGATGGTTGCTTCTAGGATGTGAAATACTACTGCAATGTCCAGCTCCATGACATGATGGATGCTTTACAAGCCACACCACAGGGAGAAAGATCTACTTTGAGAGCTCCAGAACAGGACAGTCAAGCTGATGTAAAGCATCTGAGAGAGCTGGGCTGGTTCAGCCTGAACAAGAGAAGGCTCCTGAAGGGGAGACCTTAGAGCAGTTCCAGTGCCTAAAGGGGCTGCAGGAAAGCTGGAGAGGGGCTTGGGACAAGGGCCTGTAGGGTCAGGACAAGGGGAATGGCTTTAACCTGCCCGAGGGGAGACTGAGAGGAGCTCTTAGGCAGATCATAAATCCTGGTGCTCCAGCAGGCCAGGGCCTCCCTCACCAGCCCATACACATAACCTAAGGTTTAGCCAGAAAAAAAGGTTCAGTCTACACCTACCTAATTTCTTTCAATCTTTCCCTTAATGTATGTTACTGGCCATGGTCAGAAGGAGGGACATGATACAGTGGGGCACAACAGCTGCTCTTACATTTCACAAGCACCCGAAGCTCGCATCTGTAGGGTTTTGAAGTTGCTCAATGCAATACACCACCTCACACCTTCACTATCTACTACCATCACACACAAGCATGTCCAGAAATCAACCTTTGCCTACTGAGCAAAGTGAAACTTGGTAGTTACAATTAGACAAATATTGTTAAAGGAAAAGCTTTATGTGAATGTAGACTAAACATAGCTGTTATGCCAGATAAAACTCTGTTCATTACACTGAAAGAGGAACTGTTCATGCCATAACAAATGGTCAAACATGATACTTCAGAACAAATATACATATATACTCCATCTATATTTATAATGTTGAAAAAAAGCATATAAAAGCCTGACCCAGCTTCCAACACAGTCAAAAGACAGACAACCATTGACTTTACTGAGTGCTGGAGGAGGTCATGAAGTAGTAGCACGAACTGGAGGACACAGGTAAGGTCATTTGGATGCTGGTCTTGGACCATTAGAAAGAAATTATCTGAGTGTGAGTGAATTGATTGTTGAAGCTGCTGCATGAAATACTTTAATATTGGGGTTTGGAATCCTTCTCATTATGATGCTATTCAAGGCTGTGTTCAACCTTACCTTAATTTAATTTCCTGTCACCTAATGATGACTTTGGGAAGCTGTCTGAGGAAAGCCAACCCTGACAGAGATCCTTCCCAAGGTCTCCATCATGGAGCTCTCACCCCGAGCGCTGCAGGCTGTCCTTTCTGATCCTCACCATCGCTGGGAAGCTCAAGCCAATGTGGAAGGACCACCTCTTGATTCTGATGAAGTCATAATCAAGGCAATAGCACCCAGTGGGAACATGTATGAAGTCTTGCAGGGATGCGTTAGTCAAAACCACTCTTCAGCCCCCAGTTTTTGGCTCTCTATGCTGCAGGTTACTTTGTGTACAAGAAAACACACAGAGGTCCACAGGAGATTTAAGGCACAGCCTCCAATCTTCTTGATCCTCTCTTTGCCACATTTTTTCATGCAAACTTTGATCATTTGTATTTTACCACATCAAAATGACACATCAGCAGTTAATAATTGGAAGATGCTGCAAATTAGGATTTGGGCATAATCACCTGTTGTAAAAGAAACTTTCACTTCCAGCTGAGATAAACTGGAAATCTCTCATGCGAGTGAGGAGAGAGACCTTCAGAAAGAAATATTTTCCAGAAAGCTCTTTGTCTTTTTGCCTCTTTACATCCTTCTTGCTGTCACAATTGATCATTTTTAAATGCATAAATTGGATATTTATAAAACATAAAAGCTATCCAGGCACTATAATCTATTACCATAATATTTGGGAAGATACAGTGGGATTTATGGAGGGGGGTTTTAGCTTTTCTCTATCAAGAGACCAAGAAGGGGACTGGATCCACACAGCATACAAGCTTCGCTATTCCACTGCAAGAGTCTGAAACTGGTGTGTGAAGCCACCAGCACAAGAGGAACACAGAAGAAGCCATGAGCAACCCCCATGCCTCTGCTGTAGCAGCATCCCCCAGCAGGCATGATGATCACTGTAGCTCCCTTTCAACTAAAATACACTATTCTATCCATGAACCAGCAGATGACACTTCTGGTGTTTAAATGCCAGCTAAGACCAAAGTTGGGTTCCCAAATTTGTCTGAGGGGAAACGATGCCAAGAAGCCACCCTTACCAACTGGAACTCTATCATCACTTTCTCCCATCTCTTTCTTTTTTCAACAATTCCTGTAAATGTTCCTCTTCATTAAGAACTGTAATAATAGGACAAGGGGGTAATGGGTTCTAACTTAAACAAGGGAGATTTAGGTTGGATATAAGGAAGAAGCTCTTCCCTGTGAGGGTGCTGAGGCGCTGGCACAGGGTGCCCAGAGAAGCTGTGGCTGCCCCATCCCTGGCAGTGTTCAAGGCCAGGTTGGACACAGGGGCTTGGAGCAAGCTGCTCCAGTGGAAGGGGTCCCTGCCTGTGGTAGGGGTTGGAACTGGATGAGCTCTAAGGTCCCTTCAAACCTAAACCACTCTACGATTCTATGATTACTTTAGTGACAATTCAACATTTTGCACTCTTCCTTCTAGCTCACCACTGCCTCACCATCCCCTTAGAGCAGCCTGAACCTTGAGCTTTGCAGATTAAAGCCATGCTTCAGCCAGATCAAGGGGA
Organism: Psittacula echo; assembly: GCF_963264785.1. Lineage (NCBI taxonomy): Eukaryota > Metazoa > Chordata > Aves > Psittaciformes > Psittacidae > Psittacula > Psittacula echo. The sequence continues at coordinate 1,223,620 of NC_137735.1, forward strand.
CATAAACCCGCTCCAGCAGCCCATTTCATTCTGCGAGAGTTACCAGGCTGCGCTCATATGGGGCAAAAAGTAGAAGAAAAAGGGAAAAGCAAAGCCCATGTACGCACACACACGCTCACACACCTTTTCTATGCTCTCACACGCAACCTTTAAAAAGAAACTTTCCAAGAGTTCAGCTGAAGTTAAAACAAAGCGAGTAACGTGAGACTCGGTGCCGGAGCCGAATGGAAAGTACACGGAGTCCGACTGACCCGCGCTGCCGTCCAGCGGCTCCCGCGAGACCACCCCGATTACAGCTCCCCGCTTCTGTTGGAGCCACATCGCCTCCCTCCAGGGGTGGTGCAGCTCTTGCTAAAGAGCCATAAACTGAAAATAAATAAATTAATGGAAGTAAAGGGAGAGGAGAAGAAAAAAAAAAAAAAAAGAAATCCCAAAGAGAAAAGGCCAAAAGGAAATGACCTCCCCAGCTATTAAATAGGTGACAGACGGGTATTATAAAGGCATCACGGGATCATCACATTATAAATCCCATCACGGGAAGGGAAAGGGAGGGCGAGGAGGTGACACATCAGCTCAAGGAGAGGCCAGGAAAGGGACAGGACCATGGATGAGTGCAACCACACAGTAGTTTCTTGGCGACAGCCAGGACAGACACGGCAGGACCGCTGTTGGCAGGACACATCCAGAGCAGCAACTAGGAAAAGAGAGCGACCACAAAGCGCTAAAGGGAGGGAAAAGAGCCTCACAGCCTCTGGTTACACCAAAGGGACACAGGCTTGGGTTGCATGGTCATATTTTCCAACCAACTGGAAAGAGCTATATTAATTCCTCCAGCCTTCACTTGCCTTTGAATGTGATCATAGGAAGAGGTTCACAGAGCAGCAACATCCTGTTCTCCACACTCCCACCACAGCCAAAGGGCTATCAGAGCTCTCTTTTATGAGGCAAAGAGCAAGGAGACTGAAGCTGATTACTTCAGTAATTACCTAATTACTCTAAGCACTCCCAGCCCACCCCATCTCCACCCTGGGATGGGTGCAGCTGAAACTCTCACCAGCAGCTTGTCCTGTCACATCTCATGCAGAGCACCTTGTCCCACCACCCAGGACCAGAAGTTCCTAAAACCTTTTGGGATTAAAAAGCTCAAAGCTCATGGAAAACTCTGGGACCCAAGTTTGCTGAGGAGCTCATGACTGGAGCAGTCAATGTCTCAATAGCACAAATGGGAGATGACAGGAGGGCTGGGGACACCTCTCACACCAGACCTGCAGCACTGGGGTTGCCCACAGGAATCATTCCCACCTGGGCTACCCTTGGGAAGTGTGTCCTGCCTTGGCTGCTCCACTATGTGCATCCTGCCCACCGTCCAGCCTTTCAATGCAATCAGTAGTTGGGTGTATGTTCTTCAAGCCATGGTGGTCTCCCATGCTGCATCTATATGGTGTAAGCTCTGAAAGAGCCTGCAGCAGAGGCCAGGGCACACACACAAGGGGAGAGCAGCACCTTTCCCTTTTTTCCTGCTTGTTTTGTCCAACCTCTGCCTCTTGCTGGGGAGAGGTAAAAGGTTTGGGCAGAAACTGGGTATTTAGGAGCTCACCAGACCCTCAAAGTGGGATGAACCTCAAGAGAAGGGGCACCTTGGTCTGCTTGCTCAGGACCACATCCAGTCACAGTCAAGTATCTCCAGGGATGGAGACTCCACATCATCTCTGGGCAACTTGGTTCATCTTTGGCTATCCTCCCTATATAAGAAAAGCTTCTTCTTGTATCTTGGTGGAATATTCTATATTTCAATCTGTGCCAGCCAGTAAGGCCTCACCCTGGCCATGGAGGCCAATAGGTCTCCAGATGGGTGCAGAAACCTCATAGGGTGACCAGGACAGTACCCTGAGACCCCAAACCAAGGGGCCGCAAGCCCTTTGAGAGGAGATGCAGATGGATATAAAACAAAAAAGGTTGGAGATTCAACTCATTTTATTATGGAAGTCTATAAAATAGCCACATGGATTATTTTATTTATTTTTTTAAGATCACAAAATACACAACATCCATTTTAATATGCGACACAGAATATTATATACATATTAAAAACCACATGACTGAAACACATGTTCACACGGCACCAATCTCGTAACGAAAAACCCCACAAGTGCTTTTTTCTTTTTTTTTTTAATATTAAAAAACAACTGTGATAAAACATATTAATATTTTTTCCAGACACTGTTTACAATAAAGAGGAAAAAACCAAATCATATTTTACTAAAGAACAAATATTTAACAGCAAAACTTTATACTAAATATCTATTTTGAATTATAACAAAAATAGTACTTAGAATAGTTTATAAAGACAGACCAAAAAAAACCCCAAAATTTTGTGTATAAAATAATATTATAGCAAATTGGACTGTGCTAAGAAAAAAAAAATCAAACAATTCTGAGATTCAAAGTGCTTTATTCTGCAAACCCACTGCAGCAACTTTTTTAGTCAAGTTATAATAGTTAGGAATGGGAAAAAAAACAAAAGCATGACTTACTTATGCCTAGATTAAATACACACACAAACATTATATATACACATGATGTAAGCATATATATATAATGGATGTATGCATCTGACATTACCGCTCTCCAATCAACCACTCACTCAAAAGCATGTTTGGTTTTCACTTTGTTTTTCACATTGGAAGTTAAAATCATTCCAGTGAAACCCTTCACTGATTTCCCACATGCACACATGGGACCGAGCTATTACAGAGAACTCTGCCGAAGAGATTTTGCTCACCACGGGGCAGCACAAAGCCACCCATGAGCTTTAACCAGACCTTCGATTCTTGTCATCCATTCCCTTCTCCTGCTTTTCCCCTTTTTCAGCCTCCTTTCCCCTGAGCACAGTTTTATCACCCCTCTGACAGGTCTCAGATGGAAATGGGGGCTCCCGGAGAGCAGCCGGTGGTGGGTCACTGATGGGTTTTCACCCTGCAGACCATCCACCTTCTGTCCCTCTCCCCATGTCCTACAAGTGCTTGTCATCCACAAAGACCATGGGAAACCTCATTTGCCACTTTCCCTTTCCAAATGTCTGCCCCTGGGAGACTTACCCCTTCCCACAGTATCCAGATTTATGTTCTCCTTTGCTTCTTCGCCCTTTGGGATTTTGACTGTGATTAAGCTCCTTTTATACTAGAGAAAGTTTTCTCTCCATCAGGGACAAGGATAACACCTGACATCTCAACAGTGCCTGAGCTAGTGATGCTTCACTCCAAATTTCCAGGCTGGCAAAGTAACTAAGCCTCTGCTTCAGGGACACCGTGCACAGAGAAACAGGCTCCTGAGACCCTGCTATAGGGTTTGGCACGCTGTTTATCAGCCAGGAGGCAAGGTCTGGGTCTGAATGGCATCTCCTAGAAGTCTGGGAGTTTAATTTCAGGTTAAATCAACCTGAAATCAAGCTGTGCACCCTGGTGTGAGTGGAGACCATCCACTGGGATGCTCCTGGAGGGTCTGTGGCAGCTTGGCTAATGGCAATCCAACCTCAAGTGCTTCCCCTGGCTAAAACACTGCCTTCCTCCTCCTTGCCCCCACCAGACAATGGGCTGGCAAAGGCAGCCGTCACCATCGCTCGCTTCACACTTCCTTTGACCTTCCAAAGAGGCACCCACTCATCAAAAGCACAACCTGCAAAGCAACCTGGTAAGCCACATCTGCCCCTTCGCCCTTTCTTATTTCAACCCCTCTGACTTATCTGGACACCTTTAAAGCTGAAAGCCAAGCTGCCCACTCGAGCACAAGATCTTTTCCTATCACAGTTAGGAGAGGTCTCAACCATGGTCCTTGTGTTGGTCTTTCCACCACGGAGGGCAGGAGATGGGAGAGGAGTGGGGCAGGAGGGGCAGGGATGCTTCAGGTCAGAGAGGATCTCCCAGCCTGGTGCTTGGCTCTGGTCTGGACCAAACACTTGCTGGGGTGCTTGGGGAGCTTTTGTTCTGCACCCATCTGCAAGGCCATGTCTGTTTTCAACACAAGCCACCCATCTCACACTCAACCCAGAAGCCTCTTGCATGCATAAAGTAAAGAAAATTAAAGAAACCCACCCAGCAAACCAAATGCAAGATACCTTGGTTACCGCTTGCTTGTGCTGGAGAAGCTTTGGGCAGGGTCCATCTCCTGGATTAGTGGTGGAATGGGGCCAACAGCTTGCAAGGAGCCCACTGTTCACTCTCCTTCCTGCTGAGCTCTTCCCATCGCCAAACAAAACCCAAACACAAGACAAATAATGCAGGTGTTGGCTTATTTATAGAGATCACCTTTAATGCAAATGCCTCCTGCGGAAGAGGACACACTGAAATGAGCAGCTCCGAGTGGGGTGGCTTTGCTCAGTGCCGTGGTGCTTGCAGAGCCTCGGTGGGTCAGCAGGGCCATCAGTTTGGTGCCTGCACCTTGAAGGAAAGCAAAGGCACCACAAAATGCCCCAAAACGGATGCCTTTGCATGGGAAAGGGGCTGGTGAGGGGCTGCGGTGGGGGAATGGGTGCACACAGGCCGTGTAGCAGCAGCAGGAAACTCAACGAGAACAGAAAGGACACCCCTTCCCTTACCCAGCGCCCCAAATGCAGATATGCACTTGTCCAAGGGCTCAGAGGGATGGCTCCCCAGCCATTCAGGCCCACACAAGACACCACAGGGTTTTTCGGTCCCATAGCAGAGGCAAAACACAGCTCCACCTCCCCCGCTTGCCCTGGAGAGGAGATGGGAATGGGCATCACTTGTCTCCCCCTCGCCAAGGAAAGCCTCCAATGCCCCGAAACAAAAAACACAGCCAAACAAATGGGAAAACCCAACAAAGCCACAAATAAAAAACCCCAAAACACTGTTATCACCAGCTAATTTAACACTGTTAAAAGAAAAAGATCAGAGGCCACCCGAGAGCCACCCAGGCACACCAGACCTCTGATTGTGGGCTGATTTCCAAAGCCTTTCCCGCAGCCGGGCCTTTGCAGTGCTCCTCCTGGCAGCAGAAGTGTTTTATAGATATTTATATATATATATTTATAATATTTAGATACTGTGTATGGTCAAACATCCCAGCGCGCCTCGGGTTTTGCGACTCTTCACTCCTTTCCAACAAAAGGAGATGCACAGCGACATCTTCTCTGCTCCACATGGGAAGAGCAAAACGGTTTTGGCAGCTTCACCGGTGGAGAAAGCAGTCCCGACCTGGAGGCTCTGCGAAGTGAGCATCGTGGAGAAGCTTCTCATCCCTCTCTCCTCCCCTCCTGTTCGTCCCCTTGTCCCCATCCCAACCCTCCATCCCCCGGCTGCCCGTCCCTCGTGCCACAAGCGTGGGCTTTACACCGTTGCCCCCAGCATGGCATCTGTCCCCGTCAGGATCTCATTCTGGTTGGAATCCAGTCCGAAAAATTTGACCTTGAGTCCATCAACAGGGTGGACCACGGGCACCAGGGTGATTCTGGGGAAAGTCCTGGTGGCAAGCTCAAAGCGGCTGGTGCTGGCCAACTCAATGGCCAATGCCTTGAGGAAGAGCTTGGCCAGGTGTTTGCCCAGACAGGTCCGTACGCCTCCTCCGAAGGGGAGGTAGTGGAACCTGCCGTCCTTGTCTTCACTTCGACCCTGACCAAAGCGGTCAGGGTCGAAGACATCCACGTCCTTGAAGACGGGGGCAGTGTCGTGGGTGTCCCGGATGCTGTACATCACGCTCCAGCCTTTGGGGATTTGGAAACCCTGCAGAGAAAAAGGAAGGGGTGGAGAGAAAACCAGAATCAACTCTATTGCAAAGAGAGAGGGAGCAGGATGACAAGATAAAACCGTTTTGCTGTGTCTGCTTTTTCCCTTTTCCTTTAGGTTTATTACTTAAGCATGATGCAGACTTAAAAGAAAACCAGAAAGTGCAGCGCAAAGAGCTGGGAGGGGGGAATCCTGAGTTTATTCCTGTCCCTATCCCAGGGACCCTCCGGATGATCCATTGTTACTTATTTGCTTTGTGGTCGCTGGCAGGAGTTGCCTACCAGGAGCCCTGTGGTGCTCGACTGCCACAAAGCAGAGAGGGAAGCAGCTCCCCAGAGCATCCCATGGCTTTGCTCACACCCTGCCTCCCATCAGCCCAACGCCCAATGCACATGTCAGGGCCTGGGCGATGAGAAATGGGGTGGATTTATCATCCTCTGAGCATTTTAAAAGGTTTCCGACTCAAATCATTACATTAGTAGGATTTACAGCGACAAGCCAGGTCTCAAGATTCTGTTTTGCTAGTAGGAAATTCCAGCCATCGTGGTGAGTAATCTGCCCGTCATCCAGCAGCCTGGAGATGCCCTTTGCAGTAAACCTTTCCCTTGCCACACCCCAGCTCAGATTTTGGCGTCAAGCACTGTCACGAGTTGCTCTTTGAAGCATCATGCCTGTCTCCTCTTTGACAGTTCAAGCGCATCCCTTCCCTACCATGGGCCATATCCCATCACTCCACTCTGAATCCACACCAATTCCACCTCCCATCACCAGCAGGACCTAATTCATGCTCTCTGAGGCCTCGTCCAAGCCAGGCTCAAGCAAGATTTGCAATAACATGCAACAACAAGGCTGTTTTGAGGAGCTCGCGGTGTAGCCGCACCCTGGAGATATGGCGATACTCACATCCAGCTCGAAGGTTTGCAGCACCGTCCGGTACCCCCCAGAGATGGGGGTGAAGAGACGAAGCACCTCTTTGATGACACAGTCCAGGTATTGGAGGCCGTTGATGTTGTCCAGCCGGAGGGAGCCCTCGCAGATGCAGCCGTTGTGGAGGATGCCTTTGCTGCGCAGCTCTTCACGCAGCTTCTCCAGGACCCGAGGGTGTTTGAGGAGCTGCATGATCAGAGAGGTGCTGGCGCTGGCAGTGGTGGCATAGGCGGCAAAGATGAGCTCCAGGGTACCATCCTGAAAGATAAGAGCAAAGCCAGGATAAGACACAGGGGACAGGCAGAGAGACCAACAGCTATGGCACATCAAGGAACAGGCACGCAGGCTGCCATGGGGCAGTTCTTTCCCAGCAGCTCTCCAGGCTGGTCAAGTCTAACTGCAAGGTTTCTCCATGTCCAGGCACAGGTCTTGGAGACCCACCATGGACAGCTTTCTGCAGAGCTTTGAAGGATGCTGAGGACCAGACAGGCAGGAGGAAAAGCCTGGGGTTGGCACATGAATTACAAGTTACGCCATGACCCTGCTGCAGATTACAACTTGCCAAGGGCTCATATGCCCTGTGAAGGAGACACCATAAAACTGGATGGGTCAACGGGTGAAGCTGGTAAAGCCTGAAAGCTCCAGAAAACTTGCATGGTCTTTTGGTATTCCCTGAAAATGCTTTTTTGAAAGGACTAAGTGTGATCTGTAAATAAAAACGCCCCATAGGAAAGCAACTGGCTTGTTGGCACCATAATCCACCAGACCAGGATCCATCCGCAGCTCCCACAACACATTGTGGCCCCCCAGCTCTTACTGATCATCTCAAGTTGGCCCCCAAAAAGTCCTCCGTACAGAAGCTCATGCTTTGCTCTTCAGGGAGCCCCAACCCTGAGTACAGCAAGCAAAGGGTGACCATGAGGAAGCTCGTTACCTTCAGCTCCTGCATGGTTAGCTCCTTGCCGTGCTCTTTGCCACTCTCTATCAGGATGTCCAGTGCATCAGCATAGTCCTTGCCCTGCGTGTTCTGCAGCTTCTCCTGGATGGCTTTCTCCAGCCCTTTCTGCAGTGTCTCACGTGCCCGGATGCCCTGTGGAGCAGGAAGCCATCAGACCACACTGGACACAACGTTAGCACCACCATCCTCAGCCCAGCATCCCCAGGAGCTTGAGACGTGCTCGGGGCAACATATCCAAGTAATACAACTGCAATTGCAGATGCTCAAAGAGAAGTATAAAGATGCTGAAGTTGTTCCCCTGGGCAGGAGAAGTAAACTCAAAGTAGGCGAAATTACAGGCCGGAGTAATCAGCACCTATGTGCAAATGATAGGTCTGATGTGGGAGCCCCAGTACTGCACCAGTTCACAGGCCTCTGGCTCACCCTGGGATGTATGGCAGTCCCTGGGAAAATTGTCTCTCAAAGGAAAGCCAATTCTTTCAAAAGGATCTTCCTTCCAGGAGCATAATGGGCTTCCCAAGCAATTTTATCACCTGGACCCAGTAAAGCAATTCCTATCTGAGTGCAGCTGCACCGGGTTAACCTGCTGCTGCAGATGCTTCGGGGTGGCAAATTGGCTCATTCCAGTGGTCAAATAACAGGGACAAAATTTGCAGTGATAACCACAAGAAATAGATTTTAAACCCCAGATTTCTGTTACCAAAATTCTCCATGAAAAAAAAATATTTTTGTCAGTGTTTTTGGTTACATTTTTGTTTTGCATCATCCATCAAAAAACTGGAATAGTTCTTGGAATCTAAAGGTCCACTGACCTATTTTGCCCTGGGGACAGGAGGGAAGTAACAGGAGAAAGGTCCCACAAACAAATAAGTGCAGCAAAACTGCCAGCTACAAGTGAGGAGAAATTGCTCATTAAACCTGAGCAGGCTTTGACTGCCTTCTCCCTTGCATCAAACCACCATCCCTAGCACTCTGAAAGCCTGTGAATGGATGTTCCTCTCCACTCTATCCAAGTTGAACTTTATAGCCCAAAATGGAATTGCTTCTAGAGGTCAGAGGGTGAGAAGACATCCCACCGGGAGCCTATAGAGTTGGAGATTCTATAGCAACCACCCCATATATAGATATATATATAGATTCTATACCAACCACCCCATTAATCTCAGGTGGGTGTTATCAGCGAGTGGAGGACTTGACCCAAATCTCTTACCCTCCTGTAGCCGCTGAAGGGCAAATCCACAGGCAAGGAGAAGACATTCTCCACAAACTGCTGATAGACCTCGAAGAGGCGGTTGAGCTCCTCATCGGGGATGCGGAATCCCAGCAGGACACGGATGGCCATGCGGAAGGTGAGCTTCTGAGCCTCATGGTAGACATTGATAGACTCAGGATTGCTGCTCCAGGCCCGAAGAGTGTCTTTGATCACCAGCTGGATCTTGGGGAGATAGCTCTCCAGTGCCTCATGGCTGAAGATTTTGGAGAAAACCTACAAAAGAGAGCAAACAGAGGTTTCTATGCAGTCCCAACGCCCCACTCTTTGCCTTCTGTAGTAACCAGCTTCTGCCCACCAAAACGAATGCCACAGATCTCCTATGCGGAGCAGATGTCATCATCCAGAATTCATCATCCAGAATCACCAATTCCAAAAACAGCTGCCAAAAAGGTTGATGGAGAAATATCAGCTGATCCCCACTACAACCATCACAAACCATAGAATCAGGTTGCTCAGAACCACATCCACCCTGGCCTTGAACGTCTCCAGGGACAGTGCATCTACCACAAATGATGGGCAATAACACGGTGCTAAGCAGAGATGGGAGGAAACGCTTCACCCTGCACACAGAGGGACGGATGGAACCTGCTTTCCCACAGCTCCATGTCTCAAGGCTCCCAGTCACATTCACCCCATGACCTGAATGCTACTAATACATCTTTTCCATGGGGATTCTCTGCTGGCTACTGTGGTTGTGCACTCAGGCAAACAGACACAAGCTTTTCTCTGAAAGGGAAGCGTTGGCGGCTTCTCTCACCTATCAGCCACCTTTTGTGGTGTGTAAAAATGAAGTAAAGCAAGTATTTTGAGGGATTTAGGATCTCTGTACCACCTAGCTGAGCCCCGATAAGGGTTCAAGTGAGGAAGAGAAGCACACACGTATGCAGAGGCCACGCTTGCACACAGCTCATTTGCTTGGGAAACCAGGGAAAAAACCCTGATGTCAGCAGATACTATTAATTTAAGCCCTGCGAGTAAACACTGTGCAGGAGTGGACCTCCCCAGGTCCCCGATGCTAACGGCTCCTTGCTCCAACTTTGGGCCAGGGCCCACGTTGCATGAGGAGCTCAGCAATGTCAGGAATGTCCCTTCAGCCCTCCCCGGCGCAGCCCACAGCACACGCTTTCATTCGGCATCCCCGGCCGCATCCCTCCCAGAGTGCACCGGAGGAAAAAGTGCTGTTTGTTTATGTTTTATTAACCTACACACACACATACAGACACGCAGACACATGAGGAGCTGCATGCAGCACGCACACACGCACCGCCACATGCCAGGCCTCCGGGCAAATCAAATCAAAACAGGCTCCCAAGGAGGGAGCTGCAAGCTGGTGTAGCCTCCACCGGTGGCCAGTTCCCAAAGGGGGCTCAATGCATGGTGGGGGGGCTGCAAAGTTATCAAAAGAGGAGAGAAATCAAAGCCATTCCCTCTTTCCATGAGCGCCGGGCTCACTGGAGCTGTAAATGTGAGAATTTCCTCCGCAGTCAGCACTCAAAGGGAAAGGTAATATTTTCCTGGCTGCGACCCCTCATTGCTAATGCACGTCGTTCACTGGGAGTTTGTTTGGTGAAATAACACCTCTGTCCCCTCGCAGCCCCCGGGCAGGAGGCTCGACAAGAGCCGCTTCATAATGCACCGGGCTGAGCCCCGGGTAAAACTCATCACACAATACACCGTGGGGCCAAGCTCAGAGGCTGCCGATGGAAATACCAGCATGCAAACGGCATGGGAAAGAAAATGCAGTCAGACCAACAGACAGACCTGCCTGCAGACAGACAGCAGTCCCCGGATGGCAACGCAGAGCGGAGGCATGAATGAAGGGAAGGGAGGAATGAATGAATGAGTGAATGAATGAACAGCAGGGTGGCGAGATCACGGCCAGGGCGCGAGATGGTGCGGCTGCTGCTTCCTGCCGCCTCCCTGCACTTCACAAGCTATTTTTAAGCCTGGAAAGGGCAGCGATGCTCGGGCAGAGCTGCCTGTGTGAGGGGTGAAAAAGCAGCCGCTTGGCAAAGAGAAGCTGGAGGTGCTAAAGCACCTGCGGAAGGTATGAAGGGAGCTGGGAAAAGGATGGTTCCTGGGGGACATGAGCAGGACACCAGGGGTTGATGCAGTGGTGGCTGGAGAAGGGCTGGCAGCCGTGAGGGATGGGACAGGATCTCCTGAGTGGGGCAGGGGAAGGGACACCAATGTTTCCCATCCAGTTGGGATAAGTAAAGAAACTCCCAGTGAAACACCTCACCTCCCACAAACACTTCCCGTGACTCAGTTTCCCAGTCAAAAGCAGAGCCAATGAGGGAACAGCTTCTGCCTAAAGAGCACTGAGGGTGCAGGCCTCCTTGGAGACACCATCCCAATGGAGATGGCCTCTGGCAGAAACCCTGTCCTCTGCCAGCTCTGCCCAGTGTCTCCCACAGACCAAGTGCTCAGGAATCCCCTGCACCCTGCAGAAACTACAGCAGCCCAAGAAATGCCTCTGGTCCCACTGTGCAAAACCTCAGCAGTGGTGCAGAGAACCAGCCAGGGCCCAGACCTGCACCCTGCAGACCAAGCCAGACTCTGAAGAGAAGAATCTCTGTCCCAGGGAATGATGCGCAACGAAGGTGCGCAGGAGAGGACCCTCAGGAGGAGAAGACTGAGGCCCTATGGATGTCAGCGCGGCACCTGCCCAGCCTGAAAAAGGGTGAGCATTTAGCACTGGGAGGCTGGGGGGGATTCTGTGGAGGTTTCCTCTTTTTTGAGCTGTCCTTTTTCCTCTCAGGATCCTCCAGCCCCAGTCAGATGCCTCCCACGTCTGCTGGAGCCTGCAGCTCCTGGCCATGGGGCCATCCAGCATCGCACGTCCCGGCCACACTGCACCGTCCCGTCCGCTCGCCGCCGCTGCGCTCCACGCCGCCTAATCCCACATGTCAGCAGATCCTTCCCCAGCCAGACACAAGTCTGGATCCCCTTCCAGTCACCTCCAGTTCAACCCTGCATCTTTCCAGTTGATTAAAAAGGAGGAAAAGGCAGCCAACTTTCCCCGACAAACCTCCGTGCGTTTCTAGCCTAAAATTCCTGCGCCCTCTAGTGAAGCTGAAACGAACGTCTCGGCCACTCGACGGAGCAAGACAAGGCAAAGCCAACGAGCGTCGGTGCATAAGAAGTTGCTCCAGAGCTTCCAAGAGACAAAATGAACCATAAGAAAATGCTCGGCTTTGCTAACACTGAGCTCCCATAGCCCAGCCTCAGTGGGGGTGCAGCCGGGTGGCCTCAGTAACGGGGCCAATGCAGTGGCCAGGAATTTTGGGGATGCTGGAAAAAGTCCCCATCTTTTTCACATTTTGATATGTCCCATAAGAGCCAAGTCTTGGGGTTTGCTCTGCCCAAAGACATTCATTTACACCCATACACACACGCTCACCCTGTGCCCAGGGAGACACCACCACCCAGCGAGCTTGGCTGGAAACCTCCGAGTCCACCGCACAGTGGAAACAGGATATTTAAAGGTTTATGGTTTTCCTAAGGCAGAAAATTCCTTCTCAGTGTCTCAGCTCCAGGGTCTCCTGGAGAGGTCCAGTCCTATGTGATAGCAAACTGCCACAAAGTACTGGCTGGAGAATACTGCAGCCCAATCCTTAAACTACACCGAAGAGGAAAGAACATTCAGGTGAAGAGCCCTGAGCTTCAACCCAGTGTTTTCATGCATAGCAAAGGCTTCAGTTAGTGGCTGGGGTGATGAGGAGCTAACAGGAACAATGCTTCTTATTATGTTACCCTTCCTTGGTTCTGGCCAAGCCTCTAAAAGCACCAGCTTCAGCCCCTGCCTTTTGCCATCCATGATCTGCAGGTCTTCTGCTCCCAACCATCACACCAGCACGGCAAAGACAGAACGGAGCTTTTCCTTCCTCCTTTCCGGAAGGAAAACTTATGCTTTGGGATCAGACACCTACATCTCATCCAGCCCATGTCAGCCAGAGTTGCTGGCCCGACCAAATGAAGGCACGATGAGTTTGGGGATGTTTTCACCAACCAGTTTGGCACCCACCAGCGGTTTGGCCATCCAAAGCAGCATCCAAAGCAGAAATAGTACCTGGAGACGTACTATTTCTTCCTCCATTTCAAAAGACCAGGCGGTGCTTGTCCCAAGCCTGTCCTGTCGTCACGTTATAATGGATGTCTGCCTCTCTCTGGCATCAGACACAGGGCTGCCAGACATGGAGCCCACTGCCACGCTCCAGCGGGCTTGTAAACTATGATGGTTTTGGAATGGGATAAGGCTCAGGGGCAAGAGGCTGTCTTGGTACTGGGAGTGTGAGCAAAGGGAAAACACACCAAAACCAGTTGTGAACATTATATGAGGCACTGCAAAGAGAAGACCTCCACAAAACCCCACTGCTGCCCTGACATCCCACTGTCTGTTTATAAAGGGCTTTGCTTTTTGTAGACACACAGCAAAGAGCTGATGCCTTTTTTCCCCATGCTGTCATCGGAAAATGGAGCACATGGACCACTCCATGGTCTCCTGCCATGCTCCATCACAGGAGGAATCCAGGCCCATTGAGAGGGAAAAGAGTTCCAGCTCCCAACCACACAAAATGAACAACGCTGGGTTTGCCCATCAAAGCATAGCACTGCCTGCAGGTGAGGAGTGTGGAGATGAAGGCAGCCACCTCTCTCAATAGCCCCATGAACACTGTGACCTGTCTCCAAAGGGAATCTGGATCCAGTAGCTGGAGTCTCCAAACTCAGCCCAGCTGAAGAAAAGGAATGGAGTGCCTTTGCAAAAGGCAGTAACACTGAAATGGGAATGATTCACCAAAAAATGTGCTGGAAAAAAATGTGAAGATCATTTCAGCATCCTCAGGCCACGTCATGATGATCAAGCACACTTCAGAGTTGCCCATATGCCTAAGTTCTGGAGTTATTTCACATCTAGGGTTGTGAGAATCTCCAAAATTTCATATTTCCACTTGTATTCAGAAAAAAAACGAGCCCAAGCACCACATTCCCCTACAACATAAAAATTTCCAAGCATCTCTCCTGTAAACCCTCCACATGGCATGTGAGACCTCACTTTTCATCTGAAACCCTTTAAGAAACAGGCTGTCGTTATAAAATAATGATGCACAGGCTGGAGGGGCAGAGTAAGGAACAAGGAGAACACCCTATATCTGTCTCAGCATCCCCATGTGCAAAATTGCCTTGTGTCTCAAAAACCAACGTCATCAACAGCAAAAGGCAAGCAGTTCCATTTCAACAATTTGGGCTTCTTAGCCCATTTTACAGGGATCATGGAATCTCAGACTGGTTTGGGCTGGAAGAGACCTTAAAGCTCCTCCAGTTCCAACCCTCTGCCATGGGCAGCGACACCTTCCACTAGAGCGGCTTGCTCCAAGTCTATTCAAATACCTAAACACGGTTCTCGAGCATCTCTGTGCCTACACCCCGTTTGAAGCACTGCTCCAAATGCTCTCTTCCCATTTGTTCACAAGCAACCAGTGCATTTGAGGAGAGTAAAATCGACCTTACATGTTGTCACCACTCTTCAAGGAGGGAATCAAACACAGGGATAAATAAGCTATCACGTCAGTGAATAGTGTGACAAAGAAATAGGAGCTGTGGCCAGCCAGAAGGGGTTAGAAAGGTGGGATCAGTTGGCTAAGAAGAGGTCCAACAAGACACACGTCTGCTGCCTGTGGCTGGGATCTTTGGCCAGAGCCATGGAGAAGGAGCATCCCACAAACCTCCCAGGCACACAGCCACATGGTCAGAGCTATCATTCATCAGCATCACATTCAGCTGGGACAGGCTATCCCATTTGGTTTGGACCACATACTAAATCCTGTATCTGTGGCGTGGAGAGAAGAGCTTACACAGAGCTAAAGAGGAGAGAAGCAGCTTGCTTGGGCAGCAGGGATAGTGCCCTGTCCGCCACAGTGGAACCAATGGAGGAGAAATACTAGGAGAAAAGTTCCCTTTTTGCTGTCCCCCCTGCCATCTTCCTGAAGCACAAAGAGCAGACCAAAAGGAAGGGATCCCATGTGTTTAAGTAACACTAGTAGAGACGAAGCCAGATATGGCGAAGAAACCAGAAGTGCTCTTCCATGTGAACACTTAGTCCCAGGTTCTGCTAAGTGTTCCGCAAGCTGCAAGAGGAGGAGAGCACAAAGGTGGCCATGCTCAGAGAGGATGAGAGGGAAACAATCACGTCATAGTGCAGTCCACTCGATCCCTAAAGCGAAATAAATACACATAGCTGAGCATGTATGGTGTCTTGGAAAACAATGTGGAAAGATGCTTGAAAAGCATTTCCTCCAGCTGAAATCCTGAGTAAGGTGCTGAGAGAGCTCCAAGCATCATATGGGAATGAACACACATCTGAGGGTGCAGAGGTGTCCCTGCTTTTCAACACATGAGCTCCTGCAGACTACCAATGAGGCGTCTTCTGAGCTTTAAACTAAGCCCGGGAAGGAGATGACAAGGGCTGAGATGACCCAAGGCCACTCCACAGAATTTAAGGAGAGGAAGCCGAAGAGCAAGCTGGCTGACAGGGAGATATATTTAGTGGTAGAAGTGCCAGCTGGGAAGGAATGGAGAGCATCGTCAATCCAAAACAAAGCTCTCGGTTCCCAGAGGGATGAGCGGGATATTACAAACCACAACTTAGCAGGTTACTTGAGCTGCTTGGAAGGATGGAGTATGATGCAGTGGAAAACCAAAGCTACACAAAGACAGTGTAGGATGGATCCTGAGTCCAAAAGGCTCCCCCACATCTCTGGGATTAGCTCCTGGCTTCCCCCATTCCTACTCAGAAGCGGAGCCTGGACCCATGCAGAGCTGTGGGCTGCAGTCTGGAGTTCTACCCAGCAGAGAGCATTGCAGCCCAAGGAGGGGTTTATAGAACCATCGAATGGCTTGGGTTGGAAGGGACCCTAAAGCTCCTCCAGCTCCGACCCCTGCCACGGGCAGGGACCCCTTCCACTGGAGCAGCTTGCTCCAAGCCCCTGTGTCCAACCTGGCCTTGAACACTGCCAGGGATGGGGCAGCCACAGCTTCTCTGGGCACCCTGGGCCAGCGCCTCAGCACCCTCACAGGGAAGAGCTTCTTCCTTATATCTAACCTAAATCTCCCCTGTTTAATCTTGAACCCATCACCCTTTGTCCTATCACTCCAGTCCCTGATGAAGTCTCCCTCTCCGGGAAGACTTCTTTTCATCAGCTCTGTGCCTTATGGGACACCCAACCACTTCCATCCCAGATTACACGGGAAGGTAGAAAAGCCTCTGTTATGGAGGTTCAGATCACAGGCTATCCATTGTACAGTTCCTGGGCTGTAACCACGGTCCCATACAGCCCAGCTTCCCAAAGCAGGGTCTGACCTTGCAGGGCGCTTTTGGGGTGGAAGGTGCTATGAAAAGTGCATAAAATTTGTCTCCCAGCCTGCGCTTTGCGTGGCTTTTTCTTTTAATCCATTGGAATTACCCTGGATTTGCACCACTGTAGATGACAGCGCTCCTTGGTCTAAAGTCAATGAGCCAACCTAGCTGACAAATTCCTCCCCAAGACCGCGAGCAGGAACCCTTCTCCATCAATGAAAGCTTTTTCTCCTGCTCCAGTGGCTTTTGCCCATGCATTAAAGCTCACAGGGGCAGCAGCCTGACACGGACACACTGGGAAGTTCCTGGAGCCAGGCCAGCTATGATGGCAGCTGGAATCCAGCCCGCTTGAGGCAATTGATATGATTTGGGGAGGTGGATGGAAGGGAATGGTTTCTTTTCCACCATGGGATTTACAAGTCACACAGAGGAGGGTGGTTGGGTTGTGTTTAAATGCAAAAAAGCAGAAAAGAAAAGAAAAAGCCACTAAAAACCCTCTTAACAACTTGATTCGGGGGTTTTGTAGCGTGAAAGGTACATTCCCGCCTCCTCCCATCCCTCCTTCCTCCTCCCGCCCCTCTCCCCCATCCCTGTCCTTCCCTCCCTTCCTCCCCCCCAGTTCAGCCCACAGCAGCTGGTTTATATTTGGCTGTAAATTTATGGCCCCTTTTGTGTTCTTAATCCTCTTGCAAACTATATTAAAGCCTCAGACCTTTCTACTTGGTGCTAATAAGCTCAACACTTGTATGCCTCCAAGGCAGAACATTAATTGTGGTGTGTTAATGAATGATGTAGTTTTGGACAGTGAGACAAAACAGGCCGTTTCATTGCACCACTGTCTGCTTCCTCCTCGAGTCTCCAGGTCTAGGATGTCTACCCAGCCCACGGACTGCCTTCATTTTATTCTGTCTTTTCCTTTTTTAAGCCAGCTGTGCCTATTTTGGGATTACTATGCTGGAACAGAGCACGAGCCCGGCAAGTTCAGCAGTCTCCTGCCAAGGCTGGATGCTTCCGAGGAAAGTCTGAGTCCCACCTTCCCCGTGCACTGTAGCGCGTATCCTGCACAGGGAAACTCCTTCCTGGCCCCAGGCGCTGCTCAGTCTCAACCTAAAACCTAAGGGCAGTGCATCCTGGCCATTTCCAATTCCCATTTCCTTCTCCACTGAGATGCTGGGGTCCCTCACAGGAGTGCCTCCCTCTCTGCTTGCTACAGTTCAGCTTCCCGCTGGCCTCACATCCCATAAAAGCAGAGCATATGCTATTACCATGCCTAAAAGCAGAATTCCTTTCCCTTCATTACAGGTCATGCTGACACTTCCAGAAGACACATGTGGTAAATCTGGAGCAAATGCACTGATTTCACTGGGGTTTCATGGATAGAAATGGGGGCTCACAGGTAGAAATGGGAACTGAAGCTGTCTATAAGGACAGATCTAGAATGAGGTGTAAAAAGGATTGAGCGAACAGCCAGGCTGGGACAGGGTATGGCGGAGGTGGCACCAAATCCAGAGCAGAATGGGGAAAGCATCAGAGCATGGAGCAAGGAGCCAGGCACCATCCTCAGTCATCCCTTCCAATGGGATACACAGGAGAGCAGGCGCTCCCTTTCCCTGGGACATGTCACATCTGACCCCAAGGGAACGATGTGCATCCTACGTACGATGGTGAGAGATAAGAATCTGCCACCAAAAAGAGCAAGGACCTGCCCATGCTCAGCCGGATGTGAGAGCAACGTGGCTGCTCCTGCCAGTAACCTGCAAGGTGATTCTGAGACCGAAGTGCCACTGTGAGGAACAAGCTGCAGCACGGGTGGCCCAGGTCCTTCCCTGACATCAACATAAACCCCATGACCCAAGAGCCGTAACAGCCTCTCAGTAGATATTTATCTCAGGAGGGCAGTTGAGGAGTTTTGGGTTCCTTTTGTTTACTACTTGTAAACTGTTCTTATCGACCAGCTTCATCTCAGGCCAAGGACAGAGCCGATGCTGATGACATCTGCAATAAAGCGATATCCTGACGCAGGCAAGCCCTGCTCCCAGCCTGCTCTCACCCTCTCTCCTGCCCCATGAGCGGTCACATCCCTGCACAAAATTGGCTTTAGACACTGCCTAATAATTGGAGAGTTCATTTGCCAAAAGGAGGAAGTTTTCTCCAATTTATATTACCTTTGACATCTTCCTGCAGGGGAGCTTTAGTAAATAGGGGATGGGAAAGCAGAGAGCTACCATAGCTTGTTAATACGGCTTTGTTCCTCCTGAGCATCCCAGAGTCCTTTAACCTACAATCTTAAAGCTTCTGGTAGCCCAGGGATGGAGAAGAGGATATTCATCCACTTGATGGAAGGGAATATTGAATCCATACAAGATCCTGAAGAAAAGCTGAGATAGGGAAACAGCAAACCCAAGAGCTCCAGAGACTGAGTTGTCCAACCTATCTCTGATCCCATCACCATCATGGGCAGTGTCCTACAGCAGATCCAGTGGTGACAGCTACAATTTTCTGGTCTTGAAGTTAAACTGAAGAGCTAAAACTCTTTGGAAAGCTTCACAACACATGGCCAGTAAAACAGCTGATTTCAATGGCAAGCTACCAGAAACATTGTGCAAGAACATGCTGGTTATAAAGCTCTTTGCTAGAGCTTATCTTCGTATCTCAGTGGCAATCTGTCCCATCAAGAGGGGACCATGGCTTCATTGCCTAGGAATGATGAAAATCTATCTGCCTGTGCTGTTACAAATGCAACTCCACTGGCTTTTGGAAAGATCAGAAGGAGTTATCACAGGTGGTGACCAAGGACCTGTTGAGGAACAAGAGCTATAGATGACCTCAATGGTTGGAGTCGCAGCAGAGGGTGAGCCCATGTGGTTTCACACATTTCCTTGTGTTGGCTACCATCCTATGCCACAAGCAGCTTCATGAGACATTATACCTTAGGTACAATTTCTGGCAAGGACAAAGAAGGAG
The DNA here is from genome assembly GCF_963264785.1 of Psittacula echo. Taxonomy (NCBI): domain Eukaryota; kingdom Metazoa; phylum Chordata; class Aves; order Psittaciformes; family Psittacidae; genus Psittacula; species Psittacula echo. Next base: position 1,242,840 of record NC_137735.1, read on the forward strand.
AAACCACTTTCTCAAGCAAGCAAAGGTTTAAGCTCAGAGATGACGTAGAAAACAGAATTTGAGAGGTACTCCAGAAAGCCTCACAATGCTTAAAACTGAATTATCAACAACCTAAAAGGTTTCCCAGGAAATACTACTGCTCTTCTACATGGAACTTGCAGACTGCTCCAGTTCTATTCCTATTCCATCCTTACTACAAAAGTTGGTGAATTCTGTGAAAAATGTTGCCTTCTGCCCACAAGTTCTTTGCTCAGTTCCCCAGCAGGTCAAGAGGAAGAGCAGACTGGGTGTCCAAGAGGAAAAACTGCCTAGAAGGAGCAAGCTTCAATCTTAAACCTTGTGCTTCCTCCTTGGGCCTTTCCAGCGGGGTGGAGAGACTTAAAAATCAACGTCATTTAACACAACAAAAGCTCAGGTCTAATGAACTCCAAAGACACCGGCTGGTAGAAGGGACCTGGCCTGGAAAAAGCTTAATCTGGTCATCGTAATCTCAGCAAGAACAAAATGATCTCTTTTCTTCCCATTAGAAGCAGGTTCTCCTTATTTCTGCACGCGCAACTCAGTGCAGGGCAAGGGGTGGTTTGCACAGGCATAGAATCATAGAATCATTCAGGTTGGAAAAGATCTTTAAGATCATCGAGTCCAACTATATGTAACACTGCCAAGTCCATCACTAAGGCATCTCCCTAAGTGCCATCTTAGTGTACTTCGAAGAGGAAAACAGGGCAATAACAAAATAGTCTCCAAAAAATCTGTATATTAAGAACCTTTTCAGTAAAAAGCTACATTTTGACTAAAAAGGTACAAAAAAACCATTCACAGGAAGATCTTCCACAAGTTCCTTAACTGCTTTTTAAACAAGGGCTCCCAGGCCCAGGGATCACCCAAGGGTGTGCTTTGCACAAGATGCTCAGCTCCATGAGAACAGGAATTAAGAGGAGATCAGGTGAAGGAATTGGAATAACCTCCTGCTTTCAAAGGGAAGGGAATCAGCTGCACCCAACCTCACACCAATGAAAGAGAAAGCTTAAAAGATAATGAGCTACTTTTGCATCCTGCACAGCTTATCCAGGGAAAGGGCTTGCTCACAGGTAAACTGGCTCAAGGCAGTGGGAAGGTGTGTGAACAGGAGCAAGGCTCATCCTGGGATGGTGTTTTGTCTGAGTACCTGTTCTCAGGAGGCTTTTAGCCATCCCTTAGGCAGGAGTTAGAATGCTTGCCAGCTTAGGATCATGCATGATGCCAAAAATTGGGAAGGTAAAAAGGTTTTGAGGAGGAGAATGGAAATCCAGACCAGCCTTTGGAGTTAGAAAAATGCAAAAGCATTGGGATTCACAGGTTAGGGTGGGACATACATTTCCCACTTGGAAAAAACACTACAGTAAGAACTATAAATATCGAGGAAAAGAAGCTCTTCCCTTTCTACACTGCTGGTGTTGCTCCTTAGCTAGTGCTGGCACTCCCCATCTGAGCTGTGGTACAAATTACAAGTCCATCAGGATACCACAGAGGTCAGGCCTCCCTTTTCCATGACCCCATTCCCATCACCCACGCTCTCCTCGCCTCCCCCGGTGCCTGTTCCTGAGGTCGGAATTCCGTGGTTTTATTAAGGCGATGGCAACCAAAGGCCTTCAGCTGCCCGCTTTGCAGTAGCAAAATATTATCTGGCTGTGCAGAAGATAAAAGGAGCAGCAAAGGAGCTTTGAGGCACCTTCAAATCACTGCTTGCTGCTGCTTAACCCTCACTTAATAGGGAGTAAATAGGAGCCAAAGCTGCTGCCTTCCTCCCACTGCAAGAAAGCAGATTGCTCCCCATTTCCCTATCCCTCTCCTGCCACAGATTACGCTCCATGATGGGGGGAGCCCCGTGAACTGTTGGCCTTTCTCTTTGACAACAAAGCTGGGAAAAACATCTCATTTCTTAAGGATAAAACAAGAAGTAGCCCAAGCAAATGGCAGTGTAATTGCAAAGACAGGGAACACCTCTTGGTGCTGCGTGCCACGCTCTGTGCCAGCAATGTCATCTCCATCCCACAGTGATGGGGGGAAACATTGCCTTCACCCCAAATCCGCTGCCTGACCCCACACAGCTTGGGAGGATGGGATGCGAAAGCCATTGTGCCTGCTGCCACGCCAGCCTGGTCACCTCTCCCACCACCATTGCTGATGGGGAAACATGAGGATGGACCCCCACATCTGCTTGGGCTCAACAACACCCAGGAGGCTTCTTTGGGGGCTGTAAGGAGAGTCTGACCCCAGGACCACCGAGTGACAAGGCAAAGGCCCAGGAGGATCTCAGATCCCCACAACCAGCTCAGTCCCCCCCATCACCGCCCCAATATCCCCAAAATCCAATACAACGCTCAGCACCATGATACTCCCCCCCCCCCAAGCAACCACAGCCCCCCTCAGGGTCTCCCTGCAGCACCTCCATCGGCGGAGCCTGGAAATGGGGGGGTCGAACTTTGTTACCTCTCTCCTCATTCCATTCCCTTCTCCCCCCCCCCCCCCCCCCCCGCCCCTTCCCGGTTTCATCGCCCTTTTAAGAGCCCTGCGGGACCGCGCTCACTTCTCAGCCCCCCCAAACGCGTGTAACCGGCTGCAGGGGGCATAGTGGAGGGGTTAATGGGGGACGGAGGGGACCGGCAGCACCTCCATCCTCAGCTCCACCCTGCGGTGCACCCCCATGTGTGACCCCCCCACTCTATCATCGCCCTTTTAAATTCCTCAAAGGCATCGAGCGCAGACACGGAAGGGGGGGGGGGGGGGGGGAAACGGACCCACGCGGGACCTCTCACGCACGTGGATCGGGGGTCTGCGGTGGGAAAAGGCGAGGATGGGATGGAGAGGATAAAGGGAAGGGGTTCCCCCACTTCAGGCGCGACCCCGTGTCCTGTGTGTGTCTCCCATCCCCATCCCTCGTTCGCGGTCACTCGTGGGCGCCCCTCACCTTCCTCTTGTGGCGGTGGATGTCGCCGATGGAGTTGGCCACGGTGTTGGGCCCCAGCAGCATGCGGGTGCTGCGCGGCCACTCGGTGCTCACCAGGTGGTGCTCCCCCATCAAGATCTTCCGCACGTTTTCCGCGCCCGTCACCCGCACCAGCGGCCGCCCCAGCAAGTGCGTCTTGAAAACGTTCCCGTACTTCTCCCGGCGGGAAGACTGGAAGCAGGAGCCCTGCAGGGATGGGAAGGGGAAGAAACACGCGTGGACGGGGTGTTACCGCACGGCACACACGCGTGGGGATCCCCACGGGTACAGCTTGGAGGGGTGATGGGGGGGCTATGGGGATCCCCACTGAGAAGCTATGGGGGATAATGGGGGATTTGCGGGGATCCCCGCGGGTGAAGCTTGGAGAGGTGATGGAGGGGTTACGGGGATCCCTATGGGTGAAGCTTAGGGAGGTAATGGGGGGGATCGAAGATGGAGGTTTGGGGGTATCCCGGGCAAGGGAATGGGGGGGAGGACGGGATAACCTGGACATCCCACCCGCGGACCGCCCGGCTCCTTCCGAAGGGGCGCCCGACGCTGCCCGCGCCTCCCGGAGGGGGTCGGTGCCTTCCGCCACCTTCCTCCTCCTCCCTTTTTAATTCTACCTTTACCTCCCTTGGCACTTTTAAACCTTCCTCCCTCCCCTCCTCCTTCTTTTTCCCCTCTTTTTAACCTTTCCCTCCTCGTTTTTACTCTTTTCCCTTTTATTTTCCCTTCCCCCCCCCCCGTTTTCTTTCTTTCCCCCCCCCCCTTATTTTTCTTTTTCTTTTTATTCCAATTCTCCCAGCCTGAATTTACTCGAAAGGCTGCAATTTGCCTAAGTAAATCTCCAGATTTAAAGAGCCTTTAATAACTTTCCCACATGCTCCGGGAGGTTTTTATCGGCGAGGAGGTGGATGGAGCCGCAGGGTTAAGGAAAGGGGGGGGGGGTCCCCCAAATCCCTCCCCCTCTATCCCGAGCTGGGAGAATAGCTGCGAGCGCTGGAGCCCCGGTGCCGGGCGGGGAACGCGTGTGTTTATTTTGAAACAAAAGCGCGGTTGTGAATTTTAGATGTTCAGGTGACCCTGTTTCTTGATCTGCGTAAATATAATTAAAGTCCTTTTTGTGGCATTAATAAAGAGTTATTTGTACACCATTTCCAGGGCAGCACAAAGAGGACCTTTATGTGGGAGAAGTTTCGAATGGAGTCCAATTTATACAAAAAATTTTGTATTTTTAGCGCTGGATTCTGTTTGGACGGAGCGTGTGGAAAAGCGAGAACCCTTTTCTGGTCCCCCTGTAAAAATCTGATAAATTTCTTTAAAAAATAAAGCCCTATTGAGAGCGGGCTGTTAACCCCTTCAGCGCCACTGGTAGGGAAAGGGGCGGTGGGGAGAGGGGCCGACGCTCCGGGCTCCCACCTCGGGGCATCCCCGTTGACGGGGGACCGGGACACGGGGACACGGGGACACCGGGACACCGCAGCCCTCGCAGCCGGGCCCGAGCTGCCCTTCGCGGCCTCGGGTTCCGCCCGTCCCCTTCGGCGGTGCCGTCAATGAAACGCGACCTTTGCCGGCGGCAGCATCCTCGCCAGGCTCCTGTTTGCTTTACTCTTTATTTTTATCCTGCCCTGGGAGGAGGAGGTGGGAAACCCTCGGGGGTTCCCTCCCGGGATGCTGAGAGCCCCCGGGGTGCCCCCAGCCCGGCCCTCTCGCCCTCCCTAACCCGGGGCACCCCTCGCCGCCTCCTTTCTTGTTCTTTCTTTCTATTTTTATCTCTTTTTTTCTTGGCAATCGCCCTCTCGCAGCGCGGTCCGAGGGGGATCCCGCTCCGCCCGCCACTGTTCAGCATTTAGCAAGGTTAATCCCGGGTTAATCTACCGATTACCTCCGCGGGCTTCCCCCAGCACCGGACCCGAGCCGGGCGGGTGTGAACCCGAAGAGAGCAGCCCCGGGGATGGCGACGGGACCCGGGGACCCCCGGGGGTCTCTCCTACCCCCGGCGTTACTATAATTCATTACTTTTTGCAAGGATTTAAGCTGGGAAGGAAGGGGAAAAGGAGGTTTTGGGCAGCACGGGGGAGACCCCTCGGCTTCTCTCGCTGCTCCCCGGCTTCCTCCCCAGCCCCAGCGGGGAGCGCAGCTCGGCGGCCGCCCCGGGGCGAGCCGAGCCGGGACAGGCTCCCCCGGGGTGTCCCCCCACAATGACCCCCCAACCTCTGCTACCTCCCCGGCTCGCCGCATGATGCAATCGAAAGGAGAAGAAGGAAAAAAGCCTTATAAAATAAAAACTAAAGCCGGTCCCAGCCCACCTTCTAAGGGGAAAGGGGAGAAAGGGAAGGCAGGGAAGGGAATCCTCCTTACCTGCAGGAGCCAGTGGAAGGTTTCTCCGATTAAAGGGAATCCCATGGAGCCTTTAGGGATTGGTAGCTTGCAGGTTTTGTCGCGGGTGGCAGCCCAGCGGAGCTGCCACAGCTGTTGGGACACGGCCAGCAGCAAAGTCAGCGACACCAGGCACGCCGCGAGGGTAGCCAGTGCCGAGACGAGATCAAAACTTGCAAAAAGCATATTTGGAAGAAGGAGGAGGAGGAGGGTGGGGAGAGAAACAGCCCCTTGACAGGCACCGCACTCGCACCCACACACCCGCACGCACGGGAAGAGGGAGATCGCGGAGCGCACGGTGAGGGCTGCCTGGGGGGTCCCGGGCGGGGGGGGCCCCGCTGCCCCCGTCGCCGCTGGCAGGGCAGGAAACAGCAGGGGAAAGGGGGGAGAAAAGGGGGAAAACCAGAGGGGGTGGTGGCAAAAAGTAGTTTCTCCTCGGTCCCTCTCTGGAAACTTTGTTCTTGGTTGGGATAAACTTGATGGAGTGACAGAGGCGCAAAAGCACACCCTACAATAAGGAACGGGGAGGGGGGAGGGTAAAGGAAAAGGGGGAAAGGGAAAGCAAAGGGGGAAAGAAAAAGGAAAATAGAGGAGGAAAAGGAAAAAAAAAAGGGGGAAGGAAAAAGGGGAAAAGGGAAAAAAAAGGGGAAAAAAGAAAAAGGAAAGAAGAAAAAGTGGCAAGGAAAAAGAAAAAGGGGGAAAGGAAAGGAGGAAAGGGGAAAACAGAAAGGAAAAAGGGGGAAGGAAAAAAACGGGGGTAAGAAAAGGGGGAAAACAAAAAGGAAAGAAGAAAAGGGGGAAAAGGGAAAAATAAAAAGGGAGAAAAAGAAAAAGTGAGGGAAGGGGGAAGGGAGGAGAAAAGGAGACCCCGAATAAGGGGTGAGGGCAACAAATAAAAATTAAAAACCCTGAAGGAAAAAAGAAAAAGGGAAAAAAAAGACCCCCAAAAAAGTCCAAGCACAGATGCTCTGGCTCCTGCTCGCTTCCAAGGCAAAGCCACACACACCAGAAGGGGGGAAAAAATAAGGAAAAAAAAAAAATCAAAGAAAATAAGCGAGGTTTGGAAAAAATAGCTTGAAAAATGATAAAATAATTCAGCCACGACCCGGAGAGCTGCAAGAACTAAGTAGCTGTACACATGTATCTACACACAGGGAGCGAGACAGGCCGGTGGGGGTCCCTGTCTGCACACACGGGAGCGCGGGGCTCCGCACGCCGCGGTGTCAGCCCCAGACTTTCCCCGGCCGTGCGGGAGGCGGGCGGCGGGCATGGCCCCTCGCACTGAGGAGCGGCGGAGAAAGTCCCCGGGTGTTTATATAGAGGCGGGGAAGCCGGGGCTGGGCTGGCCGCCAGCTCGGCTGCTCCCCCCCGCACACCCACCGCACGCCGAGGGCTCCGGGGGAGGCGGGTCGAGCCGAGCCGGGCTCAGCGGAGCCGAACCGAGCTGAGCAGAGCTGAACCGAGCCGAGGAGAAGCCCTGGCTCTCCGCCCGCAGCCCGGTCACGCCGCGCTCCGCGGCTTCATCCTCCTCCTCCTCCTCCACCGCCGCCGTCCGTACCTTCGGCCTGCGGAGAGACAAGCGCGGCTCAGCGCCGGCGTTCACCCCCCTTCTCAAATCAACGCCCCCTTCTCCAATATCCCCCCCTTCCCAAACGAACCCGCTCGCCCTCGAAATCAATCCCCCTTCCCCAAATCACCTCCGTTCCCAAATCAACCCCCCTCCCCCAAATCAAGCCTCCCTTCCCAAATCAACCCCACTTCTCCAAATCAACCTCTCATTCCTAAATCAAACCCCTTCCCAAATCAACCTCCCCCTTCCCCAAATCAATCCCATACCCAAATTACCCTCCCCCCAACCTCCCAATATTTAACCCTTAATGATAAGAAGTGACCCTCCCATCATTCTCATCCCCCACCCCCAATGACTCTCACTCCTCGTTGGTGATCCCCACTTTTGCTAAGGTCCCCCAATATTTAATCCTTAATGATATTACCCCCCCCGCGACGATCCCCCAATATTTAACTCTTCATTTTCCCCCCCTTGTGATGCTCCCTCCAATATTTAACTCTTCATTATTTCCCCCTTGCGACGGTCCCCCCAGTATTTAACCCCCAATGAACCCCCCTTTGCTATGATACTTACATTATATTTAACCCTTGATGACTCTCCCTTACAATAACCCCCCCACACTATTTAACCCCAAATGACTTCATCCCTTGCAATGATTCCCACACCCAAGATCTAGCCCAAAATGATTTCCCCCTTACAATGACCCCCTCCAGTGTTTAACCCTTAGCGAGTCCCCTTTTATTCCCCACAAAAATGACCCTCAGTGTCCCGCCCCCCTTCAATGGACACATTTATCCCCTTTCAGTGATTTATCCCCCCACAGTAATTCGCCCCAGACAATCATTTACCCTCACACACACCCTAATTTGCCCCAGACAATAACTCCCCCCCTCCCCAATAATTTACTCCTTCTATTGATTCCCCTCCCTTCATTACTTGCTCCTTACAACACTTCACCCTCCCCATGATGACTCTGACTCCTTTACCCCATTTCCCTCCTTGCTACCTTCCGATTACTTCCCTCCTTGCAGTGATTTACCCTTCTACAATCATTTGCCCCTTGCAATGAACCCTCCCCAATTATTTGCCTACTTGCATTGATCCCTACCCCAATTATTTGCTCCCGGTGATCATTGACCATTGCAGTGATTTACTTTCTGCCCTCACATTATTATAGGGGGTGCTAGATGCCACACACACCCTATTATTTGGGGGATTGGGGTGATTGGCCTGCCTCCTCTGTCTTTTCCTCACCGGTTTTCTCCAGGACAGGAGAGATCCAGGCTGGGGGACCCCCAGGGGTGCATTTCCACCCTGTCCCCCCCCACCCCCTGCGATGGAGGCAGAGGCAGGTATCTGGCTGCCTGCTCACAGGCAGTTTTGCAAAGCATTTGCTTCAGATTACAGGAAAAACAAAAGTTCATTGAGTTCCCCCCCTTCTCCTACGCTTCCCCCCACCAACCCCAACCAGCCCCGCGCCCCCCTCCAGCCGCCCCAGCTGGCTTGAGGCTGCGGAGCGCTGAGAGGGGCTGATCCCCCCTCAGTCCGCAGCTCCCGAGGAGTCAAGGGGTTCCCTTTACTTCGGGGTGACCGGGGGGGAGCCTGGCCTGGATCCCTTTTCCCGCATCTCCCGGTGCGGGGCTGAACCCAGGGTGCGGGACTCCCCCCGCAGCACCCCGGGGCGGCTGCAGCCATTGCTCCCCAGTCACCTCTTTGGGTGCCCCGGGACGGAACCACCCCCTCCCCGCCTCCATCATCTCTCCCCTGTGCATCCCCGTGGGGTCCTGCTCCCAGTCTATCCCAGTGCAGGGACTCCCTTCACACACACACTGCGTCCCCGCGTATCCCAGTGCGGGGTGTTTCCACTATCACCACCCCACCGGTGCATCCCAGTGGAGGGAAACCCCCCTACCCTAAACCCCCGCTCACTGCCGTGCCTCCCGGGGGACCCCCCCACCATGCACCCTTATGGTGGGGCCCCCCCAAGCGCATGATGCTCCCTCCGGTGCAGGGAGCTCCCCTCTTCCCGGTGCATCCCGGTGCAGGAGCCCCCCCGACCCCCGGTGAGCACCGGCAGCGCCCCCCCCACGCCGCCGCCGCTCACTCTTTGCCCTGGCGCCCCACCCGGTGGCGGCCGGCGGCACTGCAGGCGCCGGAGCGCAGGTGACCGCGGAGCCTCGCACTGCACCGCGCTAACCCGCACCGATCCGCACCCGCACATTCCTGCAGGGTGTCCCCCCCCCCCGGCTCGGCCCGAAGCGCCTCCCTGAAATATCTACCCAAAACACCTTCCCAAAGCGTCTTCTTCAGGCCCCTTCCCGAAACACTTTCCTGAAGCCCCTTCCCAGATCCCCTTCCCAAAGCATCTTGGCAAAACACCTTCCTGAAGCTTCCTCCTGAAGCTCCTTCCCAAAGCATCTTCCAAAAATACCTTTCCTGAAGCTCCTACCCAAAACACCTTCTTAAAACACCTTCCCAAAGCACGTTCCTGAGGGCCCTTCCCAAACAACTTCGCAAAGTATCTTCTTGAAGCTCCTTCCTAAAACACCTTCCCAAAGCACATTCCTAAAGCACTTGCTCAAAGTGCTTCCCAAAAGCACCTTCCCAAAGAGCCTTACATCATTACTAAGCACCTTCTCAAAATACCTTTCCAAACCTCCTCCTGCCACACTCCACAGTGTCCCCAAGCAACCGCCCTCCCCTTGTCACCATAGGTCAGCATAGAGCAGGGGGGACACGTACATCACACATCTTCTGGCATAGTGATAACCAGCACAGTGCTGGGCTCAGCATCACACCTGGCCTGGGGGCTGAGGGTCATGGAAAGACATTCAGGAGAAGCACATAGGGTCAAAGGATGGTTTGTGTTGCAAGGGATCTTAAAGCTCCTCCAGCTCCAACCCCTGCCATGGACAGGGACCCCTTCCACTGGAGCAGCTTGCTCCAAGCCCCTGTGTCCAACCTGGCCTTGAACACTGCCAGGGATGGGGCAGCCACAGCTTCTCTGGGCACCCTGGGCCAGCGCCTCAGCACCCTCACAGGGAAGAGCTTCTGCCTAAGAGCTCATCTCAGTCTCCCCTCTGGCAGGTTAAAGCCATTCCCCTTGGCCTGTCCCTACAGGGCCTTGTCCCAAGCCCCTCTCCAGGTTTCCTGCAGCCCCTATAGGCACTGGAGCTGCTCTAAGGTCTCCCCTTAAGAAGCCTTCTCTTCTCCGGGCTGAACCAGCCCAGCTCTCTTAACATCCATCACCAGCAGCTTCCCACTGTGATGCCTGACACCAAAACCACCCTGGGAACCTTCAAACCATGGGGTCGACAATGGACAGGCCCAGTGGAAAGGGAGGCCTTGTCCACCTCACTCTCCTCCTCCCTTTCTCTAGGGAAAAAACATCCCTGAGATGCTCTCAGCCCCTCCAAAGCAGTGTCACATGTGAACAGGGCTCATGGCCTGAAATGTCTCCTCCTGCTTTCCAAGTGTGTGAGAATGACCTTTTGAGGGGCTGGAGAGGGGCAGAAATCAGCCACCAGCACATAATTCCATACGAATCAGCTCCTTTTCCCGCTGGCAGAAATTCAAGGATAAGTTTAAAAAATAAGGAAAAGCCTAAAAAATATTTTGTTTTTTTTTAAGGGGTTTCTTTCCTTTCAGGCTTTTGCCCATTGGAGAATGGGCAAAACTCAAGAGAATTCAGAGGAAAAATTGCTTTTCCAAGGTCCAGCTACTGCCAACTTTTACTGTGATCTTGGATAATTTTATCAATATCCACAAATAAAGCCAAAAGCCTGTGAAATTGCAAACAGGATGGAGAAGGCAACAGGGGAGCAATAATTCATGAGGGGGAGAAGGGCGATGGCACCAGCAAGCAACAGGTTTGAGAAAATGAATTCCAAGGAGCGTTCCAGTGATGGATGCTGCTTCCACCAGGAACTCATCGCCCCAGGATGCAGCTGAGCGCAGAAGCAGCAGTGGGTTTGGGGCTCAATGCTACCGGCTGCCACATCCCGCTTTCCCCATAAGGACCAATTTTCCAGCACAATCAGGATCAGGAACTTTCCTGCTTCTTCCCATGCCAGGAAAAAGCAGGAAAACTCAGTGCAAGGAGGGAACCTGCTGCAGGAGAAGCTCCCTGCGGCCTCTGCCGCTCACTGATGCTGCTCTATGAGCACCAAATATCCTTCTTTCCTAGATCTAATGGATTTGGCATCCCAAAAATGGGCTATGCTCTTCCTGCAGCTCCTAGAAAACTCTGGCTTCTGAAATTCCCTTTTCTTTTTCTTCCTGGGAAATGCTTGCTCACAACACATCCCTTTCTTAACTGTCCGTATCACAGTCAACGGGGAATTGGGAGGAACTGGAAATACACAAGTGCAATTATCACCATTCACAGACTGGTTTTAGCACTCTGCCCTCACACCACGCACAGTGAGTGACATTATTGCTATTTGAATTTACAAATTTAATTGAAAAATATAAAATTCATCCAAATAACTTTAATTATTGAGCCGGGATTCCCTGCTAACAGGCTGCTCTGATTATCCCTATTGAGCAGGGACTCCCTGATGCAAATATTCCTATTTCTTTAAGGTCAGAAAGTAGGTTTTAGTAGAAAAGTCAACAGGTTTTAGTAGGAAATGCTTTATTTCCAGTGGGCATTAATATACTTCCCCTTCACATCACTTTTATAGCTGATTTGATGACTTTGCTGTGATGGAGCACAACATCCCATCTAACCGCTCAACTCCCTGTAAAGGAGGGATGCACAGGGAATGCTGTGCCGCTTCCAGGGACACCCACAACATATGGAAGCTTTACATTTCCAAGAAATCCCACCTCCTGCTCCTTTGTCATTTAACCACAAACCTTTCCAGGCTATTAATGGGAAGGGGGGTGTTGGAAAAGCAACCCACACAAATCTGATATTTAACGTTCCCAGCCGAGTTCACAATGTCATTTTTCCAACCAGATCTGCAATTGAATTTTTGCAACCAAATTTCCAATTTCAACTTTTGCTTCCGGATCAGTTTTCCTATTCCCACCCCCCCCTTTTATTTTTCCCTCCAGGGGCAGCAGCTTGCCCTGCTTGGAGCAGAGTTCCACCACTTCCCCACCTGGGAACAGGCCCCCTGTTCTGGTTTAAAGCTTTGTTTTGGTTTAAAGCTTTTACATTCATTTTCAAACCCAGCTCCTTTAAAGCCCTGCAATGAAATTCTGCACTTGTCATCACTGGTTTTTTCACCCCGCAGATGAAAGAAAACAACAACAAACCCCTTGGGTAGAAGCGGTTCCATAAAACCCAAAGGGAGCGAGGGAAGGGGAACGGATATTCCATGAGCAATTGGGTGCAGCTCCCTGGCACTCGACCCCCAGCTCAGCCACCAGCTCCCACCGAGGCGAGGAGGGAATAAGACTTAAATCCATGTTATTTTGCCACTTACCAAACCTGGAGTCCCAGTTGGCTTGAGCCAACCCCGATGCCGTAGATCCCGGGAAGCGCTCCCCACTCCAGGGAAACCCCAAGTGTTTTATAGTGTGAAAGCTGGGGTGGTCCCCGCCCACAGGGTGCTGCTGCTTCAACACGAGGATTCATCAGCATTAGGGGACGATGACAATGTAAAGCTTCCTCCATGCTGCCCCAGAGCCCCTGGCTGCCGCACGCAGCGCTGACCGGGCCCCCTCCATCCTGCTCCTTCCTCTTCTCCATCATCCTGCTGCTGCTGCTGCTGCTGCTGCTAAAAACCCTGATTTTGTCATTTAAAAAGCTCAAATAGGCTCTCAAATATTGTCTCCCTCATTTGCACCCCTTGTAGGAGCAGCTCAATGGGTTCTTCTTATTTTCCTTTTATTTCTCTTTCTCCTTCTCCGTCTCTTTTCCCCTTTCTCTTTGCCCCTTCTTTTTCTTCTTTTCTTCTTCCTTCTTTTCTTTTTCCTTATTTATTCATTTATTTTTCTTCTTTTATTCTCTTCCTACTTTTTTCTTTCCTTTTTTTCTTCTGTTCTCTTCCTGCTTTTTTTCTTCCTTTTATTATTATTTTTTTCTTCTATTTTCTTCCTACTTTTTTCCTTTCCTTTTTTTTTCTTCTTTTTTTCTTTCTATTTTCTTCCTTCTCTTTTTTTTTCCTCCTTTCTTTTCCGTCTTTTTCTTTTCTTTTTGAAAAGCCTCCGAAACCAGAATGTTTCTGCAAAGAGTTTATCAAATTACATTTGGGGACAAAGAGCTAAAGTGCATTTTCTTGAAGGCTTTGACAATTGGGGGAGCCATCAAGGAAATGAAAAGAATGACAGAAAACCAAAGGCTTTTGTCAGATGGAGAAACGCCATCGAGAAAAGCAAGGCTTGGGGGGCCTTTATTTGTGTTTTGGTTCGGTTTGCTTTCCACTTTCCTTTCCCAGGTGTTAAAGTTGGGGCTGTGGGGAGGGTAGGGAAAGGCAAGGAAAAGCCATTTGGTTTGTGGGGGACTCGGATGGGGGGGTTCTCGCGTGGTTTTAAACAAGATGCCAGTGTTTAGAAGAAAAATGGAGCCCCTTTAGAAACGTGAAGCTGCCAAGATAATGACTGCGATCTCCCGAAGACTGGATGGGAACAGGTGAGATTTTTTTCTTCCTTTCTTGTTCCCATCTGTCCTTTGTTCAATATGAGACCGAAGAGAGACAGAAACGAGATCATTTTGATATTCTCCTTTCTATGCATCTGCCTTCTCCCAAGGAAAAGAGACGCGGCTTGGTCCCCCTCCAGGCGTTATTAGCGGATGGCTACGGAGAGATACACAAATAAAATAAACAGAAGATCACTCAAATCCTTTATTTTTACATCTTTTAAAGCTTTTAAAGCAAGAAGCAGCTTTTAAAGCAAGAAGCAGCTTTTTGTCTAACTCTGCTCGGGGCTGAGCTCTGGATGGCCCCTTGGGAAGATGCTCCAGCATCACCCATGCAGTCCCTCAGGGTTATTCCACGCCTTTGGGGTTATCCCACTCATGGCTTTATCCCCATCTACTTCCAATTTTCTTCTCCCAGGTGCCACCCCATAAGGCAACAGCATTTTGTAGTCACTTTCAGCCCCTTTTACCTCCCCAAAATCCATCCCATCGCACCATCCCTTCTGCAAAGCCAAAACCCAGTGGCCAAATGCTTCGATGTCCTTTGGGGCTTTCTGAATCCCGGTCAGGCATTCCCATGGGAGCCTGCTTGGGGGCTGCACACACTGGAGCTTCTGCTGCCTTTTTTTATGCTCTAGTAGGAACACTTCGCATGTTTCCTCCCCCTGCTTCTGAAAATAGGAAGATTTAAGCTCCTTGCTGGGTTAGATGAGCAGGGATGCAACTCATTCGCTCTGCAATCTGGCAATATTTTCTCTATATTATGAATTATCCCAGGTACCCAGAGTCTTTATGTCTTCTGGTTTGAAATTTCTTTCCAAGAAGAGATTCTTTTCCTGAGTGTCCATCACTAAAACTACTTCCTTGCTTTTCTATTTTCTCTCCTTTTATATAGTATCTCTGCAAAACATTGCCCTAAAAATCTGATTTAAATGCCTTTCTGAATATCCAACCCGCCAGCCCCGGCTGGTATTTATTCTCCTTTTTTTTCCCTAACAAACTTCCGTATTTTTTATTCCGCTACCAGCAAAACCATCTTCCCAAATCTCAGCCCTGTTGGAAAACCATCTGGCTTTTCCCCTGCCTGGGTCTTCTGCGAGCAGCAGCTAATTACTCAAAAGGGTGGGCTGCGAAGGATTTTTGCATCATTGCAAGAATACAGCCCCTATTATTCTACATGCCATGCAGCCTTTTAGAGAATTAAAAAGGCATAACGAGAAACATCTTACCCTGCTCTGAAGGAAAATAAACTACGGTGAAGTTTCTCCGTTCATCTCAAAAGAAAATGCCAGGGTAATCCGAGACAGGGACCGGCTGGGAGGGAGGAAGGGAGGGAAGGAAGGAGGGAGCGAGGGGTACATGTGTGCACGTATATGTTTTCAAGAGATGAGATTTTGAAGATGCTGCTGGAACACCATTTAGAGCTCAGAGATTTTAACACAAAACACTGCTGAGGAGGCAACTTCAAGGACACGCTGAGTGGGAATCATTCAAAGTTTCATCGGGGAACTCTTTCTAAGACCAGGTTTTCCTCGCTGAATATGTACGTGAAGGGGGGTGGGATTTATACCATTATCCTGGACTTTTACCCTTCTCTCTATGCTAAAGCCTCCCACCAGCTCCCTTTCCCCTCCCTGCTCCTGCTTCCTTTCCCAAACTCATCCAAAATCCTTTGAAAAAGAGTTTAAAATATTCATGGAAAGAGAGGAGCAGAGACATCAGCTTTTACACAGAAGCTCGTGATTTTAAGGGCTGGAGCCGATGCGCACATCCATGGCGATGCCCTCCTGCCTGCTCTACTTATTCAATCCCGCTGGGAAAAATAGGGAAGAAGGAGGGGAGAAAAAGAAAAGAAAGAAAACAAAACAAGACCCAAATGAAAACCACATCGAGCCTCAAACAAGAGGAAGTTCAGTGTGGGATTCATTGTCTGCCTGAGCACCGAAATGAAGGGCTCAGCTTGTGCCGGGCACACAGTGCCCTCCAGAGACACATTGGGTTCTCCCTAAGGAGATGCTTTCCGAAAGGACCTGCAAAAAAGCCCTTTTTCCGTCCATATCTTTTTAAAATGTCTTTTCTTCTGGCTCAAATAGCAGAGGGTAGCAGTCAGCTCCAGAGCTTGCCCGCAGCAAGGCAGTCAGGGTATATTTAGGGTGGATGTACCTGGTGTTTGGGGCACCCAGTGTTCAGGGCACCCACATTTAGGGCACACTAAGTGAGGGACCCCCTGCTAACCCTGCACCTCCCGGCCTGCAGCACCTGCATCCCTTCAGGCCTTAAAGAAAGGGAAGATGCTCTGGGATGGAGCCACTCCTTTGCTTCAGAGCTTTGGGGTGAAGCACTCAAGGACCTGCTGGTGGCACAGAGGGGGACACTCGGGTACAAATTCCACTCAGGGCTCCTGGGTTTGCAACCTGCTCTAAAGCTGGTGCACATGGGTGCAGGATGGTGCTCCTGGGACAAAGGAGCTCACCCAGCCTTGGGGACAAGAAGTGGCACTGGAAAGCAGGATAGGGGAGGGATAACACCGGGCTGGCATCCCAGTTAGGCACAATTGGTATTTAATATTTTTTCAATAATAATAATAAGCCATAAACGAGCTCTTTTTCCCGCATCAGAATTAATTAATTTTCATTTTACCACTTTTTTCTAGCAAAGCAAAAAGAAGGGACAACTTTCCTCTTTCTGTCTAGAAAATGAGAGGGAAGTTTGTGAGAGAGGAAAGATACCGAGGAGGAGTAAGAAGAAACCAGCCTTTTTCAGAACTAGTGTTTCTAGCTTTGGGAAGTTTGATTGGGAAGTTTGCATTGGGAAGTTTGCATTGGGAAGTTTTCCATTTCTCTTAAGGACGTGTGGAACAAAGCTGAAAGGAACATGGCTCATTTGCTATCAAAAATGATTCATCCTGTTTCCAACAGCACCAATCTGCTTCTATGACCTTATGATTAAGAGAAAACAGAATAAATTGGTATTTCACTCATGGATGAGGTGGGGTGATCCTGGCTCTGAATATTTTCCATCTACTGAAACACTCACTGATGGTTTCTCTAGACCACCATTAGGATCACTGAGTTACAAGGAGATTTTCCTATTCCACTTGCAGAATTCAGTTTTCTTTTAAGGAAAACTACCTTAAAACCCCAAAATCAATCCATGCTCCCAGTTAAAAACCAGGGAAAGAAATTCATACCCAGTTTGAGCTACATTCAGGTTTTTTTAAGGTGGCAAAACCCATCTCAATGCATAAAATAATAGCCTGGATTTATGATGGGAACAGGAATCAGTAGCTTCAGCAATAGCAAGATGCTTCATGGGGTGCCCCATTGGGCTAGCTGGGGATCCTAGTACAGGACAACTGGGTGGCAATGCCCCCCTTCTGCATCCTCTGCTCCTGTTTGCAAGCAGATCCATCCATGCGTATTAAATATCCAGGGTGATGAGGCCCCAGAAGAAAAAAAACCACTTTGCAAAGGGGTGGTTTTGAGCCCTGGATGGAACCATATCAGATCTCCAGAGCTGGCAAGCAGCGTGGGGAGGAAGTTGTTAACATTTTGATATGAGAAGGTTCCTGCTCATCCTTTCAGCCCCCGCCGTGCCCCTCGCCATTCAAGCCAGGCACGTGAACAGTTACGGTGACGAGCACAAAACCTTTGCACAAAACACCGCAGAGTGACCCAGTAGCTAAAAGCTCATTTGCATCCATTAAGAAGCCTGAGCCAAGTTCAGAGCTATTAGCACAGACCTGCTCCCCCTCCTCCCCGTCCCCCTTACCTGCCCTATGAAAGGTCCCTCTCTCCGGCTGAAGCTCAAGGGATCGCGCTGGGCTTGACACCTATCAAGTGACAGAGAGAATAATTCACTCTGAAACAGGATGCATCCCCAGGGCCAGGTGCTGAGGCCTCCAAACAGGCTGCTCCACACCAGTCTGGGAGGCTTTGCTCCTCCGGGAGAGGTATGGATGTGTCCAAGCACTTCCAGCTCGGCCCATGGAGTCGGGGAACGGGGTGGCCATTCCTAGAATGAGGAGGGGAATGATCAGGGATTTTATTCCCCTCCTTGCCTTCTGATGAGCAATGGGGTTTAAAACTCGGAGAGATGGGGTATCTGTGTTGGTGTAAGTTTAGCACGCAAAGAGCACGTTTATTTGCATCTGCGAGCATCCCCTATCTCCTTTGAAGGTCTCCAGGAGTGCTGAGATGCTCTATGGGACACTTTCCCAGAGAGGTTTCCCCATGAGAAGCTCACCTCTTTCTCCAAAGGAACATCTCAGTAGCATCCCAACAAGTCCTCCTTAGCTCTTGGTAAACTCCTCACCCAAGATAACCTTCAACATGAAATCAGTGCCCTAAAGCTTCCTACACTTGAAGCTTCTACATTGGAGCCTCCTAATGATGAAGATGAGGAAGATCCTAATGAGGGATCATGGGCAGCAAATCTACATGCAGCTCATGGGGAGCATGTTTGTGAGTGCCATCGCTACTGTGGCAGCCTCAAAGGATGTTGCACGACTGGCTACAAACACCTTGTGTCTGCATCACCAACTCATAATGTGTGTGCACAAGAGGACGGACCCATGGACACAAGGATGAGGGATGGGGATTGCCACCGGTGGTCCCCACTTAGGCTTAGCACCACACGATGCTCACAATGCACAATGTGACAGCCCAGAGATGGGTTGTGGCTTCCAGGGATGGATCCCAACACTCAAAGCTGCTGTAAAATCTCCAGGACGCTGGACATCCTTCTCTGCCTCGCATTGTCTACCTCTCACACTAGACGGTTCTCATTAAGCCCCGCAATTGATCTCCTGTCTTTAAAGGAAACAAGAAAGAAGGAACAAACTAAAAGGGATCCTCCTTCCTTCAGCCCAGGGGAACAAATCTGGCTTTAATTTCTTTTCCTTTTGTCATTCCAGTCAGGGATTTCACTTTAATGACACTGCCTTCCCCATTCCTCTTCTTCTGCTCTTCGAGAAACAGGAAAATACCCCCTTGTGATTTCTATGTTTCCTCCCTTTGTTCTCCATGCCGCTTCTCTGATCTATGAAAGGACTTTTCTTTCCCTATATCTTTCTTGTTGGGACCCCCAAAAAGTGGTTGTCCCCACCCCAGAGTTCAGAAGAACCACTCTGTGGCTTGCTCTGATGTTTCTGCCTGGCACTAAATAGCTCCTCTCCCATGGGAAGGTGCTGGAGGACCACACTTTTGGAGCTATCCTTTGGGAAGGGGCTTCTAATTCATGCTACTGAATTGCTTTGATTTCCAGTAATGGGAGAAAATCCACTCCAGCATCCAGTATAACTCATACCCAAACAGTAGGAGGAGGCTGACAGACTGATCCACTGGGATTAACCTCTCCAACACATTAAATCCTGCACAGCAGTGCTGTGGAAGACCCAGGAGAAGTGGTAAAAGTCACCTCCTACCCCTGACTTGTGGGGAGACTCTCAGTAGCACAAATCACAGTGGTGCACACGGAGGACCCTGTGCTGTCCGAGGGAGCGTGATGATGATACCAGGATATGAAAAGCAGGATTTAGGGGTTAAGGAGAGAAGGGGCATGGAGCATAATGGTTTTTATATCAGAAAATGAGACCAAAACAATGTCTTCTTAAGCAGAAAATGAGACCAAAATATGTTCTTTCATTTGGCATATGCATCAAGAAGTTATTAAAAGGGACTGGTTAAATATCTCATTAATGAAGATGAATGATGCCTCAGATTTGTTTTTAAACAGTTCAAAGCAGGTTTTTCTTCCTGACCTCCCAAAGTGTGTGTGTGGAGGGGGATCTCAATGGCTTAAATCATTCCTTTTTCCCTCTTTTTAAAGCAGCTTAAACTGATTTCAGTGCTGGAGCTGCTGCTGCACACCCTGGGAGGGAGAGATCAGGCTGGGACATGAGAACATCAGTTTGCCGAGTGCACAAACACATCAGGGATCCCGGGGGCTGCTCTGCAAATCTCACACATGAGATGTTTATAGCTGGGACTGAACAAGCTTCCTCCTGCTAGAAAGCACATAAGAGAGCCTGGGAAGAAGCAGTCCCAGGGAATGAGGCACCTCATCCCCCTAAAAGCCACAGCTGAACCTTCCCCAGATGGCAATCTCTGAAGGATGCAGGTTGTCCCACCATTATGTTCACCATCCCCTGGTCACCACCACTATGTTCATCATCCCACGGCCCAGGTGTCCCAGCCTGGAACACCACGCCTTGTCCTGGGGACCAGGTCAGATGAGGTGTCTGCCTGAGCTCTCATTCACATGTCAAACCCCAAGGCTGCTCCATGAATCCCAAAAACCCCCAAATAAAAAGTATCCCAGCGCCTGGAAAAGTCAGGGACGGGAGGGAGCGGAGGGCAGGGGAGGAGCATGTTTTCAGATTGGTTTTTGATACACAGCCTAAACTAAGGCCCAGAGGAGCTTCTTTTAAGAATGATTGCATTAAAATAGCCCTCTCCATTACACAGACACTAATAGAGGCTCAGTGCATTATTTCTATCAAAGTGCAATTTGCATTTACAAAGGGGTCCCGGGAAGTGATGGATGGGGAAGGAATGGAGAAAGGCTTGTAAAGCCGAGCGTGCTCATCTTGGAGTAACTTTCAAGCACAAGGCAGTTTTTCTTACACCTTCCCCTCCAAAGAAACTCGTGACGTCTGCTTAAATGAACATTCAGGCTCTCGCCTTTCACCCCACAGCCCATCAATAAAAGCTGGAGGAGCGGAGGAGAGGGGATATTCATTTATCTTCATTAGGACTCTGGCCAGCTCCTCTGATCACCACGTCGGCGTCGCCGGGAAGAGAAAAAGCTACTGTTCCTTTCCCTGGCTTCCCTGCCCACACATGCACGTCCCACCACCAGGCTTGGAAGCACCTCAGGGTGGTGGGATCCCACTCAGCATCTGCCCCAGCCAAAGGAAAAATGGGATGTGGGGGGTATTCCCCTTTTCTCTTTCTTCCAGGAGAAGACTGGGCAGCAAGGGAAGAGTGAAGGAAAAGGCAAATGAATGTCATGAGATACCCATCAGTGGAAGCAGATGAAAGAGGACGGGAACCCTATTAGGCAGAAGATGAAATGGGTGGTATCTGGCTTGAATATCTTAAAGGGGTGCTATCTGGCCTGAAAGCTCAGCCTCCATCACCAGTCTCCACTTTACCTTCTTGCATTAGGTGCTTAGAGGCCTGCTTCTGCTTTGGGAGAGGTATTTCACCCTCCCTGCCCTGCTCAAGGTTGCCTACCATGGATAGGCAGAAAAACCCCCTCCTTCAAAGCCCTCTATGAACCCTTCTGGGATGATGAGGAACAGAGCCACCACCTCCTGCTGTGCTCAGAGATGTCACACAGTCATCTCTGGGATATCACACAGTTGTCACTGGATGCTCTCCTACCTCTCCCCATGAAGGATGCTCCTGGGAGCCAAGTACTGCCAGTCAAGTACTTATGGAATGAACAGAGACCTTGATCCTAAGTCACTCACCAGGCACCAGCCCCAGCAGGAGATGACACAGTGTGGAGGAAGGGGTGATTCTTTCCCTTTTGGCCCTGGTGTGACCAAAGGAGGGCCAGCTCCTGCTCTGGCCACCATAAGAAGCACCAAAGCCCCCTCTGCTTCACCATCCCCACTCATATCTCAGCCTTGTTCACCACCAGCAAACACACCCTGAAAAGAAAAAAACCCAAGAACAGAGCTTGTGACTTCTGGCTCTAAAGATGATGGATTGAAGAGCAGTGTTGCTCTCACAGCATTTTACAGGTTTCTCCAACAGCAGCTTTTCTGCTTCACAGGCAGTTATTGCCTCTATTTTCTCTCTGTTTTATGGGATTAACAACCATATCACCTCTGCCCTTCCTAACCTACTGTTCTGCCTGACAACCACCTCTCCTGCCTAATTGCCCAACTGACATCATTAAGTCACAGACATCCTTGACCAGGACCTGGCTTGAAGTGTGCTCTATTCTGGACCTCCAGGAAGGTTCACATGCTTGAAAACGTGTCCAACTCCACTCAGAGAAGGTGCTTGGCAGAAAATACTGCTTCTTCCCAAGGCCCACCTCGGGCCTCCAGAAATGGGAAAGAGCACACAAATTCAGTTCTCTTACAGTTCATCTGCCCTTGTGACTGGAGCTGGTTTGAGCATCTCACTGTTTCGTGAAGTGCTGCAGAAAAGATGTATACAAGGGCGTTCAGCTGCTTCCATTCTAGCCATCACTCAATGCATAGAATCACAGAATCAACTGTGTCGGAAAAGACCTTGAAGGTGATCAAGTCCAGCTATTAACCCAGCACTGCCAGGGCCACATCTACATGGTTTTTGAACACTTCCAATGATGGTGATTCCAGCCCTGCCCTGGGCAGCGTGCTCCAGTGCTTGACAACAGTTTCAGGGAAGGAATTGTTCCTCAGCTCCATCTAAACCTGCCCTGGTGCAGCTTGAGGCCGGTTCCTCTTGTCCCATCCCTTGTTCCTTGGGAGCAGAGCCCAGCCCCTCCTGGCTCCATCCTCCTCTCAGGCACTTGCAGGGAGCGATCGGGTCCCCCCTGAGCCTTCTCTTCTCCAGACTGAACCTCCCAGGTCCCTCAGCCGTTGCCCATCACACTTGGGCTCCAGGCCCTAAGCATCTGAAAGCTTATTCTTGTTTGCTGCCTTCCCTCCCATCCCAGCACAGAGCAGCTCTATCAAACCACAGCAGTTTTCCACTCCCAGCCCCAAGCAGCATTACTTTCTTCCTTTTCTTTTCCTGTTTGCCGATGGAGGAGCATGTTTGACCAAAGGCGGACAATGCGTAAAGAGCTGGGAGTAGCTATCTCCGACCAAGACTGACCTTCATCCCCGTGGTCATGCTCCTGCTGGAAGCCCCAGCAACCTCCCCACGCATGGTGCAACTCTCTGCCAGCGTGGCTGCACCTTGCTCAGAAATCCAGTGTGCTCTGTGGTACCCTCTGTCTGCTACACAACATATGGGACGGCTCTCCACATCCCATGCTCAGGTCCTGCTGCCTTATGGGTGAGTATAGTCATGGGCATTGCAGCAGATAAGAGCAAACTCCTCCTTATTCTGCTTTCTGGGATATTTCCTTGTATATGGTGGTCTTCAGCTCATGCCAACCTACTCTTGGTTAGGTGATAGCCCCCCATTGCATTGACTACACAAACTATATTGTTAAGGCAAGTCTCAGTTGCCCACAGAGAGTTATGAAGTAGTGTTTGAGGTGCTCAGGGTATCCAAGTTGTCCATATGGAGCCGATGATAGCAGCTCAGCATCCCTGGGAGAGTTGCATCCTCCTTGAACAACAGCTGGAGGGCTGGTGGGCTCCCCAGCTCTCTAAAACTGGTACTGGCCTCATATTTGCAGCTGAATCGCATCTCTGCTTTTAGGGGTGGGAGTCTGGAAGCTGAATCTTGCCCAGTGTTCAGCTGGAACCCACTTACTGGGGACAGGCAAACCCCTCATTGATGTTACTGGGATAAGGCTGGAAGGATTGCAAGGGCAATCTCATTGAGGGAGCCCAGATTCCATAAGCAGTGCAGTAAACTGCTTAGTTCCTAATTTTGTCAAAGAAAAATGCATGTTGTGGAGGACTCATGGGAAGAGGGGATGAGGATGCTGCTGTGTCTGCAGCAGCAGAACTGCTTTAAGAACGCCTGCTCCCAGCTGACTTAGCCACAAGATTGACACGATCTGGGTTTGAACAAACAAGAAAGAAAACCTTAAAGCAGTGTTTAAAACCACTCCGTTATCAGATTGTTTTGTTGAACCAGCTTGCATCCTTACTATTGACAAAGAAGAAGCTCCCAACACCTCTCAACCCCAAAGCTGGGAAGACCTGAGCTGCCTTCTCCACAGCGCTGAGCACAGTTCAAATCCCTCCAGATGCATTTTCCTGTCATGGCATTCAGCCCATTGCTGACTCCAGATCCATGCAGAGGTTCCCATGCAGCATCCACTCCAGCACAAACCACTCCCAACTCATTGGTCCTCCCTCTTCTCAAACCTCCATGGATGGAGACACTGCTCCACTACAGCCCCCGACACAAATCCCTGTCCTCACCATAGAGGAATGTTCCTCCTAAATTCAACCTCTCTGGATGTAATTTAAGCCAATTACCTCCTGTCCCATTCCTGGTGAACAGGGAGAACAGTTGATTCCCTTCCTCTTTCCAGAAGCCTGTTACATATTTGTAGACTATTATATAGATTTCCTAAACTAAACAACTGCAATCCTTTTGATCTTCCTTCCTTGGCCATGATTTCCAGTCCTTCAGTCTCTTTTGCAGCCCAACACCAGACTGTTGCCAACCAGTCTGTGTCCTTCCAGCACTGCAGCCCACAGATTTGGGCTCAGAGGTCCCAACAGCACCAAGCTGGAGAGGGAGGCTGGATGCTTGGGCCATGCCCAGCAGAACCAAGCTCACACATTCCATTTCCTATCACTTTTTGAAGAGGCAAACGGATTCTCAGTGAGCATCAGTTCTTCCCAGCTCTACCTGGGCATAGCACTACCCAGATGCAGATGCACTCAGCTTTCCTTGGGTGCAGTTTTCCCAATGGGGTGGGGAAAGCAGCCTTAAAAAATACTTAGAAGGAAGCCAAGCAACTAACTAAGGTGTGTCTCAAAGCCCAAGACATCCTTTAGTCACCAGCTTATCTATCCGGGAACAGGGTCAGGGTGACTCCGGGGTTAAGGATGTCCCACGTCACATTCACCTGCTTTCTAGTAGTCCTTGGAGGGGGAGATCATAAAAGATTGTCCACTAGATGACTAGGAAAACAAACATAAGTACAATAAACCAAAAACCAAGGAAGAAAAGCCAAAAATCCAGGAAGAATTCAGTCCCCTCTGCAGCAAGGAACTTCCTCGGCAAAATTCCAGCATGCAAATCCCGCCCGCCCATCCCACCTCCCCAGCAGACAGGCAGATCCAAAGTGCCGTGTAAGCACGAGGGTTTTATGAGGAATGGCATGGGAAGAGGAGCAGCAGACAGCTCGGGCAGCCTCGGATGGCGACGGAGACTTCTTCCGTGCCAGTTGATACACGCACTGCTGGGTCCCGGGTTTTGGTGGGTGGGAAGCATGGGAAGAGCCAACTGAGCCCCATCAGTTGATGGAAAGATGAGGGCTTCTTGTCTTTGCTGTCAGGAATTAGGCCTTTCCCGGTGACAATATCAGCTGCTGCAGACATGACCCTTCATCAGCAAAAATAAGCATCTTGGATAAAGAAAAATAATTAAAAGTGATGCTAGTGTAAATTAATATGAATGGCTGCAATTAGAATTAATTACTATCACTGAGGTATTCACGGCTGCATGGTTGGTAACTGTCCAAGCTGTAAAGACTGGAGCTGTAGGTTTGAGCCTGGTTGCTCATGTCTGAGCTGCAGAAGCACTGTGGTTACATCCGCACCAACACAACGGACGTGTTTGGGATCATCCTCCAGCCAAGGACAAGTCTTTGCCCATTGAATTGACCTCCTCAACCTGCCGAAACAGGGTGGCCACATCCAACCTGCCTGTTGGGAAGGGTCTAGGGCCAGGCACACTCCTGAGCCATGCCTGGGAATTACTTGGGTGAGTGCTAATAATTTAACAGGGAGGATAATTGGTGTCTGAACCCGGGAACTGTTTAATTTGCTGGGATAGACACAGCCTCAGGGCTTTCCATGCAGCCCTACCCCGGGAAAGCATCCCAGAGGCTTGAAAGCACTCGAGCAGGTGTGAAATGTTTTCCTGTGTTAGGCTGAAGGGATTGGTCTTTAGGTGAAGTCTGTGGTGGAGAAATCTTGCCCTGGTAACCCCAAAAGGCCAGTCCTGACGTATACTGTGCTCAGTGTCCAACGCCAGGCTGGGTTTTCACCCTCATGCACTCCTTCCAGCACCTTAGGGCCAAACCCCAGAGAGATGCTATCTACCCCTGCATGCCACCACATGTGTGCAGGAGCCTGCAGACAAAGCTCACAAACCTCTCCTGAAGTCAGGAAACACTGGAGCCAGGCAGGAAAGCTGCGACTTCACCCCTCCTGGGGTCTGGATGTGTGGGATCATCCCAGGATGGGGATTTTCTGCCTGTGTAGGCACCACAGGGAAGCTTTGGATACTGAGATGTCCAGAACATGACCCTGAAGGGTATGTGTATCCCAGTCTGCCCTTGGGGATGAGCTGGCTTTGCATCCCTTCTGCCATGTTGACAGCAGAGTTGTCTTCTCCCAAGCAATGATGGAGAAGGGGGAGTTTCGTCTGAAACAGAAACGAATGCACAGTGCGTGGCTGAGCTGCTGGGTCTGCTGGTGAGATGAAACAGCTCAGGAGGGTGGGAAGTCAAACTTACGCAGAGCTGGATCCATTGCTTCCTTGGAAGCTGGTGGTTCCTGTGGAGAACAAAGAGCATCCCAACCAATGCTGCCCACATCGCTTCCGCACACCAAGAGCTTGCTCCAAGCTGCATCACAGCTCTGGGGGACTTCTGACCAGGCACTTAGCAATAAAATACAGGTTGCATATGTGCATCATCCCTGTCTGCACTCACCCCTTAACCTGGTAAGGCTCTCATCCTCCTGACAGTACATGCTATCTGTATGTAGCATGTACAGGTAGCGTGAAGCCCAGCTGTGCTGTGTGCTCCTACCTGTAAATCCCTGTTGAGATACTTCCTTCCACCACCAATTTTGAGATGAACACCACATTCCCAGCTGCTTTAGTCATGAAGTATCCAAAGGGATCTGAACCCTTACACCAGGTATGAAGAGGCTATAATCTTCTCTCCAGCCCCATGCTGGGCATGTTTTGCAACAAGACTCCAATCCCACCAAGGAAGTTAATTCCCCAGCCAAGTTTTGCACCTCTCAAGCAATTGCCTTTCCATAGCGAGGCAAGAAGACTCCTTGAAGCAGGTTATCTCTCAGCGGGACACAACAGACTGTGATGGGGTAGGGAGTATGGGTTGAGTATCACAGACACACACAGTGCTTAGCCTAGGGCCTCAGGCTGTTGCCCCATGCTCTGTTCCACCTCCTGTCAATAGTCTGATGCAAACCCACCTCTTTCCAATCACAGTGACTACAGCCTACCTTATATCCTGTCCTCCATGCAGATGGGTATAGGTGGACATATCCCAGACTGTGCCTAGGAAGAGGCACGCATGAGAGCTGAAGGGATTTCACAGCACAAGCTGTGATGCTAAGGCCAGAAGCAGGTTCTCACCAGATAAACCTACAGATTTCTACCTCCAGTAGCCACATTCCAACAGAAGTCAGCCCAGATGCACACTGCCAGAAGCTGCTACAGGCTTTTCACATAGTATTCTGCCTTCTCATGAGCCATGGAGCCAAGGGCAGGAAAGGACACAGTGAAGATAAAGTTTCAGTCATATCAGATATGACTGAAAGCCTGAGGAGCATCAGCCAGGGTCTTCCTCTTTACAGCCCATTGTTACATGCCCAGGAACCACCAACAGCAAATTCAGACAACAACTATGGGGTGCCCAGTGATCTCTCCCTTATAAAGCAAATCTCACTGCCTCAAAAAGCCCCAAAGCTGTGCTGCAATGAGCAGGAGAAGCTTCAGGTGGGGTTGGGGATGCAGAGGGAGGAGCATCCACTGGTGAAGCCAATTGCCCATACCTCAGGTGGGCAATATCAAGGATATTCACCTGAAGGACACTTTTCCTCCTTCTATGGATCTTTTCTAATCTGAGTCATGATGCTGTGGAGAAGTGAAAGAGCATAAGGCAGGAAAGTTGGGAAGACCTGTCCAAACATGACAGCTTAAAAGCTGCTGCCCATCCTTCCTTGGATAGAATCATAGAATCATAGAATAGTTTGGGTTGGAAAGCACCTTAAGATCATCCAGTTCCAACCCCCCTGCCATGGGCAGGGACACCTCACACTAAACCATGGCATCCAAGGCTCTGTCCAACTTGGCCTTGAACACTGCCAGGGATGGAGCATTCACAACCTCCCTGGGCAACCCATTCCAGTGCCTCACCACCCTCACAGTAAAGAATTTCTTCCTTAGATCCAATCTAAACTTCCCCTGTTTCAGTTTGAACCCGTTACCCCTTGTCCTGTCACTGCAGTCCCTGATGAAGAGTCCATCCCCAGCATCCTTGTAGGCCCCTTCAGATACTGGAAGCTGCTATGAGGTCTCCACGCAGCCTTCTCTTCTCCAGGCTGAAGAGCCCCAACTTTCTCAGCCTGTCTCCATACAGGAGGTGCTCCAGCCCCTGATCATCCTCGTGGCCTCCTCTGGACTTGTTCCAACAGTTCCATGTCCTTTTTATGTTGAGGACACCAGAACTGCACACAATGCTCCAAGTGAGGTCTCACGAGAGCAGAGTAGAGGGGCAGGATCACCTCCTTCGACCTGCTGGTCACGCTCCTCTTGATGCAGCCCAGGATACGGTTGCTTTCTGGGCTGCGAGCGCACACTGCAGCCGGCTCATGTTCATTTTCTCATCGACCAACACCCCCAAGTACTTCTCTGCAGGGCTGCTCTGAATCTCTTCTTTGCCCAACCTGTAGCTGTGCCTGGGATTGCTCCGACCCAGGTGTAGGACCTTGCACTCGGCATGGTTAAACTTCATAAGGTTGGCATCAGCCCACCTCACAAGCGTGTCGAGGTCCCTCTGGATGGCATCCCTTCCCTCCGGCGTATCAACCGAACCACACAGCTTGGTGTCATCGGCATCTTGCTGAGGGCGCACTCAATCCCACTGTCCATGTCACCAACAAAGATGTTGAACAAGAGTGATCCCAACACCGATCCCTGAGGGACACCACTCGTTACTGGTCTCCAGCCAGACATTGAACCATTGGATAGATAAGAACAGAAACATACTTTGAGATCCAGTCATCTACCAGGCTCTGTCCTGGAAAACCCGTGGCTTTGGCTTGTGAAGAGGCTGGTGAGGAAGAGTGAAAGCTCAGTGCCAAAGATCTGGAGACGAGAAGAGCCAAGTGCTGCCTTCAGTTGGGGCATTTGCACCTCGTGGTGGAGAACTTGACCAGAGATGCAAATGATAGTGGTGGGATGGGGCTGTAGAGCATTGCTTATACTCCGCACAGCCCTGGGGCCATCACAGCTTCAGCCTTAAAAGGAGAGAGTAATGAAAAAGATGCAAGTTCAGATTCTGTCCAGGTCTACATATGACTTGTTCCCTACTGTCAGTGGCTGTCTGGCCCTGCTGGAATGGTTTTGTTACTAGGACTGTGGATGGAAGAGAAACAGGATCATAGAATGACAGAGTGGTTTGGGCTGGAAAGGACCATAAGATCATCCAGTTCCAACCCCCTGCCACGGGCAGGGACACCTTCCACTGGAGCACCTTGCTCCAAGCCCCTGTGTCCAACCTGGCCTTGAGCACTGCCAGGGATGGGGCAGCCACAGCTTCTCTGGGCACCCTGGGCCAGCGCCTCAGCACCCTCACAGTAAAGAACTTCTCCCTTATATCTAACCTGAACTTCCCTGTTTCAGTTGGAACCCGTCACCCCTTGTCCTGTCGCTACAGTCTCTGATGAAGAGTCCGTCTCCATCATCCTTGCAGCCCCCCTTCAGATACTGCAAACTGCTCTGAGGTCTCCACGCAGCTTCTCTTCTCCAGGCTGAACAGCCCTGATGTTCTCAGCCTTTCTTAGATGGGTGTTCCTTGCACTGGATCAACAAGTGCCTGGGGCCACCAAGGCAGATGAAAGCAGGTCCTGCCACTTCACCGAGGACCGTAAGCGAGGAGCGTGTCTCTGCCCCCCCTCAAAGAGCGAGCAGACATCTGCAGTGGGCCGGCTAATGAATACAAACGACTGCCCCGTGCCCAGCCGGGGGGTCTTTAACACTTCACACGTCTTGGTGACATTGAGTAATCATCTCCCCAAGCCTGCCCGGGCAGCCCCTCCATCCCACGGCGAGTGGCGCGGAGATGAATGACTGCCGAGGAGACACGGCATCGCAACCATTTGTCATCCACAGCGTTGCTTAACCTTTCGTGAGCAAATCAGATTTCCCTGCCAGCGTCCCGGGCTCCGTACCTGCATTAAGTATTGCTGGGTCAGGGAGGGGCAGCCGTGATTTATGCCTTCTCCCTGCTAATCAGATTCTGGGGCAGGCAGATATTGATGGGCGCCTGCCTTTGATCCATGGCTCTCGTGAGCCTTCATTCAATTACTGCCCCACAGAATGCAATTAGCAAGGCTGTGAAGCCACGTGGGCCTCATAATCATGGCGCAGAGTGAAGATGAAGGGGCTGTCACCAGGAGGAATGCCAACCCGGTTCCACCTGGGGATCAGATGCACTGAGGTGTGTTGGGACAAAACCCTGAGGAAGCATCAAGGAGGAAAGGAGAAATGTCCTCTTTACCCCAAGCAGTCCTATCTTGCTTCTTCCCCATTGAACAGCATCACCACAATGCTCCCACAACCCTAGCTGCCATCTGGCTTGACCATCACCTATTAGAACAGGCTTTCCCAGGAAAGTGGTGGAGTCACTGTCCCTGGAAGTGTTCACAAACCATGTAGATGTCCAGCTGGAGACCAGTAACGAGTGGTGTCCCTCAGGGATTGGTGTTGGGACCGGTCTTGTTCAACATCTTTGTTGGTGACATGGACAGTGGGATTGAGCGCGCCCTCAGCAAGTTTGCCACTGACACCAAGCTGTGTGGTTCGGTTGATACGCCGGAGGGAAGGGATGCCATCCAGAGGGACCTTGACACGCTTGTGAGGTGGGCTGATGCCAACCTGATGAAGTTTAACCATGCCGAGTGCAAGGTCCTACACCTGGGTCGGAGCAATCCCAGGCACAGCTACAGGTTGGGCAAAGAAGAGATTCAGAGCAGCCCTGCAGAGAAGGACTTGGGGGTGTTGGTCGATGAGAAAATGAACATGAGCCGGCTGCAGTGTGCGCTCGCAGCCCAGAAAGCAACCGTATCCTGGGCTGCATCAAGAGGAGCGTGACCAGCAGGTCGAAGGAGGTGATCCTGCCCCTCTGCTCTCGTGAGACCTCACTTGGAGCATTGTGTGCAGTTCTGGTGTCCTCAACATAAAAAGGACATGGAACTGTTGGAACAAGTCCAGAGGAGGCCAGGAGGATGATCAGGGGCTGGAGCACCTCCTGTATGGAGCCAGGCTGAGAAAGTTGGGGCTGTTCAGCCTGGAGAAGAGAAGCTGCGTGGAGACCTCAGAGCAGCTTCCAGTATCTGAAGGGGGCCTACAAGGATGCTGGGGATGGACTCTTCATCAGGGACTGCAGTGATAGGACAAGGGGTAACGGGTTCAAACTGAAACAGGGGAAGTTTAGATTGGATCTAAGGAAGAAATTCTTTACTGAGAGGTTGGTGAGGCACTGGAATGGGTTGCCCAGGGAGGTTGTGAATGCTCCATCCCTGGCAGTGTTCAAGGCCAGGTTGGACAGAGCCTTGGATGCCATGGTTTAGTGTGAGGTGTCCCTGCCCATGGCAGGGGGGTTGGAACTGGATGATCTTAAGGTGCTTTCCAACCCTAACTATTCTATGATTCTATGAGGCCCTCAGTGCCATGGGTTAGTGGTGGCCTTGGCAGTGCTGGGGAATGGTTGGACTTGATGATCTTAAAAGTCTTTTCCAACCTATTTGATTCTATGATTCTATGACTGTGACTGCTCTGCCGCCGTCTTACTCCCTGCATGACCCAGCTTCACATCCCAAATCCGATTGCTCCACCTCCCGTGTCTTCCTGCTCGCATTTCTTCCCTTGTACGTAATGCTCTGTGCTCATTCTTCTTGGATTCCATCCAGTCTTCTTGCCAGGGGAGGTGCAATCCCTTCCCTAGATGCTTCATCTCCCTCACCCTCCCTTATCGTGGGTCGTGCTATCTCTGGGCTATCTGTTCCTCTCCCTTCTCATATTTGTTTATCTGCTCTAACAACCTCCTTCACCTGTGCTTCCTGGGCATGTGATGACAGATGTCTCTATCAGCTTCCTTCCTCCACTTTTGCTTTAAACTCTTCAGTCCTGCAAACTTTGGTGGTCCTTCTGCTCCACTGTCCATCTGCCTACTTGTTCCCTGCTCTCAGGGGTGGGAAGAAGTTCCTTGAAGATGGCCATAACCTCTCATCCATCTCACACAATCTTCTCTATCCTGCCAGACCTGCTTTTGACCCATGGCAGAAGAAACCCTCCACACTGCAACCACATCACCATTGATGGGATCATGGTGATGTCAACTGGGAAGAACTGAACAGCATGATGAGCTGAGTGAAGGGAGGAGGGTGAGAGCTGTTAGAGCAATGTGCAGGGTCATGCATCAAGCAAAGAGGCCTTCACCTTAAAATGGCCAGCGAGAAGAAAGACCTGAATGAGATGGTCATGATCTACAACAAAGCAATTCTGTCATAGCACTGAAAAAGGGTGTTCAGTATCTAGTGAGACATTTTCAGTTGAGACAGTGAAGCATTAATGCCCATGTATGTGTTAGTCTTGGTAGCTACTTGTCCCCTCTGTTGACAGAAGGGCTTAGATGGAACCATGGATGGGAGATGGGAAAGGGCAGCCAGAAAACAGAGGGGGACAGGGAGTCTTTAGACTCCTAAGCAGGGAAAGCTCCAGCTGATTTCTCTCTACACGCATTCAAAAGAGACAACACCAAGGAGGGTGAAAGAGCTAATAAAGCTGAACAAGAGCTGATGCAAAAGCAAGCGCAAACTGGTCTCAAACACACACTGGTGGGATATGGGACATGGGACAGAGACTTTTAGGTAACTGAGAAGTGGGATGCTGGAAAGGCTTCCAAATAGGAATCCAGGAACAAAGTCCTCACTCATTCAAAGTGGGGATTTAAACACAACTGATACCAGTTTAACACCACAGGACCTAATGGAATCAACCCAATACCTCCAAGAAGCAGACTCCAGGCAGAGGGTTCAAGATCTGATGTGAGCCCACTTTGAGCAGTCTTCCCCTTCTTGTCTGCAGGGACCTACATCTGAACTAAGTCAACCTTTGGAGCCAGCGAAGAGAAGGGAACGTCTGGGCCATCATTATCTGGTGTTCAACCCATTGTGGGTTTGGTTGGGAAGGTTTTGGCTCTCCTGCAGTCTCCTGCCTGCAGCCACCACCCAGACTCAGGGTTCAGC
This sequence comes from Psittacula echo, assembly GCF_963264785.1. Lineage (NCBI taxonomy): Eukaryota > Metazoa > Chordata > Aves > Psittaciformes > Psittacidae > Psittacula > Psittacula echo. The sequence continues at coordinate 1,275,445 of NC_137735.1, forward strand.
CATCACCCAGCAGGGTTTTCTTTCTTCTTGCATTTGCTGTAGCTGTTTCCCAAGGAGTTGAATCCCAAACCCACAAGCAACCACAAGCAGGGAGGGTTTTTTTCCTCCTTATTTTCTTCGAGGCAGGCCAGACAAATACTTTACAACAGATATTCCTGAGCATTTATTTCCTCCTGTCTCTGTCCCTTCTTGCCTTCACCTTGATTTACCTCTTAACCTCCTTCCTTGATGAGATTGGCTGAGGTTGCAGGAAAGTGAAGTTGTCAGATAAGCCTGTCTCCAGCCTATGGGATTTTCCTCCTTAAGGAAGTCAGCTTCAGCAGCCCCAGGAATGGAGCTGCCATGGGACACAATGAGGCTTGGGACTGGAAGATGCCATCATCAAGCCGTGGGTTTGCTGTCTCATACACATACAGGATGGTCATCAGTCTGCATGGTCAGCACCCTCAGTACAGATCTGCATGGTGTCACCCTAGAAAGGAGTCACAGAGTGGGAACTGAGCAGTAGGGAACTGTTGGACCAGTCCTAGTACTGACAGTGTCAACCAGGATGAGCATAAGCCCACAGTGTCCTTACAAGCACATCTGGGAACTGTGTTCAGCTTGGACAGTAAGAAGGTCATCACTGGGAGAGTGGTGCAGCCCTGAGACAGGCTATGGAGAAGAGGGAGATATCCATCCTTTGGAGGTTTTGCAAGACTTGGTCACACGAAGCCACAGCCACCTTGATCTAGTGCTAGGAATGGTCCCGCTTTGGGCAGGAGACTGGTCTAGAGACCTCCAGAGGTCCTGTCCCACAGGAGAGGGCTGGAGCAACTCTAGGTCCAAGCATGTTAAGGCCCGGCAGACCCCACAACTCAACACTGATGGCAACAACCCAACCAGAGTTGCCATTGGCCTCCATCCCATCTCTGCAGGGAGCACAAGGCAACATACCACTGCACGGAGGTGTTAGATGCAGAAACAGTGCCCTGCAGAAGACACAAAAAACGGCAAACTATTTGAAAGACGAGAAAACAAGGCATGGACAACCAACAGGAGCAACCCAAGAGCCCAGGGCAAGCTCCCTGCATCTACCCAGGGACACGGCATCAGGCCAGGGTGTGAGCAGAGATGTGGGGCTGCATCTCACCCCTTTGGCTGCACTGTCCCAGCTTGCTCTTCTTCAGAGATGCCTGGGCATGTCCCTGGGGAGGGTTGGCACAGAGACAGCTGAGGGGTTCTGAGGTGCCACTCTGCTATGGTGAGGTTTGGCCCTGCTTTGTGCACTGATCTAAGTGCAGGCAGAGCCCTGCCACACTATAGCGCTTGGTTTTGTGTGTATCATCGCTGAGCACTGCAGCATCCCATAAGGATGCTGCACATAAGGACGTGGAGCTGTTGGAGCGAGGCCAGAGGAGGCCATGGAGATGCTGCGAGGGCTGGAGCAGCTCTGCTCTGGAGCCAGGCTGAGAGAGCTGGGCTGGGGCAGCCTGGACAAGAGAAGGCTCCTGAAGGGGAGACCTGAGAGCAGCTCCAGTGCCTGAAGGGGCTGCAGGAAAGCTGGAGAGGGGCTTGGGACAAGGGCCTGTAGGGACAGGCCAAGGGGAATGGCTTTAACCTGCCCGAGGGGAGACTGAGATGAGCTCTTAGGCAGAAGCTCTTCCCTGTGAGGGTGCTGAGGCGCTGGCCCAGGGTGCCCAGAGAAGCTGTGGCTGCCCCATCCCTGGCAGTGTTCAAGGCCAGGTTGGACACAGGGGCTTGGAGCAAGCTGCTCCAGTGGAAGGGGTCCCTGCCCGTGGCAGGGGTTGGAGCTGGAGGAGCTTTAAGGTCCTTTGCAACCCAAACCACTCTGGGATTCTATGATCCTACACCCATGCCCCAAAACATACCCATGGCTGCAGCTCACTGATCCAGCAGCTGAATGGTCTGAGGAGATCTCTGCCCATCATCTCCCACCAGAGCCCTGTGGTGCTGGACCACATCTCAGCCCTGTGGATGCTGCAGAACATCTCTGGCTTTCCTGCCTGGGGCTGCACGTCCCCTGTAGCACAGTGCTAAGCCTGGAACATCCTGCCTGCTCTTAGCACACCTTGGCACTCAAAACACAACCAGGCCGAGGGAACAGGGCTAATGTTAAAGTCCTTAACCCAAGCACTTTGCCCAGAGCTGCCCTGTGCATTTTTGGGGTTCCACCAGGACCTGCTGTCAGAGGAGATGGCACTTTGCCTTCTGTTCATGATTGCCATTATCAGATAGCACCCAAGAATATTCTGAGGTGGACAGATTACATTGGGGAGGTTCCCATCTTCCTTTTATCCTCTTCTGCCCTGTGTGCACGTGCAAAGACCCCTGGCAGAGAGGTTTAGTTAGAAACAAGCACCGAGGAGCACTTTTCCTCCCCACCGCACTGAATTAACAAGCAGGATACCCTGTCCCTGAATGTGATGCAAACCAAAAGGGATAAATAGCTTAAAAAAGGGGTTTAGAGGAATTCATGGAATACAATCCATCCGGGCCCCTTTTACCCAGCTGCTGCTTCCCAGGAGGGAATCCCCAAGCCCGGGAACATCCCCTAAATCCTTCACTCCTACACATGGAACCACATCATCTCCCTGAGCCCTTCCACCAAACCTCCCCATCACCCCTACCAAGGGGGTAGGACCCCCAAGTTCTCCCCCATCCTGGTGTGCTCAGCATTGCCCAGCCCCATGGAGGTGCCCCAGTGCTGTGCCTGTGCTTAGGATAAGACACCCTAGTGAGCCAGTTTTGAATTAGCATGTGTCATGTTGATTTTATATCATTTTAATATCCCAATGATGTGCCATGTGGTACCAAGTTATAGACTATACCAAGATGTATGCATCTTACAGAAACCAAAGCCTACTGCACCTTCAGTGCCAGGGCTGGGAGGTATTTGGGGAATCCAATATCCTAATGCAGTTTAGGGCCAGAAAACAAAACAAAACAACATGCTAATAGAAGAATTGGGTTGCAAAGGATGATAAACACCATGAAAGAGAAGAAAGACTGGGAGCAGGGAGAAAGTTTTCCCATAGAAAGCTAATGCAGCCCCCTCTTTGCCTTGATTTACTCCTAGTACCTCTGCGCTGCCCTCCAAAGCTTTAATTCCCACTTGGGATTACTCTCCCCATCTGCAAACCTCAATGTAACCCATGAGAGCAAGGCAGCTGCTTCTTGAACTCCAGCCTTAGGTTTAACCATGCTTGTTGATGGTAGAAACCAAGTAAAATAGTCACCAAACTTGGCCTTAGATCACCGAGAGCAACGCAACATGGGGTGGGAGCCAGCACTTATCAAGGGGTCATCTCCCCATGGGACAATGTGTAAATCTTGGTGTTGCAGCAGCAAATCTTTGCTGGTTGTGCCACAAGGGTGTTGAATTTTGTCTTTTATGGGGTTTAGGATGTTTTCGTGGCATGATGAAGGCAAAGGCGGTGATGCACACAGGCACAGGCACGAATTTAAACAGTTATATGCTGTATTGTTTAATAGAAGTTACAATAGGATAAATGTACACTCAAAATCAACATGCTAATTTCTAACGCAATTTAACCTGTAAACCATGCAGTCCATGTTTTCATCAGTCCATCTCTTTTCTTTCTTCTTTTATTCAGTAGCTCTGCTAGTGAGTTTTAAGGAAAAAAACGAAGTTCCCTTTAAAGTTAAACCTAATTTACTAAATCGTCCCCTTATTGTGCAACGACTTGTGCAAAAAAAGCTGTTTTCACCACATCAGTTTACAAAATCACGTCCTTTTCCCCCCAGAAAAAACCCAAACGAGAAAAGGCAACACAAGCAGCCAGTGGAGCGGGAGGGATGGGGATGGGGATGTTGTTGTGTCAAAGTGAAACCAGAGGGATGCGCCAAGGCAGAATGCAACTCGGTGCAAACTGGGTTGCAGGAGCCCAACCCTGAGCTGCCTGTTGGGGTTCTGGGGTGATGCTCCCCAACTGGAGGAGCTGCAGGTGGGATGGACGCTTGCTCTGGTTAAAGCTCCCTCAGCAAGAGAGGGGCTTGAGACCAGAGCAGGAGCTTTGGAGTGAAGTTAACCAACCATTCCCCAGGTCAGCGCTGAGCTCCCCCCTCTCCATCCGGTGTTTTCAGGGTGAATCCCACCCAGAGCACTGTATTTGGGTTGCTCCCCTCCAGCACAGTCAGTTGACAGCAGAGATGGGCCCATCTTGAAGTCATTTGCAATGAGATTTATTTGTGAGCCCTGTTCCCATCGAGATTCCCATCAGCATGATCGACACGAGTTGTGCTGGTGGCGACACACATGGGGTCTGTGGGCACCATGGAGCCATAGGAAATGGGGCACAGAGACCCCAGCAGCCCCACAGCATCCTGCTGGGGCATGGGTTTGATGCTCCAAACTACTTGATGGTCAAAAAAAGCACCAAACCCAACCCAGAATGAAAGGGAAAAGCCAAACGGAGGTGTGGTGGACAGGTAGGAAGCAACCAAGGGCAAAGATTTCTCTGCCTGGGGTTTGAACACTGGTTTGAAGGGATGCTGGAGGGACACCTACCACAAACCTCCCTCAGCTGCCACTTCCCATCATCACTACTTTGGGACTGGGTAATAGATTTTACCCTAAAACCAGCTTCAGTGCAGGAGGTGCCAACAGCAGCCGATGCCATTGGAGTGGCTGTGGCTCCATCTCTGCCTCCCAGCATCTTGCAACCAGTTTGGGGCCAGCGTGTAAACACCAACGCCTTCTGTCCAAACATCCCTTTCTCATAGCAGCACAAAAGCAGCCAATTTTGAAGGAAAGAAAAACCAAACCAGCCCCTCGAACAAAGCATCAGCCAGTTTCTCCCTCCCTATCCCCATCAGAGCCTGGAGCTGCGGTTGGATGTAGAACAAAGTGCAAAATTGCCAAGAGCATCTGACTTGAACTCCAGCCCTAGGAATAAAAATGACATGAAATGACATAAAACAAAATAAACCCCAGACAATATCTCCTCCTCTCTCTCTCACACATTGGTGTCTAACAGAGGCCATTCCCCTCGTGGACAGGTCCGGTTTGGGCTGCACATTAGCACTTTAGAGACCTTCTATGAGATTATTCCCAACCCCTGAAGACTTACAAAGAAGATAAGATGTGCAGATACTCCTCAGGAAGCCAAAACTGGTCTTTTTGTGTTATTCCCTTCTTTTTTCCCCACTGGTGCTGAGCTATGTTTGCTAGGTCGGGGAAAAGGTGGGGGAGAAACTGATCTTTTCTACAGCCACTGCATACAAAAACCCTAAGGAAGGTTCGAACTATGTACAGGAGGTGTTAATAGCAGCATTATTGGGTTTGGGGGCTGGAAATCTTAGATCATAGCAGCGGGTTCTGCCTCTGTTTCTTACCCCCCTTGTAAATTTATAGCAACAACCTTCCCCTCATAAGCAATACCATCCGTATCGGAGGATACCAATCATTAGTAAGAGATTTAGAGGGGATTTGAAACGTCTTCCAGGGCTTTTGAAGCAATCTGTTTAAAAGATTAATTTTATTTTGAAGGGATGGAACTGCATCTCTCAGAACAAAAAGTTAATTAGGACCAGAGCACCAAAATGCCATTTTTCATCCCGGGCTGTTACTTGCGGTAAGGCGCTTGACCTCCCGAAATCAGAAACTCGCTGAATCTCTCCCTTGGCCGAGTTTGACTTTCCCAGCAGCAAGTCCTGAGCGCCAGAAGCCGGTTTGCAGGATCCCAATCCCGGCCTCTCCAAGCAGAGTGGAAAGGAAATCCATCCCCGTCAGGCATGGCAATGCTGGGTCGCTCCTCTTTCAACTCGAGCTCGGTGGAGATGGGACAGGGAGCTCAGATGTGGGATGGGGAAGGCTGGGTGATGCCTGTAGCATCTGACAAAAGGTCTTGCCCCAAGACTTGGCTGCTTTGGGGTTTTTATGCTTTGGGGTTTTGTGCATTACCTAATACCATTACCTACTGCATTACCTTGTGCAATGCGATACAGGGGTCAACCTTTGGGGGGGAAAAGTGGAGTTTCAAGGCAGTGGCAGCACAAAGCCCCTTTGCTGTGTTTCAGGGACCAGAGGTGATGCTTGCCCTCCTCTCTTCATCCCACACCTAATACAGAGGAGAGAAAAACCATCCAGGCTGCAAAGCCCCTGCCTCAACTGTCAGCAAAGGCAGCAGCTGACAAAAGTGATTAAAACCTGTGTTTGACAGTCTATCCTCCCACTAATAACACCTGGGAATGCCAGAGTGCCTTATCTGTCATGCTGATGCTCAGAGATGCCAGCATCCGTAGCAGCTTGATTCTGAAGGATTTTAAAGTGCTTGTTACTGTTTAATGGCCCTTAACTGAAGTGCCCCGTGGGTTGAAGCTTCCACTGGTACTGTCACCATTGGGAAGCTGGGATTTTGGATTGGTCTCCATCCTCTGGGTAGGAGCTCAGGGCTGGTGCTTGAACCAGCTGATTCCATCTGCTTTTGAACCCCCTTCACACTCTTCCTCACATCTTTCTCATGGAGGCACCATGGGATGGGGAGGAGGAACAGAAGTGCCCCATGGTCCTGTAGCTTGTGGGACAAGTCTTGGTTGAAGGGCTGAGAGCTCTCCTATTGCTGCCATGACCATAAGAACCTGTCTGCTTCCTTCCCCCAGCAATTTGGCAAGGAAGAGCTTCCTCTTCCATTGGAGTCTGAAAAGCCAGGCAATATTTCCTTCTTGGCTGTGTGGGATTTGGGATGCCAAGCTTGGGCTGGGATGCTCTGGGACTCACAGGTCAAGCCCACAGGCTGGTTCATGCTCTGGTCCAGCATTTTGGAGAGCAGGAAAGAGGTTACCAGCAGGGAATGGACTGAGTTCATTTCACTTGGCCCCCTGAAAGCCTTTGCCGGGTCATATGTAGATCTACCTACGAAGATGATTCCATTTCTGGCCACACTAACACCAACTTTCAGCTGCTTCTTTTTAACTCCATCCTTCTTACATGTACTTCAAAGAGGTGTTAAGGAAAAAAGTGAAGTCTGATCACCCCCTAAAAACAAGGAACCACAAGGCCAGGTTTGGTTCTTCCCTCTTACTAATGAAAGTAATCCCTTGTTCCTCATGGCTGGAGACTGCTGGGACAGGATAACATCTCCGGAAGGTCATTGCTGACAACGTTCCCATTTACGTCCAGGGTTAAGTAACACGTACCCTTATCAAAAAGAAAACAACAAAAAGGTGCTGCTGAGGAACAAGGAAGGAAGATAAAGCACCATCCCCTTTGTGCATCCAAATCTGGAGTGATGGACTTGCTCCCCAGGTAAGAAACACACAACAAAAGGTGCATGTGGTCAGCAAGGGACTGAACGCCCCAAGGCAGAGCTGCTGCCCTCTCCAAATGCCATGCAGGGATGTTTGAACCAGTCCTGCTCCTCCATAGCTTCAGGAGTCTGTGCTGGGAGAGGGGAAGGAGAAGGAACCTTGTTCCACAGGTCAGCAAAGCAAAACCCTCCACTTCCAGACAGGTTTGAGGGCTGAGCACCCACTGCCTTCAAACGAGGGTAGGAAACAGGCACAGCTCACACCCGGCTGAAGCAGCACTTGCAGGGCTGTGACATCCACCAGGAAGATTTAGTTCCCTTTAACATCATTTGGGAGGTGGGAAAACCGGCTTGGGATAAGCTTTCACTTGCAGTAATCAGAGTCAAAAGGGTAACGAGAAGATAAGGGCTAAAGTCCCCTCTCTCTGTAACCTGAACCCTGGGATTAAAGTCCTGTTGGTAACGACACCATCCTCATCAAAGGCTGTCTTGATTTGAGGGGAGGACGTTTGGGCACCTTCAGAGCAGAGAGGGATTTTGTCCATAGGCACTTCTGAGCTGGGGAGAAGTGAGTGATGCTGCTCCATGGGGTATCTCCTGCTGCATCTCTGCTTTGGGGACCTCCAAGAGGTTCCTGCTTGGTGTCCTGGCCTTTGGTGAGTTTCCAGGACTGCTCCTCCCACAGCACAAAGCAGAGTGCTTGTAGGGAGCAGAGGGACTTCACCCCATTGCACTGTGTCAGGAGGAGAGGGAAGATGGGACAGCAGCACGAAAAAGAGGTGCAAAGAGAGGAAAAAATCCCTGAATGGAGTGGCCTGGACACGGAGAGAGCCCCGTATCCCTTTGCACCATCCCTGCTGAGCATCACTCCTTTCCTGCAACCCAAATGTGCTGGATGTGAGCAGCACCATACCAGATTACCTTCTGGCTCTCCCTTTCCAAATCTAATGAAGGAGGCAGATCTCAAAGCCTTTCTACATTCAGTGCAGGTCCAAAAGACACTGGCAAGTCCTAGAGGTGGAGCTCAGGGGGTGGCTACACTGATTACAGAGAGGGATGCAGCTCCATCGATCTGCAGCATAAAGTGGAAACCAGCCCTTGGAGGAAAAAAAGAGGAGAGAAGTTGGGAAATCAGTTTGCCTCTTTCCCTAAACCCAATACACAAACTGGCAAGACACACTAATGGGTGACCCTCTTCCTAAACGTGCTCCTTTTACCGGAGCCCATGAGGAGAACCTGAAACCACGACTCCTCCCTATATTTCTTGCTTTCATTTGTTCTGCGACTGAATAAGTTAACAAAAGGAAGTCAGAACAGTTCTTTCCATTTGGCTTCTATAAAAAAAAAGAAAACAGTCTGGGTGTGAACTTGTCTCTCAGGCTTCAGGATTTACCATTGCTTTATAAACCCCTGAAAATAGGAGTTTATAACAGGAGACTCCTGACACCACCTCCACGAGCAGTGCTGCCTGTCTGCCCCGGGATTGTTTAACAAGGAACATTTTGTCATCAAGGGTGGGTTTCATGAATACTATACAGGTGAATAAAAAAATACATATATTCTCTTTGAACAAGAATCCCAAGTCCAGGCATGTGGAAGGCTGTGGTGCAGGGACCGGCGTGGGCAGGAGGTCCCCAAATCCCTCACGAGTGATGGCTGTTGATGAGGCTGCGGAGCTGCTTGGCCACGGTGTCGATCAGCTTCTGCTTGTCCCTCTCGTTTTTCCGAAACTGGGCAAAAACATTGTTTTTTCTGCTCGTGTCCTTCATCCTGCGCAGAGCAGAAACAGGTTACGGCACACGAAGAGCCGCTCAACATCGCACCCAAGCCCCATGAAGGAATTCCATGTGCAATGCCCACAGAGCACTGATAGACAGAGGAGGTGACTGCATCTACAGGCTCTAACCCAGCTTTGCTCATGTATTCGTATAAACATGGGCATACCAAGCCATGTGTAGGCTTTGTATTTACGCTTTAAGCCCCACAAATCCCTATCAATGTCACCATTGGGTCTAACTCTAATGCTAAAATTCATAAGACCCTAAAGCCTCTTGTCCTCACCTTCCAAGCAGTCTTTCACAGAATCATGGAATCAACCAGGTTGGAAAAGCCCTTTAAGATCATCCAGTCCAACCATTAATCCATCACTGCCAAGGCCACCCCTAACCCATGGCACTGAGGCCTCGTCTCCACGGGCTGTGAACACTTGCAGGGACGGTGCCTGCAGCCCTGCCCTGGGCAGCCTGTTCCAATGCCTGAGCACCCTCTGGGGCAGGAATTGTTCCTCAGCTCCATCTAAACCTGCCCTGGTGCAGCTTGAGGCCGGTTCCTCTTGTCCCATCCCTTGTTCCTTGGGAGCAGAGCCCAGCCCCTCCTGGCTCCATCCTCCTCTCAGGCACTTGTAGGGAGCCATCAGGTCCCCCCTGAGCCTTCTCTTCTCCACACTGAACCCCCCAGGTCCCTCAGCCCTTCCCCATCACACTGTGCTCCAGGCCCTGCACCAGCTCCAGTGCCCTTCTCTGGCCCCGCTCCATCCCCTCAATGTCTCTCTTGTATCTCTGTTTGCTAGATCCCCATGTCACCTTTTGAAGTGGCACGTGATAACACTGGAATATTATGGGAAATTAAAAAAATTAGCATTGGATCCACAGCATTAAGGCTTCTTATTTGACATGATGCATTGCATGCAGCCAGGAGATGCAGCTTTTGGGGCAGCTGGAAAGGTTTGGAGTTGTGAACTGAAAATATTATACAGTGTTACAGAATATAATTTATTTTAAAGGAAGGGATCCAGCACAGGTTTCCTCAGTTTAAAAATCTTCTTGAGATTTATATTTTTTAGATTACATTTCACAGAATCATAGAATCACAGAATGGTTTGGGTTGGAAGAGACCTTAAAGCTCCTTCACTTCCAACCCCATGTCATGAACATGGACACCTTCCACTGGAGCAGCTTGCTCCAAGCCCCTGTGTCCAACCTGGCCTTGAACACTGCCAGGGATAGGACATTTAATACATGAATCAGTGCCCTGCTCTCCACAAGGCCTCCAAAAAGCCAGAGAGAAGAAAAGCAAGTGGTAGGATGGGACCTGAAGATGAAGCTGGAGCAGCTCCATCTCCCTCTGCCATGCAAAGCTGGGGGTTCATGCATGCTTGTGTTCACAGATGCATATTTGGGGGGGACAGGTCTCAGTGCACGCTCCAAGCATGAGCTTTATGCAGACAGGACATGTGCTGGGAAGGGAAATCACCCCACAATGGTCAATCCTTCAACAGCTGAAGGTATCAGGCTCCTAATATCCAACCTGCTGCTTCCCAGCCAGCACCGCTCTTGTATAATACCCTAATTTGTAAATGATTTTCTTGGTAAATCAGATCTGGCAGAAGCTGATGGCTTTGGACGAGTCATGTCAGCCTGAGTTTGCAGCTTTGGGGATCTCAATGAAGCATTAAAGTGACTGGGACACGGCGCTGATAGTCCTGGGAAGTTGGCACGTCATCAAACCAGGGGGGTTTTGAATTAATGGAGCAAAAGCAAACCCCTTGAAACTTATTTAACCAATTTAAACAAAAAAACAAATGAAGTTTTTTCATGCTTCAATCTTCATAATAAAGGGCCAAAGGGAATCTGAAATGTTCCCAAAAACATCCAGCTTGGAACCGGAAACAAGGATAACAACTTTATCCCAAAGGCTAATTTGCTAAAGTTGTAAGTGCCCAAAGACGCAGGATTACAACCAAGCTGCCTTCCCAACAGTAACAAGATAGCTTGGAGCACTTTTATTCACCAAAGTAAGTATTATTTTCTTAATTTCTCTACTTTCTTAAGCAAAGCAGGTTTGCAGCTGCTCCTCTGCAAGAACCAGGGAGTGATGCTCCGACAGAAAGCAGCATCTTTGAGTCTCACAGGATACAGGTGTCCCAGTATCCTCAATTTTGGACATAACCATTCTCCCATGGGACACCTTGGGCAGTGCTGTACAGCTCCAGCGGGTCTCAAATCACTTTACCAGGAGGGACGAGAGCTCTGTTTCTACTTCACAAGCTACATGGGGACATCAGAGGTGCTGAGAGCAAACTTGTACCTTCAGAAACCTCCACCCAGCGCTGTACCCATCGCTCTCCATCACTGCCTGCTGCAGTAACCCCCAGGTAATGCATAGGGAATTCACAGCAGAGCATCCTCTGCCATAAGAGCCCTTTCTCTCATCCTGGACATCCTTGGAGCCATCTCTGATCCCATGGGATCTCTTCAGATCCATGAAATGTTTTTGAAGTAACACGTGTTGTATGTAAGAAAATCTTCTTTGAATTATTAGAAAGGATCTGCATGGATAAAGCTGCTCGATCAGGATGAAAAAGCATTATGGTTGGAGCACTGATCCCAAAACAAACTCACATAGGTGGGCCTGTTAAAGTGGGGATGAGTGTCTGGGAGGGACAGGAGCATCTGGTATCTCCAGACAGCACACGAAGGAAGAGGCACTAAGTTATTATTAATGAATTAAGTTGCCTACAGGACACACAATCCTGCAGAACCTGGGTCGTGCTATGCCAGGGACCTGGCAGCACTGGGAGCTGCTGCATCCCTGTGGAAAGCTGAGCTTCCAGATCTGCTTGAGGAGACCAGACCAGTTCTGGTCCTGCCATCACAGCCCTGCAGACGACACCGGGCCAATGCAATGTGGTTGGTGTTAAAGGTCTTCAGAAACACCAGCCTATTTCTTTTCCACCATTTACCTATAGGAAGCACCTGGTCCCTAATCAAGTGGTGCATCCAGAGACCAAGACTATCAGGTTTGAAAGAGGGTGGCAATGCTTTCGAGCAGCCCTTTGGAGGATTGGCACTTTAATTTCTTTAAGTGTGTCCCCGCAGTGCCCTGGAACAACCAAGCCTGGGTTTGTAACATGGTCCGTGTGCGTTAGCGCAAGGACTAAGAGGAAGGGAAAAAGAGAGAGCTCAGTGCTGTCCCCACCCCTGTCAACGAACACCACCTTCAATAAAGCCAAGCTTTGTTTAAATTAATCTATAAGGGAAAAAAAGCAATGGAGTAAAAGCTCCTCTTTTAGCTCTAATTAGTGCATTTGAGACGATAAAGTTACCGGTGAGAACCGTTTCAAAGGCAGCTTGCATTTAGATCATTTAGTGCTCCATTTAAATCAAACAACAAAGTCACTGCGAGGTGAGGGTAAAAGCCCAAGCAAGCAGCATACTTACACTCGTGATATCCTATGGGAGATGTGTGATTAGGAAAAGAGATAATGATGAAAACAGGTTACAAAATGAACCAGTGGATCAGCATTTCACGTCGCCTTGTGGGCAAAGCTTGGCTGCTATGGAGAGGGATGGGGAGGGCTCAGGAGTGGACGTGCCTGAAGCTATGGCTGGGTCAGTGCACAGTGCCTGGGGTGCTGGAGCTGGTGGATGATGCACAGAAGGCTCCTCAAAGGGCCTGAAGCCCAAGCAAGGAGAAGGCAGAGCGTGCAGGCGATGATGTGCCAGTGATGCCACGCCACAAGGATGCAGGAGATGCAAGTGCTAACCTGGTGGGTAACTAGGAAGCAAATGGGATAACTTCTCCTTTTTGGGGAGAAGGCTGGCAAGCCAAGCTGGGGTTTGTGGCTTTTTAACACCAATGCATGGGTGCTGCCTGCCTGAATAATACGTGGGGAAAACGGCCAGGAGCATGGAGCTGCCTTCCTGCTGTCCCAGTGCCATCCCAGAAACTGCCACAGATCCCAGCTCACTGCCTGCTTCCCATTCCCTGGTTCTTCCAACTGCTTCATGTCCAAGTTCTCTGATTTTTGATGGCTCTTTATGTTACCATTTTATTGGTAGCTCTGAGTAAATCTCAAGCTTTTGCATCATGCATGTTGAGTTGTGAATATGTTGTGAATACCACAGGATATTACACAACACATATAAATACATATATAAAACCAACGTTATGATGTATGAAAGTGCTTTACACACAGCAACTACTGAAGTTCAGTCCCTGTGTACTATACTGGCAATATCTAGATGTCATAAGTTGCTGTGAAATTACTTATTCACCTCTGCAAGAGGAGGTGGGTCAGTTATGTGGATCATAACTACTACAGATGCACCTCCAAAGCCTGGAAGCAATCTGAGGCTGGCTGGTGCTCCCAGTGAGAGACTGAAAGTCTACCTATCAGGGCCACCTCCTACCAGGTGACTGGTGGCACCTCTCTCCCATCTGCTAGAGGGATTACAAGTGAAGCAAATCATACAGTCATGGAATGGTTTGGGTTGGAAAGGACCTTAAAGCTCCTCCAGCTCCAACCCCTGCCACGGGCAGGGACCCCTTCCACTGGAGCAGCTTGCTCCAAGCCCCTGTGTCCAACCTGGCCTTGAACACTGCCAGGGATGGGGCAGCCACAGCTTCTCTGGGCACCCTGGGCCAGCGCCTCAGCACCCTCACAAGGAAGAGCTTCTGCCTAAGAGCTCAGCTCAGTCTCCCCTCGGGCAGGTTAAAGCCATTCCCCTTGGCCTGTCCCTACAGGCCCTTGTCCCAAGCCCCTCTCCAGCTTTCCTGCAGCCCCTTTAGGCACTGGAGCTGCTCTAAGGTTTCTCTTGAGCCTTCTCTTCTCCAGGCTGAACAACCCTGGAACAAATCCTACTCTTTGGGTCTGCAGCGAACTCATGGACTTTCCCTCCTTGCTGCTGGCTCACAGGAGTGGCACAAGCCACCTCACAGAAAGTCAACGCATTTCAATACAAACTCTGGAATTCTGGTTAGTGGGATAAACCAGCATGTTTCTATGTGAGTTCCCGCTGTACACCCAGAGGTGAAATCTTTGCTTCCTGCAGCACCACGATGGAATGCGCTGCTAAAATCCACAATCGCTCAAAGCAAGATGGGACTAAAATTACCCCAGTTATCCAGACCCACACTCACTTTTCCAGCAGGACAAGGGCTGTCGTTGGGTTCACACGAAGATACTTGCATGTGGGCTGCCCGTAGTCAGCCAAATACGTCGACCAGTCCCACTGGATGAACAGATCCAAGAGCTGGAGCAGAAAAAACACACAGATAGAAGATTTATAAAGGTGGTCAAAGAGCAGATGGCTGATCTGAAAGCTGACCCTGGACAGGATGAATTAACCACAACAAATGGGTTTTAGTCTTTATTAATCCATTTAATACTATCTGCTAATATCTATCTATTAACATGTTCATATTTAATCATTAATTTATTACTATTTAATGTTAATTTATGTATGGCTGTACTAATTTAGCTATAGTGCACTCCTGCTACTTTATCTCTATTTTTGGGGTGAACTATCAGTACAGAGGATAGGAGGACCAAGATACCCCAAGGAGACAGGTGGCAAAGACATCCTGATGCTCTCAGCTACAGCAGGATGGCAATTTTGGGGTTAAAGTCACTGCAGATTTCTTCTGGCCCCAAAGAGCTTCCAGCACCATTTGAACCCTGCCACAAGGATTTCTCATTAGGCTTGGTCCACTTCAACAGCTTTCAAGTGCTTTGTAAGCATCTCTAACAACGATGAGAGCTCCCTAGGGAGGTTTGGGACCCATTCAGGAGCTCAGCGGTTTATTGAATGAACACAGCTACCAGAGACCAGGAATCCCAGGTGGTTTCCAGACATTTGTAAGAGAAACCACCAGCCCCTGGCAGTAGGGGAAGGATTAATTCAGCCCTCCATCACAGCCCTTGCTCCACACCTGAAGTCTTTCACCTCCACAAAGGACTCCCTGAGTGCCCCATCACTCTCAGCTGATCCAGTTGAGGGACAAACAAACTATAGCCCAGGTTTCCTATACGCCCTCTCCCACCCCACCTTTTGCATCTTTGTTGTCCTTAAAACCCAAACAGGAACTCTCATGATCCAGTTGAAGATGTCCCTGCACACTGCAGGGGGCTGGACTAAATGAGCTTTGAAGGTTCCTTCCAACCCAAACTATTCTATGATTCTATGTCTTTCCCACACGAGGACCTCCTTACCCCTAAGAGGACTTGCTTCTCCATCGCCCCTGAGAGCACAGCTGAAGATGCATGGCATGCAGCCTTCATCTCCATTATCTAAAACAGGTTAATTAAGAGTGGCTGCATTCCCCCCCTGCCCCAACCTTCTGCCTTGGAGAGCTGCTGTGACCACTCTATTGCAGGACAGGCTGCCAAGCATGTGGACATCTTCATCGCTCCCAGCACCCACCACTGCAGCCCGGAGAAGGACCATCCCGCAGCCAAGCGGGGACCATAGAGGGCTCATTGTACCCGCGTCTCCATGGTTTTCCTGGAAGCTCCAGCACTGTTTAACAACACATCCTGCCCCGCCAAGAAGGGGATTTAGCTCCTCCAAGACCTCAAGGTACAAAACGAAAATGTGCAACAAGATTCTTTTTGACTATGTAGGTCAGGGCAAAGAAAAGAAGCTGTCAGGAACAATCCCATGGGCTGGCGGGGGGGACGGATTAGCTGGGACCTAAGAGGGCTTTTCCAGCCTGCGGTCCCGAGCGGCTTTGTATGGCAGGTCCATTGTGTTAACTACAAACCCGAGCTGAACATCATTGGCGGGAGGTTTTTCCAATGGGCACCTTCAAGAGACAACCTTACATATGATTTCACAGGCTCTTTTCAGACAGCACAGCAGGGCCCAAACTCTTCTATCGGGCTTTGCTGGCTGCTGGGGCAAGTTGCATGGTTGAACAGGCTAAAAGCGGATCTCCCCCAACGCACCAAAGTCCTTTTGCTGGTGGCCCTGGAGGGATGAACGTGCCTCTAGCAACCCATACACAAAGCAGCACGAGTTACTGCACAGAAAGTGCATGGCTGGGCCATGGAGGGGCCAGGTAGCCATTCATAGGGAGTAGAAATGAAGCCCAAGGAATAAAGGACAAAAGAAGAACCAAATAAAAAGGGGAAGATTAGAAGTGGGTTAGGAGGAGATGGAATTAAAAGCATTGGGAGGTGTCATAAAGGAGGCTGGGGGGACAGCAGAGGCTTGGGGAAGGCTCAGCAGATGGATAAGGAAAGGGCCTAGAGAAACCTCCCATGAATGTCTTTCAGAAAGAGCGTGGCTAATGCAGCATGGGGAGATGTTTAAGAAGAACTTAGATGAACAGCTCAGCCCTTGCTCTCCAGCTTGGGAGCCTGAGCCTTAGGCCAACAGCCATCCCCATCCCACAGCTTTCCTACAGCTGAGCTCCAATCCAGTTCAGCTCAGCCGGGTTGAAGCAATGCAGCTCTTCTGCACCAGGGAATGTACAAGGCCAGGTTGGACACAGGGGCTTGGAGCAAACTGCTCCAGTGGAAGGGGTCCCTGCCCATGGCAGGGGTTGGGACTGGAGGAGCTTTAAGCTCCCTTTCAACACAAACCGGTCTGGGATTCTATGATTTTACTCTCATCCATCAAGCCATTCACGTAGCTCCAGCTGCATTCCTGGCTGCAAGACTGCAATAACCACATTTGAGAGAAACCCCAGTGATATGGGGGTGTTGGTCAAGAGCCAGCTGAATATGAGCAGCTTGTGCCCAGGCAGCCAAGAAGCCCCCAGCATCCTGGCCTGTATCAGCACCAGTGTGGCAGCAGGGTCAGGGCAGTGACTGTGCCCCTGCACTGGGCACTGGTGAGGCTGCACCTTGAATCCTGTGTTCAGCTCTGGGCCCCTCACTGCAAGAGAGACATTGAGGGGCTGGAGCAGGGCCAGAGAAGGGCACTGGAGCTGGAGCAGGGCCTGGAGCACAGTGTGATGGGGAAGGGCTGAGGGACCTGGGGGGTTCAGTCTGGAGAAGAGAAGGCTCAGGGGGGACCTGATCGCTCCCTACAAGTGCCTGAGAGGAGGATGGAGCCAGGAGGGGCTGGGCTCTGCTCCCAAGGAACAAGGGATGGGACAAGAGGAACCGGCCTCAAGCTGCACCAGGGCAGGTTTAGATGGAGCTGAGGAACAATTCCTGCCCCAGAGGGTGCTCAGGCATTGGAACAGGCTGCCCAGGGCAGGGCTGCAGTCACTGTCCTTGGAGGTATTTAAGATGTGTAGATGTGGCCCTCAGTGACATGGTTCAGAGGTGGCCTTGGCAGTGTTGGATCAACAGCTGGGCTCGATGACCTCAAAGGTCTTTTCCAACCTAAATGATCTCGTGATTCTAAACAAGCCCCATCCTAAATGTGCTCCCAGCCTGGGCTGGACCTTCCCCAGGCACTGGGAGACCCAGACTCCCCCCGGCCAGCTCACGACAGTGATGGATAGCCTGTGTATTTTACAACTGCTTGCTCACATCCATCTTGCTGGCGAGGCAGGTTTGAGGATAGCCGGGGCCAGCACCTTTGCCCCTGGCTGCCGTGTGGCACAGGGCATCGCCGGCGCTCCCAGGGCTCTGCCGCAGGTCATGTACCATAGGAGAAGAGGTCTTGCAAGGAGGAAGCCCGATGGCTCAGAGCAAGCTGTCTCGAAGCGATTTATCTGTCACATAAATGTGGTTTTATTGGTTTTACTGTTTAAACTTTTCACCTCTGCTGCTAAATGTGAATGAGTGAGGGGGGAGAAAAAGAGAAAGGAAAAACCCGCCTGCGCCACGGCGCTGGGCTGCAATGGGTCTGCCAGGGGAGTTTCCAAATAAAATATGCAAATACCATTAATTCCTCAAACTGGAGTCTCCTTTTCAAGGCTATAAATCAAACTCGACAGCATATACACTGGGGGGAAAGGAAAAGAAGAGGGAGAGGAAAAAAGAGGAGCTTTTAGCGTGATGATGTGAAAGTGGAATAAGCTCAGAAAGCTGCAGACGTGCTGTGTGTGCTGTGCAGGGCTGCGAACCTGCAGCTTCCCAGGGTATGAGAAGCATCTTGTTGCAGGAGTGTGGAGAGGTTCTCTGGAGTTCTTAGAAACTACACAGTAATTTACATCACAACTCATTCATTAATCATAGAATCCCAGCCTGGTTTGTGTTGGAAGGGAGAGTAAAGCCCATCCAGTTCCACTGGCAGGGACCCCTTCCACTGGAGCAGCTTGCTCCAAGCCCCTGTGTCCAACCTGGCCTTGAACACTGCCAGGGATGGGGCAGCCACAGCTTCTCTGGGCACCCTGGGCCAGTGCCTCAGCACCCTCACAGGGAAGAGCTTCTGCCTAAGAGCTCAGCTCAGTCTCCTCTCTGGCAGGTTAAAGCCATTCCCCTTGGCCTGTCCCTACAGGCCCTTGTCCCAAGCCCCTCTCCAGCTTTCCTGCAGCCCCTTTAGGCACTGGAGCTGCTCTAAGGTCTCCTGGAGCCTTTCCTTCTCTAGGCTGAAAACCCCTGCACTCTTGGCCTGTCTCCAGAGCAGAGGTTCACATATATATTAATATAAATGAACAAATGGAGAAGGGTTTGAATATGCTACCAAAAGATACTCAAAACCCCAAGTTTTTATACATATATATGAACTTTAACTCAAATGGTGATTCAAGAGCGGGCAACACTGGAAAGGAAGAAATAAACTGGGAACCAGTTCCCAGCCCTGCTTCAGGCTACACTTGGCAGGGGCTGAGAAACACCTTCTCCCCATTCCCCCCAGTTCTACCTCGAAAACCATTTCACCCCCCTTCTAACACCACCATCTCCAACTCCCCAAATCTCATGTGTTCACACCCCTCACATCAAGAGCAGGGAAATGATGGTGCAACCTCATTGCACGCTGGTGGGACATCGCAATGACTTCCCAAGCTTATCCCTCCAGATGCAAAGCGAACCAGGACACTATGTTCTGACATGAGACAACAGATCTGGATAAAGTTCTTTTAGCCAAGCCAGAAATAATGTAATGTGAACTCAAAGAGATCCTAAACACAGTTAGCGAGCTCCGCCAGCACCCTGGAACAAGATCAAGGGAAGCACCAGTATTTCCGCGCTTGTACCAGCATCACAGCAGGCTCTGACAAACCCAGGAGCTGACCTATGGTGGCTACAGATAACGAAGATGGCAGGAAAAGGAGACTCATGTTTCGTAAGATGAAAATAAACCCATGCAAACCCCCCTTGTCCTATCTCATGCGATGCTGCAGGGATAACTCTAGATGTGGAATCCTTCCAGCCCCAAGGACCTCTCCTCCCCTCCTCAAGCCTGAGACTTGAAGGGCAAATGTTACTGCAGAACAGATGGAAATTCCTGATATCCCTGACTTCATGCAATACCTGGCTCTCCTATTTTTTCCTTTTCCCTCTTCTGAACTGACGCAGCATCACTCTGACCATCCACAAACAGGGAGTTGCACCCAAACACTTTCAACCTGCAAGAAACCACCACTAGAGACACACCAAATGCTCTGGACTCATGGACAACTCTACTGGAATAGTGTGATCATCCACTGTTAGCAGAGGGAAGAGCTTCCTGAGATAGAACCTTCACCACATGTGACATGATGTTGCATCCACTGAAGCAGGAAGCAAAACTCATCCAAATAAAAAGCAAAGAGCAACTGTTCACAACTGGAGCTGCTCCAAGACATGAAGGCAGCCTACAGTCCAACCATGGTAAAGGAGAAACAACTCCATCATAAAGACCCTCACGTTCCTTCAAGGCCTAGTCTCTTCCTGGAGAAGTGAAGGCTCAGGGAGACCCCCATCACAGTATTCCAATACTTAAAGAGTAGCTACATGGAGGATGAAGGCTTTCTCTTTGCAAGGAGCCACATGGGGAAGACAAGCAGTAATGCCTCCAAGTTGCCACAGGAGAGGTTTCATCTCAATACAAGAAAGAAATTTCTACAGTGAGAACAATCATCCACTGGAACAACTTCCCTGGGGATGTGCTGGAGTCCCCAGTGCTGGAGGTTTGCAAGATGCCATGGAACAGGGTGCTAGATCATCTCCTGTAGGCTTTCCTTACCACAAAAGAGTGGACCAAATGATCGTTCAACCCCTTCTAACCTGGGCTGTTCTATGGTTCCATTATTCTATCCCAGAACCAAACATCCCTTCCCCTTTTACCCACCACGATATTTACTCACAATGAAAAGAGACAGCATCAAGATGGTTTGAAAAGAACTGTCCTCTGCCAACACCATCACAGCATCACCAGATCCACTGGCAACCAGATGGTGTGAGGGCTGGTGGGAAACCATCCTATAAAGAACTAAATCTTCCCTCTGATAAAAGCCTGAATCAAGGAATTCTTGTGTCTCTGCAGCTGTTAATTACCCTTTTAGTTCTCTTTCCTCTAAGCACATGTACAGCAGGAGACAGACTCTTCTCTGCTAAGAGCTGTTGACTTTCCGTGGTGCTCAGGGACCACGTTGGGGCTGGCCAGAGCTGGGCTATGAGGCGTTACTGCCTGACAAGCCTTCTACAAAGCACATCTGCTATTAAGGAACCTCAAAACAAACACCATCAGCATGAGCATACACACAAACACTGACGGATGAAAAGGGAAGGACGACTCCAGACCATTAGCTGGCAAACCTTGCAACCTGTTTCAACAAATTCAAAGGCAATTATCCCGGATTTCTCACATCCAACCAAGCTAAGGGAATTAGAGGTAACTTGCTGTGACTTAAAGTAGGAGACAGCCAGGCGTCTGGAGGAGCCTGGCCTGGGTCTAGATGGTGCCAACAGTGGGTGCGTGAGATCTTCCTTGGTTTTGAGGGAGGTTCAGATCAATGTGGAAGGGACAGCAGCGCCACACGGTTATGGTCAAGCTTTCATGATGAGCTTTATGTCCCCTGGACACCAGGGTGCACAGAAGTGTAAATTATAAGTTGGGTTTGGTGGTTTCCCAGCTGGAGGCAGCGCTCCTGCCCTGAAAGCCGCTGAGGGTCATGTTCATGAGCAACTGCTCCTGCTTTCTGGGGGCAGAAAGAGGAAATATTTTCAGAACCAAGCTGAACCCAGCTCTAAAAACTCCATTATCCCCTCTCATCTTTATAAACTCTAAGTCTGATGCTCCTCTTCCCCAGTCTTTGTTGCAAGCAGCACGAAGAATGATCAGCCTTTGACCTTCTACAAACCAGCCGTGCTTCAGCTTGCAAGAGATCACACCGCTAGCTTACAAACCTACCAAGGCCTTAAAAAAGGTCATTTCATCGATTTAACTCCACAGCTCCTTTGATAAAGGTGACAAGAGGCTCAGGAAGGCAGCACTTGGGGTCTTCCATCATCCCACCTAAACCCATCTGTACAAAGGGACAAGATGCTTCTAGTGGGACCAGAAAACACCCAGGCAAGACCTGGTCCTGCTCCATAAAAGCACAAAAGACAACTGAATTCAAACCAGTGCCAATTCCCAGTTTGCCCACAGCACATCCCCATCCCGGGTTGAGCAGCCCCTACTACCAGCCAATGGGTAATTGTTACAGAGCACAAAAGCCCGAGGAGTTTCCAGCACCAGCAGCCACAGACAAGTACATTCAAAATAATTTATTTTGGTGAGGTTTCAATTACGCCTTGTGGGAAATTAATACTGAAAGAGAAAGAAATACTCTAACCCATGAAGAGATGTGGGTTTGGACAATAGCATTGCTAAGAAGAAAAGGCACCAGGAATTGGAACATCATGTTTGTTCATTTACTTGTGAAAGACACAGAGGGTAAAATTGTGGCCTAAGTGAAAGCAGGAGTAGATTTGTCACTGATTTCACTGCAAACTAAGATTTGCTCTAGGTCTTGAGTGTATTTGCATGAGGGGTTGGGTAACACCCGCAGTAACCTGATGTTGCACAAGCCAATGGATCAACACACGTAGGGCACAGCGAAGGTTAATCTTATTTTAGCTGCTTACCAGACCTGTCCGCAAGAGAGTGATGGACATGTAGGAGTTAGTGCAGATCCCAGAATGCTGTCCTGCCTGCTTAGACCTCTCTGTAAGGCACAACAACCCAAAGCTCAAGTGACCCCCTCCAGGTCTCCTGGGCAGATGTTCCACCAGGGGTTATCCTTCCTCCTGAACACTCATGCTGGAGGGAGGAGAACTGATTCCAAGTTCCTCATCTCACATTTTAACTGGATTGATTTTGTGAGTTAAGGCAGAAACTTTATCTTTCCTTCTTTTTGTTTTCTGTTTACTTATATCATGAGAAGAATCTGGAAACATTTATGGCAGATGGGACACTATGTAATGGAGAAAGGCTTGAGACCAGCAAAGCCCTGATTTGTCCAGTTTGGATTATTTTCAGATTTGTATTATTGCCTGTTTATAGGTTTTTGTATTTCATACATCAGATTTCCAGGGGAAGGCCTCCAGAAAGCTTTCTGCCTGGGCTGTGTGCACAGAAAGTTCTTCTGGTTTCCCATCTGCAACCGTTCATCATTTATTACGAGGAAAACCTCTGGCTTTTCACCTGCTTTGAAGTAATGCTGTAATTACACCGGTTGACTTTTCTACTGTCTCAGAAGATATTTACTCCAAGGGTCTCGTTAAAATCTTAACAAACAGCTTTACCTGAGAACATGTTGTTTCTGATTGTAGCTCATTTCCGCACTTACAGCAAAAAACCTCCCTTTTGGGTAAAATACGGCTTTGAGGAATCCACCTTCTCCTCCCAGCCTGCGACACAAAACCACATGAAGGAGCCACAAAAGGTTGTTGAGCTTCAAGAGAAGTGATGCAAAGCAGCCCAAGAGCGAGGGTGGAGACGCTGAGGATTAGCACAGCGTGTTACAGAGACAGGGTCTTGAGCAAGCTGCTCTAGTGGAAGGTGTCCCTGCCCATGGCAGGGGATTGGAACTGGATGAGCTTTCGGGTCCTTTCCAACCCAAACTCTTCTATGTTTCTATGATTCTGTGACAGCCTTGAAGATGGCTGGAAAGTCCCTACCCACTTCGTTCACACTCCTGCTGAGTTTGATGGTGCAGGATAGTGGCTTTAGTCATTCACTGGAGGCTTGCCCACAGGGAAGGCTACATTGAATTCTAGGGAAATCCCAAGTTTCTCCAACCATCACAAAACACTATGCAGTGCTGCTTGGAAAAATAAAACCCAGCAAGGCATGAAAATGATTTGGTCCAAACCCACAGGGATTTCAGTGTTTGTGAACAAAATCAGTTGGTTCTAGTGATAACCACTCAGATGGGGGATTTTATGAATGGCCAAAAGAACAAAAGGCAACTCTGTCCTGCTGGATTTAGTAGCCAGTTTGCACTCATGAGAATGATTATTTAGACTCATCAAATTCTCCATGCAGGTTCACAAGTTTGCATGGTGCTTTTCCAGAGAAGACGACCGCATTTCTACCCTCCAGATCCTACAATAAGACAAAGAGACAATACTGGGCAGCAGCCAAAAGAAATGAAAGAGCCTCGGAAGAGCCTTCTCCAGGGACCGCTATTGAATAACACTTTGCGTTTCCATTTAACCATCACAAAGGGGGATTCATTCCCCAAGCAAAGATGTCTCCTTTAGAAGTATCCCTTTGGTAGCCTCTCCGGCTCAGATCTTCGGTGACCGCGGCCAGACGGTGCACCCATTACTCAGCTTAGTTAAGGATGGAGCCTGGCTAAATGCTTGGGGTCAGTATCTGAGGTTACCTGGGAGGAATGTGGACTGCAAAGCTTGGGAAATACTCAGGTTGTAGGTAATTAGAAGCATTTTTGAAGCTATTATGGGGAGGAAAAGGTGGATTTGCTGATGGGAAAAGACCCTCTGCTCTGTGGTAGGCAGATGATGGCATTGTGCATTCAGGTACCCCTTGTATACAGAAATACTGTACTCTCTGCTGCTGTGGTGTGGGTGCACACAGCCTCGTGCATTTACCTGACTTACCCTGCCTGACCCTCACTCCAAAATCAGGAGTTCTGAAGAAAATGTTAAGAAATAACACGGAAAATCCCAGCATCTCAATGGCAGATCAGGATGCTTTAGCACAAGAGATGAAGAGTTAAGAAGAGCACAGAAAAGAAAAACCCCCTAAACACAAGAAAGTGGGCTGAGAGGGGAGAAAAGCAGCAGTGCTCCAAATAAACCTATAGACAAATCACTCCATCATCGATCCTATAGTAGCAGAGGGGAAAAATCACTTTAGATGCCTCTGTTCTAGTAGAAAATGTTCCCAATTAATTGGTGGAGCAGGGATTTGCAGACAGAAAGCTTTGGGGACAGGAGGGGTTAATGCTCCTCGTCTGCAAATTCAGGTACCTGCAGTGATCAGGGTCTGCCCAGAAGACAACTGAGCCCCGTTTTCAGCTAAATACAGCCCCACCTGGTGCCACCAGCAGCCAGGACGCGATGCCCAGACACCCCGGTGAGGGGCACTGAGTGTTTTCCTCACTGGGGGGGTCCCACCAGTACAGATAAGTGAACCAGCAAAGCCTTTTCGAGCTCAGCTCTCAGGGTCCCCTCCTTGCCACAGTGCAAGAAAGCCACGCAAGTGGAACTGAACTGCTCCCACTGTCCCTAAGCGTGCTGGCATCACCTTCCCTGAGCCCTGCAGCCCGGGTACCAAACCGCAGCCTGGGGCCAGCACGCCACAATTACTCTTCCTGTTCCTCAGCTGATGCCAAGTCCTCTGCAAAGTTGCATTTTTCCTTTTGTTTACCCATTAAAAAAGGGGTTTACACACACACACACACACACAAAAAAAAGAGGAAAGGAAAAAAGAGGTGACCTCTTGCTAACCCCAACTGGTCTACGAGAAGCTGCGGCTGCCTTCACCTCCGAGTGAACTTTCAGATTATCTCAGACAAGATTCACCTTGCGTTGAACTTGTACCCTGCGCGGCAGCACACAGTCACGTAACCTTGATTAAACATTACAGCGCGACGCGGCTATAAATTTAATGAGCATTATCGGCGCGCTTCCTCCCGTCCTCCTTGGGCAGGGGGAGCGATGGAAACGCTGGGAGCTGCTGGGAACCAGCCTGGAGTGCACCGGCACGTGCAGGAGATGGAGAAGCAGCTATAAGAGGGAATAGGAGGGAGGCAGAGTGTTGTTCTCTGCGCCAGAGCATGCAATGAGTTGTGTACGGGCTCTGTGGCAGCTTCCTACAAGTGCCTGAGAGGAGGATGGAGCCAGGAGGGGCTGGGCTCTGCTCCCAAGGAACAAGGGATGGGACAAGAGGAAGCGGCCTCAAGCTGCACCAGGGCAGGTTTAGATGGAGCTGAGGAACAATTCCTGCCCCAGAGGGTGCTCAGGCATTGGAACAGGCTGCCCAGGGCAGGGCTGCAGGCACCGTCCCTGCAAGGGTTCACAGCCCGTGCAGACGAGGCCTCAGTGCCATGGGTTAGGGGTGGCCTTGGCAGTGCTGGGGAATGGTTGGACTTGATGATCTTAAAGGTCTTTTCCAACGTGGTTTATGACTTTATGAGGAGCAAGCAGCTCTGCGTGCCCACTGTGAGCAGGGATGACCTGCGGTGGGTTTATACGGCTTTCTGCCCCAAAAAAACCCAAGAAAAAGCGAAGAGAAAAGAGCAACAAGGTGCGATAACGGGTCTGGTGGTTCCTTTCACCCAGCAGGAAACCTTTGTCAGGCCATGGCCTCCTAAACTCTGGCTGCCCTCTTCACGCAGCGCGCCGCAGCCCGTCGCCGCGCTCCCATTTATTTCCAAGACGCAGGCGTGACGGGAGGCAGAGGCAGCCGCCTCTTCATCTCCCAGCTGACACGGAGGGAAAGGGAGAGCTCAGCATCCGCTGGCAGAGGTCACTCGGCCGGTCGAGAGGAGACCGTCTGGGCGGCGAAATAGAGACGCTCAAGTTCAAGTGCTTGAAATACCTTCCTTTCTTAAGGAGAAAAAACAAACACAAACCCACTCTAAACTAAACTAATATATCCCCTGCTTTTCATGATAACTTCCTCCTTACCCTCGGTGGTTTTGTTTAGCAGATCTATTGTTCTCAGCGAGCCTTGCCCTGGGGTCCAATTTGACTGTGTTCTCATTTTTCCCCCTATGTAACTGATGCTTATTTCTTTAAGCTCTACTGTAAACAGAAAACACACTGCAGTGCCCTTGCCTGGCTTTGCAGGAGGCAGGCTCAGACCTGGAACTACTTCTTTGGGGTGGGTTCTTTTTTCTATAGGAAACAAAAAGAGCAGGCTTGCTTGCTTTCAAGGATTCAAGCACCTGCGGGATGCAGGAGGGCAGCTGTGGTACCTGCGGGTGGTCCAAGCTCAGAGCAAGGCCCATGCGGCTCCAGCACTGGGTCTGCTGCTGCTTTGCTGGATGAATGGCCTTTTTCTGCTTACGAAGCTCAAAACATGCCACTTTCCTAATTATAGAGCTATTTAATATCCATTAGAAGCAGGAGGTGAGGAGGTAAGCAGCATCATTTGGAGGTGGCATGAAGTTCTTTGACTCAAGATGAATAAGAAAGCCAGCAGGCAGCATCTCCCTCGATGGGGTGGCACACAGGGAACAAATAGAAAAGATAAAACATTTGCACATCTTGGATGGTTCAAGGAACACAACAGGAGATAGGGATTTGGGAAGGGTGGGCAATGAGAGCTCTAAGATGCGGTTTCATGCTTCCCATCATTTACTTGTCATGGGTTTGGTCCTTTGGTGACCTTCAAGATAGTCAAGTCCAACCCTTAACCCAGAACTGACAAGTCCAACACTAAACCACATCCCTAAGCGCCATGTCTTTTAAACATCTCCATGGACAGTGGCTGCAGCCCTGCCCTGGGCAGCCTGTTCCAATGCCTGAGCACCCTCTGGGGCAGGAATTGTTCCTCAGCTCCATCTAAACCTGCCCTGGTGCAGCTTGAGGCCGGTTCCTCTTGTCCCATCCCTTGTTCCTTGGGAGCAGAGCCCAGCCCCTCCTGGCTCCATCCTCCTCTCAGGCACTTGTAGGGAGCCATCAGGTCCCCCCTGAGCCTTCTCTTCCCCAGACTGAACCCCCCAGGTCCCTCAGCCCTTCCCCATCACACTGTGCTCCAGGCCCTGCACCAGCTCCAGTGCCCTTCTCTGGCCCCGCTCCAGCCCCTCAATGTCTCCCTTGTAGCGAGGGGCCCAGAACTGACCACAGGATTTGAGGTGTGGACAAGACTTGCTCCAGTACAGCTCACAGGAGCCTGCTCAGAGAAGATGAATCCAGCATCACTGCTGAAGACAGTGGTGACGCTGGGGTCTCTGCCCAAGGCAGAGGATGGAAAGGGCAGGGATGACGAGATGGAGGAGATGACCTCGGACATCACCAGCTCCCACTGAGAAGGTTTGCTCAGCTTTGCAAACATAAGACTTCCAGATATATCCCCCTAGAAAGTACAGTCGTTCCCTGTATCTAGTAGCAACACCTGCAAAACTAATTTAGTCCATCAAATAACCCAGCAATTTGGGTGGTTGATCAGAACTATTTTTATAAGGCCACGAGATTTATATTTCCAGAGTCTCAGTGTTTGGAAAACAGCAAGAGCCATTTAGAGTATTCTACAGAGAGGTGGATGCACAAGCAAGTGGATATTTAAACCAGTTGTGAGACAAGACTGGTAGGAAACACTTGGCTAAAAGCGAACACTGAAATAACTTTGCAGAAGGTTAGAAATCAGTGAATTTGGTAATTCCCAACTTCAGGAAAATAAGGAAAATTGTATTTCTATGGCTTCTAACCGATTACTATGGAAAAATGTAAAGATTAAAGTCCATTATTTCACATTATACTTTCCACCACACAGTAAAAAAGTCCCTTTTTTGGTTGAGTGGACACCACCACACCTCCCTTTAGGACGGCTCATCATCCCTCTTAGCATCTAAGGCAGATTTTACACAGCAAGGCCATGAAATCACTGGACTCCAGTTGATGGTAATAGATGAGCTGATGCTTTTTGAGGGCTTGCAAACTCTGGACCCCAGACTTTTCATGTCCCTGGACATAAATTACAGAATCCCAGAATGGTTTGTGTTGGAAAGCACCTTAAACTCATCCAGTTCCAGCCCCATGCCACAGGTAGGGACACGTTCCACTAGAGCAGGTTGCCCCAAGCTCTGTCCAACCTGGCCTTGGACACTGCCAGGGATGGAGCATTCAGAACCTCCTTGGGTAACCTCTTCCAGAGCCTCACCAGAACACCATGTTTGAACCTATTCATTTTTCGCTGGGTGCAAACCATTTTAGGAACTTCAAATTTGAGGAAACTAATGTGAAGGGGGGAACAACATTCTTGTGCAGAAAGCATTCAACACTTGCTTTCGGCATCCTGAAAATACCCAGGGTGACCAAACTCCAGCTTCCAACAAATTAAACCTCCAAAACCTTGCAAGGCACGCTTTCCTGTAACTAAATATGTTGGGATGAAAAGGCTGAGCATCAGGAGAGATCCCAGCTGAAGCATCATTTCATCCTGCTATTGCATCCGCCAGGCTCGTGCTGCAGCCTTGGGCACAGGGAGACCCAGCAGGATTTATGGCTATTTGTTGTAGATAAAAAGCCCACAACCTTCAGAGGAATCTGAAAACAAAAGCAAAGGCTTTTCCTTACGTGGTGTCACACTAACCTCTGGATGGCCTTGCACTTATTGTCACAGCCTTGGAAAGGTATAAACAAAGGCAGATTTTGGATGCCAAGAGCTGGGTTAGGAGGGAAAGGCGAGGCTGAGAAACTCCCTTTGCATCGACATAGGAAGGTAAATCCTGGGAAGAGATGTTTTACGATGTGCACGCAGAGTTATCACGCTGTTATAAAGCAATTTGTGGGGAAAAAAGGCAATAGATGATGGCCAGGTCCTGGTGGAGCAGGGAATTTGACGCCCATCGTTGGGGCAGCGATGGGGACACAGCATGAGGGTTTGTGAAGGGAGAGAAAACAGCAGGAAATCTCTTTTGGGGTTAAATATGCTCCTTAAGCACACTGGTAGGGCTGCAAAGAGAGGGTTTGGAGTGTCTCAGTTGCTGAAATGGGATCCGGAAAGGTGCTGTCCTGTTTAAGGAGAGGTTGAACAGTGCGATGCCCAGAGCTGATGCTCCCCCAGTCCTGCAGTGGCCAGTCCCAGTGATCACCAGCATCCCAAAGGCAGCTCTTTTTTTTCCAAACTCCAGGGAATTTTAAAGGTGCCAGGAGAAAACTGCTCTGGAGAATTGGAGCAAATATGGGGAGAACAACCCCCCCCCCAATCAAACCAAACCAAACAGGAGTGGGGATGGGAGGGGAATGAAAGAGAGGGAGTTAAAAGGAAAAAAGCAAAAGAGAAAACAAGAAAAAAGGAAAATGAAATAAAAAATAATAAAAGCTAAAAAAAAAGGGGGAAAAGGGAAAAAAAAAGAAGCAGAAAAAGGAAGAAAAAAAGAAAAAGAATTTTGAAAAAAAAAAAAGAAGAAAAAAGGAAAAAGGCAAATGGAAAACAAGAAAAAAACCAAAGAAAAAAACAAAAAAGAAAAAAGTAAAAATAGAAAAGGGCAAACAAGTTAAAAGGGGGAAAAGAGAAGACAGAAAATAAAAATAACAGCAATAAAAAAAGAGACAGATGCATTTCATGTAGAAGTGATTTCAGAGGAGGGAGATTTGCCAGAGCAGATAAAACCTCATATACAGAACCCGCAACACAGAATCACAGACTGGGCTGGGTTGGTAAGGACCTTAATGCTCATCTAGTTCACCCCTTTTCCATGGCAATCTGCTCAGGGAACTGCCATCCACATTTCATCACCAAACTTCTGGTTCCAAGTCTGGCAGAGCCATTAACTCAGCATGCCCACAGGTGATGAAACTCCTCCAAACCAGTAAGACCCTCAAGAATGGTCCAGTTTACACGACACTGGTGCACTCAAGCATAAACTAAACACATCTCAGCTCTCAGTCCAGCCTTAGCAGCCGTGTTTTTAAGCCCAGCATCCCTTTTCCTGGGCAATTTCAGCCCAAAATGAAGGCGCTGGCACAATACAATACCAGGATGCCTTATTTCAGGGTTCACCTGTAGGTACCCACATGTCCTTCACCGTTTTGCTGCCTCATTCACCTCTTTGCAGGAAGAGGCAGCCAGGCCAAGCCGTCTGCTCACCCTTTCCTGTGCTCAACACTGTTTGAGGAAGGATAAACCAACACGGATATGTCTCTATTTACACCAAACTGTTTGCTTTCTTCTTTCTCCTTAATTTCATTATTGTTTGATAGGAACATAAAGCAGAAGCCCAGCAGATCGATGCCAGAGGCTCCCAACCAAAGGGCTTCTTGCAAACCTCCTTTCGGTTGCCGTAACGTTTTTGTGGGGTTATGAACTCCTTAAACAAACAGCTGAGGTCATTGTTAGCTAAAAAAAAAGGGAAGGAATTATTTAAAGAAATAAAAAAGCACAACGAGTGTTACAGCCAGATCGGAGCTGCGCTGCACAACCAGGAGCTGAGGTGGTGCACGGCAAAAGCTATGGCAAAACCATCAAAGAATTATAGAATAGTTTGGGTTGGAAAGGACCTTAAGATCATTCAGTTCCAACCCCCTGCCATGGGCAGGGACACCTCACACTAAACCATGGCACCCAAGACTCTGTCCAACCTGGCCTTGAACACTGCCAGGGATGGAGCATTCACAGCTTCCCTGGGCAACCCATTCCAGTGCCTCACCAACCTCTCAGTAAAGAATTTCTTCCTTAGATCCAATCTAAACTTCCCCTGTTTCAGTTTGAACCCGTTACCCCTTGTCCTGTCACTACAGTCCCTAATGAAGAGTCCATCCCCAGCATCCCTGTAGGCCCCCTTCAGATACTGGAAGCTGCTCTGAGGTCTCCACGCAGCCTTCTCTTCTCCAGGCTGAACAGCCCCAACTTTCTCAGCCTGTCTCCATACGGGAGGTGCTCCAGCCCCTGATCATCCTCGTGGCCTCCTCTGGACTTGCTCCAACAGCTCCACGTCCTTTTTATGTTGAGGACACCAGAACTGCACACAATGCTCCAAGTGAGGTCCATGAATCTTGCACACACTTTCCATCTAGCAGCCCAAGCCACTCTCTCACGTTATTAAGATGGCAAAACCTGGGCTTAGAAGCCTCAGAAATAGACTTTAAACTCTCAGAATTCTGAGGGTCACTGCCCAGAAGAGGAGCTTGTGGTGGCAATAATGTTGTCCCTGCCAATCTCTTGACATGGTATCACAAGATAAGAGCAGTCCCAGCCCCTTCAGCATCCAGGAAGCAGCACTGGAAGGGCAGAAGACGGTTTTTGAGATACTTTGTCCTCCAGTCAAGTTTGCGCAGAAAAACCATTAGCGAAGCAGCACTGGTGCAATAGTTGTTTATCCCAATCATGTATCTCATAATCACTTATATCGGGTATTCAAAAGACTTTTATCCCCCAGAATCAACACTAAACTACTCTACTTCTTCCTCAACAGGAGAAACCTTGCAAGAGCAGTATGTCATCCCAAGGACAGGTCCAAGCCACCGAGCAGAGGGTGACAGCATTGAGACAGCTCATTTCCTAAGCAAATACCAGCACAAGGTTTCCCACTGGCAGACCCAGACATTTGCAAGTGAAGGCTTGTTTTGTGGGTGAGCAGGGTATTTTAATAGTTCCCAAGAACTGCAAAGCTTTGGGTCCAGAAGGAAAGAAATTCTGCACCTGGGTACTAATGAAGAGAAGGTATGAAAGTCATGAAAGTAACTGGGTTTGTGTGCTGTTCTCAGGGGTGAAGCTGGTGTCCTCAGCATCTTCCAGCCAGCTCCTTTAGGAGATGCTTATTTCCAGCAGAAACATCCCCATCCACCTGCAACCACACCAGTTGCACCCATGGCAGAAGGCAGCACACAGTTAAAACACTGAGCGGCAATAGGAATAGGGATGTAGGAAAGGAAAGGGAAGGACAGTGTTATTATGGGAAGGAAACAAATCACTAATAAGGTGTTCATCAAAGCCAGAGGATTCCTGAGTGACCCTATCAAAGGCAATGAGCATCAATAAATTCAAGCAGAAGGGATATAAGCACACTGCAACAGCAAAAGGCAGAGGCCTCTTAACCTGAAAATGTACAGTCAGAAAGCAGAGTCTGCCTGGCTGTCTCTCCACCCAACCTCTTCCCATCTCTTGATCCATATGGGATAGAATTACTCGCACATCCCCGGAGGCAATCACATGCAGGGTTTCATTTCCAATTGCCAGCGATACTACAGTTTCCACTCAGCAGGATTGCTCTCACCCTTTGGTGAACTTCGTAGTTTTGGAGAACCAGCCCGGAGTCTGCAGTTGCTGTCTCCCCAGAGGTTTGCTGTAAATCATACATGAAGAGCAGGATTCCATCCCTAACACCGTCCACCCTCACCTACAGCAGATCCAGCAGAGACAACCGAGAGGCACAACCCCAGGAGAAGAGGATTTTGCTGTTCAGCGCTTCTTGAACCCCTGAAACCTTCATGCAAAGTCAAAACTCCGCAGTGAAATCCCTGTTCATACACTGCTGCTCATCTCTCTGCTGCTAACAAGCCGCTCTCCGAACCTCATTTTTCATTCTTGTCTTAATGCTTTCTCCCACACTCCTTCCTCCTGCTTCGTGATTTTCCCCTCTGAACCACTGGCTGTGTCTGAGAGTCTTTTCTCTTTAAAAAGGGCTTCTTTCCTGAAGGGCCCCCGAGACAGAAGCATGAATAAGTCAGGCAGTGAATCCAAAAAGAAAGGAAAAATTAAAAATAAATAAAAGCCAAGCAAGCCCATGGCATGTGCTGAGCTTTCCTTGTGCTCAAATACGAGTTTTTCATGACATCTCATCACTTATTTAGTCTGTGGGTCCGTGACCTTCTGCATATCGCTGTACTCCATCGGTAGACGAGGAACACCTCCGCACACCTACACCCTCACCCAGGCCCAGAGGAGACAGCAAAGCCTTTAGAAAACCCCATTCTCCATGAAAGAAAGCGTGTTTAAAGAGTGGATCGTACAACTGACGTACAGGATCACTGAGTTTAGTAAAAATCAAACAGATAAAACCCCAATCTTGTAAATCGAGACAATTTACAAAGAAACAGGACATGGCCTAGAGCAAGCTGCTCTAGTGGAAGGTGTCCCTGCCCATGGCAGGGGGTTGGAACTGGAGGAGCTTTAAGGTCCCTTCCAACCCAAACCATTCTGTCATTGCAGAGATGGAAATCATATGGGTTGTTAATCACCTGCCTGCTCAATGGCTTGATCTAATGCCTAAAGGAGAAGTGAAAAGATAACGTGATGGGCAAGAGGGAAACCAGCGCTGCTTTTAGGAGCCCAGAGAACCCCAGGCTTTTGATATTCTCCTCCTCCTGCACCACAGATGTGTGCAAGGTTCAATACCATGGTGAGAGTCCAACCTGCCCCAGGAGGGAGCCTCCAGAAGGGCTCCAGCAGCAGTTCTTCTCCTCACCTGAAACAACCTCATGGTCACGGCTGCTCCACGCAGGGCAGCACAGCTTCCTCACCCTGTAGGGACATAGGAAACAACTAAAAGGGAAGGAAAAAACCCAGCTTTCTGCAGACTTTGAGGAGGTGCCTGTGCTCCCTCCCCCGGCAAAACCCTTTGGTGGTGAAGACCCTGCACAGGAGAAGGGGCATAAATGGATTTGCAAAGAGCATAAAGAAGGCACGGGAAGTACTGCAGCACAGTTGTTATCATACACAGGGATGATGCTCTTGTGGGTGAGCTAAGCCCTAAAACGCTCCGGGAGATAAAGATGAGCAAATAAAGCCCAGACTTTGCTTCAGAGATGCTGAAAACCGGCAGCTCCTTTAACAAATAAAATCTAATGAGACCACATGGGAATTAAGCATCAAGTCATTTACAGAGTCAGCCACAGAAAAGACCATGGCCTAACTCCTAACAAGTGTTTCAGTGAGCAGCACATTAAGCAAGCGTGGCTTTACATAAATTCATGTGTGTGATTGATCGACTTTCATACAAGGATGGGCCAACCCTTCTTGAACCTCATCCCATCTATAAAACCTCCTTCCCGCTGGATTCTCTGGGTGTAACAAAGCGTGAGCTCTCAGTGTAGTCCCTCTCTAGGGATAGCACTTGCTGGACTTCCCTCTTATCCTATTTCCATGAAACTTGCAGTAATTTAATAACCCTTCACACTTTATGAAACTCTGTGAACTCTTTTGATGAGTTCAAAAAGTGTAGGGAGGAGCAGAGGGGGAAATAACACGGGCAAAATTCACAGGCAGTGATTGTCTGGGTCTTCATTTCCTTTGGAAAGCATTAGACTAGATACAGGATTATATCATATGATATTGTATCATATTACAGAGTCATACAATCCCAGACTGGCTTGTGCTGAAAGGGACCTTAAAGCTCCTCCAGCTCCAACCCCTGCCACGGGCAGGGACCCCTTCCACTGGAGCAGCTTGCTCCAAGCCCCTGTGTCCAACCTGGCCTTGAACACTGCCAGGGATGGGGCAGCCACAGCTTCTCTGGGCACCCTGGGCCAGCGCCTCAGCACCCTCACAGGGAAGAGCTTCTGCCTAAGAGCTCAGCTCAGTCTCCCCTCGGGCAGGTTAAAGCCATTGCCCTTGGCCTGTCCCTACAGGCCCTTGTCCCAAGCCCCTCTCCAGGTTTCCTGCAGCCCCTATAGGCACTGGAGCTGCTCTAAGGTCTCCCCTTCAGGAGCCTTCTCTTGTCCAGGCTGCCCCAGCCCAGCTCTCTCAGCCTGGCTCCAGAGCTGAGGTATATATGTCCCAGGCAATCCTCCGCATAACTCAGCATCCTTCTTGCCAAGGAGCACCACAAAAGAGAAGAAGAAAGGGTTCAGGATGAAGAGACAGTGTAAGCAGCTACAACTGCAGGAGAAAGCAAGAAATGAAGGGCACGGAAGCATTTTCAGCTCAGGATTTTAAGAAAAAAGGAGATGAGGGAAGATTACAGAGTGTGTGCTGGGAGAACGGGTGCACACCACATGTAACGGGAGAGGAACCACATGCAGTTCCCTGGGGGCTTAATGAAGCAGCAAATATTTTATTAAGAGAACTGAGAAGGATGCTGCCACAGCCACAGTCACGGACTTCAGCCACTGAAGGGATTCAATGAGACAGATTTATTGCAATAATTAATATTAATTAAGATCTAGGATCAGAAATGGGATGAATTGCCTATTTATTTTTTTGTAATAACTTACTTGGAAGCAGCAGCAAAGAAGAGAGAAAACCGAAGCAAAATCCCAAATTCACCTCAAATCTACGCACAAAAGTCATTTAACGCTGCGAAACGGAGCAAGCCTGGAGTTCTGAGTATAATTTAAAGGCAATAAGGATCTGACCCATCCTTTGTGGTTTCTGGAGTTTGAAGGGAGCTCGTCTTCCCCAGCCTGCCTCCCCGTGAGCATCCCGGTGGAGGCTGGGCAAACGGGAGGGCTCACGTCTCTCATTACTCTTCCCCCCCAAGGCCTCACTGTAGAGTTTACAATTTAATTTTCTGCATTTGTAATCTGTAGCCCTTGTGTATATAATGTCTAATGAAAAAGGCCTTTTTTAAATTAACATGGTATTTGGGAGAAAAAAAAAACCCAACTCATGTGTTTCTATTTCATTATCGAGCTACATTTATAAAGAGAAAAAGTACTCGAGCTGAGGGTGATCGGATTTAGTTGGCAGGGACACAGGACGGTCAGAAAACATAGATATCCTTATGTAGATGTCTGCACAACATCAAAATGCCTTTGGGTACAACTTTGTTCTTGCTCAAGTTAATAAACCCCCTCCGTGACTCAGAGCTTGGGGCATCGGCTGCTTGTGCATCCACCAGGCTCTTCTCAACCCCTTCCTCTCATCCCCCAAGTGCTGACCCCAAGATTCACCCTCCTGCTGACAACGCATGAGATGTGGATCTGTTGGATAAGCCACTCTGCTTTTCACTTTCACCTTTCCAACTTCTTGCTTTACGGATGGGTTCCTCAAGCAAAAGAGGCTTCCATGGTTATTCTTCATGCAATTTAATACTTATGAGAGTCAATCCTTAATCTCCCTAAAACACAAACTGGTTAGTAGTGGCTTCACAGCTGTCAACATAGACTAGAACACTATTTCACTTGGAAGGGACCTAAAATAACCATTTAGTCCAAGTGCCTGACCACTTCAGAGCTCATCAAATGCCTCCTCAATACCAACAAGCTTGCGGCATCAATCACCTCTCTAGGAAGGCTGTCTCAGTGTTTGACCACCCTCTCAATACAGAAATGCTTCATAATGTCTGGTCTAAAGCTCCCCTGCTGCAGCTTTGAGCCATTTTCATGAAGAACATGGAGAACCACAGAGTATCTGGGGGTGGAGGGATCTCTGAAGATCACTTGGCTCCTGCTCAAGGCATGGGAGCTGGAGTGACTTGCTCAGAACATTATTATGGTAAAGCATTGGAATAGGTTGCCCAGAGAAGCTGTGGCTGCCCCATCCCTGGCAGTGCTCAAGGCCAGGTTGGACACAGGGGCTTGGAGCAAGCTGCTGTAGTGGAAGGGGTCCCTGCCCATGGCAGGGGTTGGAGCTGGATGAGCTTTAGGGTCCCTTCCAAACCAAACCACTCTGGGATTCTATGATCATCAGCTGGGTTTTAGGCATCTCTAGAGATGAAGACTCAACAACTCCTTGGCACAATTACCTTCCCTGTTTGCTCAAAGCAGATGGCCAGCTAAAGAAGACAAGACCATACAAGAAAAATGCTCAAGTCCTATTAGACACAAGAAAATCCAAACAAGTGTGAGCTGCCGAAACCAGACTTCCTAATGATGCCATTCCCAGGACAGCAGCGTTTCCCCTGGTTCAGATAATTATCAGGGATGGAGAAGATGCTTGGCAGATCAACTGCACATCTTCAAGTGGGCATCAAACCAAACTCTTCTCCCAGAAGGCTTCCACTGCCTTTTTAAACCCACTTTTCTCCCTACTATTTCTCGGGGATGCACACTTTTACATCTTATTCTCCTTCCTTTTGCTACCATTATATCCTCCGGCTCCAGGCTTTTCCTCATCCCTATTGCTTAATTTTCTTAATCCCAGCACCTCAGAGGGAGGAAGCCGTCCTGTTTTCCTTATTTATCAGAAATCTCTGGCACTGACCACAAGAAAAGCCTCCAAGAACACTGAACTTTTTGGTTCAATGCATTCCATCACAATAGAGCTACCAGCATGCAGAGTTGATTTAGTTCTGCAATTTTCTGTGGAAATACCTTCCAAGCGCTAGTCTTGGCCTCCCGAAATCCACTGCCACACTCAGAGACACGTCAGGAAAGTCCCAGAAAAGCAGTTGTGTTTTAAGTAGTTACTAAATTCCTCAAAAGCACCGGTTAACCCATTGTACCGTGTGTGCAGTGTTTACAGCTGGGGATGGGGGTGGGAAATGCTGTTTCCATCTGAATGCTGAACATATATCATTAAATATCATCATGAAGAAGTCCATGATCAGCAGCACAAGCCCATCACGTGTGTCTGGAAAGCACCTACCATGAGCTCAGCTAGTGTCCCAAGCTGGGAACAAGTTGCTCCTTCAAGCATCCTCCTCCGCACTAACAGCTCGCTTATGACTTACAGTGTTTCTTATTGCAAGGCTAATCCATGTACGAGCTATCACACCTACATTTCCTTAGGAGAGCCCAGACAGGGACAAATCCAGCTCTTCTGGCGTCCCCTCTGAACATGCTTCTCCAGAAAAAAGCATTTAACTGTATCAAACAATGTGGCTTCCATATTCCCAGAGGGGCTATCCTAACAGTTCATACAACTTAAGCACCCCAAGTTTAACCATCATCCTGCCATCACATCCTCTAGGACTGTCATTATATTCCATCTCTTTTCTCAGCTGATTCATACCTTCAACACTGGAGGAAATAGGTACAACTGGGTGCAACTGGGCTAAGCAATAACAAATGCAAAGGCAAATTACTGATAGAAGACAGCAAAAAACCAAAGGTGGAGAGGGAGGAGGGCAAATCTTTAGCTACCGACACTGCACCGTGATCAAGAGAACAGCCCTAACCATAAGGTCATAAACCACATCATAAACCACAAAGTTTATCTACAGGCAGCTTACATCCACCCATTTTCACCCATCTGAAATTAAGGAGCTTAATAAAGGAGGTAAGATAAAAAATCAGCATCAGCGTAAAGATGGACAACTGTGGCTGAGAGATGCTCCTGGCTACCGATTCAACACATTTCCCAAGGCGTAGGGCCCAAATCCATCCTTAATCTTCCTAAAATAAATAATAATTGTCTCATTTAACCTTATTATTCTCCAGCATCTCGAGGTGATCACCTCGGAGACACGGTCTCCCGGCACACACTGACATAGACTCCACTGTAACAGTTTCAGGGTCTGAGCTCTGAGTTCCCTTGATTTTTATCAGGGTTCACTCAGACTAACATTATTTCACGACCCCTTTGGTACTTCATCCTGTTTCAACACTGGATCTGACCTCGTTGCGGCGCGAACTGTAAAGTGAGTGTTCCTCCGAGGTTAC
Source organism: Psittacula echo (assembly GCF_963264785.1). NCBI lineage: Eukaryota > Metazoa > Chordata > Aves > Psittaciformes > Psittacidae > Psittacula > Psittacula echo. The sequence goes on from NC_137735.1 coordinate 1,313,989, forward strand.
GGCCGCGGGAGGGTGGCTGGCAGGGCCATAAGCAATCCATTTTTCTGCTGCAGGGCTCATGTAATTCTATTCAATGCAATTTATTAATTGTTCTCCCAGCATCTTGGAAATGTTGTGTATCACTTTCAATGGGAGTTATGCAGAGGGCACAAGGGACAGCATCCCAATAGGGAAGAAACCTCATACTCACAGCGTCGCTATTGCCTGCATTAAGACCCCAAACATTAAAGGTATTTTTACCCAGCGCAATGCACACTAAGATGATGCTAAGATACAGTCATCATTTTCAATGTTCTCACCCAAATCCTTCAAGCTTTAGATTCTCTAAGGATAAGGAAGCAGAAACACCACCACACCTGGGAGGAAAGCACATTTTGCCTTACCACCGAAGCCTCCTTTTCCCTCCCATGTTCCTTTCTGAACTCCCCTTTGGAAGAGTTAGGCAGTGTTTTAAATTCAGCCACCCCAGCTTTGATTTACTGTGGCAGCAAATTGCTGTTTATTAAAAAAACCAAAAAGCCAACTTTGTCAGGATTCAAGCTCCCATCCCTGCCAGTTTAAGAGTCTGTGACTTCATTACCTTGCTCTCACTTGGTTGGACAAAAGAAAAAGCAGTTCTGAATGGGTTTTTCTCTCCTAAGTTATTTCTTTCTACTGGTTTTCAGCTCGTTCATCCTCTCACCACCAAGGAGAGTATCACCATTCTTTCTGGTTTTGCAGGGCCTCAGCCACTAATCTCTGCCTAAGACACTCTCTCCTTCTGTTCTGCATTACAACTCAAAGCTGCCTCTCTGCATCGACAACTTGTTTGCGGTGATTCCACATGCCGTTAAGTAAACGGAGTTGATAACTCCATTAGAGAGGAGATTAAGACAGGGCTTTTGCTCTCAAAGAAACACCCTTCAGGTCCAAGAAACCTGCAAGAAGAACAGAGATGGAAAAGAAAAGCAGTGTCCTCCCCTCCACACTGCTGGTGATGCTGCTTTGGGTGATGCCGTAGTCCCAGGACATAAAACATAGAATCCCAGCCTGCTTTGTGTTGGAAGGGACCATAAAGCCCATCCAGCTCCAACCCCTGCCACGGGCAGGGACCCCTTCCACTGGAGCAGCTTGCTCCAAGCCCCTGTGTCCAACCTGGCCTTGAACACTGCCAGGGATGGGGCAGCCACAGCTTCTCTGGGCACCCTGGGCCAGCGCCTCAGCACCCTCACAGGGAAGAGCTTCTGCCTAAGAGCTCATCTCAGTCTCCTCTCTGGCAGGTTCAAGCCATTCCCCTTGGCCTGGCCCTACAGGCCCTTGTCCCAAGCCCCTCTCCAGCTTTCCTGCAGCCCCTTAAGGCACTGGAGCTCCTTCAAGGTCTCCCCTTAAGAAGCTTTCTCTTCTCCATGCTGAACCAGCCCAACTCTTTACCCTGCATTTAAATCCTGCATTTAATCCACAGGCTGTTGGAGAAGAAGTTTCGAACCTCAGGAGCCTGTGGCACGAACTCAGCTCCTGCTTTGCCATGGATTTCCACTTGTGCTAAAGGCACCCTGATGTGCCCTGGGATGCTTCACTGCAGCTCTAGTCAACAGTTCCCTCCTCATCTTGACTCCCTCGGCCTCCTTCCTTTTTTGCAGTCTAAGCAAGCATTTCAAAACACACCATGATGTTGTTTATGAAAACTAATCTTGCTTTTAACGGCCTCTTTTGCCAAGCAGTTTCTGCTATGATTTCATACCCAATATTTTGGTCCATGCAGATGTCTTAAATTTTCTTCTGAGTTTATTTATTGATCATATGACATTGATAGGATGTTCCGGAGATAACTACAGACCAAAAGCAATTAACCCAGCGTTGAACTTCAGTTCCGAAAAGGAGCAGCAAATAATCATGTGTGTGACTGGATGCAAGATTTCTGCAGTCATTCATGATATTGTTTCACCCAGTCGTTAATAATAGATCGAGATTGCTCCTCAGCAGGCTGGGTCCTTCAGGTTGATAAGCTTCAAAGAGCTTCCCCAATGGACTTGCCACCATATGACACCAGTGCGTCTATCTGAGCACATTGCTTACATTGGGAGCCAACAGCAGGGCTGAACCCAGGTCACTGCCTCTAGGTAACAGCTTCATGACACGTTTCCACTCAAGCACGAAGGTTAAGGAGAAATTAAAGTATAACCAGCCCCATAGAATCCCAGCCTGGTTTGGGTTGGAAGGGACCTTAAAGCTCATCCAGTTCCAAACCATTGCCATAGGCAGGGACCCCTTCCACTACAGCAGCTTGCTCCAAGCTCCGTCCAACCTGGCCTTGAACACTGCCAAGGAGGGGGCAGCCACAACCTCCTTTGGCAACCTGTTCTAGTACTTCCCCATTCTCACGGTAAAGAATTTCTTCCTTATATCTAACCTAAATCTCCCCTGTTTAAGTTTGAGAAGCTGGTGGAGCTTCCCATTGGTGCTGGGGAGCTTGCAGGGCACCTACACTGCAAACCAGCTTCATGACTCAAGTTCACGTGATGTGCTCTGTGTGGCCCAGATCACCTGAGGGTTCAAACACTGCTGATCCCCTCAATCCCCCCCAAAATCACTATCTGAATTGACTTTCTAGCCGCTTCCTATCAGGAACACATCCAGGATGCCTGAAGGTCGCTCAGCCTTTCCCCGGCATCGCTGGATGTTCCCATATTCCCTTTTTCCCTTCTCTCTCCAAAGCCTCTGAAACATACATTACTTTCCCAGAAGAAATCATTAAAATTAGATAACTGACAAACTCGCAGCCCGGGCTGGGGCCTGCTAAACCCAAAGCCAAGATCAAGCTTGTGAGGAGGGAAAACTGTCATTTAATCGATAGCCATGTGCAACCTATTATTCTGCCTCTCGCCATAAGCTCTTGCACGGTGTGTTAACACAGCTGAACACGGAGACCTTGCCCAGCACAGGCTTGCCTGCTACTGGGAATACTTAAGATGATACCATCTGCTAGACCTTTAAAGCTGGGGTGACATTTTAGGTGACCGATGAAGGGTGGAAGTGTTTAATTTAGGACACTTTCCGGTACAATATTAGCAATAGGAGATCCCATAGATAAGTTACATTCACCAGCATCCTTCTGGGAGATATTTTCCCCTTCTCCTTTTGCTCTCTGACAGGACAAAGGGGCCTTTATGGTGTTTTTAGCAAGTCTGTTTACTTAGTACATATTGTGGCTGATCCACTGTTGAAATATCATCCATTTCCCTCCCCTGAGAGATACTCAAAGGAGCAGCAAGTAATCAACTTTAAACAAAAAGGCCATCTAAATATATAAAAAAGGAGGAGAACAACAGCAGCATTAATTATAAACCAGGCAGGCGGGTTTCCAAGGGGAATTCATATGCAGGGAATTTGTTTCTGCCCAATTTATTTCTCTCTCTGGGGGCTCAGAAGAGCAGCAGCAGCTCAGAGAGGCTCAAGTGGAGCGGGAAGATGAGGATGGAGGGATGGGGAAGAGAGAAGCATCAAACAAACTGGAACCAACACGGGCCAAAACCAGCAGGAGAGCCAAAGCCATGTAATTTTGAACCTGCAAAAGAGAAGGATGTGCCCTGTCCTGCTTGGCTGTTGCAAACAATAAATAGGAAGGACAGGGATATGTCCCACAGCTCTGTGCAAAAGGGGGACTGGCTAAAATCTTCTTTATCTCTTTCATAGGACTCCAAAATATTCCCTGCATGCGGAGAATGTGATGTTCTCGGACATCCTGCAATCCATTCGACCCCTCCGCCACTGTTAATCCAGCAACCTTGGAAAGAATTCCCTGGGATTCTACAGCAGCTGAAGTGAGGTGCAGCCAGCACTGCATCATGAGCATCTATCTCTTTGCTTAAAAGGTCCCCATAGAAGCCAGGGAAATGTCTGGGTTTTAATTCAGCCCAAGAGGAGCAAGCTGAGGGCAGGATTTGTGCTTCAGCATGGTGCCAGTTTTGGAAGTGATGGCCAAGGAGCATCAGTCCCTACAGCACATACAGGGTGTGAATACAGGGAAACCCTTGTCTGGAAGAGACTGGACTTTGCTCTTCTTTAACTCAGCACATTCTGAGACGCTGGAGAGGAAGAGGGAGGTTGCACAGGTACTCAGTCAGGCCCACATACAGCCTGCATGAAGAGCCTCTCTAATGATTGTAATGACCCACACATTAAAAGTGAGTTGTCAGCGCTGAGCAAAAGGCCTGCAAGACTCATTGGAATCATTCATGCAGCTTCTTCAGCTGATGTCACACATTCCACTTGGAGACAGCGATGTGAAAGAGATGGGGATGCATTGACAAGCAGTCAGGGGACAGCACCAGGGACACAGAGATGCAGAAAGACCCCAGCTATACAGATGAAGAGGATAAATAGATCCACCCCAAGGAGGACCAGGGAATGACATGCTCAAATTAAAACCAATTGATGATCAACAGCAGTAAAGCTCTGGGAACTGCAAGGAGCAGCAAGTCTTTCAATACATAAAGGGGGGCAAGAAGAAACCTGGAGAGAGGCTTTGGACAAGGGCCTGTAGGGACAGGCCAAGGGGAATGGCTTGAACCTGCCAGAGGGGAGACTGAGATGAGCTCTTAGGCAGAAGCTCTTCCCTGTGAGGGTGCTGAGGCGCTGGCCCAGGGTGCCCAGAGAAGCTGTGGCTGCCCCACAATCTCTTTCCATACAAAACAAAGTCTCCACCAGCTACTTGATGTAGTGCAAAAGGAACTTGAAGGAAAACTCAAGTATTCTTGTCTACCAGCAATCCCAAATGGAGTGAGGCAGATGGAGATGCTGGGTTACAACAAGGCTGTGGAAGCTTCTTTACATATAGCCAAGCAAACCTAACAGAAAAGCAACAAACATTTGCACCATGTGTCCACGGGCATATAAAGATACGAAGATTTGGGTCCCAGCTCCTGCTAAGGAAACCCTACAAGATGGACCTGAGGAAGGGATGGATGCAGGAGCATGGAGAAGTCACATCCTTAGTTCACACCAAGCATTCCCACCATCGTCTATGCAGCCAGCAGTAGGGGGTGGTTTTATGAGCTTTTGCTGGCCAGATATCCACAGGGAAACCTGGATGGAGAGTTATGGGAAATCACCATGTACCTGAGCATCCCAACCTGACCACAGCAATCTCACCACTTGCCTGCTTCACCAATAAGCACACCCACAGCGCTCAAACAAATGGGGAAAATTCCTATTTAAGAATCAGTTCCCAGGGAGATTTCACTCCAAATCTCAGCACTCTCCTATGGCACAGATAAGGAGCTGAAATGCAGCATGGAAGCACTTTTTCATCCATGGATTTTTAATGACAAACCGCAGAATCCCAGGATCCTCAGCAGTTTATCATTACAGCCCTCAACTGAAGTTTACAGGGCTTGGATCAAATCACTTAAACCCTGCGTTAGTTTTATGGAATATTTTACAATATATAAAAAGTGGTGACTTTTCAGCACGGAGCTTTTATGACTTTATTTTACATGAACAGACCTTCCCATTCTCTTTGCCTCTATGGACATAATGCACTCGTGTGACACTGCACGAACCACAGCTTGATGAGATGTGTCATGGAAATGCAAACTAGATGGTTTCTGAAGGGTTACCAACTATCTGCTTCAGGCCACAAATGACCCTCCTAAAGCAGGGGATAAGGGAGATGTTTCTTCCCTGCACCTTCTTGGTAGTCACATCAAAGGGTGTCAGGAATGTTTTGTGACAGCACACACTGAGACCACACATTAGGACGTTAGACATTAGGAAGTCCTTCCCTATGAGGGTGCTGAGGTGCTGGCCCAGAGAAGCTGTGGCTGCCTGTCGTGGTTTAAGCCCAGCCATAAATCAGAACCATGCAGCTCGCTTTCTCATTCCCCCCCTTCCTCTCCCCAGCTCCCGGAGGGATGGGGAGGAGAATCAAAAGAATGTAACTCCCATGGGTTGAGATAAGAGCAGTGCAGTAACTAAGGTGTAACACAAATCACTGCTGCTGCCACCCATAGTAATAATGATGAGGGAAATAACAAGGAAAGACAATACAACCGCTCACCACCCACTGACCGATACCCAGCCTGACCGAGCAGTGATCTAGCCCTTCCGGGTAACTGCTCCCAGTTTATATAGTGGGCATGAGGTGCTGTAGTATGAATACCCCTTTGGTTAGTTTGGGTCAGGTGTCCTGTCTCTGCTTCCTCCCGGCTTCCCCTCCTCCCTGGCAGAGCATGAGACTCACAAAGTCCTTGGTCAGAGTAAACATTACTGAGCAGCAATTAAAAACATCGGTGTTATCAGCGCTGTTCCCAGGCTGAAAGTCAAAACTACAGCACTGCACCAGCTACAAAGGAGGAGAAAAAATGACTGCTACTGCTTAAACCCAGGACACTGCCCCATCCCTGGCAGTGTTCAAGGCCAGGTTGGACACAGGGGCTTGGAGCAAGCTGCTCCAATGGAAGGTGTCCCTGCCCGTGGCAGGGGGTTGGAACTGGAGGAGCTTTAAGGTCCCTTCCAACACAAACCAGTCTGGGATTCTACGAGTTCACCTTTGCACTGGGGGGAGCCCTGCTATCTAATGGGCAGTGCTACCAGCTCACAGCACCTCACTCACTGCCTGCCCTGGCATCCAGACCACAGGTTCTCCCCATGCTGGCACAGAAAAGGCAACACCATCAGGGATAACAAGCTAGCCCCACATCTCAACCAGCAAAAATGGGCCAGGCCAACACAGCCAGACTCTGGAGGGTCTCACCTGCATGTGCTTAGTTTTAGTCTTATTTTCACTTCTCTAAATATCTTTTTTCCCCCCTTTTCTTTGAGCCCATCACAGCTTCATTCCCAACACAGGCTCCTTTCAACTCCAAATGACCTCACCTGCTTAATTTGTTACTTTTTTTTCCTCCCTTTTGTCTATAAAGACTAAATTTCTGTCAACAAAGCTGAAAGGCCACATAGAGTTCATGGTAACAATTCACATTTCTTAGCAGGTTGCCCAGAACTAAACCTTAACCTTAAACACGACTGCACAGTAGCTTTAAGACACCAAGAAATATAAATCCAAGCATAGAAAAAAACTAGTATATTAATGCCTGCTAGACTGATTTCTGCAAGCTATTGCCATAACTCAGCGAGCCTGGAGCACCTCATCTGTCGGATATTGATGTGGTGCTTTAATTGCAAGAACAAAAACAACTTTCCAAGCCTAACATATGCTGCATTTTGAAATCCTGACAATGGTGGCTCTCAGCACCATAAATTACACTTGTCCTCTTTGCAGAGCCAAAGCAACACGTGGAGCTGAAGTTTCTTTCTGGCAGCTCACTTGCAGGGCAGGGTTACACTGGCTGCAGGCAGCGCTGTGTAAGATACCACCTTCAACTGCAGGTCCAGGTTCAGCTTTGAATGGAATACAGTGATTTATAGGAAAGAATATAGGGATTGGGTCTGACGCACTGCCTTGGGTACCACTGGCAAAAGGATGCCAAGCATCTCCTAAGTTCAAGGTGGTGCTCTTGAATCACGGCATCAAGGACCAAATCTGCAGGAACAGCAATGGGATTAGCCCCTTCACAAGTAAATCCCAGCTGGATGGAGTTGTGGCAAGGCCAGAATTAAGTTTGCCATCCTGCTGTCCACATTCAAGCCTTCCAGGGAGGATTTTGGGCTTTAGTGATGCCAGTAAGGAGAGGATACATTGATTTTAGGAAGCATAGTAAAGCCAACAGCTTGGCAATCCTGATCCTATTACCTGTAGCCATAAATCACAAACCCTACTTAAATAGGGAATTATTAATCAGAAGCTGCACAATGGCATGAAGGTAGGTTCAGCCTCAAAGCTCCTTTTCAAGAAGGGTAATAAATGGCCAACAGACCAGGACTTGTGTCACCCCCAACAGCCTGGCATGACGGGCTCCACAATACCCATGTAACCCATTCCAAGAGATGTCTTGTGACAAGCCATAGTGAATGGTGAGCAACACCAGGGTTTGCACGCTCACAGCAGGCTTGAGCCTGGGGCTGCTGGAGGACACCACTACATTATGCTGCATCTCTTCCTTTTTCCCCCCTTTTTTTCCTTTCCCCCCCATTTTATCTTTCATTCCTTTCCTCCTTTTTCCTTTTTTACCTTTAGGTTCTTTTTTCTTCCCACACACTTTTTTTTTACTGCCAGATTATGCTGCATTTCGTCTTTTTTTTTCCCGTTTTTCCCTTTATTTCTTTTATTTCCTTTCCCCCCTTTCCTTGTTTTTTTGGTTTTTGGGTTTTTTTTCCCTGTTGTCTTTCTTTTATCTTCTTTTCCCTTTTCTTTTTTCACTGCCACATTTGCTTCATTTTTCCTTTCCCCTTCCTTTTCCTTTCCCCTCCCTTTTTGTTTTTCCCCTTTTTTTTCTTTTCTCCCTTTTTCTTTTTCCTTTTAATAATTACTTTTCCCTTCTTTCTTTCCCTTCTCCTATTTTATCTTGTTTTTCCTTCATTCCCCTTCCTTTTCCTCCCCATTTTTCCTCTCCCCCCACAACTTCTTTACACTCCTTCCCCTCTTTTCTCTCTCTTTTTTCCAGGGAAGGGAAATGTAACAGCACAAGATGATCCCTATAGCTGAGGGTATTAACATGGACCAGGAGTTTGGTCAACAAGGGACGCCCGCATGATGCCAAGTGCATCCCTGTGGTTTAAAGACCTTTGCAGCTCATTAACACTAATAGGTCTGAGCTGCTCTTACTCTCTATGTTCCCCTTTGCCATCAGCTTTCCCAGCTTCACCCGATCAATAACCTGCAGCAGGAGTTCAAGGCTCTGGGACACCTGACAGTTGTTTTGGTGGCTTGTTGTCTGCAGAGTGTTGGGTTTGGGGGAGAAAAATATGTATTACGCTTAGTAACGCAGTGGTTTATTAATACCGTAACATATGGGAGGTGAGTGCATGTGAAGCCAAACTCCTCTATAGTCTAAACAGCTGAAATGCTCCAATGTTATAAATCACCCCAAAATGGAACAAAACCAATACATATCCATACAAAAAATATAAAAATCACCTGTACTCAATTACACCATCAACTCCATCACGGAACTGCAGAGCAGGAGCACGCCAAATTAACCCTTACAGAGCCGGTCACATCAGCCACCACCATGCCTCACATTAGCCATGTACATTTACCACCAGCATCATCTATTTTGCAGGTTTCATTTGTCTTCTGCATTTTCGAGGCACTAGAAAGCAATGGGAAAGTGGTAAACACTATCCTTTAGTGGAAACAGTAGGAATTTCAATGCAGACTCAAAGCTCCGCCATAAGCTACAAATCTAAATGGGCGGTGGATGATAAATGCTCCAATCGATCTCCAAGCCAGCACCTCGCAGCAGCGAACCCGCTGTCATCCATCCTTCCTAAAATGAAACACATCATAAGGTCGGGTTTTCCATCAGGTTTTCTGGCATTTCACGTCCTCTCTCCCTGAGCCAGGGGGTCTCAACCTCTTTTTGATCTGCTGAGCCTTCTCCAAATTCAGCACAAATTCACATGTAGGCTCCTGAACAATGAATTGAAGTTTACTGGCAAGAGGCTTGTCTGTCTGAGTTACCTCTCCTGGACCCCTCAGAAGTCATCCAGAGACTCAAACCCATCACTTTCACCTACAAAATCTCTGGGACAAGCCTTCAAGCAAACCAAACTCCATGACCCAGAGTCTTGGAGTCCCAAAGCTTATTGGGAGCATCGCTGGATACTGAGACAGTGATGTTCAAACAAAACATTTGAAGGCATTTTAAAGTGGGGCAATTTTAAGGTTTGCAAGGTGTTCTTGCTTTTTTCAGGTGGAAACTGAGACGGGGATGTGGGTGAAGATCTCTGTGTGAAGTGCTCCTCAAGATCATAGAATCACGGAATCAACGAGGTTGGAAAAGACCTTTAAGGTCATCAAGTCCAACTGTTAGCCCAGCACTGCCAAGGCCACCACTAACCCATGTCACTGAGGGCCTCATCTATATGGTTACTGAACGCTTCCAGGGATGTGGTGATTCCACCACTTCCCTGGACAGCCTGTTCCAATGCCTGACCACATTGTTGGTGAAGAAATTCTTCCTAATATCCATGTAAACCTCCTCTGGCACAGCTTGACACCATTTCCTCTTGTCCTGGCACTTGCTCCTTGGGAGAAGAGACCAGATACCTCCTCCAGAGATGCACCATTTAAAAGCACAACTGCACAGAGACAAGGTCGCCTTAGCTGGTTTTATGAATTGGCAGCTAAGAAAGCCACACTATTGTCTCTTCAGCCACCCATAGAAATCACCACAATGCCATAACCAGCTCCTGCCTTGGGTTTTCCCTATTACCAAGAGCTGGAAAGGAACAAAACCAACCCATTTTTATTCTACAGCCTCTTTCCACCCACTGATACCAAAATGCTTTGCCAACACTGAGCCACTGGTTCCAGACATCCCAATGAGGTCCTAGGGATTGTTGTTGTGACTGGGAGCACTTTGCCTTGCAGCGAGGGATGGGGACCCTGGGCAGAAGCTGCACTTTACAATGCCTGGACCCCTCCAGGTCCCCTTTCTCCTCACTGGACATCCCTCACCCCCTGTTCCTGCGAAGGTGCCGGTGCCATGGGCGGCGCAGCTCTAATTGACATCATGTGTGCATGAGGTGAGCTCCATTCAGGAGCACACATGGCACAAAACCTATGTGGAAAAATGAAATAAAACTGCATTTTCCTTCCCCGTGCAGGAGCGGGGCCTGTGCAGCAGCATAACCCAGTGTACATACGTTGTTAGACACAGTTTAAATATAGCATCTCACTATGAAAACATGAATAATTGCGGTGCTTAAAACGTCTGGCTAATCTTTAGCAGAACTGCAATCAATCACCGGTGTCAGACTGGGAAGCGTTTCTCAGTTTCATACACAAAACCTTCCTTCAAATGCAAACTATATCCACTTTCAGTATTTGGACTGAGTTTCCCATCTGATATTAATGGAAGCACTCTCGGCATGAAGAGGCACTGGTCGGAATTGATTTTCAGATATATATTTTGTTTTAAATAATACATCCAGTTGGGAATGACAGTCATAGGAAAAAAAAAAAAGAGAAAAAGCCTTCCATTCCCTGAAGAGATGAAGGGGAATTTGGATGGGTTTGTAGCCTTATTAAAGAAAATAGAAGGAACACGTTCGGCTGATCTCGCTCTTTGCTCACCCGTTTGCAAGACCATGAAGCGCAGCGAGAGAAAAGCAGCAAGGAAAAGCCAAGCTTACAGCTTAACCCAAAAACCCTGGAGGACTTTGTGCCCATCATCCTTATTGCCTCTCCTCTGGAAGCTCAGCAGTGCCTCACCTTTGGATGGTGACATATATAGTGAAAAATACTGTCTTATTGGCAAAATCGACCTCTTTTTTCTTAACTAATAGCTAATATTCACTCATTTAAGGTCAGCTGCACTGTTCAATGACACACTCTAGTCCCAGTCCTTGCTAAGCCAAAGCTTTGCCTATCTCTCAGCGGACAGTAACACATCCCTGGCTGTCCTAGGACAGTTTTTCTCATATTCTTCCCAATTTCCTACAGAGCAGTTGCATTTTCCGCTGTAGCATAGGGCACATGGCTGGCTCATGTGCTTCTCCTTGGGTGGAAGTCGGTAATAACAACATACTCCCACTTTAACTAATCTAAGCTTTGGCCAACCATGGCTCCATCCAACTACGCACTGAGCACAATAACTCGCATCTTCCATTAGAGCTCTCTTTACTCAACCAGAAGATGCATGAGCAATACCAGGAGAAACCAAATCAAGTCCCATTCTCCTCACTAAGACCTTGCTGGAGAACAGCTTTTAGACCCTTTTAAAGGTCTACCTGTTAAGCAGGTAGATTTAAGATCAACAGTTCATGCAGTGTTACAGTCAGGATTATTCTCTCCACTTTATTACAGCAAAGACAAAAGGGTCCTGTCACCATTTACCATATTAAATAAGAAAACCTCAGAGCTGGCAGCAGCAGAAGCACTGAATATTCTGGTCACTGGCATCACATCACTGTGGCGCCCAGACTTCATCTGAAAATCTCTGCCTGATAAAGCTCATTGAGTGCTCTCAAGCTGTCAAAACCCTCTAGGTTGGTTTGAGGTATGAAGGAACCTGATCTGATCAGATCCTAAAGCAATTCAGAGCGGATGTGAGCAAGCACAACCCACTTTGTTATGCACCTCTTGCTACTTCTTTCTCTCTTTTACGATTTTTTGATTTATTGGGGTTTTTTTTGTGGGCAGACTCCAAAAGGCAAAGTAGTGAGATGATGGCCAAGGCATGTGCCAAAGAGCTGACGTCTCCAAACAAGCAAGTAGTGTTCATCAAAATTAAATAGTGCTAAGACTGAATCTGCAGCCATAGTGCAGGTGATGGCATCTGGAGCCCGCATGAGGCCCTTTAGGATACGGAAAGTCTTGATAAGATCTGGTGAGTAATACCTGTTCTTATTATCAGTCACAATCTGAGCACAAGGGTGGATGTAAGGTTGTGTGGGGTTTCTCTACACTGGAAGATGCAGTTTGTTTAGAGATGTGAAAAAATACACCAAATCCCTGCTGAGACTGCAGGCACCATGAAAACCCCTGGGTGATCCTGCCTGCTGCAAGAGCATCCCTGCCTGCAGTTGCTCCCTGCTTCAAAAGAGATTTGCTCCTGCAAGTGTGATGCTCGATACACAAGTGCTATTTTCTTCTCTCTCCCAGTTTAGCAAATCTGGCTCTTATCATCTCGGCATCACTGTGCACGCTGAGGTCAGAGCCATGGAATCATAGAATCAGCGAGGTTGGAAAAGCCCTTTAAGATCATCCAGTCCAACCATTCCCAGCATTGCCAAGGCCACCACTAACCCATAGCACTGAGGCCTCGTCTCCACAGGCTGTGAACACTTGCAGGGACGGTGCCTGCAGCCCTGCCCTGGGCAGCCTGTTCCAATGCCTGAGCACCCTTTGGGGCAGGAATTGTTCCTCAGCTCCATCTAAACCTGCCCTGGTGCAGCTTGAGGCCGGTTCCTCTTGTCCCATCCCTTGTTCCTTGGGAGCAGAGCCCAGCCCCTCCTGGCTCCATCCTCCTCTCAGGCACTTGTAGGGAGCCATCAGGTCCCCCCTGAGCCTTCTCTTCCCCAGACTGAACCCCCCAGGTCCCTCAGCCCTTCCCCATCACACTTGGGCTCCAGGCCCTGCACCAGCTCCGGTGCCCTTCTCTGGCCCCGCTCCAGCCCCTCAATGTCTCTCTTGCAGTAAAGGGCCCAGAGCTGAACACGGGATTCGAGGTGCGGCCTCACCACTGCCCTGGTCCTGCTGGCAACACTATTGCTGACACAGGCCAGGATGCTGTTGTTCTTCCTGGCTGCCTGAGCACATAGAAACTCCTGTCTCAAGGTGCTCATCACCACTTCCAGCCCACAGCTCACCATGAGCCCATAACCCCGCCTTGTGCACAAGCGCGAACCCAGAGTCATGTTGACTTAGGGACTCTCAGGAAATATAGTGAAATAAAAGAAACCTTCCCAAGCTTTTTGGCTGCTTGTTGGGCAGAGCTGCTCACGGGCTCAGGGCTTCTGGGCAGATGGGGGTGTGTTTCTGGAGGTACTCTCCCAACTTGGAGAGTCATTTTCCAACCCGATCTCTCTATGCTCTCACATCATGCTTGCTCTTATCCTCATCGGCAACCTACGGAAATAATTGCACTGCCAGAAATTATGCTAATTCTCCCTTTGGCCATTTCAGGACACGCTATCCGATACAGACACCACGGTACCAGTGAGACTGGGAAGAAATGCATCATTCAGAGCCTTTGTTTGCAGATTACCGTATGCTACCCTGGGATATCACCTTCTCTTTCAGTCTGATTTAAGCAATTTTAGTGACACTTTCTCTGCTGAATGCACAGAAGAGGTTTACAGTGCTGTAAGGAGCAGCTCACCATGCAGAAATAACCCTTGGATGCTCCAGGAATTACCACCACAAAGGCTCTTCTGAACTGATGTTTGATATTCCCAAATGCACACCTCCAAGCCGAGCTTAAACACTCAGCTGGTGTGCAAGGCGTCCGGTACCGCTCGAGACGCAGCCGCCCCGCAGAGGTGGGGATTTATTCTTCACCTCCGCCAAAATATGCTGGCGTCTGGTTTTGGCTTCTCCTCTCCTCCAGGCAGGTGTGAGCCCAGCCTTCCCTTGGAGACACCCCACTGTGCTGGGAGGACTGGGGGCCGCTCCGTTTCCTCGCTCATCAGATAAGTCCTTGCGGGAATTTTGGCAGCGAAGCACCGAAGACGAGCTTGGCTCCGCTCCCAACAGTTGGAAGTACCTTCAAGGCAGGATTTGTTTTGATAAGAGATCTCTGGCTTCCTCTTTTCCTTCGCCTCAACGTGTCCATAGGTTTTCTGTTCCTGTTAAACTCTTGATCCAGAAGGACAGCACTAAAAGTGTGCTGTTGGTGTTGCCTTTGACTTTACATCCTTGTGTGCCTGCTAAACCTTGCGGGTCCAAGTTTTGCCAATACATTACACTAAACACACAAGGACCTTCGCAAACTTCTGTATTGATTCAGCCCCATAAGACCTACAACAACAGAAACCCAGCTGCTTCTCTGAAGGAGATGACCCCTTCCAACGTGGAGGAAAACAGTTGTGGCCTTATACCCTTTACGTGATCAGGACTCATCAACTCATTCTGTCTAGTCTAGCTTTTAGGAGGACTTTGTTACCCATTATTATGGTTTCTCATCATCCTTCAAGGTGGGTGGAGTAAGGAGGTTTAAATGATATTCCAAAGGAAAAGGCAGCAAAGCAAGTCAGCGGTTCAGTCAAAAGTCATGGAAAAACCCCTGTCTACCTGCATTCATAAGAAACTGGATGGCCAAAACACTTAGAAATCATAAATCCCACCATTCAGAGACTTGATACCAAAATGTCTTATGCGATGGACTTGGAGACCACATATCCCATCATTCAGAGATCTGACATCAAAATGGTCCATATGGACACATTCCCAGACACAACTCTACGGCAGGTACTTGGATGTTCTCACTTGAAACATAGAACAAACAAAAAGGGGCAAAAAGTGGATTTATTTATATAGAAGGTTTTACCACTTGAACATTCTGATTCGGGGCTGTTAGGAGATCTGGGATGCCTCTGAAAGAAAAATTCTTTCTGGAGTCCAGACTTATTTAACCAAAAGACTGCTAAAAGCTGCTAACATATGGTAGAAGCATTTATGTTCATGCGAGAAAGGACACTGGGCTATTAATCACTAATTCCTGTAGCATCAATTACTAGGGTTGCAATGATAAGGAGCAAAATACGGCAAAACCTGCCAGTCAAAACACTAAAGAACTTCAATTCCTCCTGTCTCTTGTCTTCCACAACGATCCTGAGCTACTCCAAGCTGGCAACACCAGTTCCTCCAGGTTGTAATTCAGCATCTTGCTATGCACCAAGAGCTAATTGCTTTGGAAAAATGTTATTTATTAGCAAGCCTCCAAGCTAATACCCAATTCTTTGCCAAAATTCTTTGCCAATACCCAAACCTGGAGGAGATTCTGCAGAAAAAGACTTGGAATTTTCTCTTCCGTGGGGGAAGCCAACTTGGCCATATGAAAACTCACTATTTGTGACATTAAGATAGATGGGTCACGGGAAATTTGCTTTGCTGGGACATTTTCTCCAGCAGCTACTCAGCAGTAACTCTCCCTAGAGAGACTTTGCTGGATACACAATGCACATCTGTAGAAGAACAAGCTCTGGAAACTCATGAAGAAGTAGTCACTGGGACCTAAGGAGGTCAAACTCCCATTTAGCATCCAGTGTTGGGCAACATAAGGCACCCATAACTTTGAGAGCCAAGGCTCCCTGTGTTGCTGCTCTGAGCTGCCTACTAGAGAAGACAACACGCTTGAGGTTAGACTTGAAGGAATCTTTGCACATAGTAAAAATGAGGAAATTAAGGCAGGATAGTAGCAAATACACTGTAAATTCCAGTTCTGGTTTGCCTCCCACTCATTGCCCTGCAGAAACAGCCCCTTTCATTGACATGAAAATAATTTGCCCAATTGTCAGGATCAGCAGGCATCTTGCTGGTGCAGAGCTGCTCACTTCGAATCAGTACAAAGCCAGCACCAAAAAAAACCCCTTTTGACAGTAAGAAGCGTTTGGAAAATGACATTTCTGGGTAAGTTTCCACCCTGTAAACACGGCGGGAGCTCGATCACGGCTCTGAATTCTTTTGTTTTCTGTTATAACTTAGTTCTTGTTTGTGTGCCAGCTTACATAAGGGAGGGAGCACAGCTCCATCGTTACATGCAACGAAGGATGGGGATGTGTAGGTGCAGTCAAGGAGCTCCTTTACTTCACTGCCGTCACCACCTCCTCTCCCTGAGTACTACCTGGGCAAGGAGATGGTGTCTCCAAGGAGCAAAGGGTTCTGCTCAATGTCTCCTCCATTACCCGCAGAGCACGCTGTCATCTTCCCGTAATGGTGCTAAAAGTATCTTTTGTTATTCACTGAGCCCCGAGTCAAACAGAGGTTATGATAAATTAAAGACATGAGCATTTCAAATTGTGCTGAAATGAGAACTTCAAGCCCTGCCTTCTCCAAACGTGTTTTGGTCATTCCGGACGGAAAAAGCGGCGCCTGTTCCTCGGAGCAGTGGGGCCAGGGCTCACTACACATGTGAAGGGATGGGGATCCCCACTGGCGCCAAGCAGAAGCTGTCAGAAAGCCGACCAGATGTCTGCTCCGCCACGGCCACCCTTCCAAGGGAGGATCCGCGGCGTGGATGGCAGCCAGGTGGAGGAACAAAAGGGCGCCTGCTTGGTTTTTCCTCCCGTTATTCAATACCGGGGCTTAGCGGTCACACCACATTTGCCTCCTCTCCGCTGATGGATGCTCGGTGCCCGTCCCAGCTCCAACACACGCAACAGGGTCTCACCTTCCTCGGTCTGCACGGCTGCACGCTATCGCCTCTTGATTCCTGCAAGGCATCCCAGGCCAAAATATAATGTTCCTTAAATTTGCCGGATGAGAGCACGTTAACAGGCTGATCTTTCGAAACTTTCCCATTCTTCTCATAATTTATTGATGAAAGGATTCCTCACTGGTTAGGCAATACCCCTCCGGATGAAAGCCTGGCTAGGTTTCTCTTCTTTCTACCACCCTCGGTAACATACACCTCCTCTCTAAGGGCCCCCTGATGAAAAATTCACTACTTGCTGGGCTGCACTGCCAGTTGTGCTGCTGATGGATTGTGTTACTTTTACCTGTTCAGATTAATCAGGTTACAGCTCCAGCCTGCCAACAAAGCATGGCCTCACACCTCAACTCCAGGACTTAAATCCGCGTCCAACATCCCAGTCGGGCAAAGCTGCAGATGTAATGCACAAGCTTGAAAGCAAGCCTGGGATTCAGTAGTGGCTTTACGCATCGTTTTGGGTGAACAGAAACCTTAATTTGCACCATATTTAGCATGTAAAATGATAGAAATGCAAGGCACCTTAAAGCTCCTCCAGTTCCAACCCCTGCCACAGGCAGGGACCCCTTCCACTGGAGCAGCTTGCTCCAAGCCCCTGTGTCCAACCTGGCCTTGAACACTGCCAGGGATGGGGCAGCCACAGCTTCTCTGGGCACCCTGGGCCAGCGCCTCAGCACCCTCACAGGGAAGAGCTTCTGCCTAAGAGCTCATCTCAGTCTCCCCTCTGGCAGGTTAAAGCCATTCCCCTTGGCCTGTCCCTGCAGGCCCTTGTAAAACCCATTTATACTTGCAAACTGCAGTTACAGATAGCAGTGTGCCAGCATGGACCAAGATCTGGGTGGCAGCAATTGAGACTGAGGAGCTCTACATCCCTACAACAGCATCTCCATGTGATCTCCTAGACTGTAAAACCAGCACAATGCTTCCCCTCCCTCTTAGGCAGGGATGTCTGGAAGTTTAATTTGTGCTTTTAATGATCTGAGACACTTCTGAATGAAAGCTGGGATAGAAATACTAACTGCTTCACATATTCAGTACCCTACCAGGCAAAATTTATCACTGGGAACAGCTCTTATATCGCCAGAGGACAAGGCTCATATATCTTCTCAGTGCTTAAACCCAGCTTAGCGGTCCTTAGGATTTTACGGCATAGGAGTGTATCCTCGCTCTGAACTTGTTTGATGGAGCACTCCCACCCCCAACTCAGAGTATGACCAACCAAGCAGCTCTGGTCTTGACTGAATGGAACAAATCCACCCCAGAAAGATGTTTTAAACCATGTGGAACACATTTCTCTTTAGATAGAAATTTATCTTGGCCATTTTAAAAGAAGGAACCGACCTTCCATTTTGCCATGGACACATGCAACATAGGATTATGGATCATGCTTCTGGCACCATAGGGCACTCCTTATTTGGAAAAGCTAATTCAAAACAGGGATGTCATAGAGTCACAGAATGGTTGGGGTTGGAAGGGACCTTAAAGATCATTCAGTTCAACCCCCTGCCGCGGATGAAATGACCAACCTGCCGCAAATTCCAGCCTTTGCCTCATCCACCCATACCAGAACTGTTGCTCAACTCCTTCTTCTTGGCTTAACCTTAACCAGACAACCAAATACTAGTTAAATGAGGTAAGGTTTCAGCTGTGGGAAACACAGGTAAGTTCTCCAGCCAAATTCCTTAGCGGTGCAGTTCTACCACTATAATTGTATTGTCACTCATCACAAATGTCATGGAGATTATTCAACAATTAAAGGTGACTTCTGAGAATTGCAGCCCTAAGACAAACCAAAGTCACATGAAAAGGCAGCAATTTTTAACTCATTACATTTCCAACAATATTCCGAGCCCAAGAGGGCAGCATCTCAGGCAACAGCTTCTATTTCCAGAGACAGCTTGAACTGCAATATATGATGATGATGATGATAGTAATGACAGTAAGAACCAGTGAAGACACTTCATGTTTTGGGTTTTCAATGTCAGAAGCATAACTCCTATGAAAGAAAACAATGAGCTGCTTAAGCAATGTTCTTAAGCAATTACTGCGAGTTTGGAGTGCCATTGAAACTCACAGTTCTTTGCTCACAGGAGAAAAAAAGTGTTCCTTAATATTTGTATGTTTATAATGAAATTAAAATCTACTGGTTGGCAACAACTGGCCTCATTATGGTATTTTACTATCATTGTACTACGGAGTTCTCTATTGCCCTTCTAGTACGAACTAGAAACCAACTTACAAACTTGACTGAAGCCTCAAGTCCCAAATTAGGTCGAAAACGCCCATTCAACAGCTGTGGAAAAGTCAAGGACACAAATTGCCCAATATCATCATCAACTGGCAAAGCCAAACCTAGAGCCTCCCAAATCCCAAAAGTATCTATGGAAATTCCCCTCCTTCCAATTACCCCTGGAACAAACTCTTGGAAACAAGGTTAAAGAAGGTTCCTCCAAGATCTCTTCTGCTCTTTGGACCTCCTGCGTGTTCTAGGGTGGCTGTGGGTCTCCTGGCTCTTCATCCACTGTGGGAATGAAGCCAGGGTGTTGCTTGTTTTCTGTAAATTACATCTTCACTCATTTTTTCCTGAAATGCCCAGAAGTAATTTATTAACAATGACCAGGAATCCCTGCAGAAGGCGATATTCTCAGAAAAGCAAAGCGCTCCAGCAATGAAAGGAATGTGCACGGCCCGACTGGTGAAGAACTAATGACTTCAAATAAAGGCCATAACATCTGGCTTAGTTTAGCCTAAAGCTATAACCAAACCACAGTCTCCTCAACTCTGCTGGCACCGCGCTCATGAAAAATCACACAACTATGAGATGACAGTTCGGAGTCGAAGCGGCAGCAAGTAAATATCATTTGATTAGGTGTCAAGTAAAACCGTCTTCGCTGAAACAAAATTGATGATACATAGCTTTGATCCCCTGGGAACATCGTTCGATCGTATATAACTGGATGGCTTTAGTGAAGGTGTATGCGTTTAACCCCCTTAGAGACATGGTCAAGCTAAGAGGTGTTGGCAGCGCACCACCGAGACCTCAAATGGTGGTGAAGACTAAGAGCTTTCTTCACTGCCACGCAACACAGCAAATTCACATTCTCTGCTTCTACTACACTTCTTTTCCTTAAGCCTTTTTTCCCCCAGTAAATACATGGGAAAGACATGCACAAAGCAGCTCCCACAGCTCACATTAGTATCCATGCCTTTGAAAACACATTCATGATTCAGGTTGTAGCTCCCTGGGTGTTGAAACTGGGGGTAAACAAGGGCATCAAGGCCACCAAAAGCATAAGAATGGCAAAAGCCTACTTTTAGTCATTTACTTCTAAGGTAAAAGCTTGTAAGTTTAAAAGCTGAAGTAAGCAAGCTGCGTTTTATCATGTTACCGGACTTTGTTAAGATGCTATTGAAGCAAATTTAAGCTTCACGATCATTTCTACCAGAAGGAAACTGCTCTCAGTGTAATCTCTTTGCAGAGCTGCTGTTTGCACCTTCACAGGGTGAAAAGTGATGGGGAAAACATAATTTAATATGGTCTTGACAAATTTTATTATGCCACTATAACAACTGTAAAACTGACCAAAACATGCTAAAGGCTGCAGCCGAGGGGAGGATGAATGTGTGCGTTATATAAATTCTGCAGGCACAGGAAAGCTCTTCACTGCTAGAGCCACAGGAGAGCAAAACCAGAGTAAAGCAGGAGGACGCGGGGTGGGATATGTTATCTTCAAAACAAATACTCCAACCCATCAACCATTTTTCATGGGCTTTCAACATCTAATTTCCAAGGCTGTTCACTCCTCTGGAAGGCAGCCCGTTCAGGCTGCCCTTTACTTTTAAAAACAGCACACTACTGTGAGTTTGCTCATTCTATTTTAAAGCCAAGAGGGTGGCCAGCAGCGAGTGCGGAGACTCAACATCTTGTTGTTAAGTGAGCCGTGAGAGGTGGAGGAAGGATGCTGGGAGCATCGCCGACCTCCCAGGCCCAGCTTTTCTCCTTCTGCTGATGGCTGGTCAGTGCTCAGCATCTCCAGCTCCCCACGCAGCTCGTCCTGCTGCAGGGACCTAAATCCCAGGGATGAGATCATAGAATCATAGAATAGTTTGGGTTGGAAAGGACCTTAAGATCATCCAGTTCCAACCCCCTGCCATGGGCAGGGACACCTTCCACACTAGAGCAGGTTGCTCCAAGCCCTGTCCAGCCTGGCCTTCAACACTGCCAGGGATGGGGCATTCTTCCTTGGGCAGCCTGTTGAGATGCTGTAGCAGATCCAGAGATCAGGGCTCTGAGCTCCACAGCAGCATTTCCGCAGGCAGCAGTTGATCCTAAGGCACAAACATGCTCAAGAAACTAAACGCCATCACACACGTGGTGATTTCCAGCCTCATTGATGGAAGACAGATTTAAGCCCCTGTGCAAGAGCCAGGTTGCTGTATCCAAATACTTCCCCACCCCCTAAAAAAGCTGATTTCATCAAAAGATCCAATTGCAACCCTATCACTTACCAAAAAAAATAAATAAAATCTCCTCTTAGCATAATCTACTTTAAAAACGAAACCTCATTTGTAGGTTATTAGAGCTGCTACAGTCTGTACCGTCCATGCACAGAGCTCCCATGAATTTTGAGAAGAGGGAGCTGGAGTTGGTTGTACTTAAGTATCTTGACATGTTTCTGCAGCGCTGGATGCAGCCGGCTCATTAGCTGCAGCGCTACCCACAAACTGTTTCAATAACTTGAAACACAAAATGCTGCTTGAATAGACAGTGGAAAAATATATGACTAAAAATCCAACTACAAGCGATGGCATTGACAAGATCCGTGCTGGGTTTCAGGGTCGATCACTCAGCTCATTGTCAGCTCCTGCCTTCAGCCACTGTCTGCGTGTTTTCCATTTAGACTGGGCTGACAGAAGCAATAATCGTGTCTTTGCTACTCTTTGCAAACCACCTATCACACTTTGGGGACAAGCCTGACTGCTAGTCATTGACCATAAACAGCTAAAATGACCCTCTTTCATCCTAATGTTTAAAGTGTGTTTTAAAAGAGGAGCTTCAGTCCCATAGGAGTTTGCAAGAAGAGAGTTTCCCTCCAAGAAATGAAAAAAACCCTCTTTTCTTTTTGCTTTACTATTTGGCTTTTTCTCAATATCCACATATATCAAAGCTTTTCATGGAGGAGAGGAGGAAACTGAAGCACAAGGACTCTGGCCAGAGTGGGGTGCAGAGCTGCAGCCCTGGTGCACTGCTCCCCACCAGTCCCCATCAGCTCCATCCCCGACCCAAGAATCCTGAATTCTATTAGTGGCTTTGGCAAAGCCTTTGGGCCAGGGCTCTGCTCATGTGAACGACTCCTGTGAGTCAAACAGCGGGACTTTCCTGCTCCGTGATTCAGTTTCCATCCCAGCGGGGCTGCCGGGGCCAAGTTCAGAGTTTTGGGAAGCTCCGAGGAAGAGGAGCGATGGGATGCTGGAAGATGGGGCAGCCTCTGCTTGAAAGAAGTAATTATCAGGAACACCGATCATTTACTTTGCAGGTTTGGGAACTCTAAACCAGGTGGAGGTCCCCCCTGAAACACAGCAATGCCCCATCCCTGGCAGTGTTCAAGGCCAGGTTGGACACAGGGGCTTGGAGCAAGCTGCTCCAGTGGAAGGGGTCCCTGCCCGTGGCAGGGGTTGGAACTGGAGGAGCTTTAAGGTCCCTTCCAACCCCAACCAGTCTATGATTCTATGAATGCTCAGGCATGAAGGAAAAGGTTGCCCATTTGCAGAGCTGCAAAGTTCTCCCAAATCTTTTTAAATCAAAGCCAACACAAACCTTCAAAATGACCCAGAGAGCGAAGGGCAGATAAATCCCTTTCTTCTGTGGCATCTGGGCGGGTGGTTTCCTCCCAAAAAGTAGTTCTTCATTTTTTTTCAACTTTCCACTAGTTTCATTTTAAAATAAATAAATAAAAGTATTTATATTTTCAGGACTACACTGGTCCCAAAATAAAAGCTGTGGGATATGAGGTTGAATTTTGGTACCTACCAACCTAAAAGGCAGCAGCTATGGAGGGAAAAGAACCAGAGCCTTCTTAAAGTGACCACCAACAGGACAAGAAGCACAGGTTGCAACCAGAGACGTCGCAGTGGCAAACAAGATAAAACCCAAACACTCCTTTGTGGGAAAAGAGGTTGGAAAGGATACAAATAGGTTAGAAATTCTCTGAACAAGGTCCTGAGCAACCTGGTGTGGCTTTGGCATGAATCTTGCTCTAGGTACTAGGTTGGATCAGAGACACCCAAGGGTCTTTTCTAGCCATTATTCTGCACTATACAGTCATGTTCTGGAATATCTTTTTTCCAAAGGGTTATTTTAGATAGGTCATTGAATATTAGAATCTGTTTCCTTACTCGTTTTCAGGAAACAGCAAGGATTACAAATGGGAGGGAATGATGAGAAGGACTAAGTAAAGAAAGGAGATCTTAGTGAGGAAAGACATGTTAAAAAAGGCAAACCAAGAGCTAATACATATATAGAGATACAAGCCTGCAGGCAGAAAGGCACCAGAATCTGCCTAGAACGGGGAGAATATACCAGCATTCCCAACTGGCATGGCAACTTTCCCCATACTGTAGCTAAACATAGCTGTGAGAAGCCACCAAGAATATAATTACTCTGTAAGGGCCAGATCCTGTCCAACACTTCAGCAAACTTGCCATTGGCTTCATGTGAAAAATATCCAACTTGGTTGCCTATTCAAGCTCTCCACCCTTAAGCAAAGTCACCATCAATGTTGCTATCACCACATCCAGACTTCCCCAGGACTCTGAAAATGGGAAAATCTCTGGAAATCCATTTCTAAAGATATTTCTGAAGAACCCTGCATTTCCATCTGTTCCACAGAAAACAGCTATAAGGGAATACACTGCTCCTGCCTGGGGCTGCATTGCCTTTGCTGATGCCTCATGTACCTTCCACTATCGGAGGAGGTCTTAGATTCTGATTAAAAGAGAATTCACATGCTTATTTAAAGGAAAACCACATCAAATTAAGTAAACTCTGCAAACAGATACAATAGAAACATAAAAATGAGGTTTCCAAACCTTGGCTTTGTATCTGACCAGTTTTGTCTTGCAGAAGAGTTGTGCAAACACTTTGCATGTG
Source organism: Psittacula echo (assembly GCF_963264785.1). Taxonomy (NCBI): domain Eukaryota; kingdom Metazoa; phylum Chordata; class Aves; order Psittaciformes; family Psittacidae; genus Psittacula; species Psittacula echo. Next base: position 1,338,112 of record NC_137735.1, read on the forward strand.
TCCTTCAAATTGGCCTTAGTGGGACACCAGCAACCCCAAAGCTTTAATTCAAGATCGGATTTCTGCATTAACTCATTGCACTGCTCTGTTCAGACCTGGAACTTGAATATCCCATCACTCTGAGCCCTGTCCTCCAGCTGGGATGGTTGGGAATCCCCACACCCCACAGGAGCAGCAGAAATCAAAGTTTCCCTTTGCTCTTCGCCACAACTTGAGGCGTCAAGAAACAAAACCCATGCAGGAATCTCTTTCCCCTTCCTTGCCCATATCTCACTTGGGGGCAACGTCTGCAACTTGTATACAGACTAAGCTACTTCAGGGAAAGCAATAAATGACATGATTCCCACACATTTTACAATGGTTGGACTTGCTGCACAGCTTCCAAACGCACAGAAAGGTTGAAATCCCATGTTCCAAACAAAACACAGCTTGTACAGTAAATTGGGAGGTTGGTACAACATCTGCATGATACCCACTTAGAAATAAAGCCAATCAATGTAGTGTCAGTCAATAATCTGAGTCAAACAAGTACATCTCAACTCCGCAGAGCATGAGGTTTCCCTTCAAACAAACTGTTGGATGCTTGAATGCAGCCAAGTGTTAAAGCAAAGCATCAGAGCAGAGAGAAAGACCTACAAATGGACAGGTTGAGGAAGAGAAATGAGACAATTAAATCAAAACATCCCTAGTTCACGTTGCTGCCTCTGCAGTCACTGTGGCAATACTGATCTCCTATGGAGATAGAGAAGTTGGTCTTTGAACATAGCAGAAGAGAAAAAATTCATTAAGACACGGCAAGTACAAAACAGAAACAAAAAGCTGGCATTATCCAGAGTTGGATTTGTTTAAAAAGGGCTTAACAACAATACAGGAAGATGCAGACAGAGCCTCAACTGCCCTAAAACCAATGTCCTGCATATAGCGCATGTACGTGCTTGAGAAGCTGTACCCACTATCAGCAAGGAAATGCTCAGCTCCCAATAGGGAATGAAAAGGTGTAAAACTAAAGGCCAGAACCTGCATACTGGGCAGAATAAGGATGCTGGAAGAAGCAAACCAGCTATTTTGTAGGAGGCCAGGGATGGCTAACAGCTCAGACTCACAAATGTTTCATGCAAACATCTCCATGAAGGAGGTCCATGAAGGAGGGCTGAATGCAGGTTCTCATGGAGCAGACCTGCCTTGCAGATGCACCAAATCAGGAATTTGCTCCTACAAGTCATCCTGCTGGAAAACAAACCATATAAAACTCAAACTGGGCACTGAAAACACCAAACAGCATTATCTGGAGCTCTCGTTTGAACTTAATCCAAGCTGAGATGTGTCTACCTGGAGGGTACCTCCAAGGTACAGTGCTGGGACATCCGAGGGTGGTTTTGGAGAAGCCAGATGCTATCCATCAAAGCACTGGTGCTGCTGTTGACCATGCCTTAACCTACTGGGGACAACTCCAAATCTCATTGCAGAGGTAGCAAATGATCTGCCCTGACCCCACAACGGGGTGCGATGGCAAATGACTCAGGCTATTACGGCATTGCACAGACCATGCTTCCTCCAGCTCTTCAGTCTCCCTTCTCCTGTCTATATGCTGATTTTCTAGGCTATTTTTTCCTCCAGCCTTGCCTAATGAACTGCTGAATCGGTTTGACACCTCCAAGCCATGACAGATGGCTCCACACGTTGCTGTTAATGTGCTGGAAACCACCGATGGATGCTGCCTGAACCCAGCACGCAGCGATGGGGGAGCTTTACTGGAGTGGTTTACATTTCAATGGGTTTGTGCCTTTTTCCACTATTTATATCATAAGTGTGATCAGATGAGAGAAAGAATAAGAAAAAATATTATTTCCACAGTCCATTACATCACCTTTTCCTCTTGGAAAACTTTGTAACTTCATATATATATTTATGGATACAGCCCCACACATGCTGGACTATCTCTTTACGAGAGCAGAATATTCTCATCATGTGTATTAAAGGATAATCTATAGGAAAAATATGCTACTAGAGAGAAATCTGTGTTGGAGGCTTCCTCTGCCTTCTGTTAAGAGCCCTTCGGGGAAAGCTGCAAGCAGCTGAAAGGCAGAGGAAAAGTAAATGCCCTAAATTATACCATTTGCACTTAAGTCTGCGAGCAATGTTACTCTTCAAGGTAATGAGGGTCTGGGAATTCAGGTGATGCCCATGGAAAAGTTCACCAGTTTAAGGGGATAAAATGGAAGCAGCATTTTTCCACAAACTGGGAAATCACACGTGCACGTTTATTTCATCAACCTGCTTCCACCAAGCATAGAGAATAACGTGCCCAAGAGGTTATACAGCAAGTTTGGACCCCAGTCATTTCAAATACTAATGCCTACCTCCATCAAAGCAGAAGAGAAAATTGGGTGAACTCAAGCTGACCTTAAAGAAATCCCTTAACCTAAAAATATAAAAGACAAACTGTTTCCATTGCGAGCTGCTATATAAAACCACCCTCAATAAAAGCGCCGGGCTCCTTTCAAACTAACCTCAAACACGAAGCAAATTCCAGGCTGCTATTTTCCTCTGGCATCCTGTCATGTACATCTCAGGGACAGAACTGGCTGTTCAAATCAGCTCCTACTCCTGCAGAAGAGATTGTTTTCAAACACTTTGGAAAAGCAGTTCTGCATAGGGTGTGCATTCCAGGGAGGATTCCCTCCCCTCTGCAGACTTTAAAGAGGAGCAGATTTTAAGAGGAGCAGAGCAGTAACAGACTTTGTACACTCTGGTTTCAAACTGACACCAAAAAAAGAAGACGAAAAGATGCATTACACATTTTTGTTCTATTTTTCTTTATAGTGTACTCACAGCTTAATACCACATTGAATCAGTGAGGTTGGAAAAGACCTTTAAGATCACGGAGTCCAACCGTAGATGCCTCTAACCTTGAACTGGATCTTCCAGAGGCCGATAACAGGTTTAGATGAGAACAAGCCAAGCCATTTGTAGACAGATCCGACTTTCATGCGTGGCTTTGTGCTCTGAGTCAGTGAGTGAGGACTATTTCTGGTTACGGGGCACACCCGACAAGACGATCTCCTCAGGTTCGCTTAATCTTTGAAACAAAAGATTCCTATCTGCCATTGCTGTCATTCCTGATTACCACATCATTTCCCCATCAGCCCTCATGTCAGCAACCAAATTAAGGTATTACACTCTGGAACATTTAACGCGATTAGATCGGAGGAGTATTTACCCTTCCACTTGGGCAGATGCGACTGCTGTGAACAGGAGGATGGGGAGATGCCAAGTGAATCTCTGCGTGGTACACACCTATTGCTCCTTCTCTGTCTGTCTCTTTGACACCATTTAATACAACAGGCAGACTTTTTTTGTTGTTGCTGTTTAAATGATATTCAGCAGATCAGGGCGCTCCAGCCCACGCTTCAAAACATACCCGTACTTTAAATAAAATTCAAAGACACATGCATCCACCCAGGACAACCTGAATTTCCAACACCAGGAACTCCCAGCTCCACCCAGCCCAGCACCCAACCAGAGAGACAGAACCAGACACTTCATGGGAAGCTACACAAAAGATCACAGACATTAAACAATCTGCTCACAAGAGGTCTCATCCCAAAAGACAGAAACTCCCAACCACGCACCAGAAACAAAAGCTCTGCAGCCTCTATGTCTGATCAAACCAAGCCACAGCCCAAACTTTGACTGGCCAACCATCACGGCTGAGTGATGAATCAAAAATGACAAGAATAGAGTCACAGAGCTAAATTATCCTATTTAATGAACTCAGGATTTGCTCAAGCAAGATGAAGGCTCTCGGTGACTCACAGAATCCAACCGTCACCATCCCAGTAGATTACCCAGTCAGCACAAGTTGGGTCAACAAAGTTGGGCCAGCTAACATCTAGTACGACAGTACTTCTTTATTTTGTTGTATGTCAGAGGTAGTCCACAGCTCTTAACATTGTGGGTATATTCTTACAGCGGAATACAGACTTCAATCAAAGTACCTCCAGCATCTCCTAAAAACCTTATTCCCCATGACTGAGCTGTTTCTCAACCAATGTGAGAGAGTATCAGGGAACAAACACCAGGATCTCCCCATCACTCCTCTGTCAGACCTTTCCAAATTCACACCATGTGATGCTTTTCACAGGGATCTCTCCTTCAAATTCCAGCATTTCTGGAACTCACTTGGCTCCAAAGCATGGAAATTCTTAAAGCAACTTAAAAGCTCACCCTGGCCCTCTGCAAACATTCATAACTGCACTGGAGAAGGAAGAAGGGGGATGCTGCTTCTCTCTGGTGGGATCAATGAGGGACTTGAGGCCTGGAACAGGAGGACATAAAACTCTACCCATTTTCTCAAGCATGCTCAAGAGCAACAGCTACATAACCCCATTTAACCACAGTTCTCCTACAGCACAAAGAGGATTCCCAGGTGATCCAACACCCTGAATCGCATCAAGCAAGTGGCATAAGCTCAACAACGAAGAGTTAAGAATACACTTGGTGCTTCATGTTCTGCAGCAAGACCTTCCAGCCAGGGCTAGTATTTCACTCCTTTCTCTGCAGCAATCTAAAAGGATGATGCAGCTCCCTGAAGCCGACTTTAATGGATCCATTCAAGCAACAGCTTCGCTCCGCAATTATCATGCCTATCCGGTCCAACTAATGTGCTTGTTTACACTATCTGGTGAACTCCAGATCAAGTGTCATTTCAGCACCGGGATTCTTTTGCCTAAGCCAAGACCAACAGACCATGGTGGTAATTTAAACGCTGAAAGCATGCACAGTATCGACCCGTGAGACTCGACGCCAGCTAGCTGTTACAGGAAAATACATCCCTCAGGGACCTGCCTCTAGCAGATAGAACAGGAGAGTTTAGATGAATGGAGGAGAAGCCAGCTGGAGAGATTCATATGCATGAGCACATGACCTGAATAAATCCTGTATTTCATGTGGTTTGTTAGATTTATTAGAAAGAGCAAGAGATTATCCAAGAGAACCATGTGAAAACACACTAAGCTGGTGATGGGTCTTTGCAGCAGAAACCTGTCTGGTATCTCAAAACAGCCCCACTGATGCAGACACGGTGTCCAAGAATGCGTTAAAGCATCCAGTAATAACAGGCACTACATGAACAGATTACAGTTAAATATAATAAACACTGTCTGGAGTCATAAGCCTTCCCCCCACCTCTCTTCCTCTACTTCTGGGGTTGACCTGCCTGTAAGCACAATAAGATGTAGCCTGTGGTGGAAACCACCCCACTGTGGGAAGCAGAAAGACTTTTCTAGTCTTTAGTGCAAAAGAGAAAGAGGTTCAAAAGCATTACACAGAACACATGAGGTTTTGACAAAAGGGGCATCAGCCACCATCTCTGTGTGCACTGGAAGGGGATCCTGCAAAAGGCTTTGTAGATACGGGGTCTGAAAGATGCTTGCATCTTGCCATTAGCAATTTAAAGAGAATGGTCCTTCCATTGCTTAACCTTAACTAAGCCAAGCACACATTTTCTGCTTGGACCTGTCAGAAGCCATAGGGATGCCACAACCATTTCCAGAGGAAAACTCATCTCAGCTGGAACCTCAATAGCCCTTGGAGATACATCAATCCCTCTTACTGGAGAAAGGGTCGAGCCTGCAAAATGGAGTTCAGCCACTTGACTTCACCTCATCTCAGATGAAGCAACAAGTGATGCACTGTGAACTCTGGTGAGGCACTGGAATGAGTTGCCCAAGGAAGTTGTGAATGCTCCATCCCTGGTGGTGTTCAAGGACAGGTTGGACAGAGCCTTGGGTGGCACAGTTTAGTGCGAGGTGACCCTGCCCATGGCAGGCAGTTGGAACTGGATGATCTTAAGGTGCTTTCCAACCCTAACTATTCTGTGATTCTATGAACTGTTACAGAGCACAATCGACACATGCTCCTGCAAAGCAGAAACTCCTTGGTGGGCCATTTCCTTTGCCACACACACACATGTGCTGTTCCTCTCACCCTTGTTTTCTCTCTTCTGTATTGCCTGGACAGTCCTGAAAGCTCAGGAGGTTCTCCTAGTCCAAAAGGAGCCTGTCCTCACTTTATTCACTCATCATACCTGCTCTTAGGTCCAGATGCAAAATCTGTGTATATGTTTGACCGGTTTCACCTTCAGCCAGATCCTCCAACAAACCCTACAGCAGAAAACTGCCATTCTTCTGTGCTGGTGGTCAGACCACCTCAATCTTTACTAATTAAGGACCATTAGCCTAATTGCTCCCTTCCTCCCCTCTATGTATTGTAGCACACAGAGCCCTCTTAGCACTCTGCTGATCTCACATACCAACGCGGAGGTCACACGCTGGTTTGGATACATATAAAATAAGCAATAATAAGGGTACTTCCTCTAATACTTAGTCAAAATTACACACCAGATTTCTAATGCTTGTTAAACCTGTGATGCTTTGGTGAAGTTTGTTATGATTCTAGGATTAAGTGTTTGTTTTAGTAATGGGCAGGAATGCAAAGTCAACCTAAAGCTAGAAAGTCAACTGAGGATATTTCTGGTTTATTCACTTTTAACACTGGGTGTGAAGAACCATAGAATCATTTAGGTTGGAAAACACCCTTAAGATCATCAAATCCAACTGTTAACCCAACACTGCCAAGGCCACCACTAAACTATAACCCTAAGTGCTACCTCTACACATCTTTTAAATCCGTTCAGGGATGGTGACTCCACCACTGCCCTGGGCAGCCTGTTCCAATGCCGGAGCACCCTCTGGGGAAGAGACTTTTCCTAATATCCAACCTAAACCTCCTTTGGTGCACCTATAGGCCGTTTCCTCTCGTCCTCCAGAAGAACTGCCTTTCGGAGACCATGTTCCAACTCCTGGCTCCCTGAAACTGCACAGGTGCATTTAAGGATAGAAACTGAAACTGCATTAGCACATACACCTGGAACACAACCAGCCATGGGCTAGAACAAAACCCACCTCACCTTCCGTTACTTCTACTAGAGGCAGAGCTCTTACCTCAAAGCTTAGTTTTGTCACTACAGCCGATGTTGACAGCCATCTAATAAACCAGTATCAGTCACTCAGAGGAGCCCAGGTCCTAAAAAGAGGTACCTAGTGCCGTTTTAGCACCTAAAGGCATCGACCAGCTGCTACTGCAGCAATACACAAGTCTCTTGAATGCCTGTGTCCTATTCTACCTGTCTCTTGTGTACATCTAGGATACCTCTGGGATTACACGACAGCAGAAGCCATCCGCATTTAGACATCTCTATCACATCCCTCCTATTCCAGAGGAAAACCGCACTTTAACACTGAAGCACTGATTCAGAAAAAGAGCACAGAACTTCCCACTATCACCAGATCAATCTGTGTCCTCTCCAGATAGAAAAGAGCCCATTTATACATCTAACAGCAACAACTACTGTGTTGTGTTTAAAAAGAAACACCCGTGCCCTGGAATCAGCAGAACCTACAGGAGTGCAAATTAATGTTTTTATCATGGGAAGGGGGGGATGACTAATAGAACAGTTGAAATAAATCACACTGTAAATGTTCCTTGCTATATAGTGCCACCTTGCTGTCAATTCATCAATAAAAATGACAACTGTGAAGGACTGAAGCTTTTGTGCAAGATGTGCAGTACCTTAACCTCAAGCGACTGAGCTTCACGAAGGAATCATTGGCTGAAACGTAACACAGAAGTCATCTTTAAACACGATGCTGACATCCAGACTTTCAACTTATTTGGAGGACACTTCTCTTCTCTGTTGGTTTCTCCTAAAGCTCCAGTCCTGCTGTTGTTCCTGCACCTGCTCCTCACCTTGAAGCATGAAAAGGTCAAGTTCCTTCTCCTCTGTCTTCTTTCCTTCACAGAGCTCCTACACATCAGTCACCTGCCTTTCCTCACAAACCTTATCTCATTTATTAACCTCTTAATCCGCGTGTATGACACTACATAAATGCTAATCAGTATGTGAACTCTTCAAATCACATGGAAAAAATCAATGGGACAGTCTGATAACAGACTGCTCTGGGACCAGCTAAGAGGCAACTAACAGCTCCTTCCTGAAGGATACAGGGCACCTAAGCTTCTCAAACAATTATCTTGCAATTCAAGTCACCTTGATGGATAAAAGTCCCAGTGGTCCTGTCTTGCCCCAGATGTTCATCCTGCCATTAGTGGATTTGTGCCTTATGTCAGAAAGCTGACTGCTTGACTGGCAATAGAATCATGGAACGGTTTGGGTTGAAGGGACCTTAAAGCTCCTCCAGCTCCAACCCCTGCCACGAGCAGGGACCCCTTCCACTGGAGCAGCTTGCTCCAAGCCCCTGTGTCCAACCTGGCCTTGAACACTGCCAGGGATGGGGCAGCCACAGCTCCTCTGGGCACCCTGGGCCAGCGCCTCAGCACCCTCACAGGGAAGAGCTTCTGCCTAAGAGCTCAGCTCAGTCTCCCCTCGGGCAGGTTCAAGCCATTCCCCTTGGCCTGGCCCTACAGGCCCTTGGCCCAAGCCCCTCTCCAGCTTTCCTGCAGCCCCTTTAGGCACTGGAGCTGCTCTCAGGTCTCCCCTTCAGGAGCCTTCTCTTCTCCAGGCTGCCCCAGCCCAGCTCTCTCAGCCTGGCTCCAGAGCAGAGCTGCTCCAGCCCTCGCAGCATCTCCATGGCCTCCTCTGGCCTCGCTCCAGCAGCTCCACGTCCCTCCTGTGCTGCTGCCCCAGAGCTGGATGAGGACTGGGGGAAGGAGGCTCTTACCAGAATGGACTAGAGGGGATGAACAGGCTACCCAAGAGCTAACGTTTCCTTGCTCTGAAACAACAATCCAGCAATACAGCTGCACTTGAGATATCCCAAGGAGAAGAATTATCCGGATGCATCAGGATACTGTTTCCCTATGGCTTCAAAGACAAGACTGCTCTGCTAAACTGACTTTACCACCCACCAAGGCCCAGCTGATGTGTTCCAGGGAGACCCAGCAGCTGAGCCAAGCGACTCTTTGCTCTCACAGCAGCAACAGGAGCTCTCAGGGGAAACCAAAAACCCCACATTGCACAAGGTGAAGGGAGGATGTCACGAGAGGCAGCTCCATAAAGGCTTCTTTATGGACGGCTCTTCCTCACTAGCTCAAGAGTGACAGCTCTCAGGCATGCACAGATCACCGGAGGGGATTTGGTTTCACAGGCGGGGATGCTGAGGTGAAGGGCAACCACCTCTGGCCTTCTCTATTCCACATCAATCCTGCCTCAATCAGCAGGTTAAAGGTGAAAATGGGCCTTATAGCTCCAGTGGTGTCTGTTTTCCTGGCTGGATGACTGTTTCACAGCCTCCTGCAATTACAGGGCACAGTGGGGAGGAGATCTCCCACCAGCATGGGCCAGCTTCTGCTGTTCATGCCCCATGGCAGATGCTTGAAGTAATAGCAACCTGCTCCAAGGTGGATGGACCATGAGCAGCCACAGCTGAGAGTGCTCAGGAGGAGGCAGAGTCAACACTTGAGTCTCAGAGGAACAGAACCCGAAGGAAACGTGTTCCCATTCCAGTGCAAGGTCTCCTTTAGCTGAGGTTCTCCATGGAGTCCCATCGGAGTGGCTGCACTGCTTGTTTTACCATAAAATAAACATGAAAACAAGATGAAGGAATAATGAGCGATTGCATAATGTTATACTGAATCACTCTCAGCCTTGGAAAGAAGAATGTAATGTCTGTGTTAACTTCAGCAGATGGACACAGTGACATGGGGTGTATGGGACCAGACCTGGCCACAACAGGAAAAGCCCAGTCATTCCCAACAAACCCCAAGGGTCAGCCTAAAGCATAGGTTAAGGTGGGAATCAGTATCTCCCACCCCATCATCTTCTGATTTCAACATCTACACAACCTCAGTGCACTGTTCACGTGCCGTCTCAAGGAACAAAACACCCAGCCACAAGGTAGAAAAATCTGCTTCTCGCTTTCCAGTTCCTCATTTCCTCCCTTTATTTCTTCTGTCGAGCCCCCAGAAACATCTCCCAGTGAAAGAGGATTTGATTGTTTGTTTGGATTTATTGTTCCAGCCTATAAAGTGTCGACAGACTCCACAATTCCCATTGCCATGCCCTAACGAAAGAAACCCAGGCAGCGCGCTCTGCGTAAGAGAAGTGCTAACAGAATATGTTTGCACTCTTGATGTTTTTGTTGTCTGAAGGCTCTAGGGAGCATCCAGGCACTTTTAATTCCTCACTACGCCAATACATCCTTCCTGGATCAAGAGTGATGGAATCTGAGTGGCTGAACGGATTAGGGATCAATGTGATTTTACTATAATTGAACTACAAAAGGCTATGTTTAAAGTAACACTTAGACCAGATTAAACCCACCCAAGCAAGAAAAATCAGAGTTAAGGCTCTAAATCTGCTTTGAGCTCATGCCTTTGTGTCTTGCCCTCTCCCTGTCCCCTTTCTGCAGAGCACAGTGAGCAGCAGCTTGGATTTTCAGCACCAACTTTGAAGCATCCTGCCTTTGTGAGTCAGAGTTAACACTGATTTAAAAATAAATAAACTACTTCATGTGCCCTTATAAAATACCGTTGGGTTTTGGGCACTGAAAAGAAAAACCAACCCAAAAATGCACCCTGAGCCTAACAAGCAAGAAACACAGTGGTTTGGCCAAGACCCTGGAATGTCCTTCCTGGTGCTCCGGGTTAGCCGCAGCCCAGGGGATTCCTGCCCGACAATCCATGTCTGAGCACATCTTCATGGGCATCTGCATAAAGGTGCATCAGAGAGGAGCAAAAAGGCTTCTCTCTGTCATCCAAGATGGGTCTGTGACTTGGGCACCTTTCCTGATGAGTACTCTGGGCAGGCTGAGCATCACAAGAGGCGCAGGATGCTGCTGGACTTCAGCCTGACTTTCGGCTGTTCCAACACAACTCCCAAACCATCTTCTTGCTGCTTCTTAGATGTGACATAACTGCTCCGAGACAGCTTTTAATCAAAGTCCAGATGGTTTCCAGAAAACAGAAAGCACCTTGCTCTGATGTTACCAACAGGGGGTAAAATGGATGGTGTTAATATCAAGGCAGAAGGATTAAGTGATATTAAGAGCATGAAATAAGGCAAAAAAAGGCCCCTCATTAAACACATGCAGGGGTTTGTCTGTTAATTTTGGTTGGGTTTTTTTTTTAAGTCATTCCCACCATCTCATCTTTCTATTTCTGCGACTCTTTCAGTGCCATGGGGAGCCATGGGGTGCGAGATAGTTCGATGGAGACAACCGAATACCTTTACCAATGGACATCAAAAGGGCATTTGAAGCACAAGGTGTGACATGGGAATAGGTCCCACATCCTCAAGTGATTTCCAGATGTTGAAAACCTTGGCCACACCTTGTTCAGAGATGAAATAGGTACCATGTCCTCACCATAGCAGGTTTCTAACCTAACTGAAGGGTATGGCCAGCTCCACCTTCCAAAGACTGTGAGGTTGTGACACTGTGAGGTCCTAGCACAGGGTGCCCAGAGAAGCTGTGGCTGCCCCATCCCTGGCAGTGTTCAAGGCCAGGTTGGACACAGGGGCTTGGAGCAAGCTGCTCCAGTGGAAGGGGTCCCTGCCCGTGGCAGGGGTTGGAGCTGGAGGAGCTTTAAGGTCCCTTCCAACACAAACCGTTCCATGATTCTACAACTCCTACAAGTACACAAAATTCGTAAGGTTTTAAATGGGTCCTAATAAATCTGTAACGTGACACAAACTGTTACTTTCCACCAAGTCATTACAGCAAACATTTCCAAAGGTAATTTCATTCCAAACATGGACTTAGGAAACAAATCCAGGCATTTCTTGAGAGGGAAAACTAATGGACAAGTCTTTGTTGACAACATTTTTGCATTACCCCATGCAGATAACTTTTGAGAGGAAGCTCAGCATGATGCTGGAGTGGCCTCGACACCACTGAGGTCCACCATAAATTAACACCAGACTTTGAAATTGGTTTCCCCAGGCAATCTGGAGTTTGGAAAAACAAGCATCATTTGGGTCTATGGAAGCAGAGAGGTGTGACAGAGGATGAAGGTCCCCACTTCAGGGAAGCTGATGGGGCTGTGGCTTCTGGATGACTAAAAAAGCATCTACCACATTCACGGGTGTTAGGAAACAAAATACCATTTAATTGGCTGCAATGTGTAATTTGGCCTGCCTTTTATGGTCTCCATCATCTGTTTAGACTCTCCAGGTTTGCACAAGACCCAGTAAAATGGGCAGTTATTAGTTGGCCTGTAGGCACTACCATAATGAACATGATTAATAATGGTAGATGCGTTATCCAAAAGATACTGATCAGTGGAAGGAAGGAACTTGGAGAGGAGCAACAAAAAGTAATTAAGAGCCTGGAGATACAATCTTAACAGCAAACCCCTGTATTTAAGGATAACGATGAAACTAGCTCAAACCCATCATTGCTGGGAAATTAAGAATTAAGGCTGCAACTGGAACATGTGTCTTCACACCTCTTGTTTCCTTAGTGCACAGGAAGATGGCAGTGGCAATGAAAGATTAATAGAATTCAACATTTCACTTGACACCACTTGGGAGGCAGCTGCAGGCAGGGCAGGCAGGACTGCTCTCCAGAGCCAGCAAAGGGCTTCAGATCACTGAGCTGGAGAGGAGAATGTGGCCGAGGCCACGTAGCAATGGTTAAATAATTAAAGCAAGCCCTATTAAGCAAGGACAGAGACCAGGGTAAACACAGAAGTAAAGGGATGCAGTTAGAAAGAGAGAAGAGGATGTAAGTTGAGATGTAAAAATGTAATGGTAAAAGTCCCTTTGCAAAGGGCATTAGACACTACCTGACAGGAGGATGGAGCCAGGAGGGGCTGGGCTCTGCTCCCAGGTAACAAGTGATAGGACAAGAGGAACCGGCCTCAAGCTGCACCAGGGCAGGTTTAGATGGAGCTGAGGAACAATTCCTGCCCCAGAGGGTGCTCAGGCATTGGAACAGGCTGCCCAGGGCAGGGCTGCAGGCACCGTCCCTGCAAGTGCTCACAGCCCGTGGAGACGAGGCCTCAGTGCCATGGGTTAGTGGTGGCCTTGGCAGGGCTGGGGAGCGGTTGGACTGGATGAGCTTAAACGGCTTTTCCCACCCAGTTGATTCTATGATTCTGTGATTCTAAAGATGACCACAAAGCAAAACGTACAAGAGTGCTTCTCGAAAAAACTAGTATATAGATCCCCTATGCTGCAACATTTGGCCAAAGCAGAGTAATGGGCACTTGGAAGAGCCAGCCAAGCAGTGAGGACAAAGATGGGCGAGGTAGTGGGCCAGAGCATGGCAATCTACAGACATACTGGAGATGGCAAATAGCAACTGGCAAGGAAGTAGATGAGCTGAAACCCGTGAGTCACCTCTTCATCTCTGCCTTACTGCATCCAATGATTAACGCGGCATCTACTCTGTCTGCAACTTCTCTCACAACAGAAACCTGTGCTTCAAAGACACAAGCAAATACATGTGAAGAGGAGACATCTCACTGAGATAGTTAACTTAATTGACTGTCCCTCTAATGTGATTTTCAACTTCTGTTGCATCTACCAGCAAAACAAGCAGGGAAAAATAAGCCAAACCAGTTTCACATCTAACGAGCCTCTCTCCATGCCACTGCACACTCACGGCCTTGGCATTCCCTCTCTCAGCAGGCTCAAGACGGGCTCCGAGGCTCACCCAGTGTCTTGTTTTCACACCATCTCATTAGACTTTGCAGGTCAGTGAAATCACGTTTAACTGCAAATAGAAAAACAAGGTAAAAAAACCACCCAGGGTTTCCTGCCTCATGGGAACATACCTGGATGCTGTCTCGAAACTCTTGGAGGGATTGTCTTCACCTTCCTACCATCAAACTGCCTCAGGTAACAGAGTAGAGGGGTGGCCAGAGCTTTGCAGTGTCACATCAAGGCACAGACCCATGAGGCCTTGGCTCTTCAGCCCACTTTTGCAAGGATTCCCCTTGGCCACCATGCCTGGGCTGGGTATGGAAGCACTGGACCACATGGTAGCAACAGAAGACAGGGTTACACCTCTCAACTTGCACAAGTCCAAGCCGCCAAGTGCCTTTAAAGCAGCCAACAATCAAATCAGATGGAGATTCAAAAGCCTTATTTATCATCTGATGTTATGATAAGAAGCTAAGCTGGATATCCACAACTGCCAGCATTACTGTATCCATCAACGTAACCTCATAGATGCTGCTCCCTGAGCAGGTGGTTCCTTAAAACCAAGCATAGAACCAAGAAATCCAGATTTCCCCATGCATCTCTCTCAAGGTTGAATCTAAAGGATGAGTTCACACTGCAGCTTCTCTATCTTGGCTCACAATTGCAGAAAAACATGTAGGGCTGCTACGCCTTTGAAGCCCATCAACCAAACATGGCCAGAAGGTTCAGAAGTCATTGAGGGAAATGAAGATGGACACAAAGATAGAACAACTGCGCATTTCACATGGCTGAAAGTTCCTGCCTAACTTTGTATTTCATCTTCTAAATGAATAAAAACCACCCTCCAGTAATGATGCAAACAATGCAGAAGAGATAGGATTCTTCCCATATGAAGGGAAGAACAGGGCAGGGATTTAAGGGAACTGCGTTCCTGAGGGGAATACTATTTTATTAAGCATCTCTATCAGAGGTAATAGGGAAAAATTAATGCATCAGAGGGAGACCTGCTTGTTACGCAGCTGGCCAGCATCCAACACAAACCCACAATAACCACAACTGGGTTTTGAACACAGTAAAAAGACACACAAAATGTTTGCTATTGGACAAGCAGTAGGCAGAAGAGCTATTCCACGACTAATGACAGCACTTGCCTGTCTTAACCTCACTGATGGGGTCTGAAGAGCTGATGCTCAAATTCATAACCACTGTCAAGTCACGACCATAATGTAAAACAGAAGAATGATGGGGCAGAAGAGTGGAACCTTCCTGTCCCCATTCCTTGCACATCCACATCTCCAACAAGACCTGCCTGCCTTTCCTTACATCTCCCTCAACTTAGCACTTGCAGAGGAAATTCAACACACAGGATTTATACTTCTCTGGACAGATGGAGAGGCCTAAAGTGAGGAGCTCGAATCCATCGCGTGCTTTCCCTTGCTAGAACCCAGAGTGGAATTCTTCGAGTGCTGGAGACAAGACTTTCCTTGGCGGGCAGCCACAAGTGTCGATCTGGCTTTGAGGAGAGATCAGTGTGGCTGTGGAGTGCAATGACTTCACAGACAAACATAAAACCTTCCTCTTCAGCTCACTTTCGTATAACAAACCCATGAAAATGAAAAGCTAAAACATTTCCAGCTGGCCAGAAGCTGCGGAGAGAACAGGGAACTCACTGCATGCGCAGCCTTGGGGTTGATTTGAAACCTCCTGGAGATCTTCAGTGGTATTTGGACATTCAACAGTGTTTGGACAGAAGTGCCTAAGTCACTTTGGAAAGAAAGATGCAGAAGACTGTATTATTTAGGCACCTTTCATATTTTAGCAAGGTTATTTATGGAACTAAATCTATTTCAGATTTCTAACATACAGCACAGGATGTGTAACAGCAAAGTTTAAACTTTAAGGGGAAAAAATAACTGTTGCTTCCTTGTAAAGCCTTAAATATTTGAGCATTGCTTTCAGACCCTTGTTATAAAAGAGCTCTTACAGAAGGATTTGAGATGCGACTTGGCTGATTTTATCACTTCATTAAAGGTATTTATGGATTTAGAATTGTCCCAGGATGAGAAGAAAAGTCCTCTTTTTAAATTACTGTCTGCTCACAATAGCAATTTTGATTCTCTGGGCTTGACTGATGAGCATGTAGTGACAGGACAAGGGGGAATGGCTTTAACCTGCCAGAGGGGAGACTGAGATGAGCTCTTAGGCAGAAGCTCTTCCCTGTGAGGGTGCTGAGGCGCTGGCCCAGGGTGCCCAGAGAAGCTGTGGCTGCCCCATCCCTGGCAGTGTTCAAGGCCAGGTTGGACACAGGGGCTTGGAGCAAGCTGTTCTAGTGGAAGGGGTCCCTGCCTGTGGCAGAGGTTGGAACCGGATAAGCTTTAAGGTCCCTCCCAACCCAAACCATTCTAGGATTCTATACCTCTTTTCCTCTTCACCACACAGTGATGGAATTGCTCCAGTTTCCCTGAGCACAAGGTGAAAATCAGGCTTCCAGTGCAGAGAGGGATTTTACACTTTAATCTGCTGCACTGAACAAGGAGGAACTCTGATGCTCCTGACAACAACATTTTTACAGGGCTTATTTTCTAGTACAAGGATCTGCATCCAAGTCACAAACCAATCACTACAGTTTTCTACCATTTCCTATTTTATTGTACTAAGAATTAATTTTGGTCATGCCCTTAATTATCCCACATCACTCTGAAAATTGTCTCCCATCTGCAACTGCTCTGTAACAGCTTGCACTGAAATACACTGTGAAGGGAGGGGGAAATCTCTTTCATCTCCTTACTTAGCTGATGCATTTCTTGCGCAGTCATTTTTCTTCCCTACATAACCAAGCTGCGCAAAGCCACACTAGTTGACAGAGCAGCTCCAAGGTAAGTATAAACCTACCTGAAATATAAACCTGAAATTACTTTTAACATTTTGAGAATGTCTGGATTTCAGGTTGGAAACACCCCTTCATGACCTATGCTGACATCCCCTCCCAAGGAGAAAGAAAACAGCCAGGAACACAAACACTTAAAGGTGGCATCTTTTTCCCTGCTCTCAGCTTTAAGTCAATATTGTGTTAACATTTAGCAGCTTAAAAGAGAAAGAACGCAATGTCCAGAAAGAACAAATTCAAAACAAGTTGAAGAACTAAATTAAAGACCTTCATCCATCCACCCTTCCAGCCATCCCCGGCTCCCAGGCCTTGCAGCTGGAGCTGCCATCCTACAAACAGTACCACAGTGGTAGAAGCAGTGGAACAGCTTCACACGGATGGAATTCGGTGACACGTTACATGTCATGGGATTAGGTTATCAACAGGATCAAGGGAGCTGGGAACTATCTCATCTTTGCTCATTATTGTAAGCTCAGTGATAGGTGGGCTCTTCTCTACACGAAGCGATGAGGTGTTGTCAATTATCTGTACAATACTTGGCATCAACAAGCATCCCTGTTATCCAGAAGATCAAAGACTGTCTGTCCTCACCTGAAACTCAACAGGCCAGAGCATCTCCCCTTTCTCCTTGCAATATTATTTTTAAACGCAAGTAAAAAAGCTGGGACTACCTTCCCAGAAGAAAATGTCATGGACAAAGAAGACCATCTGAACAGGAGGAATAACTGAAGAGGGCTACCGTTAAGCTTTCTCCTCACCCAAGCTGAATTCATTTGGCTGCATTTTGCACTTATAAACCATACAACCATTTCACTGCTAATGCACTGGCTCAGAGCAGCTGAACCTCCCCGAGTATTTTTAAGGCATTTCATTCTTCAAACAGCCACAGCTTTCCTCTTCAAAATCCCTGCATTCATGTTTTCGTGCTTGGAAAAGGACCAAAGCCTCCACATTTCCTTATACCCAGAAGGTTGCAAGCGCATTGCGTACTGCGGTCAATAAAGTGCCAAGAAGCTAATGAAGATAAAAGTGTCAACGCAGAGCAGTGGTAACACACACCTTACCCACGTAGCTATTTTGACCATTTTGCAAACAAATTTGGCAGTTACTGGCAGGTCCAAGTCCTAAAAGCAAACGCATGGCATCTCGATGCTATTAAACTTATTGCTGCTCTGCAGAAGTGTCACGGGATGACAGATTGCTCCCTGTACATCAACTGGATTCAGAGAAGTTCTCAAACCCTTACGGGTTAAAAGCAGCTCCAGCATGAATCAGAGTCCCAGTGGTAAGGAGATCATCGATACAAGAGATTATGCAGATGGAAGAAATACCCTCGGCACCCGAAAGTTTTCAGAATGCAAACTACGTCAACCCTGAAAACAAGAGGCACTGCATCATGATGGCAGGAGGGACAAAGCCAGGGGGGTTTAACAGACAAAAAAAGATTGTTTTAATAGGAGAGAAGCATCAGTCATTGAGTCTTACTTCATTCAGACTTTCTATCCAACCCATCCATCTTCAGTGCCAAGAGATGACAGGACCACCTCACTTTTCCCCCCCAGCCTAGTGTATCAATAATGCCCATTTCTCCCCCAAACAAATGACTTTCGCTAGAATGGCCCTTTTCCCTAAATTGGCTTGCCAAGCCCCACAAATGCCTCAGTACCTGCTATGGTCAACTTGGCTCTAACGGGGCCCCCTCAAGAGGTGGGCACCGATGGGTGAAGCCTTCCCCAATCATCTTCCCCAACAGCCACTTTGTCATTCATGGCTGGGGACCATCTGCGGAAGAGGGGACCGCGGAAGGGGGGGATGCTGCCGAGCCAAAGACGGACACCAACGGATGCACACACAGGCATAGCCTCCCCACACAAGCCCAAATGCAAATTCCTTCGCCCTCGCAAAACGCCTCTGTGGGCATTATCTGTGAACAAAAGTCCTCGAGGCGGGCGGTCTCTGCATCACTGCTCTCTCTGTCAGCACCACCTGCTTGGCGTCAGCTGCGAGAGTCGCCCAGTTATCTTTTAGCTGCGTCGGCAGAAGCCAACGGGAGCACAATGGACCCCATCGGCCAGGGTCAGTCTTTCTCACCCCCATACCACCAGCCCTTTTCACCTCCATCATCTCCAGGAGAGCTCAATAAGGAGGTGGCTTCGAGCGTAGGGAAGAGGAGGAGGGGGGAAATATAGGTCTCTGGCGTAAATCACTGACGCCGTTTCCCCTCCTCTCCTTTTCCTTAAGACCTGATGGTCTTCAGTCACACATCTTAAAAGAAAAACAAAAAACAAAAACACAAAGACTTACTTGTCTCAAGTCGATGAAGGCCAACTGCAGCGTGTCCCCTTGGAACCCAGGCACTGGGCCGGATCTGGCAAACTCTGTGGGAAAGAAAAGAGGATAAAAAGCGCCTTTAACTAACCATGGACAGGGAGATTGGCAGACGGATGACAGGGAAGACAAGAGAGGCTGGGGGAGAGGAGGACCGCGCTTCTAAGGAGTCATGTCTCCCTCCCTTCAGCGTCTTTGTTCGCCCTTCAAAATTCGTGTCATCAAAACACCATTAATTCCACCGTCCTGACAGCAAGGAAACTGTACTAATTCGACCTGAAATTTATTCCCATGAGCCGTACTGGGCTTCAGAGTATTTGTTTTGTGAACGGACAAACAACTCGCCGAGAAGAAAAGGGGGGATGGGGGTGGAAAAGTTTTTCCTCTCCACACAATAAAATCTTCAGCTGTGAAACTCCTTTCAGTTCCGAAAGCTATTTATATTTTAGGGCGCTGAAGGAATTTTCTAATTTCACGCCTGTCACCAGGCCCCATAAGCATTCATCAAAAAAATATGCCCAGCCCTGTCATTAATTACTCGGCAGCCGATCTGTGCATTATCTGCTGGGGTGTGCTTCTTGCCCGAGCACGGTCACCCCAAATAGGAAGAATCACGGCCATTCTGCTGCATATTTATTTCTGTTGGATGAAGACATCTGACAGCTGAATACCATTGGTTTCCAAAGCCAAGAGAATATTTCCAAGGCCACATTTCCCTCCTTCCAGTGTAATCTGGCCAAAGTTTCATAGTTAAGACGTTTGTTTTTCTTCTAAGCCATTATTTAAACCAAGTCTAAAACCACTGAGGGGGACTTAGAATCATAGAATAGTTGGGTTGGAAGCAACCTGAAAGCTCCTCCAGTTCCAACCCCCTGCCATGGGCAGGGACACCTTCCACTAGAGCAGCTTGCTCCAAGCCCTTTCCAACGTGGCCTTGAACACTGCCAGGGAGGGGGCAGCCACAGCTGTTCCAGTTCATCACCACCTTCACAGTAAGGAACTTCTTCAAATTAAAGAACGAATCTTGCATGCATCCACATTAGAGGACCTCAGCCCTTCACACCATTTAATAGCTTTTACTTGGTAGCACTCATGAAGCCAATGACTTGCACGTATTCAAGTGTATCTTTTGATGATGCTCCTGGGGTTGGTTAGCCCAACGTTGCCTAATTTTCACCCTCTTTAGTTACAGAAGTAGTGGCTTTATCTCTGCTCTCCACACAACCGAAGGGACCTAATTTATGAAGCCACAATTCAACATCATGAAACATTCAACACATTCAACTTCATATTCTCAAAAGGCAGCTTCTGCCTTCTGAATTTTATTGCTCCTGCAGACACTGAAGATGGTGCACGCTGAAACAAAATACTGTCTTGAGATTCAACCATGTTTAAGGGCAAAAAAAGAAGGAAAGAGGGAAAAAATACATCAATGTACAGTTTTTTAACTTAAATAAAGCCCATTATTCCCGAACTGTTCTGGTTTTTAACCATACAGGAACCCTCAAACCAGCTCTTGCAGCTCCACAAAGCTGAGGACTAAGCAATAAGGATGGTAGATTTTGCCTTCTGTCTCCATGACTACACAGAGGTACTAAAGGATCTGTGCTGTCCTTCAACACTGAGCAGAGTCACATCATGCTAACTGGTCTTCTCCTTCAATGCATCCCTTTCCAAAAGTTATCTCATTTTCAAGCAGACGCCACAAACCAAGGAAAACACATCATTGCAATCCTACTCTTAAAGATCTCCTAGAGCAGCCCAGTCATAGGAGCAGCCCCCATGGCTCTAACGAGAACAGACTAATGAATAAGACACAGGAATTCAGCTCTGTTCCTCAACCGCCTTATTGTAGAAACCAAAGAAGGGTTATTTATCAAGTTTCTTGTTCCACCTTCCATTAAAATCTCAGGATGGAGAACATCCTTCAGTACAGACACCGGTACCTCCGGGGGCACAGCAGCCAGTTTCCAGACATCCATGGCTTTGCTTTTTAATATTTCCAGGTGCCAGGAGAGCTCTAAGATTGAAACCATTGCTCATCTTTGCAGTGATCAGTCAAGTGATAACTGCTGCAGGACAATAGCAAATAGGGCTGTAAAATCATTACTTTTAGCCAATGCTACAAATAGAAACAAATAATAAAAAACAAGAAAGAGAAAGTATGTACATGACTGTTCACGTTTAGATTTTAGATTTAGATTAGAAATGCTTTAGATTTGGAAAAGCATGAATCAAACCCAGAAGAAACCATCCATGGTTGTGCTTATAGACTTTGCCTCTTCTGCACAGGGAGTGGACAAAGGTAGGAGCTGCTCAGCTTCCAGCCACTTCCACTGCCCAATGCTGTGATATCCAGGCTGCGAATAGTCCAAAGTGAGTTTATATTTAACCCTCCAAAACTGCTTTAATTAATTCTAGCTGTAAAGGCATTTTAATGTAGGGTTGCTATAAAATTTGACTGCAGCTTGCCTGAGCCAGCACACGCGCAAGGGAGGACTAACACAAGCTTTCTGACTCTGATCTGCAAAGGGATAAATCATCTTTACACATTTGCTGTACACCCCACTGTCTCATCTGGAAGAATTATCCCAAAAGCCACATCAATCCTGAAACACCCCCAGCTTTGGAAAAGCACGTACCTGAGAAGCTAAAAACGTTTAGATGTGAGAAACAGTGTTTGAGCATCCTCTCAAGAGATGAAACTGCCCTGGGCAGCTCTGTGTCTCAGACATCCCTGGCTTGAGGTACCCAACGAACTAAGCTCTAAGGATGGGGTCACATCATGTTACTGATTATATTTGGAGAAACATTGGAAAACAGAAACCCTGAAAGGACTGCAATGAAAGAAAACTTCTACTTTGGAGTAAGGGCTTCGCAGCTGCTAGGAATCCATTTAGAAGCACACATGGGGTTGTGGAATTTAAGGTCTTCCCAAAAGCATGAATTTCACATCCTCAGGAGAAAATTCCTGTGACTGGGTTTCGAATGTTTTCACAAGCCTCGTGAATTTATCACCACTGTCATCTGCTCGTGAACGACTCAAGACAGATTTCATCCCAAGACAAGGTTGCTCGTTAGCAGCTCACCTTTAGCTGTCTCTTAGTGAGGAACCATGTGGGAGGAAGGCTGGGAGAGTTATGGAGTGATGCTGCCCTTTAACACTGCACATTACAACGACGGTAGCGCCTTGAACCAACATTTGCTTGAACAGTAATTCCCATCAAAAGAATGGATTGGAGCCTCTACTGCATTAACAGTGCACTTGACATCCAAGAAGTGAAATGATGCATGAGATCATATTATTTGTATTACGGAAGAAATGAGATCAAGAACACGGCTCAGAAGAAAGCTGCTCCAGCACTTGGCTGTTAGGAGCCCGAGGAGGAATGAATGCAATGCTTCACCCCATGGTTGTTATAAAAATAGCCGTACCTTCTGTAATCGCAGGTCACAGCTTACATACCAATGCCACAAACTTCTTTGGAAGGAAGAATGAACAAAGTCTTACAGAAGGAAAAAGAAACAAAGAATTGAACAGAGCTTTAGAGGAAAGACACAGGCAGTTCTTCTTGGGTTTAATCTCTTCAACCAGATTTCAGGACAATTTTCTTGGAACGACCAAGCACAGCGTTGGCCTCAGTACTGTCGGATTTCTTTATTGTACTGTCTCCACTACCAAGGCAAGCAGCAAACATAGCAAGCCACCTATAGTACAGCCCCTTGAGCAGAAAATCACAAGAGAATAGAGCAGATCAGTATGCGCCTGTTTGTACAAAGCATTTAGCCAGGCTAAAGGTTTGAGAGACTTGTGTTCAGGCCAAAAAAGTAATGTCTTTGCAAGGTCTACAGGCTTGGGCCACCCAGGGCAGGTCACAAGGGGACTCTAACCTCTCTTCCAAAACATTTCACCGATGAAAGAATCAAGGAACAGGAACCGTTAAGCCCTTTACAATGAACAAAGAAGAAGGAGTTCAAACGCACACCAGAAAAGAGACATCCACTGTAAATTAATTACGCAGAACGGGGGAATCTCTTTTTGTACAAGGCTAAGCACATGGGGACGGAGTCTTACCCATATTGTGAGGTTAAAATGAACCCAGCTGGCAACTTCATTCCTCAAAAACATCATTCTGAGGCTAATATTTTCTCTGAATGACATGAAACCACCAGAGTTCATGACTGCAGACCTGAGGGATCGAGGTTACGGCAGCTCCTGGTGAAGGCAACCTGGGCAACCTGCTTGTGGTTGCATCACCATGAACATGGTTTTGCATTTGGGGAAACACCATCTCATTCTTCCTCAAGAAAGAAAACAGGCCTCAAAGTCATCTTCCTTAGACAAAACCTTGGAAAACTATCTTAGAAACGCCAAGTGACAGGACCTCTTGCACCTTGCCCAGAGGATACTCAAGCTAAATAACAAATCTCTGCATGGACGCTGCAGAAGCTCACAAGGGAAAAAAAAAGGGAGAAATAATAAATAGAAATTGAAGCAGGAGGAATAAAGAGAAGATCCCAATTTCCATATTGAGCTTATATGTCACCCACACCATTCCCACGCAGCCCTGCTTTGAAGCTGTTCCCTAATACAGGCCAAATGATCAAAGCTCATTCCCATCTGGGGAATGCCAGAGAGCTGTGGGGAGAGGGAGGAATTCCCCAAAATACACTGAACTGGGTCAGATTAAATAAAAATGTCTACCCCTCTCCAGCATTTGTTCCTCTGATGGAACGAAGTTGAGCCTGGAGTCCTGTTATTGCATCTAAATGAGTGGTGCCAGGGGAGGCGATGGTTTGCAGACAGGGCTAAGGCGCATTCACAGCCCCAGAGAGGAATTCCTCAATGATGGACCATTAGATGTTCTCAAGCAGAAGAAAAGGAAGCTATCAAGAAATTGCATGAGATGTGCAGCAAGAAACTTGGTCCCTGCCAATCTGCAGGACAGGGTTACAGAACCAAGTTACACATCTATATAGGTTCCTAAACCATAACCCAAGCGGTACAGTGTGTGTATCTTAGAAGATATGAAGTTCTCAGCTCCACTAGAATAGCAATACTAGGAAAAATGGAATGTGCACATCTCATTATTAGCTTATTCAAGCTGCAAAGGTTGACAAACATCAACAGCATGTGTCCATGATGGTGGGGAAGGGAAAGTGGGTGCAGAGCTGAGGAACTGCACTCTTAAAAGTGCTTAAACAGAATTAGGTGGGGACAGAGGTATCTTTTATTAGAGTTACAAAGGACTGTAAAGATGGGTAAATAGATATCAGTGGGTATCCTGGTAACAAAGAACACAGGAAGGTGCTGGAGGTGGAGGATATTCATAATATTGCAGCAGAAAGCAGAAGTTGGAGACAAGAGGACAGGAGAGGCTGAGATGATGCCATAGGATTGGCAACAGGTTTACAAAGGAGATAGAAGGAAAACAGCGAGAGAAATACTGAACCTAAAATGCTGAAGGAGACAAGGTGATAGATGAAGGGAGAACATAGGGCAAAAGATCAGGTGATGGTTAGAGATAGCAGAAGCAAGCAGGAGGTCTAAGTTCAAGGACAAAGTAAAAAGGCTGGAGGGAAGCTCATTTGTCTCTGACATCACACAAACTCCAGGACTTGCTCAAGTCTCACTTGCAAAGACCACTTAAGTAGAGAGCATTGTCCAAGTACTTCCCATCAGCATCCAAACACAAAGGGCATGGTTTTGGTAGCTCATCGATAGGGAGTCATATACTTCTCCATGCAGATTTAGACACACTAAGTGACCAGGCATTGCTTTCTTTGCCACTGCAAGCACTTTGCAACCTCTGTGAAAGGCCAGCAGAGGTAAATGAATGCAGCACTAAATAAGTTAATGCTATGCCCAGGGGAACAAATTCAGGGAGAAATGAGGCTGGATAAATCTAAGCATAGGAACATGGCACAGCCATGCACCAGAGGCTCCCACTTCTATGCCCTCTGTCACTCGGTGAAGCAGTAATTTACCCTCCCCATTTCAGAAAGCACATACAGCAGTGCCTGGAAGACACCTCTGCTGTTAATATGCATCACCCCACTCCACTTTAAAAGCAGGAAAACACAAAGTTATGTTTCCTAATAAAAGGGGGAACAGCCCTCAACGAGGGCTGAGTTTTGACAGGTGAAGAGGTGGAAGGAAGCAACACTCTCCTTCTGTCCTCTGAGGGACAGTGCAGGTCACAGCCATCACGAGCAACAAGCACCAGGTAATGAGGGGGTCTGACAGCTCCCAGGGATGCACTGAAGTATGTGCTTGTACAGGCACCAGGATTTGCTTGCTTCATAGAATCATAGAATAGTTAGGATTGGAAAGGACCTTAAGATCATCCCGTTCCAACCCCCCTGCCATGGGCAGGGACACCTCACACTAAACCAGGTCACCCAAGGCTCTGTCCAACCTGGCCTTGAACACTGCCAGGGATGGAGCATTCACAGCCTCCCTGGGCAACCCATTCCAGTGCCTCACCACCCTCTCAGTAAAGAATTTCTTCCTTAGATCCAATCTAAACTTCCCCTGTTTCAGTTTGAACCCGTTACCCCTTGTCCTGTCACTGCAGTCCCTGATGAAGAGTCCCTCCCCAGCATCCTTGTAGGCCCCCTTCAGATACTGGAAGGCTGCTCTGAGGTCTCCACGCAGCCTTCTCTTCTCCAGGCTGAACAGCCCCAACTTTCTCAGCCTGTCTCCATACAGGAGGTGCTCCAGCCCCTGATCATCCTCGTGGCCTCCTCTGGACTTGTTCCAACAGCTCCATGTCCTTTTGATGTTGAGGACACCAGAACTGCACACAATGCTCCAAGTGAGGTCTCACGAGAGCAGAGCAGAGGGGCAGGATCACCTCCTTCGACCTGCTGGTCACGCTCCTCTTGATGCAGCCCAGGATACGGTTGCTTTCTGGGCTGTGAGCGCACACTCACAGGGTGCGGTGGGCAAACTCCAGCATCCTACACAAAACAACTGGATTTCCACGTGGGAAGTCCTCAGAGCCAGATAACGTGGCCAAGAGGGAGGTGGGAAACAGCTGTGCCAGGACCTGTATCAGCACATTTTGGCATGCTTGTGTGTTGGGATGGAGGATCCCTCAAACAGGGCAGACATCTGGGTTTCCTCCTGCCTGCCCCCAGGAGCGGTCTGACTGAAAAGTGGGAGTTGAATGCAATTTGAAATATAATTTTTACGGTGCTTTTAATTTCTCATAAAGCAGCGGTTAAAAGACTTTGGAGATTAGGGAACTGCTTATTTTATGATCTAAGGGTTGTAAAAACAATCTGCCTCAACCACTGCTGGAACCGGTTACAGAGATGGGAAACACTTCTGTAGGAGCGGGAGCAACCCCCTTTTTTTGTTGCTTTTTCAGTCGTAATCTCCAAATCTGGGTTGTTACACTCAGTTCCCACTACCTCTGAGGTACAGGAGATAGGGAAAAATGATATATAAAGCAGCACCAGGAGGTCCCAGAAATGAGCAGAGCAGAGAACTGGGTTACAAGGCACGTAGCAATTACAAAAAGCACGTTGCATGTACTGTTAAATCTTGGGTTACACATGGATTCTGGAAGACAGCAAACTCATTTTATAAAGCAAACGCCTGGTCTGAAAAAAGCATCACCTCCTCTATTTACAGGTTCACAGCAATATTTGTGTTAGGGGTTTTTTTTCCTCTCTAGAGCTGTTTTTTTCCTCTTTTCAAGCTGGTTTGCTGGGCTGGAGCCAGAATTCCCTCCTAAATTGAGACATAATTAGACGTGTCCCACTGCGTCTTGCTGGGCAGTTCGTTTAACCTCGATGCCTTATTTCACTTCAGGTTTAAAAAGGAGGTAAGAGAACCTCTCTTGACTGCATCAAAAAGAGCTATGCGGAGCCAAGCAATAAGAACGAGAGTTACAACTAATACCTGGCCAAACAACAGGCCATTTAAAAATGACTTTTGCCCTTCCCTGGATGCCAGCCATGCCATCCACACACACACACACTGCTGTAAAGCTGCACGACCTCTGATATGCATCTGGGGAAACAGGTCTTTGCTGGGACAAAGCAAGAGGCTATCCACCTCCATGGACACGACCAGTGCCTTGCATCTCCTCAAGCCCCTTGGTCTCACCACTGGGATAATGCTAAAGGAAAACAGCTCCCTTTTTTCCCAGGTTTCTCTCATTTTAGGCAACCTAATAGGAGCTTTGTAACTTTGCAGCTCTACTCTTCTTTGCCTTTTTCACACCCAAAATACTGCTGATGTACCTGGGACTGTTCATACAACCAAAAGGTTTGGCTCACAATGTTTATTTGATTTACTATTTCTTCCCAGTTCACACAATCATAGAATCCCAGCCTGGTTTGGGTTGAAGGGACCTTAAAGCTCCTCCAGCTCCAACCCCTGCCACGGGCAGGGACCCCTTCCACTGGAGCAGCTTGCTCCAAGCCCCTGTGTCCAACCTGGCCTTGAGCACTGCCAGGGATGGGGCAGCCACAGCTTCTCTGGGCACCCTGGGCCAGCGCCTCAGCACCCTCACAGGGAAGAGCTTCTGCCTAAGAGCTCATCTCAGTCTCCCCTCGGGCAGGTTAAAGCCATTCCCCTTGGCCTGGCCCTACAGGCCCTTGTCCAAAGCTCTGGATTTCTTGTCAGCCCATTTAGGTACTGAAGACCAGCATGTGAAGACCAGTTATAGGGTCTCCCCTAAGCCTTCTCTTCTCCAGGCTGAACAGGTCCAAATCTCCAAAAACTTTCTTTCTGCAGGTCATAACATTAATAAACTGTATTCACTGCTTTGAAAATGCAAAACAAGCATGTTTCTACCAGGGGGATTTCTAGTGCAGGTAAAGGGTCCCATCACAACCCCTTCTCCTGAGCACCACCCAGGCTTGCAAATCTTAACCTGATGCAAAGGTTCCTGCAGCCATTTCCTTTTTATGCTAACATTAGAGTAAATATTAATAAATCAAGCAATATTTTATGAACCCACAAGTCTGGAGAATTAATTTATGGGTTTCTTGTTATAAGCCTAAGCGAGTATCTTTTTCACCGCTACAATTGTTATCTATTGTGTATAGAAACCCATGTTCTTGTAATGTGTATTATACCTACCCTAATATGCAGCAAATTATCTGCATCACCCTCAAACCGTGCTTAATATACAACTAAGTCCTTTCATTAATTTGCCTCACCACTCTCTTAACCAGCTTATACCTTTGACATTCACAAGAGACTAAAAGGAAAGCCTAATAAACTCCAAGATTGAAACTCTGAAGCCCTGTTCCCACATCACAGACCTCACTGGAAGTGCTCCAAACAGCTATAAAATCCTATTTTAACATGATAAGTAGATAATAAAGCTGCTAAACTAGGGAAGGCTCTGGTGTCTGGGGAGAGAAAAAGGGCTGGAGGCAAAGACTTAAAGTTGAATATGCAACTGGTACAATAAGGATGCTGAGACGCATAGCTAGGCTTTCAGGTGAAGGATAAAAAACCCCAAATACACAAAAAACTAAACAAAAAACCTTAAAAATGGAAATATTTTGTGAATACACCAGTTCACTCTTGGGATTGGCTTTTCCTAAAACGAAAATCTTAATGCACTGCTTCTGTAAAACAGAACTCCAATTATTCCTAGTGTCAGCAAAGCCACCAGAGAAACCCACAGGGATGAGGGAACGTGGTTTCGTTGCCAAAAAGGGAAGAAAAAGACTTTGTCTGGGTTTACTGATCTAGGGGCTGACAGTGATGGATAGGAAGGTTACAGCACCAGCATCCGTCTCCATTCCCTGCCTGCGACGGCACCTAGGGAAGGGGCTGCGGGGGGAGCAGGTTGCCTGCCCAATGCTCAGGTTGGCGTCACCTGCTCTTGAATGTCTGAGTGCTCCTGGTTTTGTCTCACAAAACACTTGGAATTTAAGGAACCATGCTTTTAAACCTGATATTAAATGCCATCCGTTTTACCTATCCATCAAGGGCTTTTAGGGAAGAGATGCTGCTTAGTGACCCACGTTACAGATGGGGCAGAAAGCTGCAGGGTTTCAAGTCTGTTGGCAGCCAAAAGAAAAAGAAGGAAACTATTATTAATGACAAATGCTTCCCATTATCCTCAGTAACATCGCCTGTCCCTCTGGACACTGACTGGGAACACAACTGCTACTGCTGCAGCCCCAGCACGTTGATGGGACACAAATCAGACAGCAAGAATTTAGGGATGAAGGTGCTGCTGACAACAAAATAAGGCACTGCTTGTGGTGCAACATATGGTATAGCTGCAACTTTTGGATGCGATGCGTTGAGGAGCAAGCTGGTCTAGTGGCTGGTGCCCCTGCCCATGGCAGGGGTTGGAACTGGATGAGCTTTAAGGTCCCTTCCAATGTAAAGCCTGGGATTCTACGATTAAACAGCGATCCTTTCCCAGGCTATTCAGATGAGTGCTGGAAATCAGCAAAACCCATGAAAAATTTAAATATACTCTTTGCAAACACCAGAATTCTTATGGAGTGACCTTTCTCAGGTATAAATTTCATCTCACTCTTGATGGGTGCAGCTGAACTAAAACACAACCAGTTACACCTTTTAGAAAGGGTGGAAGAATACCTTCTGAGAGTGTTAAGTGAGAGACAATGAAGAAACCAACACAACTGATTTCACTGAGTTATAGAATCATAGAATCATAGAATCACAGAATGGTTTGGGTTGGTGTCATGGTTTAAGCCCAGGCCGTAAATCAGAACCACGCAGTCTACTTCCCCCCCCACCTTTCTTCCCTCCGCTCCTGGAGGGACGGGGAGGAGAATAGAAAGAATGCAACTCCCACGGGTTGAGATAAGAACAGTTTAATAACTAAGGTATAACACAAATCACTACTGCTACCACTAATAGTAATAATGATAAAGGAAATAACAAGCAAGAGAATACAACCGCTCACCGACCGGTATCTCACCCCCACCCCGCAGTGCTCCAGCCCTTCCGGGTAACTCTCAGTTCTACCTCCTGGGCATGACGTGCTGTGGTATGGAATACCTCTTTGGCTAGTTTGGGTCATGTGTCCTGTCCCTGCTTCCTCCCGGCTTCTCCTCCTTCCTGGCAGAGCATGAGACTCACAAAGTCCTTGGTCAGGGTAAACATTCTGACCAGCAACTGAAAACATCGGCTTTATCAGTATTATTCCCAGGCCAAAAGTCAAAACACAGCACTGCACCAGTAGAAAAAATGACTGCTACTGCTAAACCAGGACAGTTGGAAAGGACCTTTTAGTGTGAGGTGTCCCTGCCCATGGCAGGCGGGTTGGAACCAGATGATCTTAAGGTCCTTTCCAACCCTAACTATTCTATGATTCTATGATTAAGATGATGTGGTTCTAACCCCTACCAAGCACAGGGACACCTTCACGAGACCAGGTTATCAGAGATACGAAAAGCAAGCTCACTGCTATTTAGACAGGATATATTCCCAGCTCCAGCTCAACTGAGAGAGCCAAAACCGCAGATATTTGGGGAAAAAAGCCCACTTCCTCCAAAATACTTTATCAAGGATTTCATGAACTCTTTATCGACTCTATCAAGTTCTGTGTTTTCCATAGCTATGGTCACTATTCCATCCTAACATTAATGCCAATAACAAGTCCATCCTACTTGTAAGGCAGAGAGGTTCCTGTGCAGAACTGTGCTCACCTTGCTTTAGCTTAATTATTAAAATAGTTTTGGCAGGTCTGTGCTATATTTTTTTAGCCCTTTTACTGAGGAGGATAAAAAGCAACTTGAGGGAAATCTTCAGATTCCAGAGCTAATTCAGGTGTAAGTTAGACCAGCAGAAAAGAGCAGGGCTGAGAGCAAAGCTGCAGTGCTGGTACCACCATGCTCCATGCACACCTCTGAAAGGATGTAGGCATTTTAACACATCTCCACAACAGTAACTCTGCAATAAGAGTTTGCTTTGAGAGAGAATTTCTCCATCCCTGGTGTTGTTCAAGGCCAGGCTGGACAGAGCCTTGGGTGCCATGGTTTAGTGTGAAGTGTTCCTGCCCATGGCAGGGGGTTGGAACTGGATGATCTTAAGGTGCTTTCCAACCCAAACCATTCTGTGATTCTATAAGAATTCCCTGAAGCAGGTAGAAGAGACAAACAGCTGAGGTCAGGAGAGGACCAGAACGTCTAAAGAACAGAAGCCCAATTCCGGTTTTCCAAAACAGGCATAAGCAAATGTGCTTTTTGTTAGGCGTCCTGTTTCACCTACTCCTATTTTTATAATGCTCCATCTCAAAAAGCAGGGACGGTCTGGAAATGTTCTTCTGGCCTCAAGCTGCACCAGGGGAGGTTTAGGTTGGATATTAGGAAAAACTTCTTCAACAAAAGGGTGGTCAAGCATTGGAACAGGTTGCCCAGGGCACTGCTGGAGTCACTGTCCCTGCAAGTGCTCCAAACCGAGGCCCTCAGTGCCATGGGTTAGTGGTGGCCTTGGCAGCGCTGGGATGAAGGTTGGACTGGATGAGCTTAAAAGTATTTTCCAACCTGGTTGATTCTATGATTCTATTCTATGAAAGCATGAAGGCTGCATTACAGAGAAAAAGGAAAAGTAAAGCTTTCATCTCTTAGAATTGACCAGGCTACTCTGTCCCGAAGTTACTACCAAGCGTCACTGTACACAGTACCAGTGACCTTTGCAGAGGTTCACCAGCCCCAAATACTTGGCATCGCTAAGAGCCCTGGGGCTTGGGTCCTGACACACACACGAGCAAAGTGAAATAAGGGAAACGGTAAGGATTTGGGTATCTTACGTTCGCACTCCTCCACGTCCAGGTTGAACTGCTGCAGGGCACCCAGCGTCAGCTGCCGCACTTCGGCCTCCAGCAGTAGCTGCATCAGCGAGGTGGAGAGGTGCTTGCATGCTGACATGCACGCCGTCTGTGCCACCTTCCCCTGCGGAGGAAAGAGACACCTGTAGTAAGGCCATCAAGCGCAATGTGCAAGAGGAACTTCTCCAGACCAGGATACACCAGTCCAACATCTTTAACACGCCCCATCTGCTATGGAACCTTCACTCTTGCAATCACCGTCCTTAAAGGGAATCATCTTCCACTGCTACTAGTAGGATTAGACCTTGCGTCTAGAGTGCCAAGGAGTAGTTCAAATACAGGAGAACCTTGGTGTTTAGAGCTCTAGGCATCTCTCATTATCACATCCTAACATAAGCAAGACAACACAGCATGGTTTTATTCAACATCCTACATAGATTGCCTGAAGTAACCTTGTTGACAGGTCAAAATAGTGCTGATGGCAATTGAAAACTCCAGTCTACACCTAAATCAGTGTCCACATAATTCCATACAGGAATTTCAAATTCCCTTTCCAACAGCAGAGGCTCATAGTTCAAGGTTTAGCCTTGGCTACAAGGGAGAAGAAAGCTGGGGCCACACCGCTGTGACAACAGTGTCACCAGCATGTGGATACTGTCCAGCCCCTCCAGCAGCTCAGGGAGGGGATCCTGCCCCTCTGCTGTGCTCTGGGGAGACCCCCCCTGCAGCCCTGATCCAGCTCTGGGGCAGCAGCACAAGAGGGACGTGGAGCTGCTGGAGCGAGGCCAGAGGAGGCCACGGAGATGCTGCGAGGGCTGGAGCAGCTCTGCTCTGGAGCCAGGCTGAGAGAGCTGGGCTGGGGCAGCCTGGACAAGAGAAGGCTCCTGAAGGGGAGACCTTAGAGCCTTCTCCCAAGCTATCCCTAGTAGGAGGCAATTAAACAGGGGATTGATGAGGAGGAAGCCAAAGCCAAGGCTGCCATACAGACAGAAACTACTTAAAACCCTCAAAAAGTTCATATCTATAATGGAAGTATGAGAAGTGATGAGTTTCAGATATGAAGGAATTTCAGAACATTGTCAGAGAATAATTTCAGACCCATTTTTTCTAAGGCATGATGGGTATCTTTCATTTTTGGGGAACAACTGAAATCTCAAGCTATAAACCACGTGGAGAGTTCGCAGCAAGAGGATTTACCCCAGGTAAGCCTTCCATTTTCCTATTAAGAAACTACTGCAAGGCAAGAAAAGAGTAATCAGGACAGATGCCTTAATATGAATGCTTGAATTTCTGAACTGTGAACTCTGAAAGAGCTGATTTTCAGTTTAAGCCCCTGCGTTGACACAACCGAACTGTCAGGTAGGAAGCCCAGGATGCCCCTGAGGACTTAGGATGGTGAAAGAAGAGTCATATTGAGAAAAGGAATGATGGGCTGTGGAACGGGAAAAAAGGAGATGGGTCCTCAGAGAGCTCTATCTCCTGCCAAAGGCCATAAGCAAGCTCAAGTACCTCCACCCTGACCTGGTTAAACCATCAGCAACAAGGAGAGCCATCACCACAAGAGAGGGAAGCTGATGGAGAACTGAGGTACTCCATGAAGACCTACAGGTTCTTGAGATGCCACGAGGGGAGAGAAGAGGAAAAGACCCTTCCAAGAGGTGCTGACTGGCCCATCCCAGGATGGCCAGAGGATGATGCTCTGCCCTGTAGAATTCTGGTCCTCCAGAGGACCAGGCTCAGGAGCAAGCAGGGAGCACACTGTGTTTAGTGAAGCACTTCAGAAAATCCAAAGGACCACTACTAAAGCCATTAAACAAACTCAGATCATCCCTCAACAGCACCTACACAGGAGGTTTCGTCCATTCTCACTGAATTAATTTTGCATCACGGCAGCAAGTCTCAGAGGTTCGAAGAGCCAACTCCCAGTGAAGTAACCCCAAGCATCATTTAAGGGCACTGAACACATGGGGACATTTATACCTAAACACCTTTCTTCCTTATTTCCAACCACTCATTCCTCTAGTTTGCTGTGTGCCATCCAAAATGGGTGGCAGGTAAGATTAGGGTAGGTAAAATTTGGCAGGTGAAGATTGGCACAGGTCTGCAACATGCATTAAAGCCATAAACATGGGGAAATCCTTCGGCACAAGAGCACAGACTCGCACAAACCCACCAGCTGATGCTGCATGGAATGATTTGATGCTTGCATATATATCCTGTATTTCTGGATAATGGTGCTACCTGAAAACAGCTTCTGCAGGAGATTATGTGTTCAGATGCACACAAAAGGCTTTAACACGCTTTCTTGAAAACAAGGAGTGGCTTGGGAGATCTCACTTCACAAACTGTATTTAGACTGGGATTACAGCGAGCGGGTTACGCAGTGCTCCAAGCAGAGCATCGCAAGTTGCATTACTGCAGCAAGGACACATAAGCCAAGCACAGAATCACAGAACAGTTTGGGTTGGATGGGACCTTCAAAGCTCATCCAGTCCAACCCCTTGCAATGAGCAAGGATATCTTCACCTACATCAGGTTGCCCAGAACCACATCCAGCCTGATCTTGAATATCTTCAGGGATGGAGCATCCACCACCTCCCTGGGCAATGTGTGCCAGTGTTTTATCCCCCCATTGTAAATGTTTGATGTATGTGCTGGAAAGGGTTTTTGCCAGCTTTGCAAAGTTGTTTTGGATCTTCAGGCCACATTCATCTTCAGCAGGAGGGAAAAAAAGCATTTCTTGTATCAAACAAAAAGAGCAGACCCATGCATTTTGGGGCAGGGTACTTCATCTCCGCTGCTCACAGCCGCTCCCCGGCTCCAGGAGCGTTCATTACTCACCTCCAAACAAACATCTTTGCTAAAATTAAGATGAAACATGGCAACCATAAAGTTTAGCAGAGCCATGGTGTTATTTTTGCTTTTCATCATTTACTTGCGCACCTTCTGACACATTTGGTTATTTAAAACACTGCTCGTGCCAATTCCTCATCCCCAACCGCAGTGGGAAGCATGCTGCTACCTGACTGTGATTTTTCTTCATTACTTCCAAAAGACACCTGAGATTTTGCTAAAACCAAGTCGTTTTCATAGAATCCCAGAGTGGTTTGGGTTGGAAGGGACCTTAAAGCTCCTCCAGCTCCAACCCCTGCCACGGACAGGGACCCCTTCCACTGGAGCAGCTTGCTCCAAGCCCCTGTGTCCAACCTGGCCTTGAACACTGCCAGGGATGGGGCAGCCACAGCTCCTCTGGGCACCCTGGGCCAGCGCCTCAGCACCCTCACAGGGAAGAGCTTCTGCCTAAGAGCTCAGCTCAGTCTCCCCTCTGGCAGGTTCAAGCCATTCCCCTTGGCCTGTCCCTACAGGCCCTTGTCCCAAGCCCCTCTCCAGCTTTCCTGCAGCCCCTTTAGGCACTGGAGCTGCTCTCAGGTCTCCCCTTCAGGAGCCTTCTCTTGTCCAGGCTGCCCCAGCCCAGCTCTCTCAGCCTGGCTCCAGAGCAGAGCTGCTCCAGCCCTCGCAGCATCTCCGTGGCCTCCTCTGGCCTCGCTCCAGCAGCTCCACGTCCCTCTTGTGCTGCTGCCCCAGAGCTGGATCAGGGCTGCAGGGGGGGTCTCCCCAGAGCACAGCAGAGGGGCAGGATCCCCTCCCTGAGCTGCTGCTCACGCTCTGGGGGTGCAGAAGACCCAGATGGAAGCAGAGAATGAGAAAGCGAAACTCTGCAGCCATGCCCTGGGACCCTCACCCATGCTGAGCATCAGGGAGAGGGCTTCTTACAGCTTGGAAGAGCATGAGAACATCCCGAGAAGTAGCTCACGCTTGCACATCAGGAAGAGTTTGCACAGAGGGTTGCAACCCTTGGAGAAGCCTTGGGGATGCTCGTCCCAGAGGGAAATCAAACCCAGGAATGTTTTCTGCCCCATTGACAGAAATTTAAGAGGAACAACCTTTCTGCACATCAAGCAAGGGTCAGATCACCCTATGCAGAGGAACCCAAAGGGTTACCTCCACCTGCAACGGCCATAGCAAACACCCTGCATGCATTCCTCTGGCCAGTCCGACTTGTCCAAATAGAGATTGAATGACAAGTGACACAAGGAGGGTGTGAAGAAGAGCAAATGATTGAGCTGAAATGTCAAGCTAGTAAGCTGAACGTGAGGAAGATGGGATGGGAAAAGTAATTTAATCATCAGGGCTTGACAGCACAACAGCTCTGTTGAGTCTTCACCATGAAAGCAGGGTGTAGGTGGTACTTTAGAACATTCTTTGCAGGTATTTCCTACCACAACTCGTTGCAGAGATTGTAAAGGGGATCCAACCAGGAGCAGCTTCTGGCTCAGCCTTCCCTCCTCCTTCCTTTCCACACAGGATTTGGCCATAACCAAGACTTCTTTCAGGTGTCAATGTGCACCATGTCTTTGAAAACCCTGAGGCTGAATCTTCCCATGCCAGATGAGAACCTGACCTTTTATTTCCATTATTCTTAAGGTCTAAACACCTAAAAAACCATTCTGCTTTAAAAAAGACTCAGTCTTTTGTCAGAGATTTAAGAACATACAGATGCCTGGCTGTTTAGATCCAACATTACTGGATGAAAGACAAAAGTATATTTAGGTACTTTTTCCCACTTTTTAAGCATTAATCCATTTCCCCCCTATATTTACTATTAGAGGGCTTGGAGATGCCACAGGGCTTTAAATCATTGTGCTAAATGTCTGGCTGGAGAAAAGAAGGTACCACCAGGGATGACCAGCACCTCACTCCCTGGGCACCAAGATTTAAAACCCTTCCAGAATGTATGCTTTTCACTCTCATAAGTCAGGATGAACGTAGCCTTATAAATAAGCCCAAACCTAGCCTTATAAATAAGACTGACCTAAACCTTTCCTGCTTCACCCCTACACTCAGCACAACAGATGCTCACTTACAGCAGCTCCTTATAAGACCAGCAACAGCTTCCAAACATTAATTTTACACTATTTCCCCACAAATACAGGGCAAAATCTGCTTGATAAGGAGCTGCTGCTGACAAGGAGAAAATACAGCACCAAGACACTGATATATCACCACTAATAAGCTGCTGCTGCAAGTGAAGAAGGTTGTTTGTATTCACACTTGGGATGGTTTGGGCTGCGCGCTGGCAGGTATCAAGTACATCCTCAGACCACAACGTGCCCATCTTGGTTCTTTGGCACTTATTGACGACTGTGGTTCAGTTCATAGCGTTATTTATTCTCTCCTTGGTTCATTTCTCAGCTTTCCTGCCGTGCTGGGATGCAGAGCCCCAGCTCATCGCACCGACACGCGGAGCCGAGCCCGTGATGGATGTGTTTTCCACCGGCTTCACCCCCCTCCCGAAATCATTAACTGTACCACCCACAGCAGCGGTGTTAGGACATGTGCCTTGGCATGGAGACAGAGCAGGACGCCTCCGAGATGTCAACCCTTGAATGGGCTGCTCCTAGACAACCCTGAGCTTCAGAGGAGCCGCCGCGCTCAGATGGGACAGCTCAGACCTCATGCGTTTACCCTGATGACTTCTGAGAGCACAAAGTGGAACCAGCGGCACTCCCACAGGTTCTCCCCTTGCCAGCGCACTGGGAAATCACAGTTACATCCTGATTCCACCCCCCGTGGCTCCAAACCAGCTCGGTCCCTGCCTGGACTTCAGAAGTGCTTTACCTGCCTGAACACTGTGGTCCCTGCAGCTCAGGAACGCTGTTACCTAAAATGCAAGTTGAGCTTTGGAGAAGAAGGCAAAGGAGGAGGAATGAAGCCATGACCTGAGCTGTCTGCAAGAAGGGAGAAAACAAACGCTTTAAAGTCACCAACAGCTCATTTACCAGCTTGACAGAAAACTGAAGAGTTTAAGATCTCACGAAGTGATTCCAGTAACCCCTCTATAGCACCAGTCCCTTATTTAAGACCTTTGCAAACCTCACTAAAATAAACCGGATTTGCATCGGGGAGAACAAGGATCATGGGTAGAAGTTCACAGAGCTCAGTGGCCAAGACACTCAAGCATCTGCACAGCCAACGTCACCAGGCGCCAGCTTGGTCCAATTTCAGTTAAGTAAAGCAATTCTAAATACATTATTAGAGCAAAAGCCACGGTGTTTTGTTTTGAGGCTCAAATCAGTTTAATAACCATATTTCTGGCAATGAATCCCTCTGTCCATGGCCTTTGATGCAACCGCTTGAAAGAACCATGGCCAGCAGGTCAAAGGAGGGGATTCTCCCTCTCTGCTGCACTCTGGGGAGACCCCCACCAGGAGTACTGTGTTTAGCTCTGGTGTCCCCAGCACAAAAGAAGGCTTGGAGCAACCTGCTCTAGTGGAAGGTGGGGTTGGAACTGTTGGAACTGAGGTTTTAAGGTCCCTTCCAACCCAAACCATTCTATGATTCCCTTTTCAGTTGGAGTTTGCAGCTGGGGGTTCCATGACACCTACCAAGGCAATGCTGCCTTCCCTGTTCCAAGACTTCCTCTGGACACACAAGTGGGGCATTTAGAGAGGTTCACTGTGGCCATGCCAACCAGTGAAAAGGCAGAGCCGAATCTCTAAAGCTCTCCCAAAGACACAACTAAGGGGCACCTACCAGAGCACATCACCATGGACCCCACCAAGTCAATCACACTTCAGGGGCTCAGCTAAGAAATCATCTCTCTTCATTAGTATTTCATCCTTGGGCAGCAGATGGAAGCCTCTGGTTTCCCAGGGGACGAGCAGCCACCATGGGGAAGGTCAGCACAGAGGCTCTGGAGCCGGCACTGCTCACGGTAGCACATTTTGGTTGAAAATAGCAAATATGTTAACAATTAGGGAAAGGAAACGCTGAAAAGCTGCCTTGTTAATTAAGGCACTTGCTATCAAAGGACTCATTAAAAGCTACTGCAACGGAATGGTTGTTAAAATAAATACCCATTAATCTTCACATGCAATCAGGAGCATGCTGCCGCTGGCGGTGGGAGAGGGGGCTCCTCAAGCACACATCTACCACTGCCAAAGCCATGGCGATGGCATGAACCAGCAATAGCCACCAACTGGGGGGTCCCAAAGAGACCGTGGTCCAAGGGGCACCATGCCACCACCCTGCAGAAGCACTTCTGGCTTTGTCAAGGAGGAACCTGCTTTGTGCTTGGTCAAAATGAGGTGCGATGTGGTCACTGAAATGCAAACAAAAGTCCTACTGTAGCACTGAGAACGCTTCCACCACCTCACCAAAGAGTTAATGTGACACTTCCATGGAAAACAAGGACTGACAGGTTTCAAATGGTCTCAGTTTCCAATTATTTTTGTGCTACCAACAGGATTTCTTCTTAATCTGCAAGAAGCCCTGGGATTGATGTGATTGAATGTATTTAGATGTGCAAATCCATGGACTTCAGACAACAGAAAAGTGAGCCAAAAAATCAGAATTCCTCAATATTAAATGACCACTTTTCTATAAACACCACAAGTTGTCCCAATAATCTCAACACTGAATTTGCTCCAATTCAATAATGCAATACTGAGGTTAATTCCAGCATCCCTGCTTTCTGTGCAGGCATGGATGAAGATCTCAGACCCTACAGATCCCATGACTCAATCTCCCACCCTGGACATCTCTGAACTGTCCTTGCTGCCTGCAGCACTGGAGCTCCAAAGCTCACTAAGACATGGGCAACACCACAAAACCACCTCTGCTAACTCCTGAATTCCCTGGCTTTTCCATGCCGTCCTGATTGGCCAGGTTCTTAACACCATCCTGATGCATTTCTGACTGTCTTTTCTTAAGAACCATTGCTCTGCAGCCACTGAAGATGGCAAAAAACCCCAAACCATTACCCAGATACATTAACACTTCCCAAACAGTCAAAACAAGTGTACAACAAGTACTTTGCTGGATTTAAAAGGTTTACTTGAAAAAACAAATAAATCACTCATTAATTGCCCAGAAATCCATTTTCAATCTTGACAACGTGGTTTTGTGAAGGTTTTGGGGTTTTTTTGCTGTTGTTTTTGATTGGGGATCTTTTGCTTAAAAAACCTTTGGATGTGCACTCCGTATCTTGGAAATTAAAGTGACTTTATCCAGAACAAAGAGTTCCATGAACAAGTGAGAGCCCTGAGCAAAATGGGTCAAGAAGACCTGAGCTGAGCAAGCCTATAGCTGGTGCATCAATGCCACTCCACGGAGGGTGGTCTCCAAAGATGCCCTCTCTGAAGGTAGGAGCTCAGCTGTCATCAATTACCAACTTGGCCATACCAGCCTCTATGGGTGCATCTCGGATGGAGTGGAGAAGCAATGGAATAAGGAGTGTGGTCCAAAACCAAAACTTGTACCTACACATCCACAGGATGGGATCACATGGACCCAAGTGGAGGGACGAGGGCAGGGCAGCCTCCTAAACTGATGTCCCTTTTTTAGGGACCTTGAAGCCTTGAAACCTTTTTAGGCCTTGAAGCACTGAGGATTTTGATGGAAAGGCAGAGAAAACACCTGCCCTGGTGTTTAAAAGAGAGAAGATGATCTGGAGGACTGCACCTAAACCAAGACCAGATTAAGGCATGAGAAGGGAAGCATCCATATGGAGTTAAAACACAACAGCACAAGCGTCAAATCACTGGCAACTACACAGATTAGCACAAAGAAAAGTTCATTTTTCTAAGTTTTATGTTTAATATAAAAGAAAAATCCACACAGTGTCTTTATCCAGGGTATGATGAGACTCATTAAGTGTGATACTGTGAGACAACACCACACATCCCAGGAAATCAAATCCACCCCTAAAAGTATTAGCTTCAGAATAGGTATCAAGAGAGCAACTCTTAATTATTAATCCTATTTACTTGGCTTTGCAGTACCCTTATTAAGAAATCACTTTTTCCTCCCAAAATCATTAGTGTTATGGAAAGAGGATGAGAGTAGACCAGCTCCTGCTTTCCAGCAGAGAACGTGCTATGGGCTAAGCCCTGTCACTCTGCATTAGAAGTAGCCCACGCAAGTCATGAGGGGTGATTGATGTGCAAACATTAATGGTCACTTATTGATTTCAGCCACTGTCAAGCTCCACATTTGATCTCTGGCTCCATGAAGTCATCCCAGGAGCTAAACACTGAAGCCAGTGTGTTGACTTACGGACTTGGAAAAAGGTGACTGGCACCAAGCTACAAGTTGACGTTCAGGTGGTTTTGGAATTTGCCAAGGAAAAGAAGAAGAAACCTTCCAGCCAACAAGAGAAGGTCAGCGATGAGCAATACCTGTGGTCCAGGGCTCCTGACCACAGAGCAATGCCTGTTGGGGAAAGAGATGCTCTCAGCTTTGGGCCCTCATCAGGTCTTCGGTATTACTTGGCAGTTAAAGGTTAAAGGTTTCCCAATGCCCACACTTACAAAAGGAGAGGCAATGACTGCACTCACGTTACTCTGAGGAAGGCATTTCAAACTCAATGCATGGCTGGGACCTACTGGAATGATGGCACTGCCTTTGTGTCAGCAGCCTCCCTTCCAACAGCTACAGTGAACTGGAGAGCCATCCATGGTTAACCAGGAATAAGAAGGGCCTCTTTCTCCTCAGAATCTGCCATGCCAGAAGTGACCAAATGAATGACAACCTGTGGTTTAGGAGAAGGAGTGATGCTCTGCGCAGGATGAGCTGCTGGCCTTGCTCCCCTCCCCTCTATAAGTGATTACTGAGGCTGGGAGCAGGGTGAGTTGTAGTTGTCTATGGAAGAAGCTTCAGTGCCATTAGCAAATCACCATATCTAAACAGATTATCACCTCTGAGATACTCTCGTAGCCTTATCTGAGTAAAAGTGGGATTTTGGACTTCTGATGACTTTGACCACCCCTCTATCACCTCTCTACAGTTACCTGACAGGAGGATGGAGCCAGGAGGGGCTGGGCTCTGCTCCCAAGGAACAAGGGATGGGACAAGAGGAACCGGCCTCAAGCTGCACCAGGGCAGGTTTAGATGGAGCTGAGGAACAATTCCTGCCCCAAAGGGTGCTCAGGCATTGGAACAGGCTGCCCAGGGCAGGGCTGCAGTCATCGTCCCTGCAAGGGTTCACACACTGTGAGAGGAGGCCTCAGTGCCATCAGGCAATGGTGGCCTTGGCAGTGATGAGGAACGGTTGGACTGGATGAGCTTAAAGGTTTTTTCCAACCTGGTTGTTTCTACAATTCTATCACACAACAGCTTGAAGAGACAGCCTTCCACCACTGAAATATCACCACAGTAAACCTACGAGGAGCAACACTTGAAAGCAGTGCCAACCAACAGAATCTGAGTGCAATCTGTGTCGCGCAAAGACCCACTCACCTGGGAAGCTGGTGGCATCGGAAGCGCTAAAAGAGCAGTTGCTCCAACCATCCTCTGACTGAAGCAGGATTGGTTTCAAACTCCCACGAAAGCTGAGCGCAAGCCCATGTCTAAGTGGCTGCCTTCCAGAGGTATTTAACCAAACCGACGGGGTGTCATTTTCTGAAGTAAACATTTACCACTTCTATTCTATTTTGAGCATTAAAGGGAAAACAGGCTGTCACAGATACGGCAGCAAGACAAACACATGGCAAAGCTGAACTCCCACCAGAAGCTTAGAGGCAACCAGTCAAATGAAAAAGAAAAGGGGGGAGAAAAAAAGCAAATACAGCAATTATCCTCACCACACAAAAAATAAACCAGGCGGTTACAGCAGCCACTGCAGCCCGACACAAAACCTCTCACATTCCACCAAAAGAGGGAAAACCGAAACAGTTTGGCTGTGTTGAAGATGCCCAAGGTCAACAGCTGGAGGCTATTTTGGCTGAAGCTGGTGGGAGACTCAAGGCTGTCAGCAGCAGAACTCACGCTGGGGCTGACAGTCACAACCAGCTCCAACGGACAGATCTGAAAGTGCTTGGCTTCTCTTCAAATAATCTTATTTAATTTGGTTTAAGGCTTTTTGGTCTTTAACAAAATGACACTTAATTCGTGCAATAACCAGCTCCCTGGCCACGTTTTTCCTACACAGGCATCACAGAATGGTTTTGACTGGAAAGGACCTTAAAACTCCTCCAGCTCCAACCCCTGCCACAGGCAGGGACCCCTTCCACTGGAGCAGCTTGCTCCAAGCCCCTGTGTCCAACCTGGCCTTGAACACTGCCAGGGATGGGGCAGCCACAGCTTCTCTGGGCACCCTGTGGAGATCCTCAGCAACCTCACAGGGAAGAGCTTATTCCTTATATCTAACCTGAACTTCCCCTGCTTCAGTCTGAATCCATCACCCCTCATCCTATCGCTCCAGTCCCTGATGAAGAGTCCATCCCCAGCATCCCTATAGCCCCCTTCAGATACTGGAAGCTGCTCTGAGGTCTCCACGCAGCCTTCTCTTCTCCAGGCTGAACAGCCCCAACTTTCTCAGCCTGTCTCCATACAGGAGGTGCTCCAGCCCCTGATCACCCTCGTGGCCTCCTCTGGACTTGCTCCCACATTTCAATAGGAGCTTCAGGAGGTCTTGGCACTATGATTTGCACCTACTCACGAGAAGGAGCCAATACACCCAAGAACAAAAGCACAACTGAATGATTTGTAACCACATGTAATCACCTGGGCCTTCCAGTGCCTCACCACCCTCACAGTAAAGAATTTCTTCCTTAGATCCAATCTAAACTTCCCCTGTTTCAGTCTGAACCCGTTACCCCTTGTCCTGTCACTACAGTCCCCGATGAAGAGTCCATCCCCAGCATCCTTGTAGGCCCCCTTCAGATACTGGAACCTGCTCTGAGGTCTCCACGCAGCTTCTCTTCTCCAGGCTGAACAGCCCCAACTTTCTCAGCCTGTCTCCATACAGGAGCTGCTCCAGCCCCTGATCATCCTCGTGGCCTCCTCTGGACTTGTTCCAACAGTTCCTTGTCCTTTTTATGTTGAGGACACCAGAACTGCACACAATGCTCCAAGTGAGGTCTCACGAGAGCAGAGCAGAGGGGCAGGATCACCTCCTTCGACCTGCTGGTCACGCTCCTCTTGATGCAGCCCAGGATACGGTTGCTTTCTGGGCTGCGAGCACACTCTATCCTTGGCAGTGTTCAAGGCCAGGTTGGACAGAGCCTTGGGTGCCATGGTTTAGTGTGAGGTGTCCCTGCCGATGGCAGGGGGGTTGGAACTGGATGATTTTAAGGTCCTTTCCAACCCAAACTATTCGATGATTCTATGGACACAAGAGGATCTAAGGTGAGAGCATGCACAGGAACACAAGATTTTGCCCTCACTTTGACTGTGCTGTCAGAATCAACAAGCAACTTCATCTATTTCTGAAGTAGGAAAACAAATAAACAGAAGGAAGAGCAGGAGGTGGAGAAGGGAAGTACCATGGGATGCAGATCCTACACTGAGCACAGGCCAGTTTCTTTGAAGCCTTATGGAAGCACACAACCAGGCAGAGGTCTATTGTAGAAGCTCAGGAGTTTGCAGCAAAGCTGGGAAGCTGCTGTTTGAGGGGTTTTTTTGCATATGCACATATGCAAAACCCCCCAGGAAACACAGATTCCAAGATCTGTGCCTTTTTTCCTTGCAAACCATCCAAACGCATGGCAGGATATTTTTAATTAACTACTTTTTAAATGTCTAGAGCATGGAATGAGTTGTGTGCAGAGCCTGATTCACCCACAATGAGCAGCTGGAGCATCCAGCTGCCGGTTGGTCTCCTGAGATGCTCCAGAGATCTGTGCAAGGACGTTCACATTGGACACGGGTGGGAAAACACTCCTGCCAGTCCAGGTGAGGTGTACAACAGCTTTATGTTTGGGGAAACACTGGGAAATATATGCTTTATCCTTTAGCCACTTGATTTAACTGTAGACACTCATTAATCACCTAACCATCTGATCTCAACTTTCCCACCAGGCTGGAGGTTCAGCCCATGGCATCAAACTCCCGTCCCATATCTGCTGCGTTCTGCTTTCTATCCATTTCCACGATTCTGTGATTCTATACATTATGCTCTTTTTTAAGGAACGTAAGATAAAAAAGCCCCATTTACCCACTCTCTAAATACTCGGTGCTGCAAATTCCTGCGCCGGCTTCTTGCGGCA
Organism: Psittacula echo; assembly: GCF_963264785.1. NCBI lineage: Eukaryota > Metazoa > Chordata > Aves > Psittaciformes > Psittacidae > Psittacula > Psittacula echo. The sequence goes on from NC_137735.1 coordinate 1,382,827, forward strand.
TCAGGAGACAGGGAGGTGCCGGGGCCAGAAGGGAAACAGCTGCCAGAACCCACGCAAAACCCAAAATACATGGACAGAGCACGTCATGACAGCTCAAACCGCTTCTCCTTCCCCCAGAAGGTATCTCCACAACGTGGCTCAACATCCCTGGCTCAGCAACAGGAGTTGCACCACTGACCGAACTGCACAGACACTGGGCTTTCCAACTTGCCACGGTGGCACTTTGGCAGCCTCCCCCCAGCACTAAATCTTCATTTCAATGCATTTCAGAGCAAACACAAGCTGCAGATTGAGAAAGGATGGTGCTGTAGATGCACTGAAACCCCAAAGAGAAGACGGTGACCCACGGACCCACTGGGTGGGGGCTTGGACCTTGCTTGATCACAGAATCATCAGGTTTAGAAGGAACCTCTGGAGATGCAATCCCACCCAGAGCAGGTTACACAGGAACATGCCCAGGCTGGTTTTGAATGTCTCTCCAAAGAGGGAGACTCCACAACCTCCCTGGGCAGCTTGTTCCAGTGCTCTGCCACCTGCAATGTAAAGAAGTTGTTCCTCATGATGAGGTGAAACTTCTTGTGTTTTAGTTTATGGCCATTGCTCCTCATCCTGTCACTGAGCACCACTGAAAAGAGACTGGCACTATCCTCCTGGCATCTGCCTTTGAGATATTGATCTGCATTGATGAGATCCCCTCTAGTCTGCTCTTTTCTAGACTAACCAGGCCCAGCTCCTGCAATCTCTCCTCATAAGAAAGATTCTCCAAACCCTTATCACCCTTGATGTTCCTCAATCTTCTCATTCTCCCATGCTCACTACTTGGGTCTCCACAAAGACAGAATAATAGAATCACAGAATGGTTTGGATTGGAAAGGACCTTAAAGCTCCTCCAATTCCAAACCCTGTCACAGGCAGGGACCCCTTCCACTGGAGCACCTTGCTCCAAGCCCCTGTGTCCAACCTGGCCTTGAACACTGCCAGGGATGCGGCACTCACAACTTTCTTAGGCAATCTGTTCCAGTGCCTCACCACTCTCACAGTAAAGAATTTCTTCCTTATATCTAATTTCATTCTAAGATCATTCACCTCTGAAGGAGACACCAAGACTCTGCAATAAGAGGTGTCAAGGAAAAAACACGGTGCTCCAACAGTGGAACATCTCAGCCCGCAAAGGAATTAGATGTATAAACAACCTTGCTTCAACAAGTATCTGTGTACATAAGAAGCACGAAGTAGCCCCAGTTTTTCTTGGTCCTATTTGTGCCTCCTAACACGGGGTGAGGCTCTCTCCTGATCCCTGTGTCCATGGGCTGAGACTCTCCAAGTTACTTGACACAAACCAGAGCCATGGCCTGACCATGATGGGAGCGCGTGACTCCACAACTGGAATGAACGAGACGAAAAAGTATATAAATGACATATTTCATCCTCCTCTTTTGTGGCTTTTATTTTCTTTTGTATTCGCTTTGGGAATAACATTCTTTCCATTGGGAAGAGCCTGATTTTTCCATTAAATACAAAGCAGCTGCCATTTTGGAAACAAAAAGTTGATTAAATACAGATCTTTAATATATTCTTCTCTAACGTATGAAGTGCTAGAACCACGCTTCTTTCTGCTGATTTATCAGGGAAGAGCATCTGCCAACTATGGCAGTAGGAAGACTTAAAAGAAAGTTAATGGAATTGCTTCATCTTTGCTATATAGTTTCATCATTCTAATTGGATGTTATAAATAAAAGGGGAAAGATCTCAAGGCTTGGAGCACAGCACGCGGCACTCCGACACATTGACACCAAGGGTTTCTCAACCCTTTGCACACACAGGGATGCTCCAGATTCCCTATTTACGCAGATTCCTGCTTGCTGGGATGCTGAAGGAAGGGTCGGCACGTTGCTGTGACGTACGGCCGCCAGTTGGAAACGCAACTAATACATGACTTAAGGCCCAGATGTTGAACAGACTGGGAAAAGGATGAGTTCAAAACAAAAGAAAGACTAAAAACCAAAACCCATCCACTCAATTTCCACTCCATGAGCCACCAATGCCCAATTCAGCAGATATTCTTATTTTCCAAGCTAAGCTGATTACTGAGTGACCAACACAAGCTACGTATGAAACTGCAGCCTGTTTTATATTTTCCCCCAAACTGAACCCTACGTTGAATTACTGCTTTCAATATTTAGCTGTTATATAGTTTAAAAATAGAGAGAAGAAAAAGATGGACAGTCAATGCTGTAGAATTACAGGTACCTTGGGTTTTAATTAACCCACTGGGCTCTCCTTATGTATTGCCCTTCATGAAATACAATGATGAAAGATCATGGCCATCATGAGAAATCCATGAGGATCTCAATTCTACATGCTTTTCGTGCTCTCTCTTGCTATTATATCCAATCTAGGCTGCAAGATCCAGGGAGAACATATCTCTCTGTAAAGGCATCCCCATGACGGCCATGCAATGCAATGCCCTTAATTAGAGCCACTTCAATCGCACCACCAACACTCCACAGTGCTCATGCACCTCTCAGCTCTGAATGATGGGAATGAACTCTCAACCCTCCTTCCACACAACCTCAATTCAAGCGACCACTGCACAGGGACCCCAAAGGACATTGCACATGAAGGGTGGGCTCTTCTAGGGCAGGTGGGTCTCCTCTTGTGGATAGGCTAAGGAAGATCGCTGGGGGCTTTGGATGCAGATGTGTTCATCCATGTTCCTTCACATGTTCATAGCTTAAGAAGAACCTTACAAGGTTTCAGGTTTCCAGTGGATGAAAGAACAGGAAAACATAAAATTGCAGTTTATTGTTTCACTTAAATTAGCTAAAGGGGATAAAAAAACCCCAAACAAACTCATCTTTCAACTTCTGTATAGGGTTTTGGGAAGGTAGAGGCTGTGGCTCTGGTGCAGGAAGCAGGCACGTTTGGATTCCTTACACAGAGGATGGATTTTTGGCTGCCAAATTCCCTGTACTACACATCTGTATGTAGGTGCATGCAAAAGTGAGCACAAAACAGCTTTATAAATCTTAAGTTTGTAAAATAAAAATCAAAGCCAAACATGCCAAGGTGACTACACAAAGGGAAGCACTACCTAGGGAAGCATGCACACCCTGGTTTAAAGGATTTATGGGACTGGGCATTTTAGTTTCAATTAATTTTCAAAGTGCTGAAAGCAGACAAGAAACCATGTAATTACAGGATAACTTGGCTTACCCAGACTTGAGTTAACTAGGGCCCCTGGGTTAATCAGAGGTCAGCCTTCTCCCCAGCCAACAAAGCCAAACCCGCTGCATTTGAATGCTTTGCTCCTTGTTTTAAAGCAACCATTAGCTCTTGTTTCAACCCCTTCATTTTGGTAAGTATTTGGGATTTTGGAGACACTTGAGAAGACCCAGGAAAATAATGCCCAACCAACAGACTACAGCAAGGGACCACACAGCCCATCTTCCCCCCACCCAAACACCACCATTTTAAGAGCATTTTGCCCAACTTTCAGGACAAGCTGGTCCGTGCAACCCCCCCAAGAGACTCAGATCATCTCTGGAGAGCAAAGAAGCTCCCTGAGGACCGTACAGGGAGGATTTTGGATGCTCCCCCTGCCCTGTCCATGTCTTCATCCCAGGCAACTCGCCTTGATTTTATGTGTCTGTATCTACCCCAAGAAACTTCCAGGATTAGCCACAACTGCTTCCCACCAGACAGTTTAAATTCTGCTACAATTACTCCTTTGTCTTGCTATTTTGTGCAATCAGATTTTCATTCGTCACTCTCTTTTAGCCAGATTAGTGATTTATTTCCACCAATTCACACCAACTACCTAGAGAACAGAAAATTAGAAGGGTTAAAAGGAAAACGAGAATCTGTTGCAGTAAGAACAAAAGCAACTAAGAGCAGGCAAGCAAAGTCCCACCATATAAAGGGATTACTCCATCCCTGACCCTTTCCAGGGGACCTCCAGGTATTATTTTTCATTGATTTACCTTAATGAAACTAATGCACCCCTCTCCGTAGGAAGCTGACTCCATAGCTGTCTAGGCACTGGATTCAATTAGAGAAATAAATACATCTGGCTTCTAAATGGTTGAAAAGCCAGAGGCAATACCACTTCTTGCATCTGTCTCTCTTAGGGTACGCCCCAAGGACACCACGTAGGATGCTCGACATTCAACACCGCTCCTGGAAGCCCGCGGAAGCAGGGGGATGCCCAAAGCATCCCAGCCTGCTTCCCAACAGCGCGGGCAGCTCCCGCAGCCCTGCCAGCAACCGAGCCGCTGCTTTGATGGAAGCTGGCCTCAAATTGCTTTAACAAGGCTCTTTCTTTCCAGAAGCTGGCATTGATTTGAGACCTCGATGTTGACTTAGAAACCCCCAGGTGCCCAGAGCCTGCGAATAGTCAAGGCTTAGCTATGCTCAGTTTCCAGGAAAAGGGGTACAAGCATCCAACCGTGGCATGAAATACCAATACTACCATGGCAGCTCAGCATTAACATGGAGAGCAGGGGTTAAAGGTGGAAAAGCAGAAGCTGGGGTAGAGGCGACACCTCCGTGCCGGCCGCATCTCACAACCGCATCGAGCAGGGCTGCACCAACATAAAACAAGGCACACTTCGCTCACACGTGCCTTGCCTTGCAGACATGGGAATAGAGGAAACAAGGTAGCTCGAGAGCACTTTGTTTGCAATCTATCTGTGGAAATGCTGCTGCTTCTTCTCCCGCACATGAAACAAGCAGGAATGACAACAACTAGAGGGGTTCGTTGAACCAGAAGGCAGGTCCGGGAGCTCTCCATCACTTTCTTTGTGCTAATTGCCCTAATCCAAATAGGGAGACAGAAAACATTCAAGCACCCACACTATTTTCTGGATAAAACACTATTCTACCCCTCTAGCTGGAGGGAACTTAGCAGTCCAAGATCCAGGTCGGAGCACTTAGACCAGGAGGATCATCAGGCTGAAATCCCCATAGGGGATTTGTCTGAACAGAATACAGGGAGTGAGGGGGGATTTTAGAAAGAGCTTTCTTCTTTCAAGCAGAGGTTGAAGATCCCATCAAGCTTTCCCTAATAACATGCATTTCCCCTAATTCCCCATACATTTAGAGATGCATGGGGGATAAAAGGAGGCAGTTAAATGCCACGTGCTCTAAAGGCAGCAATTTAGCAACGCTACTGCAACAGCACGCTTGTGGGTGACCTCTCTGGAAGGGAACCCTTTTCCCGGCTCTCTTATTTATCCTATTGATTTAAACTTCTACTCAGCCTTTTCCTTTCCTCCCTTCTGAGACTAAGGACCTTTTCTGGTTCAACTCACCCTCTTCACATCTGAGGTGCGAGCAGAGCAGACCAAACGCGTGCGACACGCAGTCTTGTACTCACCGACATTGTAGAGTGGACATCTACATCCCCCTACAGAGGACAACACAGGGAGTTTAAAGTCAAACGCAGAAGAGAGCAAAGCAATAGCAAGAAAGGCAGAGAGTCACATCGGTCATCACCCAGAGGTGCCTACAACCAACCCATCAATGCTTTAACCAAGGACCAGCTGCTTGACAGTTGGCAGAGTATTAGTAAAGCAAAATATGAGCTCTCTGAACCCAGTCGACAGAGGATAAGGAGGGAACGAAAGTACCACAAGACAATTTTTATTGTCACTAAATATGCCCTGCAAGTAAACATCCATGTCGCTCAGCCTTCCCACCTGTAAGATGGAGATGATGGACGTCAAACCCTAGTGAGTGACAGCAGGGACCAGCTCAAGGCAAAGTTCCTCAGCAATTCTGAGTGCCTGGGCACGTTATCTAAGTACACATAGGACCTGTGCAAATCTAAAGACAGCGTCTTTGGTGCTTATACAATGTCTTCATGATGGTTATTTTCCACTTGGGTCCCTCCCAACACGGTCAAGGTTGCGATTGGTGCAAAGCTCAAGGCATTTTACTTCCATGCACAACGCTTTTGAAAATATTAGAGAGGGATTTGGCTTTTTAAACAAAAAAATAGGCAATCATTCCCATTAAAAGAAAAAGAAACACTTTGAAGGCTCTTTCAACCAAAGCAAGAGCCGCCGGGGCTCGAGTATTCATCTGCAACAGGGAGGAGATGCCAACACGGTGAATAAGGCAAAACCGTTGCAGGCAGAGCAGCCACAGCGCTCGCGTGGCTCCAGCTGAAATCTCTGCCTGCCATCTGGCAAAAATAAGCACAAAAGGAAGAAAAAAAAGCCCCCAAACCCAACCCCCAAACCCCCTCTGCAGAAAGTTCACACTGAACCGCTCAAAGACGGCAGAGGTTAGAGTTTGTTCGATCGCTGAAAGATTGCTTCCCTTTCCCGGGTCAGCATCACCTCTTGACCTGCCCTGATTACCTTCCAAAGGAGGTTATCAAGATACAAGACTAACAGAGGATTAAAGGAAACCTAAAATAAAAACAAAACACCCCCCTTTTCCCCCAACCCTGCTCCCCTCCCCCAAGAAAACATCCTTGCTTTGTTAACCTGACAGTTCACTGTAGGTGTTGACACAACCCTCCATCTCCGAGAAGCTTAATGTCAACAAATCAGTGTGTTTGGAGTAGCCCTGTCAATGCGATTTACATTAACTTGTCTAACAAGAAATAAAAACAACAAGCAGCCATCAAAGACAAAAGGCTTTTTCAGTCATTCTTTTAAAAGTATTACGCTGGAAATGTTCATTTTTGGAGGCCCTTTACTAGCTGAAAAGCAGAAACCACCTTTTTTTTTTCCTTTTCCTAAAATACTTTTTTTTTTCTCCCTAAAGTATTTTTTTTCCTTTAAAAAACAGAAGTATTTTCTTTTAAAGGAGGCCCGAGCATCCCATATTAATAAGATCAGCAGCAGCAGTAACCCACTCTCCCTGGTTAACGCAGGAAGAGGGCAGCCTTGAACCCAAATGTTAATTATACTTTGATTCCCACCAGCGTTTTATTTCTTTGGAGACATTTGGGGCACTTTGCGGAGCATTTTCAAATTGTGGCTCTAAACCACCATGAAAATTCCATGCAGCAGTGGTATGCACCAAAACCCCATTAACTTCCCCATGAACTTCTCCTTGCCCCCCGCCGGCACACGCTGTACCCACCAGCATGCCCTTCACAGATGGGGGCTCAACATCCCGAGGCAAAGCTGCAAAAAGCAACTTGATTCCAGGGGTTCCTAATACCGAGTGGTTTCCACCAGCTCCCACAATGTCTACTCTGATGCTCTAAAGGAAAAAATAGGGATTGCAATTCCTGCTTGAACACCACAGAAAGTGGAAACTATGGCCCTCCATCAGCCAGGACTAGCTTTGCTCTGGGTTATTCTTCCATGGGTTGGACCAGTTGACCTGGTTGCTCAGAGAGGTGGTAGATGCCCTATCCTTGGAAGTGCCCAGTGCCTGTTTGGACAGGGCTTGGAGCAACCTGTTCTAATGGAAGGTGTCCCTGCTCATGGCAGTGTAGACTGGACTAGCTGACCTTTAGAAGTCCCTTCCAACCCAAACCACACTAGGATCCTATGGCCTCCAAAGGTCCCTTCCAAACTTCAACCATTCTGGGATTCCCCCCAGTAAATACAGGAAAAATTCCACCTCATGTATCCAAAAAGGGAAACACAAAACCTAATTCCCAAATCTTGGCTCAGAGTCACCTTTCAGCTCGCTCAGCATCTCTGCTCCTCTTCACCCCCTCTCCAAAACACTGACTTGGGTCAACCGGACCTCTCAAGGCCATCTGACCTGCCTTGCAGCAAGCTGGAGCCTTGACCCCAGAAAGGTTTCCTGCAGACAAGGAGCCCCATCCGAGACAATGGGATTACTCACACCCGTCATGTTAAGGAGCCGCCTGCATTTTTGCAGGCTCAGGACTTTCAGTTCCATTCTATTACAGGACAGCACTTTTTGTTGGTGTAATTTTAGCACAGCAACAGCAGACAAGCCCAGGCCGAGTTTCTTTGATCACCAGGTGAAGGTTTTTTCTTGGTGTAATTGCTGTTGTGACAAAAGGCAGGTGAGTAGCTTGGCTCCTGCCATTTAGTCATCTCCTGAGCCTGCCACTCTTCCTCTAAAAAACAAGTTCCAACACTAAGAGAACGCTTTTCAGTCTTAAAATTGTGCAAATTCAACACAAAGGTACCCAATTATCACCTCTGGAAGCGAGGGGAATTCCCAAGCCAGCAAAGGACATGAGAACAGAAAGGTGTTGTGCTGAGTCCACCTCCAGTAATGAGAAGATGCTCCAGGGATGCCTCATCCAAGGATGGTGTGCAGTTACTTGCTTTCCTTCATGAGCTACTGGCAGTCTGGAAATCCTACATTTTATAGCTGGACCAGGCTGCAAACTCATTTCAAACAGGGCAGCATCTTCTTTTTGATCATAAGGCTATAGTGCTAATGATTTGGGCCAGATGTGGACCAGCAGTATAGGAATAGCGCTACCTTGCCACTAGCAATCCAGCAACATCCTCTTAAGAGATCACCATTTCTGGAGATAGTTCCTTTCCCTCATGAACGCCTTTCACTCTTTCCTTTCACCAGTAAAGCTCATCCAGCAGTTCTGGTGTTTTCACAAACATCCCCATCATTTTCCTGTATCGCTCTAGACTGATGTGGCCTTCTCCACCCCTTATCTCCTATCTCATTTAGCAAAGTGCAGACATTGGCATGGTTTAGTGTGAGGTGTCCCTGCCCATGGCAGGGGGTTTGGAACTAGGTTATCTTAAGGTCCTTTCCAACCCTAACTATTCTATGAGTCTATGATTTTAACCTGTTTCTATCAAGCCAGGGGAAAAAGGCCCTTGAACCCTACAAGAATGAACCAGCAGAGACACCAAAGGAGTTGGCTGCCTTTTAGATGCAGCCTGATTCTTCCTGACTCGCTCTCACACACCATTGCTCGCAAGGGTACACAGGGACTCATCAGCAATGTTCAGTGACAGCATCTTCAGAGCACTCCTTAAAGGAGGAAACTCAAATACATATAAAAACCCCAGACCTACATCTCCTACAAACCATTGCACCAGATCTACAGCTTCACAAACCAGATTGCAGCACCTGATTGACTTGCCTCCCCTATCTCCTGAGGCTATCAGGAGGATCAGTGCCGTGCAATGCTTTGAAGATAAGGTGCTACACCGCAAATACAAACAGCCTTCCCCTGGGCTGAGTCCTTCCTAATCCAGTTCTGGAAGAAAAAAGGCTGCTTCAATCTGCCTTGGTTCTTTTCAGACCAATCAGCTCTCCTGCCAGCTTCCAAAACAATTCTGACTCACTTAGAAAGGAAACATTAATATTTAAGGAAGATAAATCACTCCAGGTCCATCTCATAAATCACTGTGGGCATCTCTCCCCACGCTCATCTCTCCTGCCAGCCATGCTTCATGCTTTGGTGCAGGGACCAATCTCCCTGTCAAATTCCATTACTTGCTTGCATGAGTAGTCCTAGTATGATTTGTAGAATTGGTCTACATCTAATTGTAGAATGGAGCTACATCTCCTTTTTTAAGGAGAAATCCAGCAGCTGAGGAATCCAGCCATCTCCAAGCACCCCCTGATCCAGAGGGCACCAGCCACACTGCTCAGGGCTGCCAACAGAGGGACATTTTGGCAATAAACCTGTCCTGAACAAGAAGATGGATGAAAGCCCTTCCAACCTCTCAGCACAGGAGCTACACTTTATTTAGCAGTTTGTTCTAGTGATAACAGAGCCAAATAAGCACCTTCCCCTCACCAACTCTGGCTATAGAGCATCAGGAAAACCCTTTCATTTCTCTCTTGGTGGCTTCTCCATCCATAGCAAATAAATCCTCATTTCCATACTGCTACCAAATCTTCCTGATAGAGGCAGCCATATCAGACTTGTGGTGATAGGACATGGAGAGACAGGACCAGGGTGAATGGCTTTAACCTGCCAGAGGGGAGACTGAGCTGAGCTCTTAGGCAGAAGCTCTTCCCTGTGAGGGTGCTGAGGCGCTGGCCCAGGGTGCCCAGAGAAGCTGTGGCTGCCCCATCCCTGGCAGTGTTCAAGGCCAGGTTGGACACAGGGGCTTGGAGCAAGCTGCTCCAGTGGAAGGGGTCCCTGCCTGTGGCAGGGGTTGGAGCTGGAGGAGCTTTAAGGTCCCTTCCAACCCAAACCATGATAAGGACATGAGCTATACAGAGGGCTACACAGCTTTGGGGCTGTAACACCTCCTAAAACTGCTCTGAAGGGCTGCAACATCCTTCCAGTAGAGCAATCACAGTGGTATAAACAAGCAGAATGCAGTGAAGAAAACCACCATTGTGTATTACTAGTCTTTTTTCCTGTTTATATCCAAGCTCATGAGAGATGCCCAGTGTCTGCTGGTGCGCTATAGCCCTGGGCACCCAGTAACACCAAATAAATAACAGTCAAGGAAGGAAGAAAGATCTGAAATTGCTTTTAGGACAAATATAGTGTTCGGTGGATTTGCTGTTACAAAATACCTGACAACTGAAGATACTCTCTAAGTATATATTCAGACAGCTTCCAACATATCCTATTTAAAAGGAGGGAAAAAAAGCTCTTTGAGCAAAAAATGAAACTCCCTGATGCTTATACTTTTCCTATTCAATGGGACACTACTCAGCCAACTGCAATAAAGCAACATAAAATACATTTTTGATCGCAATAGCAGCATAAACACAGGCCTATTTTAGACAGCAGAGAAAAGAAAGAAACATATGCTGCCTTCCAAAGAGCAACGTTTTGATGTAAGGCATCCAGTGACTTGACGAACATTTGGAACTCTATCTGCAGTTCAAGTAATAGACACCCGTATATTGGCATGCCTTGAAAAAGATCTTGAACATCCATTAATCTGAGTTAACGTATCTAAAATGTAGGTGGCCGATGAATTATGGTCCTTCTTCTACATGATGGACTGTGGTATTTGCCTCTTTCACGTGTAAGTAGACTTGAAAATACCTGGGGAGACTGTCACTGAAGACCAACTTCTGGTAACAGATAGGTTACACAGAATCATAATTGTTTGGGTTGGAAGGGACCTTAAAGCTCCTCCAGCTCCAACCCCTGCCACGGGCAGGGACCCCTTCCACTGGAGCAGCTTGCTCCAAGCCCCTGTGTCCAACCTGGCCTTGAACACTGCCAGGGATGGGGCAGCCACAGCTTCTCTGGGCACCCTGGGCCAGCGCCTCAGCACCCTCACAGGGAAGAGCTTCTGCCTAAGAGCTCAGCTCAGTCTACCCTTTATAACTTGTTATTTCATAACACTTGACAGTCCAAGGCCCCATTTCCATCCCACTCCATGAAGCCTGAGCAACCACTAGTTTCAACAGCACCATCAGATGTTCCCCAGATGTAAAATGAAAGCAAACTGGTGGAGGTGACTTACCGGGAGGTGGGTGAACACCGCAAACGTGCTGCGTAGAAAGCCAATGAGATCTACAAGGTAGTCGCTGGCCTTGCTGCCCGGCTCCATAGCCATCCAATCATAGTCTGCCAGCTGCAAGAACTGGTCTATCTTCTGGTTCAGGTTGGTGTAAATCTCCTCCTCAGCAGCATGGCGGGCATCCTGGGAAACAAGACAGCATTCCATGGAATGGAGTCTCTATAACAACAAGCCTACACAAGTAACAGGACATTGGCCCAATCCCTAAAGGCAGCACAACACAGAGCACCTGTAGGTAACTACATGGCCACTACAGCCTCAGGTTAGCTGGGACTGGTGGGACACGGTTAGCAGGTTAGTGGGAGGCAAGATCAGGCTGGTCGGCCTCTGATCCAACCTGGGACCAGGAGGACACATCTAGTGCACGATGAAAGAGAGAGATGGAAGAGGAATGTCTCATATGGAAAAAGCCTGAGACCCACCAAATTCTGTGTAGGTTTGCGGTACAGGAGGGCCTGCCTGAATAATAGAAAACTCACCCTTAGGCCAAATAGTTAGGTGATGCCAAAAGGGAAAATGAATGGACTTCCCTGGAGACGTGGGCCTTAGTCACCTGCTGAGTTATCCTAAGGGCAAACCCTACCTAACTTGTTCCCTATTGTTACTTAAATCCTCAGCACTGTTCCCCGCTCCTGCTCCCCATAAGACACAACCCAAACACCCCACAGCTGACCCAAATATAAAATCATAGAACAGAATCATACACTGGTTTGGGTTGGAAGGGATCTTAAAGCTCATGCAGTCTCAACCCCTGCCACGGGCAGGGACCCCTTCCACTGGAGCAGCTTGCTCCAAGCCCCTGTGTCCAACCTGGCCTTGAACACTGCCAGGGATGGGGCAGCCACAGCTTCTCTGGGCACCCTGTGCCAGCGCCTCAGCACCCTCACAGGGAAGAGCTTCTTCCTTATATACTACCTAAATCTCCCCTATTTAGGTTTAAACCCATGACCCCTTATCCTATCACTACAGTCTCTGATGAAGAGTCCCTCCTCTGGCATCCCTGTGACACCCCAAAGACCAAACCCAAAACCTAATCTGATGGCACCAGCTTCCCAGGATATGACAAAACTACCTCCCAGCTCAGCTTAGCCCCTTACATCCACTCATCCCCACATGTGCTCTGAAAGCAGATACTCTCCAACCAAACATCAACAGCATCTCCCCAGGGTGGATCTACCAAGCCTTCTCACCTTGAAGGTTGTGGTCCCATAGAGTTTCGTAGTGTGGACAGTTTCTGGAAGTACATTAGTGATATTGGTTATGAATTCCTCTAGGAACTTGCACGATTTCTCCAAATGGGTCGTATTTATAATAATCTGTACAAGCTGCAAAGGCAAAAGAGATGTTCAGTCATTGTGCTCCTGAAGCCAGGGACGTGCCAGCTTAATGGATGCCAGTATCTAAGACCTTCTGGCATGAAAAGCTGCCGCTGTACAAATACACTAACCTTTTCTACATGCTCAAAAGCTTTCCTCCTTTAAGAATATCAGAAACTTAAATAAAAGATAATTTTGGGGGAAAAGCATTTCCCATGACAGCCACTAATACCACAAAAAGTCATTTCTTTTCATGACTTTCCTACGTTCAGCTGTCAATCAGTGCTCACTTCAGCACAGGTCAAACACAAGAGGCTTACCAAAAAATGCCATGTCAAATCACAAGTGTTGCAGCTGCTGCTGAACCCCAAGTAACCCATATCTTGAGTGACACCAAACAAGATCATAGCGAGGCATTTAGCAAAGAAACAACGAGGTTTTACTTTTGTGAGGGTGAGCATCAGGTCTCACCCTGGTGTCTTCTATCATACCCACCATTAGTTGACATTTCCTTAACGCTGTCATCTCATCTGCCTTCACATGGCGCTATTTCAGGACATTAAAGGTAACTACAGAGTAAAAACCTCTGCTGAAGTCAGTCAACATTTACAGTCAGATGTCATCAGACATTTACAATCCAGAGCAAACCAATCTGGGCTTCCACTTGAGGATCACTGACTTGGAAGCACCGTTAATTCCTTGAACAGATACCTTTTGTCCAAGCAGGCTCCTGTGAATGTTTTCAAGGTGCAACATCGGCTCTAACAAAGCCTTTCTAATAACATCTAGCTCAGATACCCTGGCCAAAACAGTTCTCTTACAGACCCTGAAAGCATTACCATGCTCCAGATTGCTATAATTTGACTGCTGGGGTATGGCGTGGCAGGCTGCAGTCGCCTCTCTACAGAAATGCTTTTGAACACTCACAAATGTTCTGAATGAGATGGATTAATCAGCAATTTGAGTGTTGCAGGCACAGCAATACTGAAGCAATGCTACACAGATTACAGCACCCAACTCTTGATGGCATGAGGAACGGCAATGGTTACACTTTAGGAGGTTCAGCTTGGATATTAGGAAGGAAAAGAGTCATTATGAAGGGGAGTGCAGAACTGGAAGCAGGTGTCCTTAGAAGCTGTGGGACCTCTGTATGGGAAGAAGCAAAAGTTGGCTAAGAAAAGCCACAGTTGACACGATTCAAGTGAGCAATGATCCCACTTCCATATGAAGCTAGATACCTCCAGAGGTCCCTTCCAGCTAACATTTCTTTGATTTCCATCAGATTTTGTCATTAATAAATGAAATTATGAACTATTTGAACTCCTCTTGTTTTGTACTAGCTCCATGAAATGTATTACACAGAGAGCTTAGAGGGCTTCTCGTTTCTGAATTCCTTGGATTAGTTTTGTTCTCAGTTTTTGCCTTCAAACAAGCGTTTCCCTGTGTCAGATAGCTCTGACATCATGATCACGATAAGTTCTCCTGTAAAGCTAATTAAATACTGGATATTTCCAACTGTGTGAAATTCCTCTTAAATCTCTTCATTGATCATCACAATTTAGATGTCCAGATCATTACCAAGTTTGAAGGCCCTGATTGCTTTGATTTTCTTCCAGCACTTGCTATGAGCTTTCCTGCTCCCTTTCTGGCTCCTTCAACTTCTGACCTTCTCTTGAATTCATCTGGGTAAGACCTTCTCATTGGGGTATTCAAGTGATTAAAATAGGAGCATCTCTTCCCTCTTTTTTGTTGAGAGGTGTCAGGGTTATTCAAAACACCAGGGTCATTTGGAGCAGACTTGCTAACAAACTTCAACCTCCAGTCCTAAGAGGCAGTCCACAAAAACCAGCAATGAAAACTATATCAAAGAGGACAACAGACCAGGAAGGCTAGTGCACAGCCTTGTATTACCTTGTCCACTGCTTGGAAAATTACATTGGAAAACCCAGATATGGATGGTGTTGCTTTGTACAGAAACTAAATCTGGGAAGTGACAGTTATACAAGGTACTTAAATATCTTCTGCAACCACTTCTGACACCAGGACTATGCTCGTACCAGCTGGGATTCCTCAATGTGCCCTTTAATTCCTGTGCTCCACAGAGTCACACCAATGTCTTAAGAGGAGAAGATCTGAGCAACTCAGAAGAACACCACCACCACGTGCTTCCATATGGACAAACGGGTCCATGGTTACACAAAGAAAAGAGGCAGGAGGGGATGAAGATGCTCAAAGTAGCTTTTCTCCAACCAAATTAGAAAAACAATGGTGGTAGAGGCAACCCCAGGAGAGAGCTGGTGGTACCTTGGCAAGTGGTAAGGAATAAGAGGATGAAAATATGACATCCAGAGATGACCACCGGCCATATTAAACCTTTACTTGAAACTTGGGTCAAGCTACATAGGCTTTCCTAGCAAAAATCCTCTTCAGCTCTAAAGCACCTGAAGAAGCCACTCTCAGCCCAAAGAAAGGCATCGCCTTCACTCGTCATGGAAGATGCCAAGGAACATCTACACCATCTAAACCGGGCAGAAGCTGCAAGGGGACTGGGGCACTCTTTGCCCTTCCTATGTTCAATCACACTGCAACAGCAGCTAAAAGGATCATCTGGGGGATGAACAGTGCGGGGATAATGTTGCATTCCTCTGTGGAGGGAGTCTTGGGAGGAGCAGGAGGGAAGAAGAATTTGCCCCTAGGGAGCAGAGAGATTCCAGACAGTGAGATAAAGGGCTGAGGAAGCATCATGTGTAAATACATACCACTGTAAATGCTCTGAACCCTCCTAAGCTCACCTCCACAGGGTATTTAGAGGGTCCAGAGAGCAGGACACATTTCTACAGCACTGTCCATTAAACAACTGCAGCTGTATTAACATCTACTTGTTTAATAACAGCCCACAGAGGTCCCACTAAGGTATCCAACCACCCTGGCTACCACACACATTCCTAAACAGCCATGACTCACATGCATTAAGCTTTGCAGAAACCTGACTTTGCACACAAAGAAGTTATCGGTTAGGAAAAGAAAATACCAGTATAGAGTTTGCACTGCAGCAATGTGCTGGAACTGCCTCCAAACATCCCCTATAGATGGGGCACTGTCACAGTTCCCACTTGGTTCTTCTCTGGCGCTCCTTGATGTCCTCTTACTTTAATCCACATGTATAATGAGCCATTAATTTAAAAGATGGACAATGCCAACAGCAATAGCACAAAATCTTCTTCCGCACAATATAGAGCGTTCTTGCTTTGCACAGCAACACTGTGTGGTTCCATTGTTGTTTCCCAACCAAATACTTCAGAATAAGGCTCCACACCAGCACCTCTAAAGGTGCCGTAAGGAGTTCTGAGGACCAAACCCTTTCTGACACCCCGGATCACCTCCAAGCCGTGCCCTACCTCCGTCAGCCCAACATTTTTCCTCTTGATGACGTTCTGTAAACAGTTGCTCAGTGTTCGGGTCAGCAGCAGGTTTGTGGATTTTCTGATCATGTCATCGACTTCCGTGGAGCTGGAAAGTGGAATTCAAAGAGGTTTGCAAAATGCTCTATGAAAGGAGAAACTCTTGAGCCCTCATCACCCAACCTCCATCCCAACCCTCTTCTGCCTTACTCACGATGCTTGCTTGCACTGACACACTAATATATACCGAAATACCAACAGTTTAGGTCTTTTTGTGTATGTGTCAATAAGAGAGGCTAAAATGAGCTAAATCTACATCCGTCAGCCCCTTACAGGGGCTGGTCCAGCACAGCTTGCCTGTAAAGTCAGCATTAAACCACACAGCCAAGTCACCACCCAGCAAACAATGCTGGAGTTCTGCACATTCAGTACACAAGGGGAAAGGGAGGAAAGATGTGAAGGGGGGGAAAAGACAAATTAACCCCCAAAATACCCCCCCAATACCTTCTCATGGCATTTTAAGTAAAAGAAGGCTCCAGAGAGACCTGAGAGCAGCTCCAGTGCCTAAAGGGGCTGCAGGAAACCTGGAGAGGGGCTTGGGACAAGGGCCTGTAGGGACAGGCCAAGGGGAATGGCTTTAACCTGCCCGAGGGGAGACTGAGATGAGCTCTTAGGCAGAAGCTCTTCCCTGTGAGGGTGCTGAGGCGCTGGCCCAGGGTGCCCAGAGAAGCTGTGGCTGCCCCATCCCTGGCAGTGCTCAAGGCCAGGTTGGACGCAGGGGCTTGGAGCAAGCTGCTCCAGTGGAAGGGGTCCCTGCCTGTGGCAGGGGTTGGAGCTGGAGAAGCTTTAAGGGCCCTTCCAACCCAAACCAGTCTGGGATTCAATGATAAATCACACTGGAAGCTCTTGCAACACACTGATACTCTTTGCCAGACGGTTGCAACCACAGCATTGCTGAAGCTTGGGGCTTTGGCTTTCTGCTGCTCCTCCACGTGCGCACCAGCAAGGTGCAACCTCTCCTTACTGAAGGAGGCTTTGGAAACCCACCCCAACACAGGCTCCTTTGATCTGTCATTGGCCCTGCATTAGCCCTGACACCATGGGGCTTCATCTCCAGCAGCGCAGTGACAGGCGGCTGAGGGCAAAGCAAATTCCCAACTGGAAGGCTGAGCAGTGTTATTAACTTTAAGGCTCGTGGTAAATCAATCCCGTGACCTTTTACTCCTTCTCCTGTTTTACCTGACAAATGGCCCAAATTACAAAGCAGGGATTGACACAAGAAACAAAAGCAAGACTTGCAGCTCCCCCCCTACCAGTGTGAAGGGTAGAGGGTAGTGGGTGCTGGTATGGGGGTGCCTGTTGGTTGTACGGATGAGTGCTGCCAGGCTTGGTCCAGCTTGACCCTCCCAAACTTCTGTGCCTATTTAACCCTAGATGCACTGTGCCAGGCCCTGGACCTTTGGGAAAAGAAGACTAAACCTTCTCCAGCTGCAGTCTCTGCGGCCATAGCAGCCTTCTGGACATGCTCATCCTCCCCACGCGCTGCCCACCCTTCAATCAACTCAACTTTTGAAGTTCTTCGGGACCTTCCTTGTTCTGCTGCATGAGAATTGCACTCAAATCCCTCAAATTCCCAGGAGAAGCGGCAAATATTGCTCCCCACTCACATCTCGGAGCAACGTCATGCTCGTATTTCTGCCAGACCAAGAAACCCGTGTCTCGCTGCAGCTTTCCCAAGGAAAACCCAGCTGCACAAGTCCCCATGCACACAGCAGCTCGCCACACTCTGCTCCCCAACAGGTTCTTCTGATACTTCCTTCTCCCTGATGTTTAGAAGTCTGCTTTTGGGAGCTACAAGCCTGTCAAGGGTTGCCCACCTCCTCCTTCCCAGTTGAATGCAAGTGGAGCAGGGCCAGCAGGTTAGCAGGATCCAGCTCCTGACAACCCAAATTCAATCTCATCAGCCAAAGTCATAGTGTGGATCTCTTCTAGATCACCACTACTGATCCCTCTGAGTTTATTTCCCTCCTGCTTAGCAGGGAAGCACATCCTATGCCAGCAATAATCCGGGCGAGCCCACTTCATGTCCCAGATGGCTCCTTCTCGCAGGGTTTTGATGTGTGGTCCAAGGTGATGTGTTTGGGTTTCTTAAAGTATAGAACATGAACCAAAATGGGAGGGAAGAAGAAACCAGCCAGTGAATTTTCCTGGTCTTTATACTATGGGTAGGGCTCTCAAATGAGGTTTTACGTAAAGAGAACACCAAAAGAAACCCACCGTGTATGCACCCCCCCTGCCCTCCATCACCCCCCAGGAAGAACCAGATTGTCCCCAGTCCCTCCACCAGACAACAGCACGGTTAAATATAGCAAGCCCCGTAAAATCTAACGCTGTGATGATCCACAGATGGTAAAAAAGACACCCAAGGAGATTCAAAGCAAAGGGGTGATACAGGGGGTGATGCTCCCAGAGTGGCGTGGGAATGGGGGAATGGGGCCGAGGAGCAGAAAGGGCTGGATCCGCACTCAAAAGGGGGTCAAGAAACAGTTGTATAGGCAGGAAATTACACCCAAAGCTGTATCTTTGTACAAGCACCATGCCCCTTTTGGGATTATCCCTGGGAAATCCTGGAATGCACTCCGTAGGGAGTAACACAGCCTGTCCCCAAGGAAGGTGGAGATGCAAAATGGCCAAGATTGGAAGCAGAGCTGGTAGCTGGAGCTTCCAGCATCTACTGAAACCAAGAAAGCAACACATGAAAACCATGGGACTGTGGACATGACGTCAGTTTTCCCACTGAACCAACGCAGCAGTCACATAGGTAGTGCTGGAAGAGCTTGCTCTTTGTAATTCAAACATCAACCTGTCATCAGGGCATCAACATTAAACAAGCCAGTTACTGTCTGGCTGCGTGTACGCTCCGAGACAGTCACGCTCTTGGCAGGAGCAGGATGCTGCCTCTGCCCGACACCACAGCCAGTGCTGATGGCTGCTTTTACTTCTTCAAAGCACTTCAGAGTGAGCTTTCAGAGGAGAAGCTCCCCATGACCCAGTGAGTTAGGGTGGCCACAGGGGCAATGGGTGTTAGTCCTTGCCTTGGCCAGCACCCTCCCAGCTGAAATGATGAGCCAAGAAGAAGCCTTGAAGAGCTTGGAAAAGAGAAGGTTGCATACAGACCTCAGAGCAGCCTTCCAGTATCTGAAGGGGGCCTACAAGGATGCTGGGGAAGGACTCTTCATCAGGGACTGTAGTGACAGGACAAGGGGTAACGGGTTCAAACTGAAACAGGGGAAGTTTAGATTGGATCTAAGGAAGAAATTCTTTACTGAGAGGGTGGTGAGGCACTGGAATGGGTTGCCCAGGGAGGTTGTGAATGCTCCATCCCTGGCGGTGTTCAAGGCCAGGTTGGACAGAGCCCTGGGTGGCATTCTTTAGTGTGAGGTGTCCCTGCCCATGGCAGGGGGTTGGAACTGGATGATCTTAAGGTCCTTTCCAGCCCTAACTGTTCTATGATTCTATGGAGTACAGGACCCAGTGCCCAGACCAGCAGAGCCACTTAGCAAAGGGTGATGGTACCAGTAAGGCGTATGATGCTGACTCGAGTGTGAGTTGAGCCTTGGTTTCAAGAGCCAGGTCAGATCTCCATTCTCAATATGCAACAAGAAGAAAACCAAACCCACAAATATTGTCCATGTGGGCTGCTCACTGTGTATGTTTGAGGCCAATTCGATGGTTGTTACCGAGCCTACACACAGAGCACTATGAACACCAAAGCAGTACCAGCTATCAAAGAAACTACATCAATCTCCTGTCGCCTAGAGCTGACTTCCAAATCAATACTTCCAAACCAGTAACTACTTGATGTAGTTATTCAAGCCTGTGATCTTTTAATTCCATTTTATTTTTGATAACTTTATGCACTTAAAATTTTGTCCAGCACTTTAAAACTCGTACCCCAAGTTCTTCCAGGATTGGTGCTTTGCTTGAACAAACCCCCCAAACCAATCAGACAAAGTCCTGGTATATTCAAACTGACATCTCATCCTTCCCCCCACTGTTTTCCAAAGATATTCCCTATCTTTCAGATGGGAAACGTCACTGGTGTGGAAGTTTGGAAGTCTTCCAGTGAGTGGATACTTTTAAAAGGCATCGCCTTGATGAACTTAAATCCACGCTTCTTAACACAGGGAAAACTGATGCAAATATAAAGGTTTTCTTTCTCCTAATCAAATTAATAGAGTCAGAAAATGCGCACCCTTATAAACGCACACCAAGCTCCAAATTTTCCTCAATAAGCAAAGTAACTTTCGCAAGCAGATCAACATAAAGGAGAACGTTCCCGTCCAACAAATACAAGGAGCTGGTTTAAAAGAAATAATTACAAAAAGAGAATAAAACACAAGCTGCATTTTCTGCCATAGGCTCTGCTCTGCAGGAAAAGACTGCAGAGTATTTAAAGGAACTGTCTGGGTTAATGACAGCTGATGTCCCGTATACCATAGCAGTAGTCATGACCTTCAGGCCCTCCATGACTGACAGGCTGACCCCAATCACTCCAGGGTGCAAGGTAAATGACAACCAAAGAAGAAAAAGAAAGAGAAGAGAAAGAAAACTTGCTGCCGGCTTTGTAGCCAAGCTTCCTCATAAAAACTAATTCAAGCTGTCAGGGTGAAATGAAGAAAGTGTCAACAGGGGTTTGCAGAGAAATATTCCAAATGTTTGCCTAGAAAAGCCAAGAGCTGGGCTCCCTTCCCCCAGCCCAATGCTGCTCCTCAAAAAGGGCTGGAAAATCCAATGTCGAAAGGAATTTTAATAACATATCCAAGGGGACCCCTGAGGAGGGACCCAAGGGGACACTTTTCTTCCCTTCCCTGACAAACCCAATCATCTCCGTAATGGTGAAGAGCACAAAACTCACAAGGGAAGTGCCAACGGAGGGGTTGGGTGAAACCAGCATCCGTGTGAAATAGGACCATGCTGTCGGCTTTAGAAACCGAGATGTTTAATGGTGACCCCCAGGTTAAGAGCCCTGGGAGCCACCAAAGAGAACAACCTGCCACCGGTGAAAGGCTGAGATGAAACGGGGGGTGAGAAACCTCCTGTGCTCCCCCATCAACCAATGAGCGACTGCAGCCTCCAGCAGACGATGGAGAGAAAATGCCTCTCCAAATCACTACCCCTCACTCAAAGGAAGAGAATTCAAACCCTGAAGAGCCCCGTGGAGGCACAGAAACATCTGGCCAGTCCCCAGAACACTGCCCTGGCTTCACAATACACTGGGGCAATGTCCAGTGTCAGGCCATGGCGAGGACATGAAGCTGGCAAGGGAGATAAATGCCAGCCATAGTCCACCCTCTTGCTAGTACAGTGCTGTGAACAGGAGGGAAGAAGGATCCCTCCTGGCAATAAGAATGTTGTTATTCATTTATATTCCTTTACTTATTTATATACCTTTATACACACTTTTATATATACCTTTATACATATATACACCTTTATTTATTTATTTGTATTTATGTATCTCTACCAAGTTGCAGGCGTCACTGGGTGCAAAAAGAAAGCATCAACTTGCAGTTCCTGGCACATATAGTTGTTTTCCAATCTCACACACAAACACACAGGCAAAACCAGCACCACGGCAACTTGGGATGGAGAAAGGAGGGTAAAAACAAGGAATATTTTGTAAGCTTTAAGGAAAAAAATAAATAATCCGGTTATTTGCATAGAAACTCCCATGGGAAACAAGAAAAACAAACCCCCTAAAGCAGGGTGAATGAAAACCTCAAGGGCTTTCCTGGCCATGGGCTTCTTAAGGGACATCCAGGGAGTTGCGGATGTTAGACCAGGCACTGACCCAATGACAAGGGGACATCACTAGCTTTCTTAAGACAACCAGATTCATCTATTGAGTACAACTCAATCAGGAACATCTTGCAGGGAACAAGTCCCCTCACTTTTGTAAAGTTACAGCGTGGTGCTGGGCTCCCTTTGCCTACATGAGGCAGCTATTTCTGAAGTCTTGGCCATCCCTTTGTACATGAAGGATGCCACCACCGCAAGGAGACCACCAGCCACCTCCAGCCTGGACAAGGTATCCAAGGAGTCGAGCGGCATGAAGGGTTGAGGGAAAGAATTCATATTTTAAGCCTTTTGAGATCACAGAATCCCAGACTGGTTTGAGTTGGAAAGGACCTTAAAGCTCATCCAGTTCCAACCCTTCCACTAAATGAGGTTGCTCCTTTCAACCTGGCCTTGAACACTGCCAAGGATGCTTGAGTGCAGACAAAGCCTCTGTATTCCAATCCCTACCACACTCATCTCCTACCTCAGGTGAAGGTCTTCCGAAAACTTCAGGCAGGCGTAGATGAATTCCTTAATCTGATTGTAAACTTTAGGCACAAACTCAGAAAAGGGGAACTTCTTTGGAAACGGCTGCTGTAAAATACAGGAGAGAATTCAAGTCGAGGAGCAGACACTGAACAGGAGTGACGACTGCTTTCCAGCAACATGTTCCAAGCAGCCAAATCAATTCTAGTGTTTAGCTAAGTCCAGCAATGAAACAACAAGCCAGCATTTACTGTATATTATATAAACATTTCAGCCAAGTGAAAGACCAGATAATCACTTACAAATGGCACAGGGGTGCAGAAGGGATTTGGAGTCTGAAGCGGGGCTGGAAGGAAACTTGCAGCTAGGAGGGAGCAGGCAGCCCAACAGGACCTTCATTCCCTCTCCTAACTCCTTAACTCGTATGAAGAATCCCCATTGGAGAGCAAATTAACTTTCCTCTCCCACCGTGCACACGGTGTTGTGCTTGGTCACCTCCCACAGTTGCTGCCCAAGGTGAGCACTTGCTTACACCACCAAAAGCCAAGAGGAAACAGATGTCCTACACAAAGCTCTTTCCAACCAGCCTTTACTCACAGGGCTGGGAGGTGCGGAGCGTAACCGTAAGAAGCTGGAGCCCCTGATATAGCTTTGGGGGAAGGACACAGACCTCCTGAAATCTAAATACTTGACTTGGATCAAAAAGCCTCCCAGTCCTAATTAAGTTCACCAGGCTCGGAGCTCGCTGGCTGCCAGATGTGCAGCAGAAGGCCAAGCAGGCTTTTAAGGGACACTGGCTAGGTCAGATTTGGCGAGATCTAGGTTTTGCAAGCACACACTGCTACAAAAGCCAAGATATACCATTTTGTTGGCCTTTTTTTTTAATATAAGATTAAAACAAATAAAGGTCAATAACAGCTCCTAAACTGGGAATAAAATACCAATGGAAGCAGATATTTCTAGTTTCTTGTCCACTGCAGCTGTAATAGCACACTGTGAGCTGAAAACAAAATCAATGAGGTTATCGCTATATGCACTTCCCTCACCCACACCAGAAATACATCATATAGAAACTGTATTTGTTCTTTTCTCTCGTTTTAGGGGGTTTTTTGTTGTTTATTTGGTTTGGGGCTTGAGGTTTTGGGTTTGGTTGGGGATTTTTGGATGCTTTCATTTGCAGTTCCCAATGCCAGCAACAAGGGTGCGGGGTTTTCCTGCACCAGCAGCCCCACCGTACCACGTTCCCTGTTTCAAGATTACCTTTTCAAGTTCTGCATCCTGGAATGGGAACTGTCCAACTATTTTCTTATAAACTTCTTCATTTGTCACTGGGATGGGGCTGTAGTTATCTGAATCAAGAATATTTCTAAGGAAAGAAAAGAAAAGTTACAAAGGCGATGGTCTTTGTAACCAGCCACAGCTCTGCAGATTTACTGCTCAGTTGGGAAGCTCTGAAGAGGTAAGTGCCAGTGTAAGATGCA
Source organism: Psittacula echo (assembly GCF_963264785.1). Classification (NCBI taxonomy): domain Eukaryota; kingdom Metazoa; phylum Chordata; class Aves; order Psittaciformes; family Psittacidae; genus Psittacula; species Psittacula echo. Next base: position 1,406,775 of record NC_137735.1, read on the forward strand.
ATCCCCTGGGTCTAAACTTCTCCCCATGCTTGTGACTGTTGAAATCATCTTTGCTGCAGCCAAACTCATTGATAGCTCTCAGTTTGCTGTCTTCAGCCTGTGTAAAGCCATAACCAGAGCTTAATGGTGATTTTACTCCAGACTGGAGCTTCAGCAGCAACCCCTGACAAAACCCAGGTCAGCTTCAGTCCTGCCTGAATCAAGAAAGGTGGATGCTGAGTTACCAGGGTTTTAACAATCCTCTAGCACCTCTTGCCAATGCTCCATGCTCTGAGATGCCTTAATCCTCCTGGGAGGTCCCAGAGGACCATCACAGGATGAGCTGGTGGCTGCAGAGCACAGCATGGGATCCTGGATAATAAATAGATCATATCCTGGAGCACCTCCCGTATGGAGACAGGCTGAGAAAGTTGGGGCTGTTCAGCCTGGAGAAGAGAAGCTGCGTGGAGACCTCAGAGCAGCTTCCAGTGTCTGAAGGGGGCTACAAGGATGCTGGGGATGGACTCTTCATCAGGGACTGCAGTGACAGCACAAGGGGTAACGGGTTCAAACTGAAACAGGGGAAGTTTAGATTGGATCTAAGGAAGAAATTCTTTACTGTGAGGGTGGTGAGGCACTGGAATGGGTTGCCCAGGGAGGTTGTGAATGCTCCATCCCTGGCAGTGTTCAAGGCCAGGTTGGACAGAGCTTCGGGTGGCCTGGTTTAGTGTGAGGTGTCCCTGCCCATGTCAGGGGGGTTGGAACCGGATGATCTTAAGGTCCTTTCCAACCCTAACTATTCTGATTCTATGATCCTACTGCTGGGCAAATGCTCAGCTCATGGACATGCCCACACCAGCAGCACAGGGATATGCCACCGATGTCCCAGGACACACACAGCTCAGTGCTACAGTGAGGGCACAGAAATGCTGCTGCAACACCAGCTTTTTGCATCCTTCCATCTATTGACGGTCCTTATCCCTCTGGGATGTAAAACCTCTGGTCTACACCAAGTTATTGCACAGATCTCACCACACACAGGAGCCTCACAACTGTCTTTAAATTGTCTCTCCCTGGTCCAAGGAGGGCTCAGGCTGAAGCCTACTGTTCCCCAAAATTTAAACATGAGCTTGCTACTAATCAAATCATACCATCAAATGGTTTGGGGTGGAAGGGACCTTAAAGCTCATCCAGTTCCAACCCCCTGCCACGGGCAGGGACGCCTTCCACTGGAGCAGCTTGCTCATCTCTCCTTTATTTATGAGTCAAAACTGCTCTGTAAGTTACATCTCGTGAGTTTCTTTACGGAGCTTCTTACCTGAAAACTCCTGACCATTTCTTCAGCAGGGTTTCACTATACTGGTCTTGGATCTCCAACAGCATGTCAAAGAGCTGGTTCACTGGGAAGCCGTATCCCTGCAGTGGGGCATGGAAGAGAGCAACTTCAGGTAAGAAAAAGTCACAAGCAGGCAGCTGAATATTAGCTTCTCTGTTCAATAGAGAGTAAATTCTCCCCTACCATCACCACAGAGATGAATGGTGCTGCAGAAGGGGTTTAGGCAGTGATTTACTGAGGTGGTAGGACCAAGGGTTATGGGTCTGTGTGTGGGCAAGAGGCACAAGGACTTGGCAAGGTGGTCAAGGCTTGGTTCTTGCCTATGGGCTGGCCACTTCATGTGCAGGGAGGACCAGGCTGTCCCTCAGGCACCACAATGCCAAGAGAGAAGCCAGGCCACCACAGCAAGCCCTCATCAGGCACTGAACCCCTCTGACTGCACCATCTATGATCAGCACAACGTTGAGCAAGACCAAGAGTGGTTATTTACCAACAGCCACGTACCTGCAGTGTATCTGCAAAGAGGACGATGAGGTTCTTCAAGTCTAACACGAGGCTCGGGTCCGAGCAGTAGGACTGCAAAGAAGGGGAGAAATAACAACATGGTTTGAACTGCAGGAAAATATTGCCCTCAGCCCTCCTGCATTATCACTGGAGAGATAATAAATCCAGAGGCCATGCAGTCCTATGATCAGCAGCTTTTATCCGCCAGCCCATGCCCTAAGGCTGCACAGGGCAAGGGAAGGCATGCTGATAAGGGTATCTCTCCTCCTAACACACTGCTCTTGAGGCTCTCCATGATGAAGAAGGATTTGGGTTGCTCTAGAGATACCTGGAGTGTCTCTAAGATTACCCAGGAGCTGCTGGGGAAGCGAGAGGAGATGAAGCAAATCAGCACGTTGTCATACCAAGACGACAGCAGCGCCTCTCATTTAATATTTAGTGTGTTGTGTCTGATGGTAATGAAGCATCGCAGCGAGGCATCCGCAAGCCCCATGTGAAGGCTTCAATGCTAAGTGGTTCAGGCTGAGAAAAACCACTCTGTCTGCCTGTGTTTCAGAGATATTAATGCTCAGAGCTACAACACAAGTCTTTATTGCAGGTCAAGACACTTCTCAAAGCCCTAAAGATACAACCCAGCGTACCAATAGTGCTCGTTGTCCTCCCAAAGCCACCCCATGTCACCCACAGGCTTCGTGGGCTCTCTGGACACCGCAGACATCCTCTCTATGCTGAAATATGGAAGGTTTCAGACAGAGTCTAACCAAATATAGAATCAGGGATCATAAGCTGGAAAGAGAAACAGATTTAAAGCTCACTGGAAACTCGAGGAGGAATGGCTGCATTAATCAACATGAAAGACTGGAAGAGACACATTTTCCACTTCACTGTCCAAAAAAGAAAGTCAGAAAGAAAGATAACGCCCTAAAGCTATCTGAAGTGATAAAAGATGTCCCTGTCTGCAGCAAGGAAGAAAAGCCAGGGATATGTTTGGCTGAATGGGAAGAACTGAAGCAGGGTGACCAATGCGAGAGCCCTCCATCGAGTCTCAATGGCACTGCTCTATACAGGAGCAGTGCTTAAAAGCGATGGCCATGATACTGCAACATTCCCTGCCCAGGGCAGAGGGTTGGAACTGGATGATCTTTAAGATCCCTTCCAACCCAAATCATTCTGTGATTTCACGATTACTGAAAAACCCCTCTCCTGGCAGCCACTTCATGCATTAGGTTTGGCATCACTTAAAACAACTTGTCATGGCAACAAAGCTGGTAAGACTGAAAACCACCGGGTTCGGACCTGGCTTGTTCTCAGGACTCTCACCTAGCAGAAAACCCCACTTAAAAAGAAAATAAACACAGGTTTAGAACCTAGCGGGGTGTACATCATTGTGTTTATCCCCTTTTGTAACAGAGAAGCTTAAGGGGAAGGAGGCAGCTTTCCAGTCAGCACAACTGCTGTGCTGGATGGAGCGGGAGCACTCCGGGAAGCCTCTGTGGTCCCTCATCCCAACAATATGGTCCATCACCTGGAAAATCCCTACCTGCACAGGGAAAGCCAAGCAGCTCTTCAGCAACACTGCCAGCGGGTGACCAAGACAAAGTCATGGGCACCTAAATGCAAAACTCAGTGGGGTTTGGAGCAAGGAGCATTTTGTGACTCCACACAGAGGGACACCCACCCTGGCTACATACAGGCCAAGGGGGGGGATTCTCCCCCTCTGCTGTGCTCTCGGGAGACCCCCCCTGCAATCCCGATCCAGCTCTGCCCGAGGGGAGACTGAGCTGAGCTCTTAGGCAGAAGCTCTTCCCTGTGAGGGTGCTGAGGCGCTGGCCCAGGGTGCCCAGAGAAGCTGTGGCTGCCCCGTCCCTGGCAGTGTTCAAGGCCAGGTTGGACACAGGGGCTTGGAGCAAGCTGCTCCAGTGGAAGGGGTCCCTGCCTGTGGCAGGCGTTGGAGCTGGAGGAGCTTTAAGGGCTCTTCCAACCAAACCAGTGTAGGATTTTATGACATCTCTATCACTTGGGTACCACCACGCGCATGCGGCACCACAGTAGGCGCAGATCTGCACTGACACAACCCTGCAGCATCCTCTTGCTATCAGATGGCACTGCCATCCCCGAGCAGCAGTGGGATCTTAGGGATTTATTACTTTGCTTTTCCTGGACAACATGGCCTGACAATTTGAAAGTGGACTTGTGCACAGTCATTATGCTTTTGCTTTTATGGTCAAATGGAATTTTTTTGTCCCATTAACCAATAGGGTTTTCAGGAAATTCCAGTGCTCCCAGCTGAACCAGCATAACATTACCTCAGGTCATACGAAATGGGGCAAAAAACCTGGGTATTTGTTGCAACTGGCTTTGGATGTTTTGCTCAAGCAGAGAAATACCAAAGTGATCAGCAATCTTCCCAAACTTCTTTCAGTATTAAAACGTCAGAAATCTATTTATTGTCTTTTTACACACAAACAATTTGATAGCAGCCCATTCGCTGCCATGAACTTCAAGGGTTGTACTCCAGTGCGCCAAATAGACACTTTTTTTCCCCAGTTTTCCAGCACAAACCGACTCCCTCTGCTGGTGCTTCCCAACAGTGATCAGCAAAGAAACAGGAAAAATATCAAACCACGGTCTTCTTTCTTCCCAGTCATCCAAAATGTTGAGAGATTGGTGCAGGGAAATGCAGAGCATCGAGAGGCAAAAAAAGCCAGAGAAGGCTCAAGAGGAAAGCTCCCCATGACCCAGCTTCAGTGAGCGCTTGAGCCCAGAACCCCCCCGTGTGCTGGGTGCACCCCCAGAGCGTGAGCAGCAGCTCAGGGAGGGGATCCTGCCCCTCTGCTGTGCGCTGGGGAGACCCCACCCTGCAGCCCTGATCCAGCTCTGGGGCAGCAGCACAAGAGGGACGTGGAGCTGCTGGAGCGAGGCCAGAGGAGGCCATGGAGATGCTGCGAGGGCTGGAGCAGCTCTGCTCTGGAGCCAGGCTGAGAGAGCTGGGCTGGGGCAGCCTGGACAAGAGAAGGCTCCTGAAGGGGAGACCTGAGAGCAGCTCCAGTGCCTAAAGGGGCTGCAGGAAACCTGGAGAGGGGCTTGGGACAAGGGCCTGTAGGGACAGGCCAAGGGCAATGGCTTTAACCTGCCCGAGGGGAGACAGAGATGAGCTCTTAGGCAGAAGCTCTTCCCTGTGAGGGTGCTGAGGCGCTGGCCCAGGGTGCCCAGAGAAGCTGTGGCTGCCCCATCCCTGGCAGTGTTCAAGGCCAGGTTGGACACAGGGGCTTGGAGCAAGCTGCTCCAGTGGAAGGGGTCCCTGCCCGTGGCAGGGGTTGGAGCTGGAGGAGCTTTAAGGTCCCTTCCAGCCCAAACCAGGCTGGGATTCTATGAAACAGCAGTGTTCTTCACACTGTTATTTTAACCAGGATCTTTGGAAAAGAGGCAAAACAAAGAATCCCACTGTAAAAGCCAGTATTTCCAGCATGTCAAGTCATACTCAAGCAACAGCTGAGCAACCCGAGGCTTTTACTTACTGAATGTGTTCTTAGTGCTGCAATAGTTTTTGATAACGCCATCTCCCACAGCTCATCAATATAGGCTCTATTTACCAAGCCCTGCGTTGTATGCAAGATGTGATCTTCAACTACAAAAAACCTAACAGAGAGGAGAAAATGGCACTGTTATCAGAAGCCCCAGGTTCTGAGACATCCACAGAGATCTTCAGACACTGGAGGCGAGGGATATATGGCGTTTGCACATCCACAAATCCCCAGAGCAAGCTCAGATTTGCAGTACGTGTATTAAATACGGTTAATGCTAAACACTTTGTCCACCTATTTTTAACATCACAACATTTTATGATGTTTCACTCTATTATAAAAGTGACCTAAATCACAGTTGCTCCTTGCAATGCCACTGTGTGTATACAAAGGCAGAATTTCCCCTTTCTAAGCTCCCCACCCCGTTATTTCAACAAGAACCACTGATTACACTCTGCTCCAGTCAGCAGCAAGCACATTACAAGTGGTTAACTGCAGGGAAGAATACTCTACCCACAGGGAAAACTACTTTAAGTGTAGGGAAAATACCCTCTCGCACCGGGATACCCCACAGGCTCCCAAGTATTTCAAGGCAATCAGTTCACTCCAATCTCCACTTATCAAACAGCCTGGCCAAAAAGAAACAGGATTTTCCAGGGAGTGAGCGTGGCACTGGGCATTTTAAACAGCCATGGATAAAATCTCTAAGCTGGGTTCTGATGGGGAAATCCAGCCCAGAAGCATGGAGCTGGGGGAGGAGGTGAGGAGCACACATTGCACTTGTGATGGGTGTAATTAGATGTTGAAATTATTACTGTTAGCTGAAGACATTTCAACATCATCCCCTATCTCTGCTAGATGGATGGGCTTAGATCGCCTCCTCTGACAGCTCAGCTGCTTTTGGAAGACCCTGGTCAAATCTGAGCACAATAAGAAGCAGCTCATAGGAACAGAGGTTTGAGAATCACCTTCCTTTACCAGGAAAATAATCAAAGAATAATTATCCACTATGAAAGAATAATTAAGACAGAGGCCCATTCACCCCATTAGTGGGACAAGTAGATGCACATAGTCCACAGAGGTTATTTAGCTTCAAATCCCCAGCAATGACCTCGCTGGTACAAGAGCCGGCAGGTTCCTCCACGCTCCCACTAGTGACACAGCAAAGCTCATGGGTGCTATAAAATACACTCTAAAAGCCCAAACTACCTCTTCCCCCCTGTTTTTGGCTCTGTACAAAGGCCCTGAAGGACATCAACATTCCCTCCTCTCTTTCTTTTTGAGCTCCTCAACAACACTGCACACACAGATTTAGCAAGGCCATGTATAAAAAGAACACCTACCCTACAATTTGATTAAAATACCTCCTGTAGCCGTCCAACGTTTCGTGCTGCAACAAAGAAGAAGCGAGCAAAGATTAAACCAAAGGTGGCCAAGAGCAACTGGAAAGGAATTAGAGACCATCCCACCAGCAACAGCACACCCAGAGATACCCAACGCTCCGCTCTGCTACCCGGCACAGCAAGTTTGGGCCCTGTGAGGAGGAGAGCATCGTACCATGTTCGAAGGAGGCTGCAGGACCAATCTGGCTTGTTTTCTTCTCTGCTTCCTGTAGTAGTTCTCGAAGGTTTCTCGGGCACCCTGGAAAACAGGAACGATTCACTGAAGTTATTACAATGGTTTGCATTAACTAAAAACTCGTGACGTACTGGATTTACTGTTGACTTGCAATATCCTGCGCTTCAGATGCCAATGCCATACTCCTCCAACACATCTGCGCAGCACTCCTGCAAAATGCCACCCAAATATCAAAAGATAAAGAGTTTTACTGGTTTAGTGGGAGGGGGGTTGGAACTAGATGATCTTAAGGTCCTTTCCAACCTTAACTATTCTATGATTCTATGAAAACACTAATCCAAACTACAGCTGTTCAGGTATAACAGTATCTGACGAACTCTTCTATACCCATTTTCCAGTATCACTGTGTAGATGTGGGGCACAGAGATGTGCAAGCAGCTTCTTTGCTGGACCATGACACAGACAAACATCAGAGTTACTTAACCCTGGGGCACTGAAACAATCAATTTCTAGCGTGAGCAAAAAGCAGCAGGGCACAAACAATGCCAGAAATTCTTCCACTGATTCATGGGTGCAGAATGATGCAAAGCCACAAACATCAGGGAATTTCAGCAAAATGGGTTTGTATGGGTTAGAGAGTTATAGAATCATTGAAAGCTTTGGTATGGGTTGGAACGGACCTTAAAGCTCCTCCAGCTCCAACCCCTGCCACGGGCAGGGACCCCTTCCACTGGAGCAGCTTGCTCCAAGCCCCTGTGTCCAACCTGGCCTTGAACACTGCCAGGGATGGGGCAGCCACAGCTTCTCTGGGCACCCTGGGCCAGCGCCTCAGCACCCTCACAGGGAAGAGCTTTTGCCTAAGAGCTCATCTCAGTCTCCCCTCGGGCAGGTTAAAGCCATTCCCCTTGGCCTGGCCCTACAGGCCCTTGTCCCAAGCCCCTCTCCAGGTTTCCTGCAGCCCCTTTAGGCACTGGAGCTGCTCTCAGGTCTCCCCTTCAGGAGCCTTCTCTTGTCCAGGCTGCCCCAGCCCAGCTCTCTCAGCCTGGCTCCAGAGCAGAGCTGCTCCAGCCCTCGCAGCATCTCCATGGCCTCCTCTGGCCTCGCTCCAGCAGCTCCACGTCCCTCTTGTGCTGCTGCCCCAGAGCTGGATCAGGGCTGCAGGGGGGATCTCCCCAGAGCGCAGCATCCTTCACCTTAAAGCAATGTATGAGTCCAGTCTATATAGTTGGCAAAAATAAAGCAGATTCCTGAGCTTCTGCCCTCCGCAGGTACCACCACTCATGCTGGGCGCTGCAGCAGGGACCTGAGCTGCTCCTGCAGGAGCTCCATCTGTAGGTGGTTGTTTTACCAACCAGGCTACATCTGAGCATCACCACCCAGGCAGCAAACCCATGAGGATCCTCAAATGCCATCGACGTGCTGAAGCTTTCAGATGTCCGCCTACCGCCCCGGTCCCCTAGGCTATGGAAAACCTTGTCGTTTCATCCCTGCCTCCTCCACACCCGTGTTGTTTTATGTCTGAAATGGGATTACAAACACTTCAGAGAAGGGACAAGGTCTTGCTTTGAACTGTTCCGAGACAATAAAACAAAAGATCTCGTTCTGAATGCAGAAAACAAACAACACACAACAACAAATATCACCTGAGCGAGGCACCAGACGTCGACCTTCCCTACTACAAGAAATAAAGGAATTAAAACGAAAACCTGGTGCTGATTTACAGATCTAGCAGCTACTATGGCATTACACAACCAGGCTGCCTTAAGATGCCCTCAGCTTATGCTTATGAAATGTCTGCAATGAACCCTTGAGGAGCTGTGGCCTGACTTGCTCCTTGACTTCTACAAGACGGAGCTCAAGGCTTAAGTGAAATCTCAGCCTTGCTGATGTTTCCAGCGTCATTCCCACCACTGCTGCCCTTCCCAATGGAGCCATAGTGCATCGAAATACCTTCTTGCCACCATGCACATGCATTGTGAGGATTTGGCAGATTTATGATGATGATTTTGTCTCTGAATTCCACTTTTTATTGTAACCGATTATCAGGATGCACTGGATGAGGAGTTCCTGACACATGCTGGGCACATCCATCCAACCATCCATGGTCCAAATCCCCTTGGCAAGGGACAAATCTGAATGGGTGTAAATCCAAGCCTTTCCCTGCAATCACGTTTGAACCTACAAATAATCTGACACTTGAAGAAAGCTTTCCAAAAGCACAAACTACTTGGGAACCAGCATTTCCATGTCAGATGTCTCCTTAATGCTCCCAAAACCTGTTTTCCCCCTGGAAAAGGAAGGCCCATGAGCTAGAAATCATTGATCTACAGGTCAGACCCACAACAGGGAGGATTATTACAGTTCTATCAAGCTAAGGACTTAGCCCCTTCAGAGGACATAAACCAGGGAGTTCTGAGCTCCCGTGGAGCTCGTCTTCCAGCCCTGGGAGCTGGTGCTTCTCAGGATGCTGCCATCACCCACTCCCTCTCCATTTTGGGGATGTCACAGGAGAACCACAACAGAACAACTTGTCCCACTCCAACCTTGCCACTGATGTGACCACATTTCAGATATATATTGAATCCTGCTGTGCCTCACCTCTCAAAACCGACACAAATGGCACAAAAACCTCCTCATCACCTCCATCCTGCCCATGAGAGCAACCCAACCTCTGGGAGCATCACTGAGATCTGTCGGTGAAGCTACTCATTAACCTCGCACAGCTCCTTCACCACTGAGGGCAAACCACAAACCAGGCTTCTATCCCTGTTTCACTGATGCCTTTGAGGAAGAGGAAGCATCTGAACCAACTCCATAATGTTCTCTGAAAATCAACCTATTTTGGCTTACACTTTCAGAGGAAAAAGATGTTTTCCACAGACACACGAAGCAGGAGTGCTCTGAGCTGGACTGGAGATACCACACAAAGAACTCACTATAAACCCTCCTCTCCACCTTGGAGAGAAGCCTCTTGAGCCTCACAGTGTGCTTAGAAGGTTTTGGATATCAAGTCCTCCTTGTTCCAGCCCAACAAATGGCTTCAACTGTAGCAGAAGAGAAGGAACAGCAGTGACCTTGGAAACCACTCCCAAAAAAACACAAACCATGTTCACATTTTAACAGTTTCCCTAAAATTTATGGCCTACAGACCTGACAATTTGACCAAAATCATCTCCTTCCCAACACACTGTTCCCTGTATTTTCTTTCTCAAGCCTTTTTTGGCTCCTCCACGAATTAGGGACTCTAAGCTACTCCAATGAAAAACAACTACTCCCAAGAAAATCTCTCTTGGCACTATCCATGTTTCTCTGGTGCACAGCTTCACCCTGCTCTCTCAAGGGCATTTCTCCACCACCTCCCTAGATCTTTTCATCACTCATGTATTATATTCTCCTCAAAATGGGAAATCTTTCTTCCTCTTAGTGGCAGTTTTAGCTCAGACCACACTGTTTATCACATCTGACCCTATCTAAGACTATTCAATTTATCAGATCTTCAGATAATGTCACTCCTCTGGGCAAAAAAAATCCCAAAAGCAGAAAACAAATAGAAATAAACCAAAAAAGTATCCAGAACAGACCAAAAGAGCCATTGTTTTAGAGACTACTCATCTGAAACACCACGCACTATTTATACTTCAATCCTGTTCCTCTTTCCCAGCCCTACACCTGGTGGTTCTTCACATTCAACCAACCCCATCCTTACCTCCAGTCTTCAAACACAGTATCTTGGGACCTAAATGCTGTACATGAGGTATGAGAAGTGGCTCTAAGGGCACCACTGAGCCAACCAGGCTGTCCAGGCTCAGCCTCCCATATCAGCCACCAAAGCGCAGCGAGGTGTGATCTCCATGTCCCCTTGGTGACAAACAGTCCAACTTTTTTCTTCCCTTTCTCCTAAAAGCAGCTATTTTAGCCTAAAAAGATGCATTGCACCTGCAAGGTGTTTCGTTTCATCGAAACCCATGATGTTGATGCACAGCTCAAGCAGCACATGGCACGTCTGAGAACAAGAACCACTCGAGGAAGACTACTGAGGAGCAATTCCCAGCCCCAACCTCTCATGGACTTCCAAATCCACCAGTGACCTTCTGCAGAAGCAAGATGCTGCTGATACATCTCATTACAGGGACAGCATCCTTGCTCCTTCTGGGTTTCTTGTGGGCTCAACCCGTAAGACATGTGGAAATCAAGCACTCATGGTGGGGAGAGGAGAAGGAAGTCCCTTTCCTAGGGAGGTTTTATCCAATTCTCAATCTCTTTAAGGAGCGGGAAGAACCCAAAGCCACGTTTCCAAACTAGACATTTATTGCAGTCATTGGATATAAGGAAGAAGTTCTTTACTGTGAGGGTGGTGAGGCACTGGAATGGGTTGCCCAGGGAGGCTGTGAATGCTCCATCCCTGGCAGTGTTCAAGGCCAGGTTGGACAGAGCCTTGGGTGCCATGGTTTAGTGTGAGGTGTCTCTGCCCATGGGAGGGGGGTTGGAACTGGATGATCTTAAGGTCCTTTCCAACCCAAACTATTCTATGATTCTATGGTTCTATTGTCCAGGAAAAACCCTCAATAATGCCTCATCTTTTTAAAATTACTGGGCAGAACCTTCCTTCTCCAGTGAGCTTCAGGAGCTCACAGACTTGGCAATGAAAGGCGGACAATTAAGCTCACGGATGAACACCACAGAAGGGAAAACAGAATGCAAAAACAGCAGCTGAAAAAAAACCCAAAAAGTTTCCTAATTCAGGAGCAGCAGAGAGCTGAGAGCAAATCTATGTGTGAATGACACTGGGGGAAACCGACTGTAAGCTTTATCCTGCTGTTGTCCTCAAAATGCCCAGTAAAATGGGAATTCTGGATACAGAACATGTAGATGACAATAGTTTGGACTACTACATTTCTGCTTACCTGGAAGCAGAAATACGCCTTGTGTACTTCAGGTAATGGTAATTTACCAGCTGCACACAACTGGGTAACAAGTGCCATCAGTAACCCATCACTCCAACTGGGACACTATTGGCTGAGCCATCCCAAACACTTTGTACTTGCAACATCATTAGTCTATTTACTAAAAATCAGAAAATCCCAGACTGGTTTGGCCTGCCCCTACAGGCCCTTGTCCCAAGCCCCTCTCCAGCTTTCCTGCAGCCCCTTTAGGCACTGGGAGCTGCTCTAAGGTCTCCCCTTAAGGGGCCTTCTCTTCTCCAGGCTGACCCAGGGCAGCTCTCTCAGCCTGTCTTCATCTGTCGTCTTGTACCCAAGAATCAGATCAGTATTCAACTATCTATGAAAGTTTGCCTTCAAATGGTTCTTCCTCCTCATGTGGAGTTCTCAAAATCCAAACCATTGTACCTAAGCAGATGGTGGGTACCTGGTTGGTACTTGGAACATCTGTTCCTGGTTGCCTTCAGAGGGTTTTCGGTTAACAGGTCATGCTCTACATGGAGGCCCGTAACAAGTGGAGAATGATAGCAGGGGTTCTGGGACCTGCCTCGCTTAACGTGTTTGTCAACGACCTGGAAGAGGGGAGGGATGTGGTTTCATCCACTTTGCAAGTGAGCCCAAATCTGGAGAGAAGTCAAAACACTTGAAGGCAATGCCACCAATTGAAGGGGTCTTGGTAGGCTCCAGGAATGGGCCAACATGAACATGATGAAAGTCAATAAGGGCAGATACCAAATATCACATATGAAAAGGAAGAACCCCTGAACCCCTTGCAACGACACAGACCAAGGACCACTGCTTTGGGAGCACCTCTGTGGCTAAAGAGTGTAAGTTTTGGTAGACAACATGCTGAACATGAACCAGCAGTGCATCCTCACAGGAAAAAGCAGCCAAAACCATCTGGAGAACTAACCCTAATATCTAAGACAAGATCACTGAGAAGATGGAGCCGGGCTGACTTCACAATGATGCACAGCAGGAGAAGAAAGGTACAAATGAAATAGAGACATTTTCACTGGTTGCAATGAAAAACTTATTGACAGCAAAAACAGGCAGTGGAAGGAGATCCCCAAAGGTGTTTTACAGTCTCCATCCATGGAGGCTTTCAAGACCAGGCTGTATAAAGCCCTGAGAAACCAGGTCTGGTCTCACAGCTGACTTGCTCCAAGCAGAAGGTTGGACTAGAGACCTCCGGAGATGACCCCATCCTGTGAGAAACACACTCTACAAACAGCCTACACAGATATTTTGAAGCCTCCGGGTATTTTGCACATGCTCATTTCCCAACCTGGTCTCCAAATGTCCTGATCCCCAGCCATTTCCCATGTCAGGTTCTATGAGTAGGAAGGGCCAGAGGTCCCATTTCAGGGGGGGTACAGTCACAGTTTAGCCAATCTTAGCCTCCTTTCAACAAGAAACAGCCTACTCCTTTCCCCCCAGGTCACTGAGCAGCAGTGCTGTGATGTGTCACCCCTCACCTGGCTCAAATGGCCCCTACAGATAGTGTTTCATTTTCATTTGCCTGCAAGTGCCAAACAACACTTGGCATCGTATCAACACCAAAGAGACGCTCGCTCAAACCTGGATCCCACTTCTGTTCCCCTCTGTAACCCCAGAGCTTCAGGGGCATACCCAGAACCAGACCCACACTTACAACCCCTGCCCTGACAGCTCGACAGCTTAGAGCAGCAGTTTGGAAGGGACCTACCTTGTGAAAGCAGCACGGAAGTTCTAAAATCCTATAGATAACCACTTTTTTACCCCCAAATTACCTAAAAGAGGCAGTCTGTTCTAAGGAGAGATGATTGCCCAGGACTTAAAGGAACCAACAGGGGCTTGCATTCTGCTTAGAAATAGGTTGCAAGAAAAAGAGCTTAGAAAGTAAGTTTAACATGCCCTGAAGATGCCTCAAGATAAGAGGACACCAGTAGCCACTAATGAAACACAAAGAAGTCCAACTCTCAAGCAGATGCTTGACTTGTAAAATGCAAATATTCCCAAATAACACCAGGGAGGCACAGGGTGCAGGTGCTCAGCACGGAGCCTAGAAGTGCTTTGCTGAATCAGGATCAAAAAGGCGGCTCTTGCTCAGCCCCGTGGAACCTCTTGTTGACTGTAAACACCACCTTGATACCAAACAGAGACAGATAAAGCCAACCAGAAAACTGCGTGGGGGGAAGAGAGAGCAGCAGCATCGCAAGCTCTGCTTTGGAGGTGAGCCTCTCCTTCTAAGGTCTGCAGGGCTGTGCATGCTCCCAAGCGGCCAGGCTCATCTCAACGAGACTGAGGGGTGACCTCATCAATGGTTACAAATATGTAAAGGGTGAGTGTCAGGATGATGGAGCGAGGCTTTTCTCAGTGATGTCCAGTGATAGGACAAGGGGTAATGGGTGTAAACTGGAGCATCAGAGGTTCCATGTGAACATCAAGAAGAACTTCTTTACTGTGAGAGTGACAGAGCACTGGAACAGGTTGCCCAGGGGGGTTGTGGAGTCTCCTACGTTGGAGATATTCAAGGCCCGGCTGGACAAGTTCCTGTGTGATGTACTCTAGGTTACCCTGCTCTTGCAGGGGGGTTGGACTAGATGAGCTTTTGAGGTCCCTTCCAACCCTTGGGATTCTGTGATTCTGTGTCCTCCACAGCTGATAGAGCACAGGTAAGCAGAGAACATTCACAGCACCTCCTTGTCCTGGCCAGGAATGTCTTCATCATCCCTGTGTCTCCCTCCATCCCTGGCAGTGTTCAAGGCCAGGCTGGACAGGGCTTGGAGCAACCTGCTCTAGTGGAAGGTGTCCCAGTCCATGGCAGGGGATTGAAGGTCCCTTCCAACCCAAACCATTCTATGATTCTGTGATTCACCATCCCAGTTAGACTGATTTTTGTGCTGCCAGTATCTCACTACACGTGCATCCCACAAATAAAAGGTCCATGGGCACACACATGGAGCCATGGCCTTCTTACCAGCCCACCCTAGGTAGGATTTAATCTCTTCTCCACCCAGCCCTGACTCCAACCTGTACCAGAGGGAAGACCATAACCCATTTCTTGAAGTTGTTAAATCCCAAGTTTCAAAGTGAATTCTGTGGTTTAGGTGCTTAAGTGCTTGCATCCAACAACAGTGCACTGATAGGAACTGCCTGATTTGATGGACTTGCACTCAAGAGCATAGAACAAAATTGAGACCTAGGAAAATGGAAGAAGGTCAAGGAGCATGACCAAAGGCCATCCCAAAGGAAAGGAGTGCTCCAGAGATCATGTAGTACCAAGCTTATAACCTAATCAGTTGAAAGAAACTCTAACGAAGAGCTATCAAGAGCCACAAGAACGGAAAGCCAACCTAGAAGGGTCCATAGGAGCTCTAGTGCTCCTATTCCTCTCTCCAAACATCGGCTTGATAAATTAATTTAAACCAAAGTTTGAAAGCAACAAAAAATTATAAAGCAAAAGCAACCAGAAAGCAAATCATGAAGCCTGGGTCCAACAGATAACAGATTGGAGATTCCTGCTCCATCACCTAGTCTGACATGGTAGCAGATGCTGGCAGTGCTACCCAGGCCACTTCCATCAGCAGAGATGAAGAAGATGGATGGGAAATCCCAGTGTGGTTTGGGTTGAAAGGGACCTTAAAGCTCACCCAGTTACCCAGTTCCAACCCCTGCCACGGGCAGGGACACCTTCCACTGGAGCAGCTTGCTCCAAGCCCCTGTGTCCAACCTGGCCTTGAACACTGCCAGGGATGGGGCAGCCACAGCTTCTCTGGGCACCCTGGGCCAGCGCCTCAGCACCCTCACAGTAAAATACCCTCCTGATCCCTCCAGGCAGGGCACTGGGAGCCCAGGTGAACAAGGAACAAATGAGCATCAATGCACCAGAGCCGATGAAGGTACCAAGGTGAAGACGCACAAGGCTTTTCTCTAGCTCTAACGCACAAGAGCTGCCGCTTGTCCTAGGGAAAACCTGGGGTCCTGCAGCATGCAGCAGGTCCTGGCACAGTTTCTCACTGCTTCCCAGTGCCTTGGCCAGGAAATAGTTAACTATAGAGGAAAATAGGTAAGATTTCCTCCTTTTGCCCCCCTTCCTCCAAGGTAGATGCCCAACACCTCCTCTCTCAAAGGAGCCGGGCTCCTTCCTCCCAGCAAATAAGGCCATTACCCCCCAGTCCCACTGCCGGAGCCAGCAGCGCAGCATTGTTCCCCAGCCCTGTCTATAGGAAGCAATATCTATTTTCCATTTAGACAAGAGTAAAGCCTTTAATTTCAGCCTCCTGGCTGCAGCTGGAGTTCCCTTTTAACTGCTTGGCCACAGGAGTGAAGACAGTTTTATATGGAAGAAAATGCTGAAAAGGCCACTTTAATATGCTTGCATGTGAAAAGGGGAGAGCTTTTCATACCACACGGTAATGAGGGTCAGCGGGATATTACACTTCACCATATGGCTAATTTGCACAGCAGGTCAAATGCTCTATTTGCTTTTTTAAAGACAGCCCGATAGATTAAGCTGCACTAAAACAAAACACACCAAAAAGAAGAAATAAAGGAAGCCTGAGGAGGAGATGCCCTCTAATGTCGGAGCCTGGCAGCACATCCAGCCTGGTGTACAAGGGGTTAGGAAAATAAGGACACCTGAAAATGAGCGCGGTTGGGACGATGAGAATCCCACTCCTTCAGCATCATCCCATACTCACAATGGGTACCTGCACTAAGGACCATTCCTGCTTAACATGGAGCTCTGGCGATGGGAGCAATGACCATCACAACCCATGTTTGTCTTGGCGTGTCCTCGGTGTCGTGGCCCAGGCATGACCCACGGAGGCACTTCCCGTCCCCACACGCTTCCCATCAGATCCGGTGGGTAAAGATTAGGGAGCTGCATGGCCGGGGTGTTTGGTGAGGGTAAATACACTGATTAACGAGCCTGGCTTTCGTAATCTCCTCCCTGCCACAGCACAGTGTTAATTTATTAAATACCTTCACAAAGGGCCTTTATTAGTGGCCTCTGCTTGGCTGGCTCCTTTCAGAGCATTACGAGCTACATCTAATAAAGCTTTAATTGATTATTGCTTTTCCCTACCTCTGCCCTGGGATGACAAACAGCAGGGCCACGCTAGCAAAAGGAGGAGTTTCCATCCCAAGAAGAATGGCAGCTTGCAGAGACGGAGCTGAATCCAATGGAACAGAAGTCTGGAGATGAGCAACACCTCACTCTGTCTAGACCAGAAGCCAGCTTCTTGCACAGAGAGGTGGTGGATGCACCATCCCTGGAGACACTCAGGGCCAGGCTGGAAGTGGTTCTGGACACCCTGATCTAGTTCACGATGCCCCTGCTTATTGCAGGGAAGTTGGGACCAGACGAGCTTTGAAGGTCCTTTCCAACCCGAACTATTCTATGATTCTTCCCACATCAACCCCTTTTATACATGCTCCAGTTTTCCCAACAGGAGGAAATCACACTTGAGTAAGAAATATGAATTTTTTATGGCTCATGTAACATAGAGGGGAGCAAACCACTCAAACCACTCTCTTCTCAGTTTAAGACCTCAGAACTCAGAGAACCAGATGCTGGTGCTCACCAGTCCACGCCCCCACAGTTAGCTGGTGCCTTAGAGAAAAGAAAAACCCCACCATTTTCCCCTTCCTCTCCAAGGAATCAAGATGAAAGCAACTGCAGGAAGGTGAGGACCAGTAGCAGAAAACCAAGTAATTCTTTGCTCTGGCCACAATCAGAGTTCCCATCTTCCTGCAGCCAAAAGGCATGACTGACAAGACAGAAAAACACCATTGGCAGTGTGATGAAAAATCAAAGAACGGAAGACTTGAAGGACACGAAGCAAGCCCAGAGCAATTAAAATTGCCACACAGAATTGCCTCTTTAGCTTGGTGAAAGAGTTGGGTAGGTCTCCTAGAATCACAGAATGGTTTGGGTTGGAAAGCACCTTAAGATCATCCAGTTCCAACCCCTCTGCCATGGGCAGGGACACCCCACACTAAACCAGGGCACCCAAGGCTCTGTCCAACCTGGCCTTGAACACCACCAAGGATGGAGCATTCACAACCTCCCTGGGCAACCCATTCCAGTGCCTCACCACCCTCACAGTAAAGAATTTCTTCCTTAGATCCAATCTAAACTCATCTCTACTTCTCAGAATCACAGACGAGCCATTTCTGGTGCTAGCTCTGCTCTCAATACCTGTTTGACTCAAATGTTTCATCTCAAGCTCAGAGGCTGGAGTAAAGAACTATATTGAAAATAAATAAGCATTTCTAAATCTTGTAGCTGGGGAAAACCAGCACAAAATGAGAATAAAGTGTCCTTCAATTGTTCAGGCCAGAAAATAAATACGGACTCTAATGTCACGAGTTATTTCACCTCATTCATGTTCAAGGCCAGATTGGACAAGGCTTGGAGCAACCTGCTCTAGTGGAAGGTGTCCCTGCCCGTGGCAGGGGGCTGGAACTGGATAAGATTTAAGGTCCCTTCGAACCCAAACCAGTTTGGGATTCTACATTGGTATAACTGGAAGAAACCAGACATTCCCATGTATAAAAAAGCCATAGAAAATAAAAGATCAGACAATTTAATGTGTCTCAAACCCTTGGGAAGACAGAAGATGTGAGGTCTCCTATCCATTCTTACAAGAGGTGCCAGGAGCCACCCCATGTCCTGCCTGCGTGGGGTCAGGAGAGAGCTGGAGATCACTCAGTCAAACCTGAATTTAACCTCAGGAACAACCAGTTTTCCTAATCCATGCGTGCCAATGCCGAGCAGGCAGTGCCTGGGCACAGCGCCCTGACTCCAGCACCAGCCCTAATGGGACTGAAGAATAACACAAGAACAGGGTGAACACATAATCCAGTTTCCTAGCATTGTTTCTCAGCCTCCAGCAGCTCAGAGCACTGGGATGCCCTGAGCCACAAGCCAGATCTTATTTAATACTCCCTATGGATTTTTTTCCCCCATAAATTTGGCCAACAGCTTCCTGTGCCCATGTAAACTATCGATATCTGTATGACCTGGTGTCAAGGTTTCAGAGAAAAGGGAGGTTAGAGATCAGAAGAGACTGTAAGGCTTTAAAAACCAGGGAAATGCAGCCCCCCGTGTGCTGGGTGCACCCCCAGAGCGTGAGCAGCAGCTCAGGGAGGGGATCCTGCCCCTCTGCTGTGCTCTGGGGAGACCCCCCCCTGCAGCCCTGATCCAGCTCTGGGGCAGCAGCACAAGAGGGACGTGGAGCTGCTGGAGCGAGGCCAGAGGAGGCCATGGAGATGCTGCGAGGGCTGGAGCAGCTCTGCTCTGGAGCCAGGCTGAGAGAGCTGGGCTGAGGCAGCCTGGACAAGAGAAGGCTCCTGAAGGGGAGACCTGAGAGCAGCTCCAGTGCCTAAAGGGGCTGCAGGAAAGCTGGAGAGGGGCTTGGGACAAGGGCCTGTAGGGCCAGGCCAAGGGGAATGGCTTGAACCTGCCCGAGGGGAGACTGAGCTGAGCTCTTAGGCAGAAGCTCTTCCCTGTGAGGGTGCTGAGGCGCTGGCCCAGGGTGCCCAGAGAAGCTGTGGCTGCCCCATCCCTGGCAGTGTTCAAGGCCAGGTTGGACACAGGGGCTTGGAGCAAGCTGCTCCAGTGGAAGGGGTCCCTGCCCGTGGCAGGGGTTGGAGCTGGAGGAGCTTTAAGGTCCCTTTAAATCCAAGCCATTCTGATTTGATGATGATGAAAAGAGTGTTCATAATTCCATATTCTCTCTTAGAAGAATCCAGTTTGAATGACAAAGCTGGAAGAAGTGACTTGTGCTGTGTGGCTGAGAGGAGCTAAAAGACATCAAAAAACTGCAACCAAGCCCCAAATCCAGAGGCTGCCATGGCAGCACAGGCCATCAGCACACCCAAAGCCTCCCCCACATCGTGGCTAACCACAGAGAACTGGGGTTTGGGTGCTCTTATCTTCAAAGCCTGGATGGAGCACACAGAAAACATCTAAAAACTACAGGACAAAAAGGCATCAACAACTCAGCTCTATCTGCACAACGGATCTCCCTCTCCCACCAATAAAGTTTATTCCTGCTGCCAGCAGAGCCTTTGCAGGGCTCTTGTCAGGCTGCAAAATGCAGTTCTGGAAGGAATTACACCCACCCAAAACCTCATCCCTTCCCAAGCGCAAGCAGAAGAGACGATCGGATGAAGAACTGATGCCCCACGCTCAAACCCTGCAACGACTCCATTGAAGAAGACAGAGAGAACATCCATCTACACACAGAACAGATGGATGCTTTCATCCAAGTCATTTTTATAGCAAAATCCCAAGCCTGGTTTCAAGCACACTCGTGTCGAGATCTCGCCTTCACAACCCGTTTCACCTTTCTTACAGCATCACAGGTTTCAGGGGGCTTTGCAAGGGGGGAAGGGACAGAAATCCCCTCTTTCATGTTTATTTCTCTGTTAAGAATTTAACCTCTGCAAAAGTTAAGTAAAACCTTCCAGGAGAAAGGGCATTTCTCCCTTGTATGTTCATCACTCACTCTGAAAGCAGAATAGACAGCAGCCGGGGAAGAGGATGAGGAGGCGAAGACATGCCCCTCTTCCCAGGCTTGACCAAAGTTACCAATTAGAAACTTGAGGTTTCAAATACAGCAACAGATTCTGTGACCCGTCGGCTTCTTGAGACAAAGCAGTTTGTTGGGCAAGGACAGAAGCTCTGTGAGGAAATGCAAAACTCTCTGGCACACCAAAGCACTGCTGATGGGTTGGAACAAAATGCTCCTCAGCCTTATGAGTGCAAGGAACACGCTGCAACAGGAGGAGTCTGCTGCTAAGAGTTCATCCAGACCCAATGTCCCTTTACTGTGAAAGTCCAAAATGTACTTACCATTGACTACATTAATTCTAGCCTTACATTGTTGTCCCTGCTCACTGGACTAGATGAGCTTTCAAGGTTCTTTCCAACCTGAATGATTCTCTGAATCTACAATTGTGCTCTTATTTATTATTTATCATTAATATTGTGCTCTTCTTTATCCTTATATTTATCATTATTCATGATTGTGCTCTTACTTATCATTAATCATCGTTTGCTCAATCACTCAGGCTGAGCTCCTACATGGTGCAAAGGCATCTCAGCTGCAAGGAAAACGTCTGCAAGAGGATATAAAGCTGCATGAACTAAATACAGCAATTGTAGTGAAACGCAGGGATTTTCAGGGTGATGCAAGTTCTCCTAACGTGGCAGACAAGCAGCCACAGTAAATCTTCCGAGCGATCCAAGATGCGAATTCCACTGCAATCACATTTTAATAGGTTTAAATGTTAACCAGAAATGTGTTTTCTTTTCCATTTAGTATCAGTTGAAACATTTAGTGCATTTGCTACTGCTCAGTCATCGGTTTAGTGCTGCTGGGTTCGTTTAACAAGAGAAAAGGAGCACAAGGTTTTCAGTCTCTGCTACCCAAGTATCATTTGTTTTGCTATTCTGTTTAGCAGGATTAGGTCTTTTCCTTGACCTAGACTAAGCAAAAGACTTCTGCCTCAGTCCAGCATGCGATTTAACATCACATCATCCTAGATGAAGAGACTTGGTTTGCTTCTATAAGCACTGAACACACGGCCAGCCTTTTAAACCACTGGTTTTGTATTTAGCAAATCGATTCTCGATATGAAAGCGAGATACGTGCATCCAGAAGGAGCGTAAAGACAGACTCAAATACTTCAAAATACTTCCCCTGGGGCCCTTTTCTGATCCTACAATTTTTAGTTTCTAATAAGCGCTAAGAAGGAGGCCTCCAAACGTGGAGCTGCTGTGCCTGACAAATCAAGTGAAGCGCAGAGCACGCGGAGCTGTAAAAGGCGAGAAGGAGATTAAACTTCTCCGAGATGACAGCTCCAGCTTTCACAGTTCCTCGGAGTTAATGCTGCTTCGAAAGCAGGAGAAGGGCACATGCACACATAAAGATTTGTTGGAAAGCCTAATCTTCTCCCGTGATTAATAGTCAGAAGTTTATCTGAGAGTGGTAGCAGCGCACCAGAAGACCCAATGCACGTTCAAACCCCAAAGACCAGCGACACCGATAAATGTCAAACTCCAACTGTTTTTCCATAGCTTTAATAGCTTTGATTTTGTTTGCAGATGACAAAATACATCAAGTAACAGTGTATGTTTCTAAAAGTTATGCCAATGACCAGGACCATACACAAATGGAGCCCTTCAGTCTTCCCAGCGACTAATGGAATATTTCCTGTAACTGCTCTGAGGACAGATACATGAGAGACCTTCTACCATGAAAAAGCTTTTCTCTATCAACCCCACTTCTGCTTTTAGACTTCCCAGCCATCTGCACATACATCCTGAGCCTCTGATCCACCTGCTCACACCCTATCAACCCCATCTACCTCCCAAGATCCCCACGGACTCCAGCTGGTTTATGTTAGGTCATAAACCAACTTGAGGCAACAGCAACGAGTGTCTGGGGTTTTGTAGTAAGATTGAATCTTTTAGGTGGTGCAATGCGCCACAAGGCACAGAAGTAAAAGCTCCCAAGTTGTCTGAGGCTACTCAGAATTAGCCCTCTTGCATCCCAGAAGCCAACAGATTCCTGACCAAAGGGATACTGATTTCGGACCAAAGATCCTAAAAAGGATTAAACGTTCCTTTGGCACTTCACTGCCTTCACATTGCTCATAAAACCAGAGTCTCCACCTTAGAAACTTCAAAACACATGCAAAAAATAAGATGTTTTGACATCTCAGATTGACAGCCACCTTGCAGAGCAATTCCACCAAACACCATCACTCCACTGCAATGCAGAAGGGCACAAGACCCAACAAGCATCAGAGCAGGGCTCACCTTTCGATGGGTCACTCAAATGTGGACACATGCATTTATCTTGGCTTCAACTTGCCCTGTCTCTGAAAAATAACAGGTTCCTTACCTCACAGATATTTCTTAAGTGATTATTTTCTAGAGGAAATCACAGAATATAAAATAATTCAAAGTGATACAGGACTAAGATACACTAATAGTAAGGGGCTTCTCTCAAATAGCAGCATCCCCCAAATCATAGAATAGTTTGGGTTGGAAGGGACCTTCCAACCCCCCTGCAATGAGCAGGGACATCTTCAACTACATCAGGTTGCTCAGGACCACATCCAGGCTGGCCTTGAATGTCTCCAGGAATGGTGCATCCACCACCTTTCTGGGCATGTCAACGGCCAAATAAACCTTCACTCTGCCATGCAGAACACAGCATGTACATGGGAAGCACCCTTTCAAGTGTTTTTGAGAGCCCAAAGTGAGCTCATTTTAGGAACTAGAGTGGAAACTTCACACATTTTGCACCAAGCTCTGCCTTCTGTGCAATCCATCCTCTTATCGAAGCCAAGCCCTTGGGTTTGGAGCACCCATCCTCACACTGTCTGACAGGCTCCAAGCTGGAGGAAGGCAATCTCCAAGCCCCGCACCGGGGTAACGCTCTGAAGAAATCGCTGCACGCTCAAACAATGGGATATTTGTCAAAGTACAGCTTGATCACCAGCAATCATCTGTTTTTCATAACTACATTTGACCTAAACTGAATTGACTGAACAAGTAACCTGTGTTTCTCATTCTGGAATAGGCGGCGGCGCAGCTCCCTCTCCATCCTCCCCCTCCTCTCCCTTTTTAAGCCATACTCCTGAAAAGTTACAAAGCGATGATGTAGACAGATATTTCCTCATTATGAACAGCAGCAGCTAAACATTTTCAGGTTGCATTTTTGGCCATCTCCTCCCGTTCCAGGTGACCCACAAGGTTAAGCACTCGGGGACGTGCCTTTCTCCTCCGCTTGCATTCAAACCCACTCTCTCCGCAAAGAGAAGCACAACGCTTCCCAGGGTAACAACGAGCAGAGATGGCTTCTAACCACGTGCTCCTTTCATAATATACCTAAACTTCATTAAAACTTTATAATGAATGAGCTGCCAGGGAAAAAAACACATTCAGGACAAGCCCGCAGGGTCTTCCATGCAAGGCCACTGTGCATAAAACCTCTGGGAGGCAACTGCTCACAGAAGAAAGCTCACTCTCCATTGAGGAAGGAAGGAAGTGGTGGAAGTTGGTCACAAGCTTTGCAAGGAAGGATGCGTCCCCAACAGCTAATCAGCCTTGTCATGGCTCCCATCAATTAAGGGGGAAAAGAATCCTTTAGTTTAAGAAGAGTGCAGAATGAGTCCTTGAGGAAGATGAAGGATGTGTCCAAAGGGAGGCAAAGGAGGAAAGGGATGAGGAAGGTGGAAAAAGAGAAGGCAAAATGTACCTAAAGGAATACAATCTGCAACGAATCTCACCCATTTTTTACAGCCTGCTTAAAATTGTGCATTTCAAGCTGTAACTCTCCTAGCAGAGAGCTAATGATCACTCACAGACAGGGGTTTGCACTAACTGGAGACAAACAGAGGGGGAAAAGCCCTTAAATTGGATGTTTCCATAAGGAGATGGTGCCGTACCGCTTGATGATTTGAGTTCAAAGCTGTTCATTCTCCCCCTCCCTGAATCCATTCTCTCCCTCCCTGAATCCAAGCACACACCCAGGAAGGAGCAGAAAGCATCCATCCCGCACACCACAGTCATGCAGGAAAATGCAGCTCGCTCCTAAAACTCTGCTATAAAAGGTTTGGGTTGGAAAATTACATTTGTGCATTTGTTTTTTAAGGTTTTTCCAACACAGAAGGTGGGGAATGACCAGGGAACACAGAGAAATAAATCCAGGATACACTAATGAACAGACACCAAGTGCCACCAAGGAGCAGCACATCCAGTATTGGCTACACTCTCCATGCTGGGGAAGAAATCGTGTCCTAGCAGCCCATTTTCCCATTTTCCTGTTTTTCTGCCCCCTTTTAAGGCAATGAGCCATACAAACTGAATTCAAACAAGCACACGGGATGCTGCACAGCCTACTCCCAACCCAAAGTGGATCAGCATGACCTCTGGTTTGACCAGCTCTCAACTCTGCCCACCTAAACCAACATGTATTAATAAATACGAGTTTATAGAAGATGGTTAAGTCAAGAAGCCAAAGTAAGCAGGCAGCGAAATAGCTGTGACACAGAGACGTAAGCTCCAGCACTCAGCTCATTTGAATCATAGAATGGTTTGGGTTGGAAGGGACCTTAAAGATCCTCCAGTTCCAACAGAACAAGAGTTCTCCTTCCTCCTACCCATCACCTATGGGGCTCTGTTGGGTGAAACCTGCCTTTGATTCCCCTAATCTCTCAAAATGAAGATGACAACACTGGAAGGAGCAACTGATAGACCTGAGGGTTGTGCTGCCATTCAGAGGACCCTTAGCCAGCTGGAGAATGGCCCAGCAAGAACCTCATGAAGGTCAACTCCTGTCCCTGGGGAGGAATAGCCCCAAGCACCAGCACACGATGGGGGAGACCAGCTGGGAAGCAGCCTGGCAGGAGAGGACCTGGGGTTCTAGTGGACACCAAGCTGACCATGAGCACTGTGCCATTGTAGCAAAGGAGGCCAACAGGCTCCTGGGATGTGATTTGCCTACAAGGATGGTGGAGAGTGACTCTTCATCAGGGGCTGTAGTGATAGGGCAAAGGGTGATGGGTTCAGAGATTTAGATTGGATATTGGGAGGAAATTCTTACTGTGAGGGTGCTGAGGCGCTGGCCCAGGGTGCCCAGAGAAGCTGTGGCTGCCCCATCCCTGGCAGTGTTCAAGGCCAGGTTGGACACAGGGGCTTGGAGCAAGCTGCTCCAGTGGAAGGGGTCCCTGCCCGTGGCAGGGGTTGGAACTGGATGGGATTTAAGGTCCCTTCCAACCCAAATCATTCTATGATTCTATACCCAAGCTATTACTACAACAAAGAGTTTGCTATATGGCATGCATGTCCTGTAGCTGATATTTCATATGATTACAAGAAGGAACAGGAACAACTTTTTAGACTGCTATTCCTGTCAAGTTTTTTACCCTGAAGGATTCCAAGTACAACACCCATGGCTGGAGCAAGACAAGTTGGAGGTTCTAAAGCCAGGAGAGAAGATTTAAAGGCAAGAGGCAAGTCCCCGCTCTCACAGCAGCTCTTGTGTGTTCCTCAGTGTCTGTGAGTAGGTGATTAAGCCTCCACAAAGTGAAGAAACTAGAAGATAACTACGCTATGATTCTATGATCAGTCACCAAGATCTCAAAGTACAAGCTTTAAATTATAAGAGAGATGAGGCACCTTTCAGAAGCCAAGCCTCTCGGTTTAGGGGATTCAGGACTCAGAAGCCAAGCCTCTCATTCCAAGGGACTCAGGTGAGCAGAGTCAAGGAAAACCTCCCTGAGGACAACGCTCACCTTATGAATATGTCACCCACATCCCTGCTTTTGCACACAGCAAATATCAAACCCCCTGAATCGGAGCTTTTCCATCACCCTTCCTAAAACACAACCTTTGCTGCCTGTTGATCTCAGACCCGAAGCCGCTTTTTTGCATTGAGCTCCTCATCTTCCCACCGTCAGCCCACGGCTCCCACACCGCGCTCCTGGAATGCGAAGGCAGCGTTTGTTCATTGTACAACAACTGCCTTGTTTCCACGTTTTCCTGAACAAAGGACTGAAACAGGGGGTTATCTGCGTCATAAGCAATGTCCTGAACATTGCTCACCCTTTCCTGTGCAAATATTTGTAAACAGGTTGAGAATTAATGTCCAGCCAGCTCAAGACCCTTCATAAAAAACGGGGGTTTTATTGAAAACAGGATGGCAATCATTTCCCAGATCCAGTGCATATAGACCTTTAAGACGAGAAACAACATCCAGAGCAGGAAAACAGCAACAGCAGCTGTGCACCAAGCCATTTTTCAAGAGGCATAAAACATGGGGGTTATTATTTTACAGCCCCCTCCTCTCCCCCCCAGACACACTCTCCTCTTTAAATACAAAGCAAATAAAAGATGAAGTTTCTGGTCAGCACATGATAATTCCCCCGGGGTTAATTTATGCACAGAATACAGAGCCTGACTAACACGCAGAGCTCAAGAGACCTCATGCAGAAGGATCTTCCTAATGCCTCTTTTTTAGCAGTCTTAGAGAGTCTGCATCTTATTTATACCCTGTTGAGATCCAGTCTGAAGCGACTCAAATACTCCACAGTACAAGGTAAGACAGGGACAGGATATTCTCACGCCTTTGCATCCATGAGTATCCTCATACTTTTGATTTCCAGTGATTTCCACACATGGAGCCTGGAGGCAATGCCACTAAGGCAAGACTCTTCACTTCTAAGAGGGGTCCCTCGGACTCTGCTCTCACTCCAATTTGAGGCATAGTCAACAAAAATGGGGTAAATTCACCAGAGTCAAATTTGGGTCTAGGGTTTTCTTGCACTCTTTCACGTCACTATGAACTGGCACCGAGAGTGCCATTTATTTAGTTCTAGGAGCAAAAATAAGCCCTAAATCATAGAACCACAGAATGGTTTGTGTTGGAAGGGACCTTAAAGCTCATCCAAACCCCTGCCACGGGCAGGGACGTCTTCCACCAGACCAGGTTGCTCCAATCCCTATTCAATTTGGTATAACCTAAATACTAAATATCAGCATCAGCCCAGTGATCCAGTGAAGCAACTGCTATAAAAAAGGCTTTAAAAGTGTTATGCAAGAGTTACTGGTGTATGACACATTGAAGCCAAGCCAGGAGTGGCCACCAAAGTAAATGAGAGAGCTGCAGCACACAATACATGAGGAAAGGTGAGGAAGAAGAGTGAGGAAGCACATCTAATACAGGGTTACAGTGTAGATGGAGCCAGGCTCTCCTTGGAGATGTGCAGCAAAAGGAGAGGGAAGAGACAAAATGCAAAAAGATAAATTCAATTAAACAGGGGGAAATAATAGAATAAGAGTGGTAAAACACTGGATCAGGGACTCGGGAAGGCTGCACAGTCTCCATCCTTGGGGATCCTCAAAACTCAGCTGAATATGGCTCTGAGACCCTGATATAACTTCAATTTCAGCCCCGAGCGGAGGGTTGGACCCAAGTCCTCCATGAGTTTCCTGCAGTCTAAATTATTATGAGGATGAGAAAAGAGTGGGAATGTCAGAGATTTCCCTGTCTGTTAAACTGAGTTTTACATTACAAAACTCAACGATCTTCAGGGAAATTCTTTGCAAATCAGTGCACTTCCGTCTCTATCACTTGTTATTTTTGAGATATCGCCACTTCTGGACACCACCACAAAGCTCTCTGGGGTAGCTGAGGCATTTTCCAAACATTCCTGGGACTCTCCTGAGCCCCAATGCCCGGAAACAGCAAATCTTAGGAAGAGCCTTCCCACACTTAAACAATACGAACAGTGGTGTTGGTGTTTAGGGTCCTTCAGCTGATCTGTATTCTGCACCATGCATGGTGAACATCTCATAACAAAATCAGCCTTCGTCTTGAAACCAAAGGCCCTTAGTAGTTAAAATACCATTAAAAGACAGTATAAGAAGACAAATGTGGCAATAAAGGCTGGAAAGATGATCTGAGGAACTACAGAACACTCAACCTCACCTCAGTCCCTGGGGAAGTGGTGACCTGAGTTCTCCTGGACACATTTCCAGTGGAGAAGGGGACTGGGACAACCAGCACATATTTAACAAGGAGAATTTATGGCAATGATCCAACTGCTTGGCAGCATGACACCTGGGTAGGAGCAATCCCAGGCACAGCTACAGGTTGGGCAGAGAAGAGATTCAGAGCAGCCCTGCAGAGAAGGACTTGGGGGTGTTGGTCGATGAGAAAATGAACATGAGCCGGCTGCAGTGTGCGCTTGCAGCCCAGAAAGCAACCGTATCCTGGGCTGCATCAAGAGGAGCGTGACCAGCAGGTCGAAGGAGGTGATCCTGCCCCTCTGCTCTGCTCTCGTGAGCCCTCACTTGGAGCATTGTGTGCAGTTCTGGTGTCCTCAACATCAAAAGGACATGGAACTGTTGGAACAAGGCCAGAGGAGGCCACGAGGATGATCAGGGACTGGAGCACCTCCTGTATGGAGACAGGCTGAGAAAGTTGGGGCTGTTCAGCCTGGAGAAGAGAAGCTGCGTGGAGACCTCAGAGCAGCTTCCAGTGTCTGAAGGGGGCCTATAAGGATGCTGGGGAGGGATTCTTCATCAGGGACTGCAGTGACAGGACAAGGGGTGATGGGTTCAAACTGAAACAGGGGAAGTTTAGATTGGATCTAAGGAAGAAATTCTTTACTGAGAGGGTGGTGAGGCACTGGAATGGGTTGCCCAGGGAGGTGGTGAATGCTCCATCCCTGGCAGTGTTCAAGGCCAGGTTGGACAGAGCCTTGGGTGCCATGGTTTAGTGTGAGGTGTCCCTGCCCATGGCAGGGGGGTTGGAACTGGATGATCTTAAGGTCCTTTCCAACCCTAACTATTCTATGAATCTATGATTCTATCTGTTGATAGATGGAAAGCAGTGGGTGTCATAGACCATAGCCAGGCTTTTGCCGTGCTTTCCCACAAGATTCCTGTATCTAAATTCAGATGTCTCAGTGTGGATGAGAGACCAGCCAGACAGTTAATTAATTAGTAGGGTGATCAGGTTGAAAGGGTCTGGATTAATCAGTTGTACACTACCTGGTGACTAGTGGGGAACCATAACAGGGTCTGTTCTGAGACCTGTCCTGGCTAACAACTTCAACAGCGACTTGGAGGAGGCAACAGAGCATCTTCTGAAGTGCTTTGCAGTTGACACTAAACTAGGGGGAAAAGTCAATACACTCAAGAGCAGGGCCACCATCCAGAGGGTCTCAAGCATGCTGGAGGAACAGGCTGAGAGGAACCTGATGAAAACACATAAGGAGAAATGCCAAGTCCTGCACCTGGGAAGGAAGAACCTCTTGCAACAACACAGACTGGGGACTGACTGTCTGGGGAGCAGCTCTATGGATAAGGACCAAGAGCCTTGGCAGACAGCAAGCTGAACACGGGCCAGCTGCCTGCCCTGGCAGCAGAGGCAGCCAACAGCCTCCTGGGCTGTATGAACAGGAACAAAGCCAGTAGATGGAGGGAAGTGATTTTCCCTTTCTACATAGCACTCCTGAAGACTGTATCCACACCCTGCATCCAGTTTTCGGCCTCCCAAATACAGGAAAGACACCGATAAACCAGAGCAAGTTCAATGGAGGCCACCAAGATGGTTGGGCTCCACAGCTGGAGGCTGATGGAGTCCGTAGGAGCGCCTGCTTCAGGGGGACCTAACAACCACCTTCAACACCTACAAGGAGGGCATGGGGCAGAACAAGTTGTCCTGAGAGGTTTTGCAGTCTTAGTACTTGGAGGTTTTCAGGACCAGACTGGATAAAGGCTGAGCAACCTGGTTTGATGTCAGGGCTGCCCCAACTTACGGCAGGAGGTTGGACCAGAGACCTCCAAAGGTTACATCCATTCCGAATGATTTGATGAAATACTGACAGATGCGGCATAGCACGGTCAGGATTAACAGAGTTAACCAGTGAGAGCAGGATGGGATTGAGCACAGGGAGTTGGAAGAATGAAGATGCCACATGGGCAGATGCTCACCATTTATTTATTTCAGGTGTTTGACTAGAAGAAATTATTAGGAAAATCATTAGGAAAAACATTAGGTACAAGTTCTTCTCTGTGCGAGTGCTGAGGCGCTGGCCCAGGGTGCCCAGAGAAGCTGTGGCTGCCCCATCCCTGGCAGTGTTCAAGGCCAGGTTGGACACAGGGGCTTGGAGCAAGCTGCTCCAGTGGAAGGGGTCCCTGCCCGTGGCAGGGGTTGGAGCTGGGTGAGCTTTAAGGTCCCTTCAACCCAAACCACTCTGGGATTCTCTGATTCCATGAAATCAGCATTCAGTGTGAAATATCAGTACATTTTCAGTGGGTAAGTGACCAGGCAGAGCTGCGCAAAGCCCTGGGAAAGCACAGCTGCTGTTCCTAACCTCAGGTGACAAGAAGTCTGCATCCGGGCTATTGTAGTAAACCTCCCTTTATTTCCCCCCCCTCCTCCCTAACATGTCTGTTTTCCAAGCTGAATATTTTAAGAATCAAGGCTGCCTGTGATCATATCTAGCCAGCTTAGAATGAACACCGATTTCTTTGCTGCTTCTTTGATCAAAGCCAAGTGGTTTTCTCATGGGTAATAAGGTCACAGGGTTAAAAGAGCAATATGACAATTACAAAAGTTAAATCTATTGCCACTACAGACAGACACACTACCCAGGGTCCATTAGCACGTAGTACAGAATGGTTATCACAGGTCACTGACACCAGTTCACTCTAATGGCTTTTCCTGTGTCCTTATCAATCCAGTGCACAAAGTGTCTCACCCTCAGCCTTTCCCTATGATCTCAGTGCTGTGTTTATAGCTATCTAACTCCACCAGGCACCACTGGGTCAGCCAAGTCAGCAGACAGTGAGATATGCCAGGACACAACGATGGGACAATCTGCAAAGTGTCTGAGATGAACAAGGAGTTACCAGAGGCTTCGAGAAGGGAATTTTTTCCACTGCTTCCCCCCACCCCACACACCCCTAAAGAAAAGGGTTTTAAAGTTCCCAAGGACACCGAGGGAAAACGTTACAACCCCGATCTCCAAAACAGAAGTAAACCACAGACTTTCCATGGTAGGGTCTGTGTTGCAGTATCAATAAAAGGAACAACCAGCGCTACAAAGAGAGGAGAAAAAAGAGACGTTTTCATATGAAAGAGAGGGTTGGGTAGCTCTTATTATTTGAATTGTGGTTCCTATAAGAGGCTTTCTCATCCCTTAAAAGCAGAACTTCAATTGTTTAGCCCCAGTTACCAAAGAACAAATATTTTGGTGGGGATGCTGGAGCGTCCCCCCTGGAGAGGTGGGGATGGGGCAGGAACAACCGGCTGCGTCACCGCCACCATGGGCAAGCAGATGAGCAAGCAGCCCTGCCAATGCGCTAGCCCACAAAGGCAGAAAAGGGAGGATGAATGCAGGCCGAAAAAGGAGGATGAATGCAGCAGCACAATCACTAGCACACTTCTAAGAGGAATACATAAAAGAAAACATGATTTAAAGCCGAGGGTTGGGAGGAGACTCATGATCCGCCGCCGGATTTGCGGCATCTCCCACTGCAAATGAAATCTGCCCCGGCGCTGGAGATACAAAGTGGTGTTTCCCTTCCTCAGCCCCACAGTTCACCTTGAGGCCCCGAGCTGATGAATCCCCCTCCACCAGAACGTAGCCGTTTCAATGATAAGCAAAAATAAACCCTTGTTTCTCCTCCCAAACCCATGCTGACTCCACACAGCTAAGAGATATAGAATCATAGAATGGTTCAGGTTGGAAGGGACCTTAAAGCTCCTCCAGCTCCAACCCCTGCCACAGGCAGGGACCCCTTCCACTGGAGCAGCTTGCTCCAAGCCCCTGTGTCCAACCTGGCCTTGATAAAACATTACATTCTTCACTAAAACAGGCAAGCAAAAACGTACCAAGTGGATACAGTCTATACACAACGCTTGCATTTTAATATAGCAATTTAAAGACATTTCATTGATTATTTTAAGTAAAGTGGGGGTTGTTTTGTTATATTTTTTCACCTTTCCTAATGTATTTTGTGCATCAAAGCGGCGTTCGGGTCAGAGAGGCTCGGGGTAGAAGCACTACAGCAGATAAAAACGTCAGTGGCGAGATATGACAGATTTATAGTAAATACCTGTCAACTGCTATTTATCTAAATTATCCAGCCCTGGGATTCTCCAGAAATACTTCATCAGCTCGGAGGCAGCCACAGTTTTAAGCCTGTATTTACACCAGAATCTGTTCTCTTGTTCTCTTCTTTTTTTGGACACTTGTTCTTTACCCTAAAATGACCCCTTTGTAGCTCGGATCAAAGAGCTGGGAGTGTCAATACCAGTGTCTTCACGAACATGTTAAGAACCTCAAAGTAATTGGTAAGCAATTAGCATAAAGCTAAAGAAACCCACCTAGCAAAGGCAAACCCTAACAGGCAACAGCACTGGCTGGAGCAGGAGCTTAAAGTGACTTAAATCACCATCAGCTGCCTTTGAGACAACTTCTTGGGAGCACCCTGTGTACAAACCACTGCCTTTTTCTAGCCTATTTATTTACTTTAAATTCCTTTCTCCTCCTGGTTCACTCTTTGCTTTCTGCTTTGCTACAGTTTACGGGAAACATGAAACAAAAAACGGCTTTTCATTTTCTGTTATGTAAAGCAAAGCAATTTCATGTCTTGGCCTTGAAATACAAGGCACCCAACAGCTGTTCAGATGCTCCAGCAGATAAACCAGCTGGCCCAAACCTCACCTTTCCTAATTTATTTTGGAGATCGATCAAAGCAACTCGAGCATTACACAGACTTCGGTCAAAGACAACATAAAAGACAAAAACGTCAATGGCAGAATCACTTCACTGAAATATTCTTGTTTCTTCTTTATATAATAACAATATTACCATTTTCAACAAACTGCTCTATTAAAGAAAAGATAATACCCGATACCAACAGCCTAACCACGCTGCAGGTGAACGTCCTTAAATAGCACACTGCTGATGAACAGAAACTAAGCCGGGTCTAGTCTACAATCAGCTAAAACTAGGCAGACTTTGGCCAACTGACCAAGGATACAGGCCCCAAAACTCGTGTCCTGGCTCTCTCTGCCTTAACTCTTCTATAGGACGCTCCTGTCACTTGAAGAACCACCATAATCCATGATTCCACCTAGTCTGATTTATGATTTTCCTAGGAAACGGACATCACACGATTGTCTAATATTACAGGGATTCCACCAGGACACTAAGGTTGCTCAGTGGTTACCAATTTGCACCAACTAGAAACCAAACCTGTCACCTGAAAGCCTTTTTTCACACAATTCAGAGTGTATCTGGTGCATACGGGCAGGGTAAGGACTTGTTCTAGGCATCACATAGGGAAAAAACCCAATCGTGAGAGCAAAGAGCAAGAGAGCACCGAAGGGTTATCTGTGCGCACAACTCCAAGCATAACACACAAACACACTCTTGTGCTGTTTTGCTTGATATCTGCACATACTCAAAGCCTCCCCTACGCCCATTTCTTCCTCGAGACACCGTCAGCCGCCCCGTTTCTCACACGAGGAGGGATTGTGGATGAATAGTCCCATAAAGCATCCCACCAGAGCCTGTCCTCCCCGGAGCCGCCACCACGCCAAGGTCCAACTCTCAATTAACCCCCGCTTGACCTTCCTTCACTTTCTTTCCCCCTCCTCTGCCCTTCCTGGGAAAGTTCAGCGTTTCCTGGAAAAGGCTCCTTGCCTGTTTGATATTGTACTTCGCCTTGGTTGCTGAAGGAAGGATTTACAGGTGCCTGGCCCCCTCTGTAAGACCATGACCGAAGGCTGACCTCCCGTTACAATATGTGAACTTCTGCCCTGCTGATAAGGCTGGCAGATAGGAGTAGGATTTTTCAAAGAATCCTTTGGGAATTTATAAGCAGCACAGCCATAAAACCGAGGTGACGGGAAGGTCGATTTCACTAAAAATAATAAATATCTCAATGTTTATTCAACGTGGGCCTTTTTAACTGCAGGCCAAGCGTTCAGATAACGCTATTGTAAATGACAAATATTAGGAGTTTTGGGTAACTATTACATTATGATCCTTCCGTCTGACACTGATGTGGCCGTTTCCTTCGACGCTTGCTGGATCTCTGACATTGTTCAACTCAAGTTGGGCCTAGAAAGCCAGGGCAGGACTCAATCACAGGTCAGCAAAAGGGCAATTTTCCTTTCAGGAGCCTTTACAACCGGTGGTTACCTTTCTCTCTTGCTCTTTTCTCACCAAAACACCTTCTTTAGAGCTCTGCTGTCTATTTTAACTCATTACAAGGGCTTTGGGCTGAAACAGAGGAGTAAGGGGACAAGGACTGAATGATCTCAGTTCAGGATGGGGACAGAGGATGCTAACCCACTGGCATGAAACCCCTGCACCAGGTTAAGCCTGACCATCACCAAGCCCACTGCACTATTCCCACCTCTAGCAGAAGATAATCCAAACCCAGATCCACCACAGAATGCTGGCCATTAAATCTGTCTACTAGCAGTAGCATTTCCCTAATACCAAGTGCTATTTGAGATTAAAAAGTAAAGCAACCAGACAACAACAAAGTCCCAGTGAAGAAATGAGACCATTTCAAACAGGCACAACTGTGATATCCACCAGCAAAAGCTCTTCATCCTTTTCATAACAGCTTTACACATAAATACACAATTAAACAAACACCACTGCATTAAACAAATGCACATAAGCCACACAAACAGGATTCCTAATCCTGTTTTCGTTATCCATCTTCTTCACTGAAGTTTCTCCAAATAAAGTGACACTTGGAAATCCAGAATGCATTTCAGACCAGTTGTAATCTTCAATTAGCAACTCCCTGAACCGGGCTCCCAGCGCTGGGCTTGAGAAGAAGGTTTTTATCCAACATAAACACAGTAACACATTTTGGGTAGGTTAACTTTGTCATTCCAATAAAATATCATGGCAGTGTAGCCAAATTGCCTAATTATTAACAGATGAGGGCACAAAAAGAGAAAGATTTTACATCAATGGTTTTTATGACAATTCTTTTCCTTTTGCAAATTCATTTGTGTGTATTGCTGGAGAAACTGGCTTTAGAAGTGCATTGAAAACAATTCTCTCTCAAGCCTGGCTCCGCTGTGGAAAGGGAGGAAAGCTGTGAACAGAGTGCTCCTTTCATCTGCTGCCTGCGCTTCAGATTGCTCAACCGCAGGAGAAGAGCCCTCCGAAAGCTCCTTCCCTCCAAAGGATGTTAAAGAATGGGTGCAAATATCACAGGTTCTTTGGGTCTGCAGATGCAAGGCTCATATGATGTCTGGAGGCATCACAGAAATTAGGTTGAAGGGTAGGATACAAAGGGCATCTTACCTGCCCTTGGTATAAATAAGAAAAGCAATGCCTTACGTACTCATAACCTAGGAGAAACACAGCTCATCGAGCAGCCTATCCACAGCAATGGGAGCTCACCTGAAAAGCTCTCAAGACCATGACACTGCTTAAAGTAACACTTTTTAGCCAATAACCAACCACCAACACAGAACAGCTTCCCTTTAGCCATGTTTTTCAGTGCACGCAAAGCCTATTGGGGAAACTGGGAGTGATGCAGAAAACGGTGGTTTTGGTGGGACAGCAGAAAAACTGCCCCCGTCAAACAATGCTTGAAGAGAGAAGTTCTCCTGAGCACAGAAAATAACACGTTAACACCAATCACTCTCCTGCAACTCCTCCATTTGCACTGAATAATGAAGCTACTGTGCCCGAAGAAGAATTCTTGGAGCAAAACTGTATAACCAAGAAATGTGTATTCCCCAAATTAAGAAGGACATGAAGCTGTTGGAGCAAGGCCACAGAGATGCTGCAAGGGCTGGAGCAGCTCTGCTGCAGGGAGAATGGCTTTAACCTGCCAGAGGGGAGACTGAGATGAGCTCTTAGGCAGAAGCTCTTCCCTGTGAGGGTGCTGAGGCACTGGCCCAGGGTGCCCAGAGAAGCTGTGGCTGCCCCATCCCTGGCAGTGTTCAAGGCCAGGTTGGACACAGGGGCTTGGAGCAAGCTGCTCCAGTGGAAGGGGTCCCTGCCTGTGGCAGGGGTTGGAGCTGGAGGAGCTTTAAGGGCCCTTCCAACCCAAACCATTCCATGATTCTATAATATTACGACCCGGGGTCTGCAACAGTTGGAGAAAATATCCCTTTATTTCTCTGTGGCCTGCATGAAGAAACTGTGGGGGTT
Organism: Psittacula echo; assembly: GCF_963264785.1. NCBI lineage: Eukaryota > Metazoa > Chordata > Aves > Psittaciformes > Psittacidae > Psittacula > Psittacula echo. Next base: position 1,443,362 of record NC_137735.1, read on the forward strand.
TTACTCAAATCCATCCATCACTGGCCTACTTCCTACTCCAGCTAATACACCTCCTAACTAGGTGAACACTGATAAATGCTTTGCAACCGCCTCCTAGCAATAGCATTGATGAAATGGGTACCACCCCATCATCATCTTTAAACCACAGCTCAGTGTCAGTCCCAGTCTCATGGGCAGCAGTTACTTACCAGGACAGAGTATATGTGCAGACATCGGTACACCGGTGAGAAGTCCACCAGGTCCTGGGCTCCAGGTACCTAAAAGAGAGCAGGAGATCAGCGTGAAACACGCAGAACACATCTAGACAAGTGCAACTCTAACATATCACCTAAGATAAGTGCAACTTCAATGCAGGTTCAGAAGGATGTAAAGATTTCAGGTATGTAACAAGTAGATTGATTATTTATATCTATCTATATTTGACCATATTTAACTTTCTTGAAGATTCTCAAAGTAGGGAAATCTCAGTTAATGTTGCTCCTATGAAACCCCACTGCAGCATTTAGCCCCTCTGTTAGCCAGCTCAGCAGATTTAATCTTGACCATAGGTTTAAACACGAATTCCAGCATCCTGGCACAAACTGTTCTGGTACTTATGAACCAAAGGGGAAAAAGAGAAAAAGCCAAGCTCTTATTCTCTAGATTCCTGCTTTGATATCTTTGAAAGCCCAATTTCTATTTCTTATTTTGTTCTTAAAATCCAGGCGCCACACAGACTCCACCACCTTTCAACAACACAGGGAGCCCTGCACAGGGAGAAGGAAGCGCATTTGTGAAGGGTGGGATGGAGGGAGGAAGAGAGGAAAGATCAGAGAAGAAATTTGCATACAAGAAGCTTGTGTCCTTTGGATATATTCAAGCCAACACAGTATTAAGCTTGTTGGCCAAGGCATAAAGCTAAGGCAACCATCCTTCTCCCCCAAAATCCAAAGTGGAGGGGAGTGTTCTGTTGACATGTGGTGGAAAAAAGGGGAGAAAGATGAAAGGGACCAATGGACAGGCCGGGGGAACATGTTTATTTTATACATTTTTAATTATGCTTAAGAGGCATTTCTGCTAAAAAGGAGGTAGGATGAAGGAGAGAGAAGTTTCTAGTTTGATGCAAGCCTCAACCAACACTGCCCAAAGCGCCTGGGGCGAGTGGTCCTCATCTAAAACAACGGCTTCAAGCAGGGGAGTACAGAAGTTATGGGCTGGAAAGGGAAAACAGGGGATTTTGTTGAATAGCCTCTTGTATAATGTGGAACCAGAGCTGTTAAAGAACCTCCTTCATGCAAAGAAACCCAGTCCTCAGCACTACAGAGGTTCTTGGTTGGAGCTGAAATGATGAAGAAGCCAGAGACAGACAGAGCATCCCGTCCCACACCACCAGCATCGCTTCGAGGCTCCCAGTCTGGTGCTGCAGGGAAGGGAATCTACTCTAGGATTCTAGGAAGCAGCCAGCTCATTGGGAATAAAGAATGTTCTTTGGGCAGAGCTCATCCATCTCACTGGGCTTCCTTCCATCCTTCACAAGGAGCTCTCGATCGCTGACAGATGGGGATGCCCATCTCTTGGAGCTCCATGCACTGAGCTGTGGTAGATGGCAAGGCTGGCTCAGCAGGAGGGAGGAAGGTTTCCAAGTGAGAGACAGGGCTGGCATTGCCTGGTGCCCCTCTTCACACTGAACCTGCTGGTCACCAACAGAAGGGTTACACAGCTGGATGTGCTTCTGGGCAACCTGATCTAACTGAAGATGTCCCTGCTCATTACAAACGAGTTGCATAAGATGAGCTTTGAAACTCCCTTCCAACCCAAACTATCCTATGAGTCTGAACCAAGAGCAAGCATCTGGGAAACAGCTCATCACCCTCACTAGCATTTCTTGCTTTACCTTTTATAAGACTATATTTGACACTTGCAAACGCTAGGCAGCAGTTTTATTGGGTTAATGCCAATTTTATCATGCCTTCCTGGCCATTTATTTTCCATTTGCAGTCTCTAAGGCCTTCTAATGCTCCCTAAATAGCTCCCAAATCCAGATATCAGCTAGTTCATGATTCTGCCTTGCTGTATTCCTTTATCATTAAGTACAATTTCTCTCCAGTTGGTAAAGCAGTAAAACCCTTCTGGCTCAGGAATTCCTGATTGCAAAACTGCTGGAGATCACTAAAGCAGACAGGGAAGTATCAGTGCTCGCTCGACCTGGGCATCCTCCAGCAACCACCTTCAGCGTGGGGAAGCTGGACTGGATGGACCTGAGTCCACCCTGTGTTTTTCAAAGGGAGGAGAGATCTGTCATCCCCTCAGAGCATCATCAAAGCAGACAATGTTTTCCTATGAATTTGAATTCCGGATCAAACGGTTTTGCTCCTCTTGGATTTGGGGCACTGGCTGAACAGGGCCCATAGAGAAATATTTCTGATAAAGATTTGTGAAATCAGGATATTGCCAAAACCAGACTTTACTCCCCCAGAGAAATTCTTTCAAAGCAGACTGCAACATTTTCACAGTCTCTGATCTTCTGTGAAAACTTTCAAGCCCACACACACACACTCACAAAGAAACCGGCTGGACTATTCTGCAGTTAACATCTCCGAGACATTAATAGCTGTGAAATTGCCAATCTCAGTAGAACACTATCAGACGCGGAGTGCTGGGTCGTAAGAAAGCTTTTGCAAACAGAAAGACATGCACCCAAAACCTGAGCTAGGATTTTATGCAGGGTATAAACCTACAATATATTCTAAGGAAGAGACCGTCTATTCCACATAAAGCCATAGCCCTACAACAGGACAAATCATAGATTCATAGCATGTTTTGGATTGGAAGGAACCTTAAAGCTCCTCCAGCTCCAACCCCTGCCACGGGCAAGGACCCCTTCCACTGGAGCAGCTTGCTCCAAGCCCCTGTGTCCAACCTGGCCTTGAACACTGCCAGGGATGGGGCAGCCACAGCTTCTCTGGGCACCCTGGGCCAGCGCCTCAGCACCCTCACAGGGAAGAGCTTCTGCCTAAGAGCTCATCTCAGTCTCCCCTCTGGCAGGTTAAAGCCATTCCCCTTGGCCTGGCCCTACAGGCCCTTGTCCCAAGCCCCTCTCCAGCTTTCCTGCAGCCCCTTTAGGCACTGGAGCTGCTTTAAGATCTCCCTGGAGCCTTCTCTTCTCCAGGATGAACAAGCCAATCTGCTCTAGTGGAAGGTGCCCCTGCCCATGGGGGTTGGAAATGGATGAGCTTTAAGGTCTCTTCCAACCCAAACTATTCTACGATTCAGCAAATCACATCTTGGATATTTCTCATCCTGAACAGAGGCACAGAACAAACTGTGCTGTGAATTTGCTATGTCTTGTGTGATCATCCTTCGACTGCTCCAGCGAGTCCAATGGCTTAACCTAAGGGGGAATAAAATGGATGTATTTGTACGGTGATGAGGATGCTCAGGAGACTGTAACACTGGGAGTGGCCAGATGGTCCTGTAGACTCACTGATCTCACTCTGGCTCATATTACAGACAACAGGCAGACAGCTTTGTCTGGAAAAGGAGAGGTTTTTCTCAGGGTCCAAGATGCTTCTTGTGTAATAGCGGTGGGAAGCAAGCAAAGGTGGAGGCTGACAGCATCTGACAGAGCCACTTACCAGGGAAAGCCAGGAGAGCTCTCCGGGGTGCCTGATCCAGCTCCCAAAACTTTGTAAGAAATCTGTTACACTCACTTACAGAATCACAGAATCCCGAGGGTTGGAAGGGACCTCAAAAGATCATCTAGTCCAACCCCCCTGCAAGAGCAGGGTAACCTAGAGTACATCACACAGGAACTTGTCCAGCCGGGCCTTGAATATCTCCAGCGTAGGAGACTCCACAACCCCCCTGGGCAACCTGTTCCAGGGCTCTGTCACTCTCACAGTAAAGAAGTTCTTCCTGATGTTCACATGGAACCTCTGATGCTCCAGTTTACACCCATTACCCCTTGTCCTATCACTGCACATCACTGAGAAAAGCCTCGCTCCATCATCCTGACACTCACCCTTTACATATTTGTAACCATTGATGAGGTCACCCCTCAGTCTCCTCTTCTCCAAGCTAAAGAGACCCAGCTCCCTCAGCCTCTCCTCATAAGGGAGATGTTCCACTCCCTTCATCATCTTTGTGGCTCTGTGCTGGACTCTTTCAAGCAATTCCCTGTCCTTCTTGAACTGAGGGGCCCAGAACTGGACACAAGATTCCAGATGCGGCCTCACCAAGGCAGAGTAGAGGGGGAGGAGAACCTCTCTTGACCTACTGACCACAGCCTTTCTAATGCACCCTAGGATGCCATTGGCCTTCTTTGCCACAAGGGCACATTGCTGGCTCATGGTCATCCTCCCATCCACCAGGACCCCCAGGTCCCTTTCCCCTTCACTACTTTCCAGCAGGTCAACCCCCAGCCTGTACTGGTAGATGGGGTTCTTCCTCCCCAGGTGCAGGACTCTACACTTGCCCTTGTTGAATTTCATCAAGTTTCTCCCTGCCCAACTCTCCAGCCTGTCCAGGTCTCGCTGAATGGCAGCACAGCCTTCTGCTGTGTCAGCCACTCCTCCCAGCTTAGTGTCATCAGCGAACTTGCTGAGGGTACATTCAGTTCCCTACAGCCAGGTCAACCTGCAGGAATGCCAGAAGCATGATGACTTATGGTAACACCTCACACCTGCTGATGTCCTTCCTGAGTGCCAAACTCCTTCTCCAGATAGAAAAATGCTTGGAAGTCCTTGATTTTGACAAACAATGATAGGACAAGGGGTAATGGGTATAAACTGGAACACAAGAGGTTCCACTTAAACTTGAGAAGAAACTTCTTCTCAGTGAGGGTGACAGAACACTGGAACAGGCTGCCCAGGGAGGTTGTGGAGTCTCCTTCTCTGGAGACATTCAAAACCCGCCTGGACACATTCCTGTGTAACCTTATCTAGGTGTTCCTGCTCTGGCAGGGGGATTGGACTAGATGATCTTTTGAGGTCCCTTCCAATCTCTAACATACTGTGATACTGTGATTTGCTCTTCAAAGACAGCTCAATAGCCATTACTCTGAAGTGCAATGTCCTTCCTTAGAACTTTCCCGCTCTCACAGAGAAGCACCAGGGAGTCCAATTCAGCCCGACCACTCCACAGCCACCTGACCAGCCTTTTTGGGGGACAAGAAGAAACAAGGCGCAATGCAGGCAAGTTTGCCCTGCTGTATTCTACTAGATCCAAAAGAAAAGTCACTGAAAATGAGAAGAAGCTGGATGAGCTTTGTAGTTTGCTGGATGCTTCTTACTACAAAGGGAACAGCTGGCACAAATTGAGCAGACTGTGGAGCTACTCACTGTGAAATGCAAATTCTCCTTCTGCAACTTGACATTCATGAAAACTGAATTTGGGCCTTCTCCCAGCCCAGTTACAGCTGTGCCCACTCCCTCACTCTGACTACAATGGGAGCTTCCACCTCAATGAGGCATCTGTGCTTAAGTCTGGACCATGATGTCTCCAAACTGGAGAATGCTAATGGAGCGGAGAACCACATCTCGTATTTGTCCCCTTGAATGCAGCTGGTAGAGCTCTCTCTCGTGCTACTCCAAGGGAATAAGCTACATTCAACAGTACGAGCAAAGAACAGTATGTTCTTTCTTCCCTTTCAAAGCTTATCCCAGAAATTCTGCTGCAGTGATGAAGGGATTGCTCCATGGGGTGAGGCAGCACAGGATCTCCACAACAGTTCACCCAGCCTAGGTGGAGGACTCCATAACACAGTCTGCTGAAAGGCCTCAGATATTTCCTAGAGAAAAAAATATGTATTTACTCTGCTGTTTCCAGCCTGTGCACCAGGATCAGGAGGTCTCCTACCTAAACTTAACCAGAAATACCTAGGAGCATCCTGTTTTCAGTTCTGAGCAGGATTCGGTGCAAGGTACCTTTCCTTCTTCTCTTTCCATATTTAACAAGTCTTCACTGGTTGTCTTCCAAACAGAAACCTGCAGTTTCTGGTTGGCTTTATCGGCTGTGACTGGTCAAGAGCAAAAGCTACCACTACGATCTTAAAATGCTTCACGATCATTTCTTTACTTGTCTACAGACTTTATTCTACAGTGGGACACCTCTTCCTTCTATTTAGATTAGATCTTAGGCAGAAGTTCTTATTAGAAGTTCACCACCCTGTGAGGATGCTGAGGCACTCACACAGGGTACCCAGAGAAGCTGTGGCTGCCCCATCCCCGGCAGTGTTCAAGGCCAGGTTGGACACAGGGGCTTGGAGCAAGCTGCTCCAGTGGAAGGCACTGCACACAATACTCCAAGTGGGGTCTCAAGAGAGCAGAGGGGTAGAATCACCCATTTCGATCTGCTGGTCATGCTTCTTTTGATGCAACCCAGGCTTTCTAGGAACCCAAATCTTGTCCTTCGCTTTTCCTGCCTAAGCCAATAGGGGAAGAAGAAGCAGAGGAACTGGCAAGGAGGCTCCACACAGACAGGCCAGGCAGCCGGGGGCTCCTGCAGTGCTGCCCCCACTGAGCTCTGTTTCATCACCACGGACAGCAGCCATCACCCCAGCCCCATCCTGTCCCACCACATCCTCCACCACACACCTGATCCCTACGGCAAGTCCATCCATTTACTACCAGCCTGGCTTTAAACACAGCACAAGGTGGGATTTCATCTGCATTGAGATGAGTTAGATCACTGTGATGAACACAACTCCCAACTGTGCTATTCTAATTGCCCTCAAATTCTTCCCTCCTCAATATTTCCTTCAACTTTTCCTTACACCTTTCAATTCTAATTGAAACTCCATTCTAATTTCTAACTCTACTCAAAACTTTGCCTATTCAGCAAGTGTGGCTACACTTCACACCACTGCTCAGTTTTGCAAGAACCCACTCCACAGCAAGAGAAAAATTTTGGAAGCAAGAAGGAACAAGAACCACTGAAGAACCGTATTTTTAAACAGGAAAATATCAAAATTAATCTATTCAAATCAATGTCTTTTTACAAAAACCGTGCTCTTTCCACTCATTTTTCTTTATAACTTGTCTCTACTTCCATTCTAATGCAGGAATAAATAGCCCACACAGATGCTTTCAGTGCAGTGCATGGGCTTTGGGGCTGTACCCTGCAGCTTGGTCTCAGTGAAGGAATCAGTGATCTCCTCACGCTGCTGTGGAAGCACAAGAGAGATGAAGAGGAGAGCACTGAATGGCAGGGGAGAAGGCAGGACAAGAGCACAGAGCAACCTGAGCAACCTGCACTATTTTAAATGTCAGAAACTTGTTTTTCATTCACTTGTCTGGCTGGTTATGGGCTGTCAAGTTCAGGGCAACAAATGTCACCTAACTCAGTTACCAGTTGTAGCTAAAAATACCCTTCTCTTGACATGTGAGGCGAGGCCAGAGGAGGCCACGGAGATGCTGCGAGGGCTGGAGCAGCTCTGCTCTGGAGCCAGGCTGAGAGAGCTGGGCTGGGGCAGCCTGGACAAGAGAAGGCTCCTGAAGGGGAGACCTGAGAGCAGCTCCAGTGCCTAAAGGGGCTGCAGGAAACCTGGAGAGGGGCTTGGGACAAGGGCCTGTAGGGACAGGCCAAGGGGAATGGCTTGAACCTGCCCGAGGGGAGACTGAGATGAGCTCTTAGGCAGAAGCTCTTCCCTGTGAGGGTGCTGAGGCGCTGGCCCAGGGTGCCCAGAGAAGCTGTGGCTGCCCCATCCCCGGCAGTGTTCAAGGCCAGGTTGGACACAGGGGCTTGGAGCAAGCTGCTCCAGTGGAAGGGGTCCCTGCCCGTGGCAGGGGTTGGAGCTGGAGGAGCTTTAAGGTCCCTTCCAACTCAAACCAGGCTGGGATTCCGTGAATTTATCTTTTTCTAAATGAAGGATGGATACCAAACTGCTGCCCGAGTAAGCAACCCCTGTGTTGGGGGACTGAAGACATGGGCTGTTCAGTTCTTATCCAACACTTGACCCCTCTGCTGAGCTTGCTAATGAGAACAGGGACAATGGTGTAAAATAATCCAATACTGGCTCACACCCCGTGTCCTACAGCCTGTTCTGCATCTTTATGTCATGCTTAATAGCAACAGGAAAGACGAGATGCAAACACTGTTTGAGATGCTACCGTTCACCCCCAAACTGCCCAATCTCCTGGATTTGACGTTATACAGTTACCTCTTCATCCTCATCCTCATCTTCAACATCCAGGATACCCGAATCTTGCTCAGACATGGGGCTAGTGTTTTTTACCTCCAGTTCTGAGCTTGCGCAGGCTTCTTTCTTGGACTTCTTCCCCCCGCTTATTCTGGGATGCTGTGATACAATATTGTCCAGGTTTCGTTGCTGCTGTGCCTAGAAAAAAGAAGCAGATTTCACCTTTTACAACGCCATCCCCTTATTTTATACTGTTTTTCAGCCCAAAGATGCAATCAGTCACGAAATAGAACAAATGAGACAAAAAAACCCCACACACTAAATGCAGCTTCGAAACGTTATGTTTTCCCTAACCCAGATACTCCAAAGAAACAGAAGATTCATTTCAAAACCATTCCAGGGATTATGCAACAATACAAACAATATTCTGACTCTTCATAAATCAAAATGCCAAACCCATCATACTGCCATATTGATCTATTTACAGCACAGATGCAGAAATATTAGCCCATAGGCCATGTGGTGACTGTCACAGGCTAAATTAAAGGACGTACTTAACCGTTGGATTTGTTCCTCTTTTCAACCCATGTCAGCACAAAACATTCCACATCTGGACCCCAGAGGTTCCTGAAAGCATTTTTGTGGTACCCCAGGAGAGTTTAATTGGACGTTGCTGATGTACAGAATGAGCTGTAAAAGGTATGGAACAAAAATGCACTCGCCAGGAGCAGTGCCGGGATTCAGGGAGGGAAACCCATGGAATCAGTGGAGCTCCCTCCAATCCCTCTTGATACCTGCTCCTGGGGCTTGGAAGTTCATTTGGAGTAGAGGTCAACGCATGTGCTCTGCTGCAGAAACTCGCTTGGCTTTATCACTGTTACTGACCACAGTATCTGATAGAAAAAGTGGTTTCACCCCAATTGTTCATGAGAGTTGACCAAGATAACTTCCAACTGATGGGGAAGGGCAAGGAGGAAGGATGGCACAGAGAGGCATGCAGCCACAAGCGCCTGATCATGGCCAAAACAAGGGGAAAAAGGCCAAGGCAAAGGCTGTGCTGGGTCTGCACATGTGGGCTCATGCTCTGGTGTAACTAGAAACTAAACATGCTGTGAACCTGAAATTTATATGGATGTATACACACAGGTTTATAGGATTCCTCACGCATTTTTCTATATATTTTTTATATATAAGAAGAAAGGTGCCTGGAAATCATCCAGATGTCTTTCTGAAAGTGTTGTTTTACAGGGTAGGTTTCTTCTAAAAAAAGAATGTGTTTTATATATATATATATTAATTATTAATATAAACTCTATTTCTACAGCCCAAGTCAAACCTGCACCAGGTCTTTTATTCCACCCCTGCAACAGGAGACAAACAAGGTGGCAAAAAGGACCAACCCCTGCCCCTCGCCAGCCTGGCTTTAGAAGGAAGAAGGAACATTGGAAATGTATTGTAGATACGGTTGTCAGTGAAACCAACCATGCCAGGAAAACAATGGAGAGTAAAACAAGTGGAACCTACTAAAAATAAATCATCTTAATGATTACTTTTGCTACCTGAACTGCAGAAAATAGAAAGCTCTATATCTGGAGTGCAAACCTTCAAAACTAATTCCTTTTCAACACTTAAAAGGATGAATATTACACAAAAATAAGTCATGAACAAGTTTTATTTTGACAGGGTCTTTCAGCTCAACTCGTTTTTGAATCTCTCCTTGGGAAGAAAGACCCCATCAGAGACAGATCACTTGTGTAGTTTCTAGATCTGAAGAACATTAAAAGCCAAGCAAAGCACAGATACCCCAACCAGGTAACATCCTACCCTTGTGTAAGGCAAAGTGCTCTTCACACCATGAACACTCAATCAGCCTCATCTCAGCTAATGAATATGGTAATTAGTAATAAGATTAAACATGTATTAGCTCAGATTGGACGTGGATGCATCAGAACTGGAGCTAAACCTTACATGGGGCAGCTCTGCGCTATGCCATAGCACAATCTTGACCTCTAGTGGTTGGAAAGCAGTAGTATCCTTGATGGTTACTACAATTGCTCCTACAAGAGAAGGAACGGCAGAACAAGGGGACTGCCAACTAAGCTTATTTAAAAGATCTCTTAAGGGATGAGCCTCAACAAGAGGGATTTCTGCAACAAAGCCATGGGAAAAGGTCTGTGTGAACACTGCTAAGGATAAGTTCCGCTAACAATGTCAATACTTGAAGAAATGGGGGGGGGAAAGTGGTACTTTTTGCACTAGAAATCTCGAACTTCAGAAGCACAACTCTATAGAAAGACATTGCAACATCATAGAAAGAGAATTAGGACTTCAAAAAGGGGACTGAGCCTTTGGTTCTTCTGAAGCACACACAACAAAGAGGTTCGAGGCTCGATTCCACTCTCAGATACACCCATTTATGACATAAGTTACTCAACTGAAGCGTAATGAAGTTGTAACACTGAATCCACTGTAAATTACACCAAAAGCAAGCCCAGTGTCCTCATTAGAACCTCTCAAATTTATGTAATCTTTTTTCTTCCAGAAAGGGAAGAAATCAAAGACTGGGAAAATGCAAACTTTTGGATCAAACATTGTGCTTGAAACGGAACATTAAACAGGGTGTAGCAAGACCATAGCAAGAAAAGTGGTCATGGGAGAGGGAAAATCTGGCCTAACAAGCTGAAGGATGCTGCCGCCAGCTCTGAACTTCACTGCCGAAGCCTGAAGCATGTGACATTCAGCATTTTAGGCTGAACACAGAACTGCTCTCCCCAGAGGACCTGGTGGACATGTTCTGAGAAGACATATTATGTTGGTCCCCCATCGCTTTACAAACAAGAGATATTAATGTCTTCCTTCAGCTCTAGCTGGGCTCATAAGAGAAGCAGTCGTAGGTGAAATGTCCCAACCAGATGTCAATACTGATAAAATTCCAATCAAATATTGATAAGACCTGATAAATACCGGTATTGAGAAAACCTAAAAGTCAAGAAAATCTGTCCTGCTAGAAAAAGCCATTGCTCTAGGCCAAGAAGCTCAACATCCAAATTCCAACACTACATCTTCATAGAGTCACAGCCTGGTTTGGGTTGGAAGGGACCTTTAAGCCCCTCCAGCTCCAACCCCTGCCACGGGCAGGGACCCCTTCCACTGGAGCAGCTTGCTCCAAGCCCCTGTGTCCAACCTGGCCTTGAACACTGCCAGGGATGGGGCAGCCACAGCTTCTCTGGGCACCCTGGGCCAGCGCCTCAAGCACCCTCACAGGGAGGAATTTCTGCCCAAGAGCTCACCTCAATCTCCCTTCTAGTTCGAAGCCATTTTTCATACTTTTAATGCAAATACACTGAAGTTTATCAAGGGAAGAATTTTGATCTGAACTGAAAGTCTGGGATCCTACTGGGAAAAAGAAAACAGGGAAAAAAAGTATGTCCCAATTCCCAAAGATCCACCTACAGCAGCCACAGAGATGCTCTCAATGGCACAAATGCTTTCCAGCCCACCAAGTGCAATTTTCACCTTAGGAATTTGGGAAGGGACAGAGGGAGCAGTTCTAAACTAGAAGGGCTTTTCCAGGGATTTCTACCTTAAAGACAAGCAAATGGCCTCAGATTTACCCAGCGGATGCTCATTCCCTTCCAGCAGGCTGGTGCACATCACAGCATGCAACCCCCACCTCGCTGCACGATGGGCACAGCCCATCGATATCCATCTGGGAGCGCGAGAAGTCGGAGCTGAGCCCATAACTTAGGTGTTACGCTGGAACGACACAACGTACACGCCAGGAGAAACAGTAATTGCTTTTCCATTAAGAGGAGGGCATTCCCCCTACCCCTCCTCTTGGCAGGAAACAACCTGGACTGAAGTGACCTATAAGTGAGAAATATCAGATTTTCTTTAAATTCAGCAGGCTTGGGTGAAGTCACCGAGGTTTCAGTTTCACCTTGAGAGAAAGAGAGAGCTGGGGAGAGGCCCAGAGGAAGCAACTAAGGAGAAACTTGGCCTTAACCGCCAAGGAACTCCCCTCTCCTACCCCCTCCTTGTTACCCTCACCTTCCCAAGCTGGGGGTGCAGCAGAACAACTCTGCAATCGAGTTGACGTTGCCCATAAAGGATGAAAAACGACCTGCAGAGCAGGCACATTTGGATTTTAATGTTCTGTTTCACATCAAGGCATCTGTAGGAAGCCCAATGAAGAGGCACACTTTAGAAACCACATCAAAGCCCAGGCGACACTCCGGCGTGCCCTCTGAAAACGGAGGGACCTGGGGCTACAGGGGAGGCAAAAAGGCCTCAAGGGACAAAAATCAAACAATAATAAAGAAAAATCCCCTTACCTTTTGGTGTGGTTTACATGAAAGCAAGTGCATTTTTGTCTTATTCTGTAAAATTGCCTCTATTATACAAGGCTATCAATCTCCTGGCTCTCTGCTTAACGCACCGATAACAAAACAGAAGGTAAGAAGCCGAACGCCTGGTCGTAGCTAACATTACATTTAGCAATAACACACAAAGCATTCGGTTCATGGAGCTGAAACTCCCTCCCGGCACAGCTACTTTCTCCATCCACGTGAGCAGCACAGCAGCCTGGCAGCCCCCCTGCTGTCCAGGAACACCCCACACTGCTCTGACACGGCAGAAATCCCAGTTCCCTGACAGCAATGCTATTGCCAGGCTGGTTGATCTTAGCAGCAAAGGCAGCTTTCCACGTTCAAGTTCAGGTTCAGGTCAGTGACCTAGGTTTGCTGCTTTAACTGGGCTGAGGTTGGCCATCAGGCAGCCTAGGAGACCATCTCCACTACGGAGAGGTTAGTGGGCTTTGTTATCCGAATGCAACCAGAAGAACTGATCCCTTGAGAAAGAGAGAATCAAAGGAACAAGGGGGAAAGACACTTCTACCTCTATTGCAAGGTTTCTCTCCCCAGCCATCTGCTTCTTTTACATTACAAGTACACCACGCTACCAAGCACTCAACCTTGCAGGACGTGGCTTTGGGGATTTTCTCTTCAAGCCTGCCCTACAAGAGTCCTAAACACAAGTCCTCGATACAAACACTCCTTAAGGGAAGACCTTAGAGCAGCTCCAGTGCCTAAAGGGGCTGCAGGAAACCTGGAGAGGGGCTTGGGACAAGGGCCTGTAGGGACAGGCCAAGGGGAATGGCTTGAACCTGCCCGAGGGGAGACTGAGATGAGCTCTTAGGCAGAAGCTCTTCCCTGTGAGGGTGCTGAGGCGCTGGCCCAGGGTGCCCAGAGAAGCTGTGGCTGCCCCATCCCTGGCAGTGTTCAAGGCCAGGTTGGACACAGGGGCTTGGAGCAAGCTGCTCCAGTGGAAGGGGTCCTTGCCCGTGGCAGGGGTTGGAGCTGGAGGAGCTTTAAGGTCCCTTCCAACCCAAACCAGGCTGGGATTCTGTGAGTCTTGAAATGGCCACTTCAAGCTTTGGAGCAGCAACTCCACCTTCACCAACCATCAAAACTCAACCAGGCCAAACCAACCGACCAAGCACACAGACCCAATGTTCCGCATGAGAAATGCACTGATTTAAAACACTAGCAACAAGCAAGTAGTTCAATTTCTTGTCAAAGCCAAAGCATCCTGACTGCTTGTGATGAAGCAAACACGGTCCCAAACCTTCAACCCCAACCTGCATAGCTAAGCTGCGGAATGACACGGAGCAACAGAGCAGGTCGTGGACTCCTCCAGGCTCTGCAAACAGAGGCCATGCCCACCATAAGGGAAAGTTGTTATACCACCTACACGGGGAACAAGCTCCTTTAAAACTCAAATAGCTTTTTATTGGGTTTTTATAACTTCACCTTGTTTTCTGCCTTGGTTTGCCAACGCGTGAGCGTCTCTTACCTCCCGTCACCTCCACCCACCAATGACCTGACACTATTAACTCTTGAGAGGAATCTAATTAGCTCTTTCCTGATGAGACAGTAGATAAGGCACAGGCAAAAAGAAGGGGGCTTTTTATGATTTAAAGGGAATGAAGCAGTGCTGCGGTTTGCTTCAGTGGTTTTGATTAGTTACTGCACATTTGTTGCTGCGATTGTTTTATAGACCCTTCTAATGGGCTGAGACACAGAACTTTAACATACCATTTCTCAATATCCCTAGGAATGGGATACATATTCCTGCAGCATTATGACAGGAAAAAGCAGACTGGCTACAGGGGAAGGAAAAAAAAGCGAGTTAATAACAAATGACAGTGGGGCTGGCTCCCTTCCAAAGACCCATTCCGAAGTTATAAAATCCCCCTCCGATCAGATAAAAGCAGGGATTATTATTGCAAGGTGTAAACTCAACACACTGACACAGCTCCTGGTTTGAGTTTTAGCAAGGGCGCCCGTCACTTGTCAAGATGATAAGAGTTTCTGCCTCTCTGCTCACTCGGTGTTAACTGGTTATCAGAGAGAACAATTTGTCAGAGGTTTGTCTGACAAAGTTCACCATCAGCCCAGGAAACGAGGCCCAAAATGTGATTTTGTTTAACTCCTGGTCATTAGGAAAAGTGAAGTTGAGAAATGCAGCATTCAACAAGTTTGTGCTCCCCAACACCCTGCGCAGACGTTGCTTTCACCTCCCACTTCTCCCCTAAAAAATGACTCTTCCAACCTCAGCCCATCTGGTGCCAAAATCCAGCTCCTGATACTGATATTCCCAAATATCAATTTGGCTCCAACAGAAATTTTTGGCATCAAGTGTGCGATGGGAAACACGTAATTCTCCCTTTGTTTTTGCTTTCACCCAGTGATTTATCCCCATCTCCACACTCCTGCTCCTTTTCCCTACCCACAGGTCAGCATTATTTATATCCTCAGAGTTCATTGTCAAGAGTAACTTGGTTCATTCAGCATTTTATACAAAACCTATTTAAACCTCAACTGTTCTTTGGGGAAGCTCCTGCAGTACAGTACTTGGAGAAAGGAATGAGCAAGACCCTCCTTTCTTAGGAGCTGTAAAAAGAAGTTTATCACATTAGCATTGATAAAAAGACTTGGGCAACCACGTCCTCCAGGTCAGCTGTACAATAAAAGACCAAAAGCCATTTTTTTAAGAAGTCCTTTATGGAGCAAAGTGTTGATTTACACTGCGGTGGGATCTCAAGAACAAGATATCTGGAGGCAGGCATCAGAAGTAGCTCAGTTATGCGATTACAAAGTTTATTTATCACATTTACACAGAGTAGAGAAGCCAAAAATTAGATAAGAGGACTAAAAGGAGGAGGAGGATGGCTGTTGGACAAGGTATTGCAAACACATTAAAGACCACACGGCCCTGACAACTCCACAGCTCGGGTCTTTGTTTAATCAGTTCCAAGCACTTTGTGAGCTGGGCTGAGATAAATCAGTTACTCTTGCTCACTGTGGAGCAACTGGATGCATATTCTTTGATTAACTTTTACCAACAATTTACAATTCCTTTTTAAATACTGAGAGCTTTTGTAGGAACTCCCCTGCTACATGTAATACTATAAACCACACTCTAATATCAGGGGGGTTTAGCACTGCATTTTCATGCAGCATCAAGGAGGCATCTCTCTCCCTGATGGGAGACTCTTGCCTAAGTACCAAGGTTGGACAGGGCTTGGAGGAAGCTGCTCCAGTGGAAGGTGTCCCTGCCCATGGCAGGGGGTGGAGCTGGAGGAGCTTTAAGGTCCCTTCCAACCCAAACCATTCTGTGATTCTCTGATTCTCTGACTCAAAGCAAAAGTGAGAACTCTCACCCTTTGGTTTAACCTCTCATTGGCCTCACTGCACCTGAACCAAACCCTGCAGAGTAAGAGAGAGAGAGCAGCGAGGCAATCACAAGCAAAACCAGTCACACATGAGAGGGTCCAACTCTCACCCTCCCCATCCCAGAATGACTCAGGTGCACACGACCGTGCAGGACCAAGCCTCAGCTTTAAGTACTCAGGCACCAGGGAATAGCAATTATTTTCTGAGCGGGTTTGTTTCAACACGCTCTCTGACAATCAGGGCATGACAGAGGTAACAGGGTTGTTTCATTCACTGAAACTATTAAAGAGGAAAAATCCAGACAAAAGGCTTGTTTTCCCAGAGACCAACGTCAGAAGAAAAGAGAATGCAGATGGAGAAGGGAGGGAAGAAGTAAAGGGACAGGCTTTGACTTAAAGATATGCTACGCCCTACTCCGCGCTTCCATTAAAGATGGCCAAAGCCAACGTAGCACCAAGGAAATGGTCTCCTCCATCTGAAAGCACTCAAAGATGTCTCCAGCCCCCAGTGCCATCACCTCTAACATGGGAACATTCCAAGCTCGATAATCAAAGCCTGGAGGCAGCTCCAGCAGCAAGTGACAGCACGCCAACCCTCACCTCTCCTTATATCGTCTTGGGCAACTCTCCAGTAGCTGTCGTACACCTCCGACCTTGCCCAAGGAAGTTGCAACTATCTCGCCTGTGGCAATTTAGGGTAAAAAGTCATGGATTAGATCTCACAAAAGGTTGAAGGTGTGTTTTACTGTGAAGCTTTTCACAGTTTGATCCATAGGTAATTCTGGAAAAACAATTAGAGCGTGCTTACAACTGCTGCTTCAGCTTGGAGATACCACAGCCCCACATTGGACAACGCTACAGGGCCCTCACATGCTCCTGTAAACCACAGTAAGGCAAATGATTCCAACTTTTCCAAGTGGTTGAACTCTCATTCTTCCTTTGCACTGTCACAGAATCAACTAGGTTGGGAAAGACCTTTAAGATCATCAAGTCCAACCATTATGATGCACCCCATCTAGGGGGTGCAGGACATTTCAAGCCCCTTGTACACCAAGGAACGCACTGCCTAATAACCCCATTTTATGTGTCAAGTGGAAGGGTTGCTCACACAGCCAGAAGACACTAAACAACTCCTCAGTGCTTGGGTCTCTGCTCCACACTTACTGACCTTGCTGCACTGACCCTCAGAAAGTTATTCAGTGAAAAGTGTCAACCCTCATGGCCCAGCCTCGGATTAAACCCTTATATTCCATTCTCTGTGGGAGTTCCCAAACTGCTGTTTCACACACCCTCTCTCTGGGCCTTGTCAAGCATTTTGGAGATAAGTTTCCTTTCAAGATTCTGCTTTTGTTTCCATTTATCGGGTCTGGTTTGGGGCTTTTTCAAGATTCTGAGAAACCAGCAACATTCAAAGCACCTATCTGAGATGGTCCTGATTACCCTGGACCACACCGACACTCATCTAAGTACAAGGAGAAAGCCCTGAATGGTGAGTCTTGGAGAAAACACATTTTTGGCTTTTCCACAAGGCAGCTTGTAATTCTTTTGACTCAGATCTGGGGAGATCTGCAGAGCAGATACCCTTAGGAGCTACAGTCAGAAACTATCCTTGACCGTACTTGCAATAACCTGAGATAAATGGTTCCACAGCTGGTCCTCAACTGCATCAAAGCAGTGGGCAGCCTTCCACCAATTCAAGCAAGGGCATGGATCTTCTCTTCCAACCTTCTTCCGTGACACAGAACCTGTACTAATACACTCTTGGCAATGGCTCAAAGTAACGTCATCCAACACATTGGCACCAAAGATTCATCTGTTCCAAGATGCACCCAAAGGCATCCCTCCCCCAACCTGTTGGCCATGCTGCTGGTGATGCACCCCAGGACTTGGCTTTCTGGGGTCCTTCTCCTCAGGGCTGCCCAACTCAGTCTCCCCTGGCCTGTGTCTGTGATTGGGATTGCCCTGACCTATGCGCAGGACCATGCGCTTGGCCTTGTTGAACTCCATGAGCTTCACATGGTTTCACCTCTCCAGCCTGTCCAGGTCCCTTTGGATGCCATCCCTTCTCTCCATTGTGTCAACTATACCACACAGCTTGGTGTCATTGGCAAATTGCTGAGGGTGCTCAATCCCACTGTCCATGTCACCAACAAAGATGCTAAACAGCACCAGTCCCAACAGCAGCCCCTAAGGAACACCACTTGTCACTGATGTCTACTTGGACCTCAAGCCATTGACCCCAGCTCTTTGTATGCAATCATCCACCCAATTCCTTGTCCACTGAGTGGTCTATCCATCAAATCCATGTCTCTCCCCTTCAGAAAAAAGGATCTCATGCAGAACAGTGTCAAATGCTTTACACAAGTCCAGCCTGATGACATCAGTTGCTCCTCCCTTACCCACCAATTCTGTATAACAGAGGCAAGGATCACGGCAGTTAAAGACTGAGTCCTAACATATAAAGCAACCCCTTCTAACTAGTTGATATCTCTTGGGGAACACAGATAGCAGTACCTTCACCTTTAGACGATTAAAAATAAAAATGAATTAAAAAATAAAGAGAGAAATCCTTTGTGAAACAAAGAATATTTCATCCTGTTTAGGAATAACCCCTATGGTTTTCTTGATGAGAAGCCCGCAAAGCAGATGCCACAAGGGCTGAGCCACAAAGACCAGCTTTTCTTGTTAAGAACTTTTTCAAGAATCATCATTTTCCCCATGATCCATGAGCTTTAGGGTAGCAGCAGAAGAAAGCAGAGCATTATTTTGTTATTTCTGGTTTTAATTAATGGGAGAATTAACTAGCGGCTGCTTCTCCAAGCATGTTGACTATAAGGGGTATTTAACATCCATATGAAAAGTTTCCCTGCAAGTGACTTTACAGAAAAGCTTGAATTTCATTTGGCTTCCTTCTTTTCACACAGATTCCTCTGGAATATTCTATTGATAAACAGGCTTCTTCTAAGCAGTTGTTCCCCAAGGATAAGACTGCTGGGCATGAGGCTTGAGGATTTAGAGATGAGATTACAGCAGAGAAGAATGAAATTACACATTCATCACACAGTATTACTCTCCAAAACCCACACTCCAAACCCAAATGATTTTTTTGGCGGTCTTTTTTAACATACAAATGCATTCAGTCCACATATTGCATAATTCTCCTCCACCACAGTATGTTCCCATGATTTTTCTCTCCGCATCGATAAATAACATTTCGCTTGCATCACAACTTTGGGGATTGAAACTAGAGTGCAAATACAAAGATAAATCAAAACTTGATCTCATCTCGCTTCTGTAAATTGCCATGACATTTATCCCTTCAAGCACCACAAGTTATTGCAGAATTAAAATTACACATTTAAGAGAAAAAAAAAATCATATTCAGGGTCTCCAAACTTCTAGAATGCACAACCAGAAAACTCGGGCAAGTCCCTAAATCTATTTACTGGACACGATCTGCCCTCTAAAGGCTAATGGGGAAACTGCAGAGAACTTCTCAGCCAGAAATAAAGACCTGAAGGTGTGATACAGCCTCTTATTTTCCTTTTCTTACCTCCCTGCCCTCTTCCCTACAATCTACCTATTCTTCAACGACTCAAGAGGCTCCCAGGCTCAACTTGACCAACGTCTACCTGGCCTCAACGCACACAGTGACAAACCCAAAGAAAGCTCTACCGTTACCTTAATAGACACTCCTATAATATAGTTTTCTGCAGTGCTGACAGAGGGATGAGTATGAGACATAAATAAGATTTCATCAGACAGGAGGCTGAATCCCATCTATTTTACGGTTCAATGTAATTTGCAAGTCATTGGCTAAACAGCATCGATGTTGCTGCAGGACCCAACCAGTTTGCTAATGATACACATCATGTTTAGCCCAACCATCCAACAAAACCCTGTATATTAAGTCTTTGACCTCAATACATGTTTCCATCTTAACCAAGAAGTCAACCGGAGCTGGAAGGCAGAAAGAAGGCTGTTAGAGCTTTCTACTTCTCGTTTCACAAAAGACAATATATGCAGCCACACCAATGCCCAGAGACATCAGCTCTTCCAGACTCACTGGCCTCAATAACATCCCTTGGTTTTTGGTTATTTGAAGCCTGCCCCTCTTGGTCAAAACATGCTCATCCCCAACATGCCAACTAAAAAGCAAGAGATGAAAAAGCTCAGCCCTGCCATTCGCTAAATATGAACATGCATCTTTTGCTCCCATCATGGCTTATTTCATGAACTTTACTTATAAATTCAGAAAGCATGATCTGAAAGAAAGCATTTAAACAATTAAATGCATATTTCACAGAATAAATGTTTTAATACTGCATGGTGTCTTTACATTGCTATTATTCACTATCAGTACAACACAGAGCAGAAGAGGAGCTGTGGTAGGACCGTGGCTGCACAGAAGTGATCACTTGGAACTTAGATACAGCAATTTGCCATAACAAAATAGCTTGGAAACCTGTGTTCCCACCCCAATCATTATCTGCAAGGGCCTGTAGGGACAGGCCAAGGGGAATGGCTTGAACCTGCCAGAGGGGAGACTGAGATGAGCTCTTAGGCAGAAGCTCTTCCCTGTGAGGGTGCTGAGGCGCTGGCCCAGGGTGCCCAGAGAAGCTGTGGCTGCCCCATCCCTGGCAGTGTTCAAGGCCAGGTTGGACACAGGGGCTTGGAGCAAGCTGCTCCAGTGGAAGAGGTCCCTGCCTGTGGCAGGGGTTGGAGCTGGAGGAGCTTTAAGGTCCCTTCCAAACCCAATCACTCTCTGATTCTGAGATTACAACACAGCAACATCACTTTTCTAAGGACAGGAGTGGGGTTTTGGATGTAGACACCTTCAGAGATGCGTATTTAGTAGTTTTCCAGTAGTTCTCCCTCTGAATTCCCTATGCAAGGATCCTAAATGGAAGATGGGGTGATAATATACTGACATAAACAGCATTCACAACTGTTAAGTACTTTCCAAGTAGTTGCTTTCATTAGGGTACCTTAGCAAGGGTTAGAATAACCCATTATTCTGGATTGAAATTTCTGACCAAAGTACCTGTCAAAGATGCGATGTGTGACGGAAGCCCATCCTGCCTGCACACACAGCACTGGAAAAGGACTTTCTGTTGAATTTCAGCTGAATTCACTGAAGTCATGGTAGGGGTTTATAAATCAGCAGTTCTCTTTGGTGACAAACTTCCTTCAGAGCAACATGTGGTACTCAAGAGGAGCCCAACCTGGAGGCACTTTTGCAAAGCTCTAATTCTGCTTCTCCCCCTTCAAATACAGCTATAAAGACTATTCAAGAAGAAAAAGAAGACGCCCAGTTCCCAGAGCATCATTTCTTACCCTCATCAAGCCCTTTCTGTTGATTTAAAGACTGACATTTCAGGCCATTTCACCACTGCCACACTCCCAACAGCATGGAAGCAATAGCAAGAAAAACGACAATGAGAAAAAAGAATAGAGGGAGAGCAGCACACATTTCAATTATCTGGATGAGGACACAACCATCTCTGCACAAACAAGCTTTAATCCCTCAAGCACCCATAAGCTTCCACAAAGCTCTTTTGCACTTCAATCCCTCTTTGACCATTACAGAACTCATCTGTTTAATTTCATCACGTTTCCCAACAACCTGCTTTCAAGAAAGAATTAAGGCAAAGGATGCCTAATGCAACATTAGCCAGGAAGAACTCAGCATTTAGGTGGAGGTTTCATCCACACACCAAAAGGTCCATCCCTCACTAGGAACATGCCGGCATTGCGTTATGGATGTTGTAAAGAAATCCTTCCTCGAGAAATGTTAACAAATAAAAAACAATTGTGTGCAGTTCTGGTGTCCTCAACATCAAAAGGACATGGAACTGTTGGAACAAGTCCAGAGGAGGCCACGAGGATGATCAGGGGCTGGAGCACCTCCTGTATGGAGACAGGCTGAGAAAGTTGGGGCTGTTCAGCCTGGAGAACAGAAGGCTGCGTGGAGACCTCAGAGCAGCTTCCAGTGTCTTAAGGGGGCTACAAGGATGCCGGAGAGGGGCTCTTCATTAGGGACTGTAGTGAGAGGACAAGGGGTAACGGGTTCAAACTGAAACAGGGGAAGTTTAGATTGGATCTAAGGAGGAAATTCTTTACTGAGAGGGTGGTGAGGCACTGGAATGGGTTGCCCAGGGAGGCTGTGAATGCTCCATCCCTGATGGTGCTCAAGGCCAGGCTGGACAGAGCCCTGGGTGGCATGGTTTAGTGTGAGGTGTCCCTGCCCATGGCAGAGGGGTTGGAACTGGATCACAGAATCACAGAATCATAGAATAGTTAGGGTTGGAAAGGACCTTAAGATCATCCAGTTCCAACCCCCTGCCATGGGCAGGGACACCTCACACTAAACCATGGCACCCAAGGCCTCATCCAACCGGGCCTTGAACACCGCCAAGGATGGAGCATTCACAACGTCCCTGGGCAACCCATTCCAGTGCCTCAGCACCCTCACAGTAAAGAATTTCTTCCTTAGATCCAATCTAAACTTCCCATTTCAGTTTGGATGATCTTAAGGTCCTTTCCAATCCTAACTGTTCTATGATTCTATGAAATCCCATTGGCAGTAACAGGATTTGCAGGATTGAAATGATGAGGAGTTTACCCAGGGTGATTTAGCAGAAGAAGAGCCAATGATGATACCTACCAGCTCACCAGCCCTTCTCTTGGCCACCAGGTCAGGCGTCCTCCGTCCCACACAGCCGGGCCCTGCTTGCCCACATTTAAAACCCACAGACTTCAACATTACCATCACATTTTTCAAAGACCAAAATAAACAGCAGCTTGTACCAAGAAAAAGGGCAATTAGAAAGGGAGCACTCCTCCAACTTCGCGTTAGTAAAAGTTTTATAACCCTCCAACATGTGGCACTCCGGCATAAAACCTGGCAGAGGGAAAAATGCCCTTGTCTACCTTCCATACAGTGTTGGCAAAGATGGGCTGGTTCCTATTAGTAGCTTTTTTCCATTTTACATTTACTAGTTAATTTTATAGAAACAAATAAAGGGACCTGCATATTATAAATCTATTAAGGATAAAAAATATAACTCTGAAGTACAAAAACACCAGAAAAATCTCACACCTCCCCTCCAGCCCTTTCCAATTTTGATTTATATACCTTTTAAAAGCATAAAGCACCTCTCAACTGAGCTGGGAGGTCTTCCATGAGACCCCAGCAACTGGCACATGTGTCGTATCACTGCTCATAGCTCAGTAACATGCAGCTGAATTGACCCATCCCTGTTTTGCAGGTAACTGCTACTTATAAATAGGGATAAAAATATGTATTTTTAGAGTATGTTTTTGTCTAGCTCCAATATGAGGTTGGTAAAGGAAGCTGAAGAACACAATTCAATAGGGTTTCAACTGCTGTGCCTCCACCTGGAGTTAATAGGGTTTGCACCTGCTTTTCACAAAGTGGGAAGGTGACCCCCCCAAAGTGCCCAAGCAAGGCACTGGTACTGCCTCAAACCACACTTAAGAGTAGGGAGATAACTCCATGAGGGACAAAGTTAGGAAATAAAACACAACTTTGTATCATGAGAACACATTAGATTAAGAAAAAAGTCATTAGAAGTCAACACAACCAACCATTATTGTTTTCCTCTAGTGTCAGTGAAGCTTTATGCCAATGCAAACCCAACTGAGGTTGCTGACCAGCAGCTACAACAGCGATAGGGAAGAGTCCAACAAGTGTTCAAGGTCAAGTTGGATGGAACTTGGAGCATCCTGCTCTAGTGGAAGGTGTTCCTGCCCATGGCAGGGGTTTGGGACTGGATGCGCTTTAAGGTCCCTTCCAAGCCCAACCAGTCTGGGGTTCTATGACAACAGGCACTGGAGCAGCCAGTGAAGCAGGTTCAGATGTGCTTCAGCTCATGGCTGACTTGGACATTGCTCTCCTTTGAAGACTTCATGGCAGTCACCTGGGGAGTGTTCCTCACCTTAGGACCAATGTGGTCCACACACAGGAGTGGTCAGGAGGGTAGAGGATGTCAACACGTTCATTGGGATATGTATAGGTACATCTTCAACAACAACAGCGGCCCCTGGACCATGAGTTTTTGATGTGGCTTTAAGTAACATCTAAGCCTACAACTGATTTCCAGCCCAATAGATCTGCCTTTTCTTTACAGATCCAGGATTTATATGTATTTTCACATGACAGGCTGGGCAAACGGATTCATGTGCAATATTTGAGCTACAGCCACATCTTCCAAAAGCAGGAACCAACCATTAAAGCCACTGGTTAGAGCTTTGCACAAAGGCAAGCAAAGAACCTGAGCTGGACTGAATTTCCAAGTCATGTTTAATCTTCTAAATGTCATTTCTTACTGAAAGAAAAGAGAACACTCTTCTGCGCTCCTGGGTATTGTTACAGAGCTATTTGTTCCCTTGAAACAGGGCAGCCTATCACATCCATCACCGAACCACAAAACAGGAATTATTTTAGGCAATTGGGGGACAGTTGAGCAAGAAAATGATGAGAGACAGAACTGCAGGCAACCCCCCAAAAAAAAAGCAAAAAGAAACCTCTCTGCCCTGTTCCTCACCCTTGTCCAGCAATGTTGGAGATGGGCACGCTGCCCAGAGCTTCCAGGGATGGATGCAACAAGGAATCACACCTAAAACGAACCTTTATTTTCACCCTAGCCCAGGGACTGGTAGAGCCCATGTAAGAACAGCCCCAAAGATTTGCTGCTGTAAATCATCAGAAAATCTTCAGGGACCTGGAACCTCCTCATCCTTCAAATAAATTCCAAAGTGCCTTTTCTTCCCTTTCCAAGTGAAGTGGAAAAGAGAGTTCCTCCCATCTCCCAAACTCTTAAAACGCTTTGGAGATACTTCAATAGAAATGACTGAAGAACTATTAAACAATTTCATCCTAAAGCCTTGCAGGTCATTTAAGGGCCAGATCCACAACTGAATTCAAATCACATTCTCTGTTTGCCAAATAACTTCTCATTTAAGGTGATTCGAACAACCTAGTCTAGTGGAAGGTGTCCCCGCAAATGGCAACGGGTTGGAACTGGAGGAGCTTTAAGGTCCCTTCCAACCCAAACCAGTCTGGGATTCTACAGTCTGGGTGCTTCAGAGGTACATTGGAAACCTCAATAGCTTTGCCAGTCTTGCACTACAGAGTTTATGCATACCTCCTTCCCTACATGTTTAAACCACTTTGTGAGCTAAATCACAGATTCTCTACACAGCAGAACATAAGGAGAACTAAAGTAAAAATGGGCCATCCTCTGTGATGTATTTCTATGAACCCCTGAGTTCAGATCTAACACAGCTTGATTTTCAGCTCCTGGAGCAGGCTTACAATGATGAACTAATGAAAATAAGTAGGTCTGAGCACAGTTGCAATGTGCAAAACAGCCAAAATATGATACTAATTTCTTGCTTAGTATAAGCACTCTCCAAAGATTCGTGTTGACTTTGTAGAACTACTGCAATGAGTTATAAATGATTAAGTGAAAGGCTCCAACTCTGTCCAAGTCATTGAAGGCCACAGACACTGACTTCAGTTGCTGCTTGGCTAATTGAAGGGCTGCTCAACCCAAAGTTAACTTAGCGTGCAGCTAGTAAACTGTCTGATCCTTTTCCTTTTTCCAGGGATGTTTTAAAGAACACATTATTAAAGTCTGCAATATGCTACAGAAACATGCCCACGAAGACGAGGAATTTGTCTGCCGATCCTTTCTTCCTTAAGTTGAAACATACACCTTAGGTAGCCTTTCAAGTAGACTTATTAAAGAAGAAAGCATGTTCAGCCTGGAGAAGAGAAGGCTCCTGAAGGGGAGACCTTAGAGCAGCTCCCAGTGCCTAAAATGGGGCTGCAGGAAAGCTGGAGAGGGGCTTGAGACAAGGGCCTGTAGGGACAGGCCAAGGGGAATGGCTTTAACCTGACAGAGGGGAGACTGAGATGAGCTCTTAGGCAGAAGCTCTTCCCTGTGAGGGTGCTGAGGCGCTGGCCCAGGGTGCCCAGAGAAGCTGTGGCTGCCCCATCCCTGGCAGTGTTCAAGGCCAGGTTGGACACAGGGGCTTGGAGCAAGCTGCTCCAGTGGAAGGGGTCCCTGCCCGTGGCAGGGGTTGGAGCTGGGTAACTGGGTGAGCTTTAAGGCCCCTTTCAACACAAACCACACAGGGATTCTATATCTCTTTAGCTGGTGGGGATGAGAAGGAGGAAGAGAAGAAACAAGCCTAATCTGCAAAATACTACAGGCCAATTTATTTGCAACTGGGAAGTCATATAATTAGAAAGAAGAAGAATCCCAAAGCAAGAAGAACCCCAAAGCATGAAGGAGGAGAAGAAGATTCTAAAGAAGAAACTCAAAGTTTTGGACAAAATAGTTTCTAAACCTTTAATACAATGTCTCTGGTTTGCACACCCAAGTTTAAACTCTAATGGCCAGATGCATTAATAAGATTGATGAAGGTAACACAACACACAAAACCAAGTGACACAGCATCAGCCCACCTAACCCTGGTCCCAACTGCTGATCCACGCTGCTGCATACCCTCACCTTATGTTGTTAGAGGACTGAAAACACAACTGGAGCTGAAGATTTAATTATCAGACTGTGGATGTTACCTAGTGCAAACTTCTCCACGTCCTTCAGCCATTCAGAAGCGTTGGTCTTGGCTGTGTGATGATCAACTATGCAAAGATGTTACTGAAGGTTCTCAAGGAGGTAAAAATCATCATCAAATGTAAAACGGGATTAAACTTCTGCAACGAACTGGATAAATAACAAGGGCAAGTGTAGAGTCTTGCATCTGGGGAGGAAGAACCCCATGGACCAGTACAGGTTGGGGGTTGACCTGCTGGAAAGTAGTGAAGGGGAAAGGGACCTGGGGGTCCTGGTGGATGGGAGGATGACCATGAGCCAGCAATGTGCCCTTGTGGCCAAGAAGGCCAATGGCATCCTAGGGTGCATTAGAAAGGCTGTGGTCAGTAGGTCGAGAGAGGTTCTCCTCCCCCTCTACTCTGCCTTGGTGAGGCCACATCTGGAATCTTGTGTCCAGTTCTGGGCCCCTCAGTTCAAGAAGGGCAGGGAATTGCTTGAAAGAGTCCAGCGCAGAGCCACAAAGATGATGAAGGGAGTGGAACATCTCCCTTATGAGGAGAGGCTGAGGGAGCTGGGGCTCTTTAGCTTGGAGAAGAGGAGACTGAGGGGTGACCTCATCAATGGTTACAAATATGTAAAGGGTGAGTGTCAGGATGATGGAGCGAGGCTTTTCTCAGTGATGTCCAGTGATAGGACAAGGGGTAATGGGTGTAAACTGGAGCATCAGAGGTTCCATGTGAACATCAGGAAGAACTTCTTTACTGTGAGAGTGACAGAGCACTGGAACAGGTTGCCCAGGGGGGTTGTGGAGTCTCCTACGCTGGAGATATTCAAGGCCCGGCTGGACAAGTTCCTGTGTGATGTACTCTAGGTTACCCTGCTCTTGCAGGGGGGTTGGACTAGATGATCTTTTGAGGTCCCTTCCAACCCTCGGGATTCTGTGATAAAAGGATCTGTGGCAGGACACTGTCTCCTCGCGGATCCCAAGGGACATGGAAGGCTGATGCTAAGCCTTCTTCCAAGCATCCATTGGGACTTGCTGGACACTGGGCAAGATTTCTGCCCCTTGATCACAGCTCTTGCACTGCCCAGCCTGGAGTCAGCAATCACCTCCTGCCAGCCAAGAGCTGGAGTCAAACAAGGCTTTAAAAATAACCCTGGGAGATGCTGCAACGCAACGTGCGAAAAGGAAGTTGGCTGCTCTCCTAACTGGGGCAGGAAATCTCTCTTCCAGCATGCTAAATGTGAAACAGAAGGTAAAAATGAGAGCCCTCGTGCTTATGAGGTGCTACTGTGGGAAGTTATCAATAAACTCTCCTCCAGGGTAACAGCAACAGCCCAATTTAAAGCACGTTCCACTGACCAGGGCTACTGCATGGTCTAAGACAGAGAGAACTGAGCTACTTCAAGAGAGATGCTGTGAACAACTGGAAAGTTTAAGTGGTGCTAAGTGAGCCCACACATCACACATCAACAGGCTGGTCTAGAAGATTGCAGAGAAAGCCAGGAACAGTAGCTGTAGTTCAGGAAGACAAGAGACCACCAGGGCGAGCAATGAGTTCTACAAGGGAAGAAAAGACAAAGGTCTTCTCCAGGAGAGATGGACAAGCTTGTTCAGCCTGGAGAAAGCCCTGGGGACACCTTAGAGCAGCTTCCAGTGCCTAAAGGGGCTACAGGAAAGCTGGAGAGGGGCTTTGGACAAAGGCCTGTAGGGACAGGACAAGGGGAATGGCTTTAACCTGCCAGAGGGGAGATTAAGATGGTCAACTTAATGTCCAAGTAGATCCTGGAATGTCATGCTCTGGAGAGGATGGCTTTGTAAATACTCAGGTGTTGTGGTACATTGGGAAATGTACTTATTTATGAGGATACAGGTGTCAACATGGCCTTACCCTCTTCACAGTGAAACGTCAGCACTGATACTTGCCTAACTGCGGTCAAACAGACACACAAGTTTGATGGGATATTAGGACTCTACAGGGCAGCATCCTCTGTTGAACACAAACCACAAGACACTTTGGTAAACAACTTCTGTGGGTCTGTATTAAGAACAGATCTTGAAGGATGAGAAGGAACATGGGGTGGGGGCATTATATCTGGTCTACGACTTAAAGGCATTCCCATGCCCCAAGCCAACCCTTCATGGGATGACCAATGAAGCAATCCCCCCACAATTTGCTTCTGCCATAAAGCAAGCTTGTTTTCCTGCAATGCTGAAGCCACCATATCTGGAACCAATATGCTTTCTCAATAGCAACACAAAACTCTCTTCATCCCTCCTTCCCTCCAGAAAAGGTGGCAACTGCTATTCAAAATGGCCATCTACCAACTAAAGGATCCTAGTATCCACATCTTAAGACTAACTCTTCAGCTCCACCACAAAGCCATAGAAAACAAGTGACTAGGGATGCAAACCCCAGCTATAGGGAAGTTGTGGCTCATGTACAAGCTTTGTAGGTCTTCTTGAAAGAGTTACTAAAGATAAAACAATCTTTCCATCTTCTGATTTAAAAGGGACTTCTGGCCTATGTCTGTCTGAAAAGCCAGCATAAATTTGCATTTATCCCTGGAGGCGCTTAGTACCAAAGGGTTCCCATCGGGCTTCAACAATGCTACTGCCCTTTCTCATGAAACAATGATAAATTCTAGCTCTCTTGATGGATGCTTCTCCTCTACAGATGTCAACAGCACAAATGTGAAGTGGACACTGATCGTCATGGTGTTCTTCCAAAATTGTTCAGTCTCCTCAGCAAAACACGATTAAGAACTCAGCAACAAGTCATGAAGATGTGTCGAAAGAGATACCAATCTCAACATAAAAGCCCATCTCAGGTTCCTCCCAAGTCCTTTCAGCAAAATAGATCTCAAGACTGCCCACTGTAAAGGCTTTAGAAGAAAACAATAAAGCAAAAGGGAAAGAAGGCAGTTCAGAGTTTAAGAAGTCACCAAACTAATGCTCACAGAGACTTCAGAAAACCATTCATCGTCTGAATGGACCCACCAAGAAAGGCATTTTTAGTGGCTCTGACACAACAGCCATCCTAGTGGGAGGTCTACTGAAAACTCGCAGTGCCCGGGACTTAGAAAGCCAGGAGGAAGATAATGCTGCTGAGCAGGCTCACCCAAGAAAAGCAATTGTCTTTTTAACAGAGAGGACAAGGGCAAAATTCCTTCCACCCATTTATGGGCACAGGCAGCTTGGTCTGTCTAACGCAATGGGTACAGGTGGCACCTCAACGCTGAAGATCCTCCAGCTAAGGTCAGGAGGTTGGAAGACTCCAGGAAGACCACAAATTCCTACAGATGTACTGGCTACAACTAGCATTGGGTGTTAGGAAGCATAGGAAGTTATCCATAGTGTATTTGAACCAACCCAAGAAATCTCCTATCACAAAGGAGGTCCTCAGCAGAAAACCAAAACTGATTATGCTTGATCCTCACCTATTCACAGGGTAGTCTTTGTTGATAATTACAGACAAATACTAATTAAACTAAGCAAGGAGACCTAAATGCAAGTTGAAATATGTTGTATCCAGCTGAGGACTCAGACCATACCATACACACCCCTCAAGAAACATGAAAACACATTAACACCAAGTAGAAATCTCACATCCTTATCTGCACACATTGCACCAGCTGAACGTCCCAGAGGCCCATGAAAACCAGGCATTTTATATCACTCTCAAACAAGTCCCACAACACAAATAACCCTGGAAGAGATGAAAAGCAAAGTCATTATGTGGATTTATCCCATCAGCGCTCATGGCTTGGATCGTTCACTAGAAGCATAACAGGCTTCAAGCAACACAGAAGCTACTCCAACAAATTTTCTTTCCCCTCTTTCCTTTGGAGGCTAAAGAGCAATTTGCTATGGTGAAGATGTCAATGAAACTCCAACACCGGGCACCAGCTCCACACATTCCTCGGGCTTGGGTACACTCCACTTTGCCTTGCCAAAACCCAGAAGCACAGCAACTCCTTGCTTGGTTGCACAGGATGATTTGAACCATGCGAAACATGCCTGTGACAGAAGCTTTGTGCACCCAGAAGCACAACAAAGCCAGCAGCTTTGAGATGGGTTTTGGTGTTCAGAGATGAGAAAAATGAACAAATCCACAAGCTCAGCTGCTCTCTTTGACAGATCCCCATCGACCAGTCCTCCTATTCAACCTCTACATCCCATGCCTCTGGCAAAAGTGGACATCTAACCATGCAACCTGCCTGCCCCAGCAGCTAGATTGACTGAAACAGGGCTCATGGCTCATACCCTGAGCTGAGCAGACTCAGCAGTGACTGGTGGAGAAGGTTAAAGCAGAACAAAAATGGGCAAACCCCGAATTTCCTCTTCCCACCCCATTTTTCTTTGCAGCAGGGAGAGGTTCCCCATCACCATGGCTTTCTCACAGCACCAGGTTCTTTCTGTAAAGTAGTATTTCCATCAGACACTTGGCATTTTACAGAAGCAGTGCCAGAATATCTTCCAACATTCTTCAACTCCAGCATGCAACAACAAATTTTAACCCTAAATATTATACAAAGCCATCTTTACTTGTTTTGTATAAAACACATGCAGAATCACAGAATGGCTTAGGTTGGAAGGGACCCTAAAGATCATCTAGTTCCACGTCCTGCCACGGGCAGGGACAATACAACAACTTTTGATGCAAAACTTGGGTTTGTTGCTCTTTAGCTGTGGGTTCTTGGGTTTATTTTTGATATCAGCAAATAAATATTGTAGCAGGTACCAAAAAAAGCCATAAAACTCTGAATAAGGTCTAAAAATGACAATACCAAAAGCTGCTGCGGAGTGGAAACCCTGCCCCAGTGCCTAGGAACCAGCATTTCTCTGCCTCATTGCTACATTACAGCATTTTCAGCATCTCTCTTTATATGCACAGCTCTCAACTGATATAAACCAAATGTAGAAACAGGCTGGAAGAGTCTTTAAGAAGAGCTGATAATGAAATAAGAAGTTCTCACCATAAGGCAAATGGCAGAAACTATCAGACGCTGCTATGGAAGTAGTCTTACACTCGCATGTACAGTAGGTTTTAATTATGTTACAATAAAGAGCTCTACACATGGACATTTCTAATGACTTACTCGGTCACTTCTTTAACTTATAAACCAAGAAATGTTTAAGAAAAGACACTTTTTCAAAAAAATAATTAAAAATAGAAACAGCATCACAGCAAACATTTGGGAAAACGTCGGAGTCGATTGTTTATTGGGACTCCAGCTGATTTTAATGAAAAAGATGGTTACGATTCTTTAAAAACCAGCACTTTTATGTTTTGCATAAGGAAAAGCCCCTACAATGCAACCTCCAGGGCACTTTTTAAAGTGAAAAAATCCAAAATCTCAACTGGTCGCTGGGTTCTTTGGCCCAAAGCCCTCCTCGAAAACCCAAAGATGTGGGTTGCAAAGTATTTCAAGCATCCACAACAAGTGAAACTGGATGTAGAAAAGTATGTTCTCAACATTTACTTCTGTTTATGGTGAAACTGGAACCAGATGACCCCTAACAACATATTGTGTGAACGGGTAATTAACCAGCTGCAGATGGAGCCCAACTGCTGATCATTTACATTCGCGGCGCTGATCATTTCCATCCAACTCAAGGAAAAGGTCAGCTGGGGGGTAATCTGGGACAGTCCCTCCCATCCGAGCTTCCAAATGCACCCCTGACGCTGCAGGCTTGATCCAGCCAAGAGTTAATAGAATCATAGACTCATATGGGTTGGAAGGGACCTTAAAGCTCATCCAGCTCCAACCCCTGCCACGGGCAGGGACCCCTTCCACTGGAGCAGCTTGCTCCAAGCCCCTGTGTCCAACCTGGCCTTCAGCACTGCCAGGGATGGGGCAGCCACAGCTTCTCTGGGCACCCTGGGCCAGCGCCTCAGCACCCTCTCAGGGAAGAGCTTCTTTATCTGTAATCTAAACATACATGTAGTGCATATCCCTGGAGAGATGCAGGCCTGGTGCAGGACATCTCACTAGGGCTGTGCTGGTGGAAGAGAGGTTCAGGTTCTTCTCTCATGGGTGGCTGTTACATGTAGGTTCTCCCATATGGTTTCCCTGCCTTCCCCACCTCCACCCTTGCAGCCCTCTCCAGCTCGCTCCACCACAGCTGTTACCCAGTTTGGGGTCATGTGGATGTGAAGGTTACAGGAAAGATCTCCAAATGACCCTAAATGGACTTGGACCAGCCTGCAGTTATGTTGCCTCCATCTTCCACCGTACCTTAAGCTGTCCTCCACTTTTCCAGTTGGAATTTCCAACTTCCCACTACAGGCTCCACAAGCTTTGCAGAGCACACACAAGGCAATGTGGTCTTAGAATCAATAGAATCATAGAATAGTTAGGGTTGGAAAGGACCTTAAGATCATCCAGTTCCAACCCCCTGCCATGGGCAGGGACACCTCGCACTAAACCATGGCACCCAAGGCTCTGTCCAACCTGGCCTTGAACACTGCCAGGGATGGAGCATTCACAACCTCCCTGGGCAACCCATTCCAGTGCCTCACCACCCTCACAGTAAAGAGCTTCCTCCTTATATCCAATCTAAACTTCGCCTGTTTAAGTCTTCTCCTGTCCCAGCTGGACTCTCATGCTGAAGTGGATCACAGCACATCCAAAGCCAGCACGAAGGCAGTATTTAGCTTTTTAAATCACTCTCAAGCTAACAGGGCACTAACCTTTGGGATGTAACACAGCACAGGGTAAGTCCAGCAGGAGCTGAGGTTGTTCAGACATCAAAAAGGGCTGGAGATGATGCCCCTTCCCTACAGAAGCACCATCTGCTAAATAATAAGCCCCTAAATCAGTATCCCCTGTGCTAGTGGCCATTTGGAAAGAGTTTTTAACCAGTATCCATGTTTTATCCCACACTTGGGGATTGAGGGAAGTCACTATGACTTGATCACAACTCTATACGCACACAAAAAACAACTACATTAGGACTGAAATAGCACTACCAGTAGTACACACATGTATACATACATACATAGAGACACATACACTTTTAAAAGGGCCGGTTTCATCAAGCTGAAAACAATTACGAGCCAAATCAGTTGGGAAAAAGAACGTAATCAGAAAAATATGAAGACTAATTGAAAATTGTTTAAGAACATTTTAACTAGATGCTCCAAAAGCCACAATCCCACAACTGAAAAGGGCGGCCACGCTTGTTAAAAGGCAACCTGGCTCAGACGGAAGTTAAGGAGGCAATAAAGAAGAAAAGAAAAAGGGAACATGACAAATGGAATCAAGAGAATAGCTCCAGCTGACAAACAAGAATCTGGTGTTAGGATGTGTAGAGAGATGATACAGGAAGGAAGAGGACACATGAAGAAATCAAGGGCTGGTTGAGGTTATCAGTGATTGCTTTTAAAAGCACATTCAGGATGGATTGTTCCTATAGCAAAAGGAAAGGGCATTTTTTTCCTGTGGAAATGCAGAACTGGAAAACAAATTGTTCAATAGCATCTTATTCTGCATTGCTATGGGAGATCATCCCACAGACATGCAAAGCACTTATCCACTTGCACTTCTACACAATGAAGCAGTAGGCAGAATAACAAACCATGTTTAGTTCAGGAGATAGTACAATTTAGATGTACAAGCATAGGTCGTGACTTCTAATACACTGAATTCAGTTCTGGTGTCCAGATTCAAGGAGATGGGTGGAAAAACTGCTCCGGTTTCAGACCCCAGCAGATGACCAGACTGGAAAACGCGGAGTCTTCAAGGCCACGTTGGACGGGGCTTGGAGCAAGCTGCTCCAGTGGAAGGGGTCCCTGCCTGCCGCACGGGTTGGAGCTGGAGGAGCTTTAAGGTCCCTTCCAACCCAAACCAGTCTATGACTCTAACGTGATTTCTTCAAGGTTAGTGAACTGTAAGTACTCAGGCAGGGAACTCAAGTTTGCAGTTTAGTGCCACAAAATCAATCCGTGTATTTCAAAGAAAGCCAAAGGTAGACTAGAAATTAGGTTCATGTTGTTCTCAGAGCGGGGTTAAGTGAATAGATTGATCAAGTGCAAAGTACCTTCATGTCTGGAGAGAGCAGAAGACTGAAGAATATCTTGGCAATTATTTTCCACTGATTGTATCTGTAATCCTTTAGGAAATGAAGGGAACAAACATTAAAAAGGGAGGAAACAACAACAAAGCAGAGAAGAGAGAGACCAGGCAGGCAAGAAACAGTCACGAAGAGTGGAAATAAAACAGCACAGAAACCTGCCAGTGACAATAAACTGAGGTGTTTGCACCACTGAAGCCAACAAACTTCAAGGGAATTTTAAGGGAAATTAAATCCACAACTGAGACACTGAAGGATGGTCAGGGGGACACATCCAGGGAAGACTGAGAGGGTTAGAGCGGATAGAAAGGTGAAGTATCTGCCTGGGATCCAAGACAGCAGTGAAAGCTGGAGATGCTGCCACCATGAGAGATGGGAGCAGAGCACAACCCAAGTGTCCAGGGAAGAGCTTCTGCCTTATATCTAACCTAAACTTCCCCTGTTTCAGTTTGAACCCATCACCCCTTGTCCTGTCCCTACAGTCCCTGATGAAGAGTCCATCCCCAGCATCCTTGCAGGCCCCCTTCAGATACTGGAAGCTGCTCTGAGGTCTCCACGCAGCCTTCTCTTCTCCAGGATGAACAGCCCCAACTTTCTCAGCCTGTCTCCATACAGGAGGTGCTCCAGCCCCTGATCATCCTCGTGGCCTCCTCTGGACTTGTTCCAACAGTTCCATGTCCTTTTTATGTTGAGGACACCAGAACTGCACACAATGCTCCAAGTGAGGTCTCACGAGAGCAGAGTAGAGGGGCAGGATCACCTCCTTCGACCTGCTGGTCACGCTCCTTTTGATGGACAATAACAAAGAGTGCAAACTCAGAGGGGCACCAAGGCCATGTCTCATCCTTAATGGCACCATCTGAGACCAGGCAACAGTAATAATGTGACAAGAATAAATATATGCCGAAGACAACCAAAGGAATACTTTGCTAGTGAATCAAACGTGGTATGTAGAGTGCTGCCCTTTCCCCCCAAGGTCAGTTCTCCTCCATGAGTCAGAACTTGATCTGTTTTCCCGTAACACAGCAAATATAACAATCCAAGTATTCCCAAGTTTCATCAAAATCCATAAACACATTTTATTCTACCCAGAAGAACATTGAACTTGGCGGGACAGAGTACCACAGTGGTGGCCCCAAGTCAAGAAAAATCCTCTTTTGAAGAGTCAAAACACCTCCCAGGAATTAAATGCAGTAGGTCTGGAAAATGGGCATCTACTCTAAATACACCCATTCTCCTTTGTCATAAACAAAATAGCCATAAAAAGCTTGTAATTATTCCATGTTTACATTAACAGCATGTTAAAAACACGCCATCCCTATGAGGTGAGTGAAGTTATCCGGGTCAGACAAACTGGCAAACTGAGGAACATGTGGATTAGTAACTTGCCCAAGGCCACACAACGAGAGTTATCAGAGTCACAATCAGAACACCAAAACCTTTGGCTGCTCAACTTTAAACTCATCTTTTGCTTCTTTAATTTAGCCTTTGCCACAAGAAGAAAAACACGACACAAGAATCTATAATTCCTATAGTCATAAAGCTTTAAGAGATCACAGTAGTCAGGTAGGCTGCCATCATGAAGAACTGCAGACAAGGAGTCGGCCACTAATTAATACCTACTATATGGTCAGTAGTTGTGGTTGACCTGGAACATAAAGCTTTTAGGAAAAACAAGTTGTTCTGATTGGAAGGGTTTGCCAGGGATGATGCAATGTCCACCACAAATCCCAGTGGATTGTTCCAGCAGCTCACTACCTCCATGCCTCTGCCTAGCTTTGACCTTTGCCATTGCATCTTTATGTTCCATCTCTGGTAGTGTTAAAGACCAGGTTGGATGGGGCTTGGAGCAGCCTGCTCTAGTGGAAGGTGTCCCTGCCCGTGGCAGGGGGCTGGGAGCAGCTTTAAGGTCCCTTCCAACCCAATCAGACTGGGATTCTATCTTGGCAAACCTTTGGCTGCTCATATTAAAACAGTAGCTCCTATCAGTGTTTCCTAACACCCAGAGAAGCAGAGATTGCAATCTTCTTCTTTCATAAATCAAAGATACTAAGTTTCTCAAGCCTTGTATGCAAATCCTGTTTCCTATCCCTAACCCTAATGAAGATTCAAATTGTCACATCTTTGTACAACAAAACCATTAATAACTCCAGCAATATTAGGACAACCTCTGTATAAAACCATAAAACTCAAAGGCAAATATTGCATTGCACAAAGTGATGCTCTGCAGGTCAAGTAACATTAACACTTGTCATGAGGATGTTCAGTAAAGCTCATACATTTCCTGCTTGCAGTTTTTGCCTGAACTGGGCTATTCTATGTCCTGGAAGATGCAGCATCTGGAGAGGACAGGTCAAAAGCTTAAACATTTTATTCTATGATTCCACGATAGAAGATAACACTCCAAGCAGAAGTGTTCTCTGCTTTAATTTGACAGAGGAAAAGAAATAGGTCCCTCTGTTCCCATACGGATTCTGACCATAAGAAAGCTCATTCCTTTAGGACATCCGGAGGTCTAGTGGAATTGACTGCACATCAAAGATCTTTTTTTGACTCCATCCTACCCAGATACCCTACATACCCAGAGGTGTCTCCAAAAGGACTCCAAAAGCATTTCTCTTGGTAACTTCCACCCCTTCCTGTAAAACCAGCCCACTGTGTCCTTTAGCAACTCATATCAGCTTATCTGCCATGTTCTTCAGAGCTGCTGGGAGGACCATGCCTGGCTGTAAAGAGATTCACTGATGAAAAGCAATAGGAAGCAAGACATTTAAGAGCCGTGCATGACCAGAAGGGCTTAAAATCCACCTCACATTCCTCTGCACGAGGATGAACTTTCTGGTTCTTCACTGCAATGAAATATTAAGCCATCACCATAAACCATTTAATAGGTGGAAAATCAGCAGAATGTGAACCAAGCAATCCTATACTTTTATACAGAAGACATAGCAGTACCAAACAATGCCAAAACTAAACCCAACAGAAGGAAGCACACGTAAAGATCTTATTCAGCCTCAAGACATTCCAGATCAATGGGTCTATGGGAACTGGACAAGACTGCATCAATCATTAAAGAAATGAATAATCATAAAATATAACTGCATCTAATCAATTATCTTTGAAAAGCTGCTCACAGTTTAAAAAAGGTGAATAAGGAATCAGCTTCTGTTTTCCCTGCTCATTTTCTTTCTCTCCCTATCTCCCTATCACCAAACCACACACCTCTGCTTCATGTTAAGCCTGGATGATTCTTCCCTGTCACGTGTTGAGAAGACAGTTCACACATCACCACCCACATTCACATTCCCACATATTTGCATGATACAGAGACCCCACCAAAACCAGGCTAAAGCACAGCCTCCAACTCAATTCCACTGCTAATCCCACCACATGATCTTCGGGAGCTATCACCGAGCATCCAGTGACCTGGCCTGAAGTTCACATTCAGGCAGCACTTCTGATAAATACCACTTTCCAATTGTTTTTTCCCCAGGTTTCCAACCAAATTGTAACTTTCCACACCTTCAGAGAAACTCACTCTTCTTCGCATCATAGAATCATAGAATAGTTAGGGTTGGAAAGGACCTTAAGATCATCCAGTTCCAACCCCCCTGCCATGGGCAGGGACACCCCACACTAAACCATGGCACCCAAGGCTCTGTCCAACCTGGCCTTGAACACCGCCAGGGATGGAGCATTCACAACCTCCCTGGGCAACCCATTCCAGTGCCTCACCACCCTCACAGGAAAGAATTTCTTCCTTAGATCCAATCTAAACTTCCCCTGTTTCAGTTTGAACCCGTTACCCCTTGTCCTGTCACTGCAGTCCCTGATGAAGAGTCCATCCCCAGCATCCTTGTAGCCCCCTTCAGACACTGGAAGCTGCTCTGAGGTCTCCACGCAGCCTTCTCTTCTCCAGGATGAACAGCCCCAACTTTCTCAGCCTGTCTCCATACAGGAGGTGCTCCAGCCCCTGATCATCCTCGTGGCCTCCTCTGGACTTGTTCCAACAGTTTCATGTCCTTTTTATGTTGAGGACACCAGAACTGCACACAATGCTCCAAGTGAGGTCTCACGAGAGCAGAGCAGAGGGGCAGGATCACCTCCTTTGACCTGCTGGTCACGCTCCTCTTGATGCAGCCCAGGATACGGTTGCTTTCTGGGCTGCGAGCGCACACTGCAGCCGGCTCATGTTCATTTTCTCATCGACCAACACCCCCAAGTCCTTCTCTGCAGGGCTGCTCTGAATCTCTTCTCTGCCCAACCTGTGGCTGTGCCTGGGATTGCTCCGACCCAGGTGTAGGACCTTGCACTCGGCATGGTTAAACTTCATCAGGTTGGCATCAGCCCACCTCACAAGCGTGTCGAGGTCCCTCTGGATGGCATCCCTTCCCTCCGGCGTATCAACCGAACCACACAGCTTGGTGTCATCGGCAAACTTGCTGAGGGCGCACTCAATCCCACTGTCCATGTCAAAGACAAAGATGTTGTGTCCTGGATGGTCTTCAAAGTTATTATTCAATTTGATTCCTACATTCTCTTATATGACTCCTCCTCCTATTAAGATGGCAAGGAGGTTATTTTTCTACCACCAGTTTTAGTAAGAAGTGGCAGCAAACTTAGAAGTTACCACCTGAAATTAATAAATAAATAGATAAAAAATAAGAAAAAATGAGAAGAAAACCTGTTAGACAAAACCAGGAATTCTTGCCTCAGTCTAACACTGACTGTGAGAGCAAAACAGATGTCTAGAAATCGAGCAGACCACAATTTCTAATCACAACAGTGCAGGACTGCATTCCAAATGAAGCTTTTTGGAACGTTGGGAATGTTGGGGTTTGGGTTGGTGTTTTTTAAGGGTGGCTTAAGAGAGAGACAAGATGACCACATGCTAACAGGGTCTAAGAAAAGCCTACAAAATTCCAACTAAAAAGTCATAAGACACAAGCATCACCTTCCAGACCAGACTTCTGATGTGTAATTGCTGATATTAGTGACACACAACTAATAA
The DNA here is from genome assembly GCF_963264785.1 of Psittacula echo. NCBI lineage: Eukaryota > Metazoa > Chordata > Aves > Psittaciformes > Psittacidae > Psittacula > Psittacula echo. The sequence goes on from NC_137735.1 coordinate 1,482,893, forward strand.
ATCAAGAACTTCACCCCTTAAAAGAACTCAGATATTCATCAGAAACAGACCCCCCAGCCAGATCAGGTTTCTTAACTCTTGGTACTCTTCCAAGATACTGAACATGCCAAGAATCAGTGACTTATCCCAATACCTCAACCAGTGCCTTGAAAAGCATCACCACATCATCTCTGCTTGCTAGTGGGGTTCACACATACACAGGACCCCAATTCCATCACCTACAGGACAATTGTATTTCCAAAGCCTGAGAGAGAAGGCAACACCAACGAGGCAGCAAGAGGATGCTGAAGGCATCCTCACACCTGAAAAGGTGCTGGAAGAAGCAGAGCAGATGTGCAAGGCAGAATGAACTGGGCTGGGACATCCAGTCTAGGTCATGCTTTGCCTAGAAGGGTTGGACCAGATGATACTTAAGGTCCCTCACAACCTGCTGTTCTATGATTCTATGATACATTTCTAAACTTGCAAAAGCCCCACACAGTTGAACATCACGTTTTTGGTCAAGCAGTTTGTAGTTGTCTCATGGAAGCACTGAGCACACCCTGTGCCACGTGCTAAACAAAACACATGGTTCACTAGAAAGAGAAAGCCCAGCAGACTGGAGGTCCAGAAGGGCCCCTGAGTCATGCCCAGTTGAGGCAGCTACCACACAGCAACCCCTTCAGCACACACCAGCGCTCAACCCTCTGCACAGGAAAGCACTTACTCTGCAAATTCTCTCCTTTAGCCACGGTGAGGAATGAGGTCTCCTTCCGAGACCTGCACCACAACCAGCCAAGGAGGGAGAGCAGGTTTGCTCAAGCTCACATAATATTTCCTGCTAATTATCCTCACTCCCTGCTCTACACCGACATCGGTAGTTGCAACCTCAGAGCTAATAAATAAGACCTCTAGTAAGAGCATGAAAAAGTCCATATCAAGCATGGACTCTGTGGTGGGAGCTTCCCTCTCTGCAAGGGCTTCTTCCATCTCTACAACAAACCTTCCCTGGACACCTGCGCCATTTGGTCCAAGGGCTGAAACAAAGGGATGCCATGGAAACAAAGCAGGTTCTCCACTGTGACCCACAGCCAAAGGGTTCCACCAGGGCCATCTGACCACCATGGGTCTTCAGGATGCGTGCTCAAGAACAAGTGAATGTGTTTTCATTTTAGCCTGACCTTCAGGATTTCAGAGGGATGCCTCTAATGCCTGGGAATCCTAAGACAGCATTTCTACAGACATTATTGGAATCCAGGTGACCTTTGAAGGTCCCTTCCACCCCAAACTATTCCATGTTTTATACCAGACATCTGAACCTGATGGGAGGACCCTTCTCCTTCCACAGCTGTGAAGTTTAGCATTTCCTCAGGCTGCTTCTTGCCCTCACTTGTGTCCTACCCTCACGATACCACAAATTCTGCCAGGCAGAGAGCAAACATTTAGATGGTAATTTAGGAAGACACAAATTAAACTAATAAGCAGCCACAGGTCTTCAGTGGCCTAGAGACAGGTTCTTAGACTTCTGGGTTACATAAAACACCTCCTCTCTGTATTTGGAGGTTGCCCAGAGAAGCTGTGGCTGCCCCATCCCTGGCAGTGTTCAAGGCCAGGTTGGACACAGGGGCTTGGAGCAAGCTGCTCCAGTGGAAGGGGTCCCTGCCCGTGGCAGGGGTTGGAGCTGGATGAGCTTTAACGTCCTTTCCAACACAAATCATCCTGTGGTTCTATGACAAGACTTCATTCACCATCGGCAACTCATTACTTCTGGTTTTGGACCACGCAAAGCCTTGGCACATCAGACCCACCTATCAAACCCAGCACAGATCACTGCTGTCAACATCTATCAGCCTGGTTAGCTGGTGAACAGGGGGAGGTGACCAAAACCAGCAGCAGCACTGGAAGACAGCAATGAGGTTACCAGCACAGCATGTTCTACCAAATCATGAGTGTCTACATTAAGCTCTGGAAAGCTTCCTGCCTGGTTTAGCTTCCCATTTGTTGCCAAACAGACGCCAGAGCACATATATTTCTATTTGCATCTCGATATTTGGCATCAGGAAGAAACATTTCCTAGCAAGAATGAAAAAAAGAAGCCTTCCATTCACAATGAAACATCTACTGGACATCCCTGTGGGCCTAATTCCCAGAACACCAACATCCAAACCTCCAAATGGGAAAAGCATACTGATTACCTGCCAGTAACCTCAAGAGTGGCAAGCCAAGCCCTTAATAGCAGGCTGCGTTACCATCTGGCTACCACACAGTAACTGGGAACATGTTATTGTTCTGAGTTGGGCTTAGTTGTCAAGATAATTGCTTCACTATTCATTAAATGTTCCTCTCTGCAGCTGCTCAGAAAGCTCACGTGGATAATTTAGTGATTGCATAGTATATGCTTCTCTTGACTCAGTGGGCACAGCAGGACCGCTATACCCAAGTCCATCTAAACGAAGAATTAACGGTTCAGAGTCTAAAAAGCTGGATGTCTGTATCAGAAATTTGGAGGTCCATTCTCAGCAGGGCTTTTCACACCCCCAAAAATACTAAAACATTGAAGGGGAGAAAAAGTCCTACCACCTGCTCAAACCAAGTATTTCCTGGGTCAAGGAAACCCCAAGCACAAACAGGCCGCGGGAGATGGGATGGAGCAGCCATGAGGAGACCTTAGAGCAGCTCCCAGTGCCTAAAGGAGCTCCAGGAAAGCTGGAGAGGGGCTTGGGACAAGGGCCTGTAGGGACAGGCCAAGGGGAATGGCTTTAACCTGCCCGAGGGGAGACTGAGATGAGCTCTTAGGCAGAAGCTCTTCCCTGTGAGGGTGCTGAGGCGCTGGCCCAGGGTGCCCAGAGAAGCTGTGGCTGCCCCATCCCTGGTAGTGTTCAAGGCCAGGTTGGACACAGGGGCTTGGAGCAAGCTGCTCTAGTGGAAGCTACCTTCATGCGCCCTGGCCCAACCTCACACATAGATTTGTATTTCTTTAGCCACCCCTTATTTTTCTAACGTTCACCCGCTGCCGATCCCACTTACAGCCCTCTTAACCATTACATGATTTAATAGTAACTGTAAAGGTAACAGCAAATCAAAGGGACCGAGAGTCCAGAAAGACTTGCTGACAGCTCAGAAACCCTGCTGCAGATCACCCAATTGGAGTGAGGGGCATTACTCCTCAAAAAGCCACTCTGAACTGAAAAGCCTGACAAATTATAAGCAAGACTGGATCACCACACTTACATACCCACTTCTACCCATCAACCACTGGTGCAGCTACAATATACTACTGTACATATTGTACACACAACATAGAGTCATAGAATCATAGAATAGTTTGGGTTGGAAAGGACCTTAAGATCATCCAGTTCCAACTCCCCTGCCATGGGCAGGGACACCTCACACTAAACCATGGCACCCAAGGCTCTGTCCAACCTGGCCTTGAACACCGCCAGGGATGGAGCATTCACAACCTCCCTGGGCAACCCATTCCAGTGCCTCACCACCCTCACAGTAAAGAATTTCTTCCTTAGATCCAATCTAAACTTCCCCTGTTTCAGTTTGAACCCGTTACCCCTTGTCCTGTCACTGCAGTCCCCGATGAAGAGTCCATCCCCAGCATCCTTGTAGCCCCCTTCAGATACTGGAAGCTGCTCTGAGGTCTCCACGCAGCTTCTCTTCTCCAGGCTGAAGAGCCCCAACTTTCTCAGCCTGTCTCCATACAGGAGGTGCTCCAGCCCCTGATCATCCTCGTGGCCTCCTCTGGACTTGTTCCAACAGTTCCATGTCCTTTTGATGTTGAGGACACCAGAACTGCACACAATGCTCCAAGTGAGGTCTCACGAGAGCAGAGCAGAGGGGCAGCATCACCTCCTTCGACCTGCTGGTCACGCTCCTCTTGATGCAGCCCAGGATACGGTTGCTTTCTGGGCTGCGAGCGCACACTGCAGCCGGCTCATGTTCATTTTCTCATTGACCAACACCCCCAAGTCCTTCTCTGCAGGGCTGCTCTGAATCTCTTCTCTGCCCAACCTGTAGCTGTGCCTGGGATTGCTCTGACCCAGGTGTAGGACCTTGCACTTGGCATGGTTAAACTTCATCAGGTTGGCATCAGCCCACCTCACAAGCGTGTCGAGGTCCCTCTGGATGGCATCCCTTCCCTCCGGCGTATCAACCGAACCACACAGCTTGGTGTCATCGGCAAACTTGCTGAGGGTGCGCTCAATCCCACTGCCCATGTCACCAACATGCTATTACTTGCTTTGTCAGGTCTCACCAAATCATACCCAGCCTTGACCCATGTCCCAAGCCTGCTTCAAACAAGTGCAGGACACCTAAAATGACATTGCTTTCAAGTCCCGCGGCTCTGTTTCCACACTGTCCTTCGTGGAGAACACGAGGAGTATGTCATGATCTTCCATTCGGAAAGCTCAGGCCAAAATCCTTTCCATGTTCCCCTGGCCGCATCTCAACCTCTTCTTCTGCGTTCAATGTATGACGCAGTTAGGAAGAAACTAAAGGACCCAAAGAGCCCAGAGGTTCTCAGGAGGAGAGGGAAGGGATTGTCCTGACATGGATTACATTGCTATGTTGTTAATTACCATCGAGCCAGTTCTCTATTGAGATTACAGGCTGCGACGCTGCTGTTGTAACCTCTGAAGTCTCTCCAAAACCTTCTTTCCCTGTTGCTAGCTTTGCGCTCTTGGTCGAGTCCCAAGCTGTGGAAATTTGGGCTGTGTTTTGATCAAAGCCCTCCTCGTGTTCCGTGCAAATTTCAACACTTGTGGTCGCTGGGTTCCCTCGCCAAGCTCCAACCATCGCCTTTCAACACCCGTTGCTCCCTGCTTCTTTCAAGGGGTGATTAGGCACGGCTCTCAAGCAAAGCTGGTATTTCAGAAGTTGTTTGAAGGCCTGGGACAGGGTTTTACATAATAATCATGGGTTTGTTTCATTAGGCTCTGCAAAATGTTTCAATTTTAGATCAAACCATTCAACTCTTTATTCCTCTTCTCAGAGATGCACTCTATCTTTGAGGGAACGATGAGAAAATTAGAGAAGCAAAAGAGAACCACTTTAGACGGACACACTTCAACCCCCCAAAGATCCCCATGTCTCCATACACAGGGGCTCCTCAGCAAAGCACAGCTCCCATCTTTGAGAACATAACCCCTGTTAATGAAGTCAGAGCATCATCACCTCCTACTGCCAGCAGCCTGAAGGCCATGTGAAACCCATACATCACTGATGGGGAACAAACTAACACAGCTCCCTTTGACTGAGTTCATCTACTTCTTCCAAGCAGAGTGTTCATACCAGACACACAGAAGAAAAGCAGTCACAACCTACTGCACCACATTAGTAAAGTCTCTTAATGAAAGAAACCAAACCTCTGAGGGTCACTTCTGACCTACACAAGAAGCTTCTGTGTTCTTGGTTATGGGCATAGTTGAAGGTGCCCCTGCTCACTGCAGGGGGCTTGGACTAGATGACCTTTGAAGGTCCTTTCCAACTCAAACTATCCCCTGATTCTACAAACAACTTCTACAACCCTCAGGTGCCTTATCTGAAGAAATAAAACCTCGAGCTTTTTCACTGGGTTACTGTCCAACACAGCATCTTTCCTTAAATGCAGAAATACAAAGCAAGATACTCCAGGGTGAGTATTTTCCCCTTGGCATTGAGATGTAGATAAGGCTTCTGCTAAGAAAAAGGCATCAACCATAGCTGGGGCAATTTTATATCAATTTGTGCACACACAACGAATATCTGAACACCCAGGTCTATGCAAGACGGCATCAGAGATACGGGTTCCTTGCTCTGTGCCTGTCAGTGCTCCCAAGAACAGGTTCTGATGGTGTTTTAAAAAAGGAAAGACCATTTTCCAAATACACCCTGGAAGCTGATGCTACAACTGCTGACAGAAGTATCTGTTCTCTTTAAAAGATATCATAATAACCAGGAAAAGCTTCTAATCATAAAGCCATTCCGGCACTGACACAGCAATCATCAGGAGACCTCCCCGAACACGGGAAGCAAACCAATCCCTCCTGCAAGAGTTCAGTTTGGGTGAAACCAAGAAGCATGAAGCTGTAATGCCTGAGAGGTGATAATAACACTGGTGGGTAGGGAAGCATTTCACAAACCTTCTTGAGCACGCTAATGGGGAACTGCAGGGTCGACCCTTTGGCTGGACACGTAGCTGCGCTCTAGGACGGGATCCAGGATGTTCCACACTTCTTCCAGATGTCAGCAAAAAGATCAAATGGCCAACAAGGCCAAGTCCTTCCCCTGGCCCCAGGGAGAGGTTATTTCTTCTGCAACATCAGGTTTGAATTCATCCCATCCCAAGTGTGGTCCAAAGACACTCAGTCTATGGCAAGACCACAGCTGATTTACTCTGGGACCGAAGCTGCAAAGGGCAAATTCCAGATAACTAAGGGCTAGAGCTTCATTCACTGCAGAAGAGTTTCCCTCTGGACATCCCGACCCCTCTTCCTTGTCTACAAATACCAAAACACCATTCAATTCATCACAAGCAGGACAAGAGTTACCCAAAACGAACACCACCAAATATGATGTTCTCTCCCCACGGCATCTTCTGTGGACCAAGGCAAGCCCTGACTGATTCTGCTGCTCTTCTGAGCTGGCATTTGTCAGTGAGGGCACTCAGAAGACATTGCTACAGCTGCAGACATGCAAACCAAATTCGGCTGGGTTTTCTTTTGATCAGCTGGAAAACCAAGGACTGACAAAATGTCAACCTCTACCAATGGACGCAAGGGTGAAATGCACCGGGAATAACAGGGATTTCTTACAGAGGTCTCAAACTGGCACAGAGAAACATTCCTTAAGGTCCAAAATCAACAACCCCAGTTGGCTTCACTATTACTGGGACTATTCCCACCCTTCCACGATCAGTTTACTGGTTATTTACACCCTTTGAACAGCAAAACCAGGTAGCACCAGTCCTTCCCATAGACCCAGAGCTGACCTTCTGAAGCACCACACACATGTGAGTGCAAGGTACTCCAGCAATCCTTTCAAACTTCTGTTCAGAGTCTTGAACAGATAAATTATTCAGCAGCGTTCCTTGAAGATGCACAAGGAGCACCCATGAGATCAAACAGAAGCTACTGAAGATGAGAAAATAAAGCTGCAATCCATATGCATGCAGAAAGAGCCAGCTATAAATAGCAAAGTAGGAAGTTAAGTCTCCTTTAGGAACATAACTTATATGAAGTTGGGTTTGTTCCCAACTTCAGAAGTGAGAAACAGGAGAAGGAATAAAAATTTATTGCAATCTGCTGTAGGAGTTGGACGGCAGCTTCGCATCGCTGCCTTCCCAGAAGCTGCTTCACGTGAGAGCGAGCTACAGCTCCAGAACCCTGCAGACAGCACAAGCTGCAGAGCAGGAAAGCACCTTCCTCAGCACACACAAATGAATACGCTCACATTGCTCATTGACTTCATTTCACCTGGGTCTGTTCGCAACCAGGATAAAACCCAACAAGCTGAGGGTGGCAAAGTCAGAGAGGCAGCAGAGTGAAACTCCTGCCCCCTGCAATGGTTGTGTCCCCCCGCTTCGAGCCATCTCTTTAACCCACCGCAACCTCCGGTCTTTTTCAGTCTTTTAGTTTGTAACTGGGAGCGTTGCGGATAAACTCAAGCTGTGCAAATCTCTCCTGAAGTCTTTAGGAAGCAAGCCTATCTGCCCCAGCTGCCCACCACGCCATGAGAAAGATCACAGAACCCCAGCCTGGTCTGGGTTGGAAGGGACCTTAAAGCTCCTCCAGCTCCAACCCCTGCCATGGGCAGGGACCCCTTCCACTGGAGCAGCTTGCTCCAAGCCCCTGTGTCCAACCTGGCCTTGAACACTGCCAGGGATGGGGCAGCCACAGCTTCTCTGGGCACCCTGTGCCAAAACAAACATTTAATGATAGAACCACAACAAGCGACCCATTGCAGATACCTCCATCAATTAAAACAGAGTCTAAGAAATTAAAAGGATTTTAGATCCATGTGGATGATGGGGAATCCAGCTGCACCCTCACAGGGAAGAACTTCTGCCTTCTATCTAACCTCAACTTCCACTGCTTCAGTCTGAACCCGTTACCCCTTGTCCTGTCACTACAGTCCCTGATGAAGAGTCCATCCCCAGCATCCTTGTAGGCCCCCTTCAGACACTGGAAGCTGCTCTGAGGTCTCCACGCAGCCTTCTCTTCTCCAGGCTGAACAGCCCCAATGTTCTCAACCTGTGAGGTGCTCCAGCCCCCTTATAATCTTCACGGCCCTCTCTGGACTTGCTCCAACAGCTCCACGTCCTTCTTGTGTTGTTATCATAGCCAGGGGCAGCAGAGACTGAGGGAACAGTGAGCATTTGGTGTTGGTGTTATGAACTCTGCCTCTCAGCTTGCGCATTTCCATTGACAAAGATTAAGAGACAGCTATAGGGTTTTTTAAGACAGCTGCAGACAAGCAAGCCCTCAGCAGTGCCTGGAAAAGGCTCTTTGCTGGTCTGTGTGTGGCACCATAAATACATAAAGATGCTCCTCTCAGTGCAGTCTGGAGAGCTGCTTTCTCCCAGGGCACACAGCCCTGGGAACTGCTTGTGTGCACGTGCTCTGGGCCTGATCCTGTGTGCCCCGCTTGATCCAAAGTGATGGGGAACAGCCCTGACTTTATCTATTTCCCCTGCAGATTTTCCTCCATCACTCTCGGGTCAAAGGCAGAGGCAACACTAAGCCCTGACACTGCTCCAAAAACCAAACTGGCTGCTAAAGAGCAGTGTGCACCATATGGGGCCATCCCCCGGGACAATCCAGCCTGCTGCCTTGATAGAATCCCCCCCGATGAGCCCTTGGAATGGCAGGAGCAGGACCGGTGACCCCGGATCTCATTACGAGCCCTGTCAGCAGCCAGACCCCCTGCTCCCATTCCCCTGCCACTGACCCAGACGGGAATCAATGGGTTTGAACGTCCCCTCCAGACACATCTCGGCAGCACGGACACTGGGGCTGTCAGCCACCAGTGAGGGAATTTCAGGCAGCAGGAGACTCACGCAGCGCCAGCAGCCCCAGGATCTGCCTCTGCCCCCCACGCTGCCAGCGGGCTCCTGCAAGCAGAGCTAAGGAGCTCGGCACAATGAAAACCATCAATCGCAGTCTCTAAACACGTCCCAGATACCCAAACTTCTCCTTCCCTTCCCCTGAAGCTTCTCAGCTCTGCGCTAGTTCAACTTGCAAGCAGAGCACCTCCAGGCTCTCGCTGCTCCCAACTCGGTCGCCACTGCTGACGCTTCGCATCTTCTGACAGCCCGAATTAGAACCCACACAGGGTTCCTGTAAACACGTCCCTATTACAGAGAAGTTGTCTCTCTTTAAGTGGGTAAAACCCACTTGGGTAACCGGGATACTTCAATCATGGGCAAGAAGCACGGAGCAAGAGCTCCATAGCACACCCTGAACCACTGAATCCCCGCTGCCCGCCCGGGGACAACCAGTATGGGAGATGGAAGAAAGCTGGTTTAATTTTCTTTTCTTATTTCAAACAATGATTTAAAGCTGCGAGGGACCTTGTTTTGAAACTCACACTGTGTGCACTCTATATATTATGCTCAGACTGACACAAGGAATTATAAGGATCCAAGTGCCAGCAAGCTCCACCAATGCTGCTCAGTTGCGATTTCGCTGCTCTGGGTTTTCTCAGCCTGCAGACAATGCAATAAAAGCTCCATAAACCAATATTCTTCCATATTTTAAGCACACAGTGGAAATATTTCTTCTGCTCTTGAATGTTCTCTAAAACTAAATTTCAACCCAATGCCAAATTTCAGCTATTTTCCAGCAAGTAATTTGGGATGCTGGAACTCGGAATCAGCAATGCGCTTCAGAGTGAACTCGGCTCTTTAAGCATGTGCTTAATTTCCCCTAAAGGTGACTTAAGCATGGAGAAGCCATTCCTAAATGGTCAAGTTTGCTGCATCGAGGCATTAAAAAGAATATAAAGTTTTGAAATGGAGTTTAATGGAGACTTACGGTTTCTCTTCTAACTGAAAATGAAATATTAATATGGATGCAACGGTATTTTTCTTGGTCACTGACATGTTTTTCCAATCCTCTGCATGTTATTGCGCTCCATTTTATAGAGAAGCATTATTTGTTCAGCTGAATTATTCCCAGTTTATCCCGTATGATTCAGACGTTCGTTTGAGGTTTGGACAATGGCGATTCCTTTTCAGAAAACAGAGGGGATTTAACGGTATTTATTCTCTAAAAGTGAATTCTGCAAAGGTTGAATTGACCCGAGATGAACATTCAATTACTTCTCATCTATTCCCCTGCATTAGAGCCTTCTAACATCCGCAGGCCAATGCTGCCACTTCCCACAGGTTTAGATTAGACATTAGGCAGAAGCTCTTCCCTGTGAGGGTGCTGAGGCGCTGGCCCAGGGTGCCCAGAGAAGCTGTGGCTGCCCCATCCCTGGCAGTGTTCAAGGCCAGGTTGGACACAGGGGCTTGGAGCAAGCTGCTCCAGTGGAAGGGGTCCCTGCCCGTGGCAGGGGTTAGAAATGGAGGAGCTTTAAGGTCCCTTCCAACCCAAACCACTCTGGGATGCTATGAGGCACCAGCAAACAATAAAGCCTTGAAGAAAAGCATTAGGACAAAAGCAGCCTTCTCCAGGACCATCTGCACCACGCTGCTCACCACAGCTTCAGGGCCACACCATCGCTCCCTGTGAGGAACGCTGGAAAGGTTGGACTTGTTATAAGAGCCTCCTGGTGTCAATGAAATCCTAAATTCCGCACAGGCACAAGTTCTGCCTTCGGATTTGCAAGATTAAGGTAACGAATTCCACTGGGAGCCTAAGAATTTGGCTCAGAATTTGGCTCAGGCACACAGACCTACGCTCCCAGTTACACCTCAGGAAGAGGAGAAGACTCGGAAACACTTCCTTTCTCCAGGACATCTCAGAAAGCATTCTGCATTCCAACAGCCTTATCATTGTTCCATAAGATCAGTAATTACTGAAATCATACCTGCTCAGTCATTCCTGTTTGCAGTTCCATAGTCATCTGTCATTTTTTTCCTTTCCCCCATCATGTTTAAGCTCCCAAAACAGGAAAAAGCAAACAACTTCTATATTGAGTACAAGCACCTATAGAATGTCCCTAGACACACACAGCTGCCCCTGGGCAGCCTGTTCCAATGCCTGAGCACCCTCTGGGGCAGGAATTGTTCCTCAGCTCCATCTAAACCTGCCCTGGTGCAGCTTGAGGCCGGTTCCTCTTGTCCCATCCCTTGTTCCTTGGGAGCAGAGCCCAGCCCCTCCTGGCTCCATCCTCCTCTCAGGCACTTGTAGGGAGCCATCAGGTCCCCCCTGAGCCTTCTCTTCTCCACACTGAACCCCCCAGGTCCCTCAGCCCTTCCCCATCACACTTGGGCTCCAGGCCCTGCACCAGCTCCAGTGCCCTTCTCTGGCCCTGCTCCAGCCCCTCAATGTCTCTCTTGTAGTGAGGGGCCCAGAGCTGAGCACAGGATTCAAGGTGCAGCCTCACCAGTGCCCAGTGCAGGGGCACAATCCCTGCCCTGGCCCTGCTGCCGCACTGGTGCTGGTACAGACCACAATGTCCTGCTCATCAGTCCTGTCCTCCACTGCTCCACTTGCACAGCTCCAGGGATGAAGCCAATAATGTGCAGCAGGACACTCGCAATGGCTGCAATATCCATGGAGAAGATCATAGAATCATAGAATAGTTAAGGTTGGAAAGGACCTTAAGATCATCCAGTTCCAACCCCCTGCCATGGGCAGGGACACCTCACACTAAACCAGGGCACCCAAGGCTCTGTCCAACCTGGCCTTCAACACCGCCAGGGATGAAGCATTCACAACCTCCCTGGGCAACCCATTCCAGTGCCTCACCACCCTCACAGTAAAGAATTTCTTCCTTAGATCCAATCTAAACTTCCCCTGTTTCAGTTTGAACCCGTTACCTCTTGTCCTGTCACTGCAGTCCCTGATGAAGAGCCCATCCCCAGCATCCTTGTAGGCCCCCTTCAGATACTGGAACCTGCTCTGAGGTCTCCACGCAGCCTTCTCTTCTCCAGGCTGAACAGCCCCAACTTTCTCAGCCTATCTTCATACAGGAGGTGCTCCAGCCCCTGATCATCCTCGTGGTCTCCTCTGGACTTGTTCCAACAGCTCCATGAGGGATCACACAGGAAGGTCAATACAAGGTTACATGAGGACAGAAAACACCAAAGCAGCCACGCAAAGCACTCAGGACCACTTGAAGGCAACCCTTCCGCGTGCCTCCTGACAGCTTATCACTGCCAGCTTGCCCACCACAGTAAAGAGCAACGTCTCCTCAGCTCTCTTCAAAATAGCACTTGCATTTCCCCACTGCTAGGACACATGTGTCTAACATGTCCTGAGGCTCATCTGCTAATTGTGCTCTCGTTTGGGACTAGCTAGGTTAACAGCAGCGACCCAATGGAAAATGTCAGCAATCACGTCTTTCCTAGAGGGGGGCAAGGCCCCGAAAAGGCTTCTTTCCTGACATGTGTCTGGGTTTACACTGTTGGGTTTGGCTCTTCAAAGGAAAGAAACAGAATGAACAGCTTCTTTTTTTATCCTTTTGGAATACTAAAAAGGGTAAACGCTGAGCAACGAGGCTGCAGGAGGACGCAAGGGCCTTTGCTCTGGCCACACATATTTTAGTCAAAGCTGGTTTAACATTCCCAAGTCCCTCCAATATAATCCCCTGCAGCTGTCATCACCCACACACCAGGTTCCCAATAAATGCTCAAGCCACAAATCTCCCTCAGCAAGATTACGAGGCCATGGATATTGCAGGTTAGGAACCAAAGAGCAGTTGGATATTCCTCCTGTGGCACCAAGCCAGGTTGCCAAGTCTCACCCTCAAGATGGTCTTTATGGTCTCACCACCTTCAGTGGCTCTCTGCTCAGGTAAGTCCAGTTTCAAGGCCACAGTCCAAACTCTAAAGAGGTTCTGCAGCCCCAGAGCTGGGCTGATCCTCTACAGACATGCTCAGAGATGGTGGTCCTACTGCAGATATAGTTAATGGTGTTAAGAAACCACTTTCCTCTGCCAAAGGGTACCACCACCACCACGGTGCGAACATCCTGCATCTGCTCCAGTACAAAGTCTGGTCGTGAAAGGGAATAACAGAAAACGCTGCAGAGATTTCTGCAGCAAGTACCACAGACTTGTCTGCCGCGAACATTAACAGCTGCCTGGTCCTGCTCCAAGGAGGTTCTGATGTAGATGCCAAGAAAATCAATTCTTGCTGCAAAACTACAGTAAGAATGTTTACAGGTATAAGACACACGAAGAAAGTGGTGCAAAGAGAGGGAAAATACAAGGAATAGAAGAAGATGGTTAAAATTCCCAGGAGAGCAGGAGATAAAGTTGCTTTCCAAGCTGGAGGTAAAAGGTCTGAGCTACTACAAGTCATCACACCCAGCAGGGTGCAAGACACAAGGTACAGTCCCAAACCTTTCTTGGCCTGCTTTTCCAAGACAAACATAACGACAGCGTTGATGTTTCTCATTTATAACACGAGATACCTTTGTTGGGAGCCAAGAGAGATACAGACAGTGGGGTTTGGCAACAGCTCCCTAAAAACACACGGCAGCCTTCCCACTCTCTCATTTTACTTCATTCTGCCGTGGTTTCTCCTGTTCTGGCCTCCTTTCTACAGTCGTTTCTTGACCTTTCCCTTCCTAAATACAAACTCATTCCCCTGTCTGCCACCTCTCCTTGTTTCCCCTTGGCAAACCTTGCTGGGACCACAGGAGCCCAGAATGATTGAAGAATTATACCTATAAATACATAGAGTTTAAGTGAACGCTGGACGTAGGTTTGTGCTCTGCGCACAGGCTGCTGCACCAGGTCATTCTCTGCGCTTTATGATTTTAATAGACATCAAAACAGGAAAACATTTACAGTTACGCAACGGGAGCAATGATTAAAACCAGAAACAGACATCAGCTCCTAAAAAAGGATCTGGAGCAGCCAAGGGGTGTCCATGCTGCTAACCCAGCTCAACATCACCACCGCCGCCCTCTCCTTCCACTTCCCACCATGTGTTGCTCTGTCTGAAAGTAAATCCAGCTCCCCAGGAGAGCAGCTGTCCTGCTCCTGCAGGTCAGCAGCTGCTTCCTGATGGAAGGATCTTCAAAGGTGCTCTTCAAACAGGCACCTTTCTACCACCTCCGCCCCTGCCGAACCAGCACAGACCACAATAACCCAGACAACAGCTTTTTTCCCAGGCTCCAGGAATGTTTTCTGGTTTATAACCTCGTAAGTTGGGAGCAGAAGCAGCACAAGAGCCAGCGGTGAATTCTCGTCTCTAGTCTCACATCACCTAAGTCAAACCATAAAACCACTGCTCTCATTTCATGAATGCCAGGGAAGTCTCTCTCCGTAACTTCTTCTCAAGTCAAGTTTTGCACTACTGATGGGACACCAGCCAGTTCCCCCCCAACAACAGTTTACAGCAGCTCAACTCTGCCCCCAATTAGGAACTGAAAGGTTTAAAGAAGCTTTCTTTATTGAAGAGGCAGCTGCAAGATAAAAACAAATAAAGAAGAGAAATAAACAGTGATCAGTGAAGCAACACGATAGAAAAGTCAAAGGATTGGCTTTGCAGCTTCCTCCCAGGAGGACTGGAGCAAGGGAGAAGTAAAGGGTCAGACAGCTTAGTGGGATGATGAGATTTTGCAAAGCCACCGACAGAGCGCAGATCAACAACAAGCAGGAGGGTTTCAGCATCCCCCATCACCATGTTTCAAAACACCACTCAACATGGGACTTCCAACCGTCTGGACCCAGTGGGAGCAGGGTTTGGAGGTGGAGTCTCCTCCTCCCTACACACACAGTCTTCACAAAGCAGCAACAGGCTATGCAAGGGCTGTGGTAGGATCCCAGCTCTACATGAATGCAGTACCAAGCAGCTGCCAACCCTATCACAACAGCCTTTGGTCCCCTATACAAGGTCCTATGCAGCCCAGCCCTGTCCACCATGTACCACACAGTCTTGGCACACTCATTGTCCAGCAGCAGATGGATAATCAGCCGGTAACATTCCCCTGCAAGCCACAGACCATAAGACCATTGATAACCTACTCCAATCCACCTGTACAAGGTAGGGTCAGTGAAGAGCAGACCCCCAGTGGAGACCCATGGGCCACAACTCTGTTCTGACACACTCCCAAGGAGGACAGTGGCAGCTCTAGGTCCAGAGGAAGGAGAAGGGGTATTGCCTCTACATGCCCAAGCCTCCCTCTGCCAGCAGCTGTAGTAGAGGCTATGCAAATAGCACTGCTTGCACAGTGAGAGGAACGAGACCTTAGAGGATGGGTACCCTCTTGTCCCATGGATTAACAACACTGGCAATGTCTGGGCCTGGATATTTGAAGAACTGAAGTGACTGAGGCACCCTACCAAGACCAGTCCTAGTGCAGGATGGGCACAGATGTTAACACAGCAGGAGCTCAAATAACTCCTCCACTCCCATAACTCAAGGGCAGTTCTTCATTAAGCTGGGAGGCTTCAGAGTCTTTACAAACAGAATCCCAGAGTGGTCTGGGTTGGGAAGGACCTTAAAGCTCATCCAGTTCCAGCCATGGGCAGCAACACCTTCCATTTGAGCAGCTTGCTCCAAGCCCCTGTGTCCAACCTGGCCTTGAACACTGCCAGGGATGGGGCAGCCACAGCTTCT
The DNA here is from genome assembly GCF_963264785.1 of Psittacula echo. Taxonomy (NCBI): domain Eukaryota; kingdom Metazoa; phylum Chordata; class Aves; order Psittaciformes; family Psittacidae; genus Psittacula; species Psittacula echo. Next base: position 1,498,602 of record NC_137735.1, read on the forward strand.
CTGGGCACCCTGTGTTTTTTCAGGTTGCTGGGGATGGACTCTTCATCAGGGACTGCAGTGACAGGACAAGGGGTAACGGGTTCAAACTGAAACAGGGGAAGTTTAGATTGGATCTAAGGAAGAAATTCTTTCCTGTGAGGGTGGTGAGGCACTGGAATGGGTTGCCCAGGGAGGTTGTGAATGCTCCATCCCTGGCAGTGTTCAAGGCCAGGTTGGACAGAGCCTTGGGTGCCATGGTTTAGTGTGAGGTGTCCCTGCCCATGGCAGGGGGGTTGGAACTGGATGATGTTAAGGTCCTTTCCAACCCAAACTATTCTATGGTTCTATGAAAATAAATGTTTAACAGTAGAACCACAAGTGACCCATTGCAGAGATTTCCATCAAATCAAACTAAGCCTAAGAACTTAAAGGGATTTCAGATCCATGGGGATGACCGGGGAATTCAGCTGCACACAGACAATTTAGGAGATGGGAGAAGATCAAGGAGTCAAAACCCCTCCAGTATCCACAAGGTTTATCCTATATACCTAACTTTTAGAAGGAGGTTTACAGCTTCTGTTGAAGCCACAGTCAGGTATTGATCAGGAATTGTGTGAGTGATAGAAATGATTTTAGAAGCAGCACAACCCTCATGCCCTTATTTCTTAAATAAGAAATGCAACTTACATCCCTGTACAAACAGCAGCTGGGGGTATTTTCATCCTCATTACCCCACAATATAACAACAGACATCATCCCAAGGAGCAGGGCTTTAATTCACTGACGCACTTCAGCATCCAAAAGACAACACCACAACCTCTGTTCACAGCCGCTCTTGCCCTTGAACCTCCACAAAGCTCTGTTCTCCCAGCCTTGCCCAGGCTGCTGACCCCTTCCTGCAGGTTGTTCACCTCCTCGGTGACCACACACGCACTGTTAATGCCTTACGAGGTCCACCACAACACAGAGCATCACCACAAATTACACACTTAAAACACTCCACAAGAATTTAACAGAGAATCAACAACAAATGATGAGACAATACAATTATTCTTTGGGGCTGGAAGATGAAGGTTTGGGGGGGGGTTTAATTAAGAGAAAAAGCAGGGTGCAAAAGCGACCCGGGTCATTGTGTTGTATAAGCAATGGTTTGAGAGATTACGTTCCCCACAGAATCAAATGGATTCCTTCTGGTCTATCTGAAGCCCTTGTAAACAAACTCATTATGTTAGATCTTAAAACAAGTAAACAAATAGTTGGCATCCGACACTGCTGCTTTCTTGCACAACTCAAAACAAACCCATGCCACTTGGAAGTCGCACTGCCCGCCCCTCAGTGCGCCCATTAGAGATGCACACAGCAGCAAGGACATGGGGGGGTTCATCCTGCACCAGGCAACGGGGGGCTCCAGTGTTGGTTCAGACAAGCCACAGGGATGCTCGGATGAGGCAGGGGGCCAAATACAGACAATGCTGTTGGATGCCATCACATGAAAGCGCAAGCAGGCACCAAGACGTGTAACCCTGCTCCTCCATATGGTGCTGGAGCCCTGTCGTGTGCTGCTCTCCATCCTCTCCACCATGGCCACTCTGCCCCCACCAAGAGGAAGGGGCAGAGGAGAGGAGCCACCTAATCCCAGCAAAGCTCCAGCAACCCTGGGGAGAGCAGGCAAGGGGACACCAGGCCTAACCAGGCAGTCCCACGGCTGAGAGAAGCAAGGCAGAGGAGGAGATAGCAGTGATGCTCCACTGTGCCTGCCACCGTGAAGTCCTCTTGGCACAGGTCACGCTCCCCATGGAGATCAAGGCAGTTCAGGGAGAGGAAACTCCACAAGAACGAGCTCCTGGTCAAATATCCCGGTATTCAGTAGTGATCTGGGTGAGACTGGAGTAAGCCCAGTGTGCTGCCGAGGAGCAAAGCGTTCCCCAGGAGAGGGCAGCGGCACACACAGGACCCAAACCTAAACCCTTCCTCCACTGTTCAGGTTGGGTTTTCCTCATTTTAGTGTATTTTATACAAGCCTCAAGGATGGTAACAAAATAAAACTGGGAAAACACGCACAGTGTAAAGCAAAGCAGCATCACAGAAACAGTCAAATGGGGCTGGAGTTGGCACTTTGCTGCTTCAGACAGTTTTAGTGTCCTACTAACCCCTGATAAGCATCAGAACCAAACTTGATTCAGGCCACTCTGACCAGGGTGAGCAGAGGAACCTGCCAGGAGGGGTGACGGCACCCACCCTGCAACACCAGAGAATGGAGACACATCCTTTTCACCCCACCAAGCTGATGAGACTCCATTCCCATGTGCCAGCCCACCAGCATGGGGCCATGGATGGAAGACGGCAACCCATCCCAAATCATTCCTGGGGCCATATGCCATTGACGGCTGATGTGCACCAGAGGAGGGAGGAGCAGACATGCCTTCATTTTGAAAACAAAGGTGCAAAAACCTTTACATATTTCAATAAATTATTGTTGAAACCCAACTGAGCCTTTCAAGATAGACCTGTAAGAACAGTAATCATGCCACCCTCTAAGAGAGCATAATTACCAACACTTGAGAACTGAAAAGCACCAAGGGCAGCAATTCAACACCATGACCTCTCTGCCAGCTCCTAACGCTCGGACAACCTCTCTTTCCACAAGCTCCAAGACCTGGTCAAAACTCTGCCTGGGGTTATGGGATCTCTCTGCTCTCCACGCTATCTTGGGCAAGGATCTGCCACAGAGCAAGTGCATTCCCATTCTGCAGGCTCCAGCCCTCTGCTGACAGCGTTACCAACACAGACCACAGCACCTGGAAGAATTAGCACATGGCGTGTAGTAAACACAACAAGGAATCCACCTTTAGATTGGTCTCTTGCAATGGGAACATCTGGAGGAGGTCACCGACTCCTTCCACAGCTGGACAAAAGCAAAACGCTGCCGCCGTAAAGCCCCTTCTTGCCGATAAACTGCTCCACAACCCGCTCACTCCCTTTCCTCAGGGATTACTCCATGAGAAGACCTCCAAATATGTTATCATGGGGTGTTTCCTGCTAATATCCCTCATTAGATAACCCAGACTTTTATTCCTTTGCATTGCATCATGAGCAGGAAGTGGGGTTAACTTCACCCATCCCAGAGCAGGATGGGGTTTACCGTGGCTGAGTCGGGAAGCGGACACACAGGGCACCAGGGACCTATTCTGGGTAACACAGCAGCATCCTCTCATTTCCTACAGTGTCCATTCTTCCCTACACCTCATGTTAGGAAGAAGGCAGCAACCACTGCTCAGCAGCCCTGGTTCCCCACTAAATTTGCACTATGGCAAAAGCCTCAGACACAGAATGAGAAACAAAACCCCATTATTTATCATCATCTCCTTTGGGGCACAGATTTTATGCCTAGCCCTGGAATGCTGGCACCGCACGTCCAGAGCCACCACCCCAAAGCATGGCCAAGCGGGCTGGAAGCCAACAAGGAAGCACCAAGGGGAAACCAAGGAAAGGATGGGAGAGGAAACAGCAGAGCTGATGCAGAACTGAGCCTGCAAAACAACCTGATGGCAGCGCAAACGAACCAAAACTGGCTGTTTCCACAGGTTAATCCCATCCCAACGTTGAGAGCGCTGCATCTCCAATAGTCTCTGCTCAGAGACTCAGCTCGAGATTCCCAACATCCTACCCGTGAGAAAGGGAGCGAGGGAAATCTGTTCCCAACTGCATCTCATTTGAGTCCCCCGCAAGGTTCTTTATCTTGTTATTCTAATGCAAACAGACTCCTGTGATTCCTTTTTCTTCACATCCCCAACTTCACCATCGCAGTAACCACAATCCTGGCAGGCTCTCCCCTGCCTGGAAAGGGAACAAACTTTCAAATCATTTCTAAATAACCATTTCAAGAACATCAGCTTTTCTTCTTTCATCCCACAAAAGGCAGAAATTTTGCTCCGGACCGCAAGCTGTCAACTTCCCAGCAAACCCAAAATCCCACTTAACTCTCTATTGTAAACAGTGGAGTACTGCGCTACCACATCAAGAAATACAATTCTTGAAGGAATTATTTGTGTGTTTGATTCACATTTGTTCTGCATATGCCACTGAGCCCAAGGTATTCATAATGTTAAACTCCTAAAAGCCTCCGCTTTCAAAAGGACCGCGCAGAAGGCATAAGAAGGAACGCTCCCCGGCGCTATCCCTTGAACCAGAATGAAATCCCAAATGGAGGATGTCATTTCCTCCCCCCACTCCACCCCTGGACTGAAGGATAAGGCAATTAAACGGCTTAAAGCTGCCTCTGAATGGGGTTGCAGGGTGCTGCCAGCCCCCAGCCAGATTGTGCTACCAAGATGCTGCCTGGGTGGCTGGGGGATGCGGGTCTCCAGCCTGGTGCCAGCCATCATGACTTTATTGCTGCTGCCTGATGTGAAGCTCCCACTTCTTCACCTCTTGCCTCCCCCAAAAGCTTTGTTCTGGGGGAGGAAAGCATCAGGACTGTGCCTCCCGTGGCACAAGGCATTACTCTGGTGTGCTCCAGGGTGGACCACAGATTGACAATGAGTAAAGCAATCCCTCATGCTGCCTGAGGGCTATGAAAGGCTTCAGAATCACAGCATCCCAGCCTAGTTTGTGTTGGAAGGGAGCTTAAAGCTCATCCAGTTCCAACCCCCTGCCATGGACAGGGACACCTTCCACTAGAGCAGCTTGCTCCAAGCCCCTGTCTCATATTAATTTCATCCCAGCAGCATGAAGCAGGGCATCAATCCTGCATGGAGCACCACAGTGAGCCTTCTACAGCTACATTCACACACTCCCTGGAAAGCTGAATTTAAATAATGAGGTGCATTTGTCCTGCTGCATAGAACATCAATGAAATCATTAATGAAACCCTGGATTTGATTCATAGAACCACAGACCGGTCTGGGTTGAAGGGACCTTAAAGCTCTCCCAGCCCCAACCCCTGCCACGGGCAGGGACCCCTTCCACTGGAGCAGCTTGCTCCAAGCCCCTGTGTCCAACCTGGCCTTGAACACTGCCAGGGATGGGGCAGCCACAGCTTCTCTGGGCACCCTCTGCCAGCGCCTCAGCACCCTCACAGGGAAGAGCTTCTGCCTAAGAGCTCATCTCAGTCTCCCCTCTGGCAGGTTAAAGCCATTCCCCTTGGCCTGGCCCTACAGGTCCTTGTCCCAAGCCCCTCTCCAGGTTTCCTGCAGCCCCTTTAGGCACTGGAGCTGCTCTAAGGTCTCACCTTCAGGAGCCTTCTCTTGTCCAGGCTGACCCAGCCCAGCTCATTCTGCTGGGGATGAAGCCCATGACACAGGTGTTTTCTGGGCTGTGAAAAGACACCTTTATTTTTAGAATACAAAGCTAAAACAGATTACCAAGAGAGAGAGAAATAAGTCCGGAAAATTCAAGCAATTTTGGTCGTAGACAGCCAAAAGTGATTCAAAACAGCTTTGCACAGATCAGCAGGAGGCAGCTCTGCAGGTTCCTGCAGGTGCCTTTTCCAGCAGTACCTACAGAGATGCTCTCCACAGTCACAAACGCATCCAGCAGAAGCCTCAACCCTGCAGAAACACCATCCCCAGCACCCGCCTCTCCTGCCCTCCCTGAGGAAGCCGGGAGGATGAGCAGATGCGGATTAACACGTTGGAAAGGAGGATCCCATCAGCGAGCGCTGGTATCTGCTGTCCCGCAGCCGCCGCGGCGCCCGGCAGCAGGAGGGGATTTGGGATTTGACCATTTCAACTTTCCACACTGGGCGTCTGTCTCGCTGCAGTAACAAAGAATTCCTCAGGAAGCTCTCGGAAACAGAAGGATTATGTAGCCACCCACACACAGCCCAAATGAACTGGCCATGGAAATTCAAGATAATAAATGCCATCATTTTGCCTTTAACTTCACTATTATTTTTTTTTCTATTTTTTCTCTTTTCCAAACGTGAATGTTTCTAATTTAGGGCAAGAGAGAAAGAGGGGAAAAAAAACGGGAATTAAAACCCCTTTCATTAGCTTGTTTTTCCATGGATCAGAACTCCCCCAATATAAGAAATTAACACACTAATACAAGCACGTCTGCTCACGGTCCTGGAACGGATTTACCCAGGCACTACAAAAGGCTGCCCCTTACCAAACAGTAACCCCAATTTGAGAGTTATTGTATAAAAACGATGCTATAAAGCTTTCTTTCCCTCTTCACCATCTAAAGGGGAAAGCAGTGGAGCCTCCAGGCTCTTCAGAAAACTGGGAATGATGAATTATAGCAACGGAGAGCACAAGGAGACACGAGATGTGTAAGGGGATATTAAACCACCTATTTCAGACATTAAGCATGAGTCTCTAATGAAATTAGTTGAGATGAAAACACAATAAATGAGGAATTTGGGGACCATCAGAGCTGGCCACTTTAGTTTCATGGATTTTGGTGTCTAAGCAGGATGAGCCCCAGCCACCACTGCAGCATCACTACAGCGGTTTCTGCCCACAGGCTCTCCAGCATCTAATACACAAACTCAATCTAATAACCTATAACACGAACGTCTCCTGCAGCTTTCTGCTTCAGTTACAGCACTTGTGAAGGCTCTCCTTGGGCGCCCATCACCATTAAACCTTGGTAATCCAGCCTTCGAAGCATCTAAATGTGGCCAAATCACATGCAACAGCCACACAAGTGACTCTAGAGACACAAAGGCCCTTTTATGGCAAACGTCCTATTCCAGAAGACTGCTTCCCAAGCAGATGCACTCCCGGCTTTCACACTTCCTTAGCCATGTAGACAGCAAGTGTTTAACAGCAAGACCTCCCCTCCCCTTGGCACTCCATGCTGTCCCTGCAGTCAACAGCTCCGAACAAGCAGGATGAGAGGATGTGTTATTGTAATCTAACTAAACACCAGCCTCTGCAGCTTATCTTAATGGGAAGCTTACAACCAGTGGAAGCTGCAGTTAAGAGACCTCTGGCCTGATCTGGATCTGAGCTGGCTGCTGCCCTGTTTTGCCATATCCAAAATGACTGCCAGGGATGGGGCAGCCACAGCTTCTCTGGGCACCCTGGGCCAGCGCCTCAGCACCCTCACAGGGAACAGCTTCTGCCTAAGAGCTCAGCTCAGTCTCCCCTCTGGCAGGTTAAAGCCATTCCCCTTGGCCTGGCCCTACAGGCCCTTGTCCCAAGCCCCTCTCCAGCTTTCCTGCAGCCCCTTTAGGCACTGGAGCTGCTCTCAGGTCTCCCCTTCAGGAGCCTTCTCTTGTCCAGGCTGCCCCAGCCCAGCTCTCTCAGCCTGGCTCCAGAGCAGAGCTGCTCCAGCCCTCGCAGCACATCCATGGCCTCCTCTGGACTCACTCCAGCAGCTCCATGTCCCTCTTGTGCTGTTGCCTCCATAGCTGGATGCAGGACTCTGCCCACTCCACACGCAGATGTCAGGGAAACATCAAAGCCCCCCATCCCCTGCATGCCACAGCACAATTTCAACTTGTCCATCACATTTGGTCCTTCTCCTTCTGTCTGGGAAAGTAATTTTTCAGCTGCAGCACTCAGCCCTTTGTCCCTCAGTGCAGCAGAAACCATCCTTCATGCCCTGCTCCAGCACACAATAGGCTTTGTCTGGCTAAACAGAAGAACATGGACTTCTCTTTCAATTGTTTCCAGCTGTTTGATCAAGGTTTTACAGGATCAGAAGTCACGAGCAATCAGCATCTGGCTACCTGCACCAAACTGCCTCAGAGAGCCTGAAGAATTGGGGATGATCAGCACATCTCATATCACTCCAAAGATAAACCCACCCCACGTGCTTTTGCAGCAGCTCTCATGCTGGATGATCTTAAGGTCCTTTCCAACCCTAACTAGTCTATGATTCTATGATCCTCATTCATACTCTACATAGACTTTAAGTCCTAAAGCAGCATGTCCTCATCTATGGTGAGAACACTGTTTACTTGCTTTGCTAAAAACATGGGTTTGGGGGCAAAACTCATCATTTTGAGCACAGGAACAAAGTCAAAGCACCTCTGGTGAGAACAACCCCAAACCCCGTCACTGACACCAAGACCATGAGCTCAGATGGGCTCCTTCTGCTCTAGCTCTGGTAATTCCTGTATTTCTGCATTGAAGTCAGGGGGAATTTCTTACTGAGAGGCTTTCAGGCTGCTGATTTCCAGGCTGCAAGGAAAGGAAGTGTTATCAGGTCATTAGGACTGATGGAAATCCCAAACTTCTTCACTAGAAGCATTAACAACTGAGGTGAGCCCTCGGTGGGAAGAGCAACCCGGAGCCACGCCATGCCCCCATGTTCCCACTAAAGGCAAATGAGCCCAAAAGAGATTCCTTCACTTCAAAGGGACTTTCTCTAGGATCCAGGCCAATGTCAAGATGGGAAATCAGCTGTGTAATTCCTCACTTCTCTCATCCTGATTTTCCCATCCCCTGCCCACCTACTCGATGGTGCAAGGCTGAACCTGTGTGCGCACACTGACAAATACAGACAAAACTACCCAGAAACATGTAACAGCAACAGAGCACTTATCGAAACTCCCCTCCCAGAGCTGCTATTACACCGTTTCATCAGTTCAGCCTCAGTCCCAGCCATACCCCTGCACATCGCCTTTCCCCACATTTTTCTCCTGTTATCCTATAAAATGGCACCAGTTAAAACCAAGATATTTTTATTTCGGTAATGGAATGGAAGTTCCATGGAACTTGGAAAAAAATCACAGCACTGACCCAAGCCTAAAGACTAAAACGTGAATACTTCTCACCTAGATCAATCTGATACTTTCAGTGGCAACACATGTACTGCAAAGAATGCCTGTGCCATGCAAACAAATGCACTATGGAGAAGGCCCAGGGGAATGGCTTTAACCTGCCAGAGGGGAGACTGAGATGAGCTCTTAGGCAGAAGCTCTTCCCTGGGAGGGTGCTGAGGCGCTGGCACAGGGTGCCCAGAGAAGCTGTGGCTGCCCCATCCCTGGCAGTGTTCAAGGCCAGGTTGGACACAGGGGCTTGGAGCAAGCTGCTCCAGTGGAAGGGGTCCCTGCCCGTGGCAGGGGTTGGAGCTGGAGGAGCTTTAAGCTCCCTTCTAACACAAACCACTCTGGGATGCTTAACCCCATTCCCCCAAAGCCTCCAGAGCACAACTCATCTACAGCACATTCTGCATCTCTAAGGTCTGAAGCCTCTGATGCTGCTGACCCCGACCCCTTCGCACACATTATGCTTACCTTCAGAGGCAGAAGCACAACCACATCTGCCAACATTTCCATCAGTCTCTCCCTAAAAGCAGCAAAAACCGTCTTCAAATGCCACAGCCCTTTGCATCCAAGCCAGAGAGATTTGTGAAATATGGAAGACATTAAAGCACTCACTTTCTCTCGGCACAGAAAGAACATAGACCTATAAACAACGCCTTGAAGGCATTTCAGCAGCTTAATCTACACAGCGTATTTTCTGTATTATTATTTTTTAACTCAATCAGAAACCATTGGGTCCAGGAAGCAGTAAATGACAAGAATTTGGCTTAAAAGGGAGAAAAGCAAATAAAAACGTGGGGGGGGGGAAGAAATGAAACTCACCCAACGCTCCCAAAGACTTGTTTGTTTGTGATAAAGGCTCAGCTGTACACAAGCTGTCCCACCCATGCACACACTACTGACATTTCATTCCGGTGGCACCATGCAGACCGCCGAGCAAGGGGGTCTGTCAACATCTCCACCAGCAACAACTGCTCCCAGGGCTTTATAAGGCAGAAAAGCTCATTTTTCCCCAGCCTGGTGGATATTCGGTACATAAAGCCTTTGACTAAGAGGAAATCATTAGTATTTAAAAGCCACATCACACAAGGGGGGTTTATTACTGGTGTGGGAAGAGAAGAGGACGTGGCTCCATCCCTGGCAGTGCTCAAGGCCAGGTTGGACACAGGGCTCGGAGCAACCTGCTCTAGTGGAAGGTGTTGGAAGGGGAAGGGGTTGGAGCTGGATGAGCTTTAAGGTCCCTTCCAACACAAACCACTTTGGGATTCTGACACCTGAAATCTGTAGTTCTGAGGAAAAGCATCCCAATAATAAGCTATTTAGCGTATATGAAACAAACTGGGGAGTTGTAGCTTAGACATTAAAGCCCCACAAGCACTATGTGTCAGGAGCCACCATGATAAAAGACAAACGTGAATCAGCCACAATAGCAAACAAGTCATGCCCTCGTTTATAGAATCATAGAATAGTTTGGGTTGGAAGGGGCCTTAAAGCTCATCCAGTTCCAACCCCCTGTTTGCCATGTCCTTCAAAGGACAGCGCAGAATCATACCTCAGAGACCCTAAGGTCAGGGCAGATCTTTGCAGACCAGTGCAAAGTGCTACATAGGGACCGAACCAGAACAATGCAGAACATCATTATCTGGGCTTCATACAATGAAGACAACACTTGGGAGGTTGCCTCCAATGTTGACTCCAGCCCTTGGCCACAGTCCCAGAGCAAGCCCCAGAATTAAGACCGAATGCCTCAGGACACCTGGTTGTGCTCTCACATTTTAGAGGTTTCTATAAAACAGGAGAGCAAGAAGCAGACCTGGGCCACGTGCACCCACAATAAATCCCATCATCCCTCTGCTTGAGACCCATTTTTACTGTCTGTGCTCAGTCTCACTGGATCAGATGAGTTTGCATTCCAGGACAATGATATCATGCAAGGATCTCCCCCATCTGAGGCTCAGCACACAAAGCTTATGGGATGGCCAAGTGTGACATCCAGTGCCATGAACAAGCTAATGCCCAGAGTTTGCCACCATGAGTCCTTCATCCTTGAACAGATGAAGGTCATGGCACTTCATATTAATTTCATCCCAGCAGCATGAAGCAAGGCATCAATCCTGCATGGAGCACCACAGGGAGCCTTCTACAGCTACATTCATACCCTCCCTGGAATGCTGGGTTTGAACAGCGAGGTGCATTTGTCCTGCTGCATGGAACATCAATGAAATCATTAATGAAACCCTGGATTTGATTCATAGAACCACAGACCGGTCTGGGTTGAAGGGACCTTAAAGCTCCTCCAGCTCCAACCCCTGCCACAGGCAGGGACCCCTTCCACTGGAGCAGCTTGCTCCAAGCCTCTGTGTCCAACCTGGCCTTGAGCACTGCCAGGGATGGGGCAGCCACAGCTTCTCTGGGCACCCTGGGCCAGCACCTCAGCACCCTCACAGGGAAGAGCTTCTGCCTAAGAGCTCATCTCAGTCTCCCCAGTTTAGGTATCATCTTAGTTGAAGTTTCATTGCAATAAAGGGACTGCAGCACCACGAGGTTTGGGTTTGGTTTGTTCCAAATACAAGAGGTCTAAAAATAAATCAGTTGAAGGGCTAAAGGCTGCATCAACCCCCTAGATTTGAGTCCTGAAGCTCAGGGAATGGCTTCTTGCCCCTAACGCCCTGTAGATGCCTCCCTGGGAATATCAGAACACGCATTGATTGCCATGTGTGTGCACACGTACCCCCCCCGCCAGCTCGTGCACAATTAGATCTGCAGTAGCTGCAACTACAACCTATCAAAGCTGCAGCTGCAACAACAGCAGAGAACTGTAAAGACACTTTAATAACATCTGAAGCATTCAAGTTTAAAAAGCCAGATTTACAGGGCCAACATCCCTATTTAAAATATAAAAGCATGCACAGGTGGCTTATAAAGCTGGACTTGAACAGCCACACTTGCAAAAGAGCTTTATGAGAGCTAGCAAAGCTCGTAGCCTTTTAATTGCATGTCAAATATTGGGCTCTAAAGAACTAAACCAGATTTCATGCAGCTTGTGCCAAGTGCCCCTAGATGTTACGTGTGCGCGACCATCGGAGACTAAGGGGTTAAGTCAACCTCCGAGGCCAGAGACAGCTTGAAGGCAATGCCACCAACTCTGAAGGAAAGCAGAAAACATTTCTGCCAGCTTTGCTGCAAATAAAAGCTTATTAAAACCATTCACGTTCATTGCTAACAGAAACGGCACCAGAAGAAGACATTTAGAAAGCATTTGAACTTGTAAATACATCAAATTAATATACAACAAATTTCTTTGATCCAGGGGACATGAATTCCTTTTCCCTACAAATCTGCTCATTAATATTTCAATGATCCACTGATGTCACTACCCCTTGCCAGCATTTTATAAGGAAAATACTTCAAGTAACAAAAAGCATCCATGGCTTTTACTCTGCCAAAGGACTTCTGGTAAGTTCACAGGAGAGGTTGGCGGGGAGCAGCAGCAGGAGGAGGATGCTCCTCAGAGCTCCCACATAAGGCTCTCAGGTGGTCACGCATTTACTAGTAGCTGTTAAATATGCCTCAACCCATCAGATGCTCAATGTCTCATTGACAGAGGTATGAGAAAATGGAAACACAACTCACTCAGAGCATCACGGAGATACGGATCCGGCTTTTGGATCACAACGCTCATCAAGTAACCCAAGTAACATCACCAAGTGAACCCAAGGTCAGTCATCAGTTTTCCTGAAGCGGCTGCCATGCAATAACCTGTCCACACCACCAGTCCCTGACCTTGCAAACGGGTCATGGATGACTTCTGCCAACCCAAACCCACTGAGCAGGAACCTGGAGATGATCCGTAAGGTTCCTGCATGCCCATACGCAACCATGCTGAAGCCAGGAAGGGCAGGGAGGAGACGCAACGCACGTGCCCAGCATGCAGGGCAAGGAAAGTCCTTGTGCCCAGCAGATCATAACCTAAGTTGGACCAAAACTCATGAATGCTGCTGTTGTTTTCTTTCTTTATGCAACATCTGCTATGCTGGAAGATGGAAGGGGGCTGCTGAGGACAAGGCAGCATCAAATTAAGTTACCACTGCGGGCACAGAGACTTCTAAGCTGCAATCAACCACAAAATACCTGGAGACAAAACAGCCCTCGCTGACAGAAGAGAAATACACCCATGAGGCTGGGCAGACCACAGCAGGTTCAGAGACAGGTCTCAGCCCTCTGCAGTCATAGACACCACAGACTAAAATTAACTAAAATAAAGAGATGGAAAACGCAGAGAGACACCTCTATACGGAGACCTGAGAGCAGCCTTCAATACACAGCGGACCAATAAGAATGGCCCATCCCTGGCAGCGTTCAAGGCCAGGTTGGACACAGGGGCTTGGAGCAAGCTGCTCCAGTGGAAGGGGTCCCTGCCCGTGGCAGGGGTTGGAGCTGGAGGAGCTTTAAGGTCCCTTCCAACACAAACCAGGCTGGGATCCTATGATGATTCCATGAAATTCACATAACTCTTTTCCATGCTGTCACACCTGCACCAATACCAAATTCATCACATTTTCGCTAGTGAGAAAAACAAGACAGCAACAAATTTTGCAAGTTTAAATGAAACACAGCCAGGAAGAAGTAAGAGGCTGGAATTAGGCAAAACAGGACAGCAAAAAGCTGATCGGAATTGTGCTGGAATGAAGGCAAAACTGCTGGAAACAAGAGGAAACCGGAAGACATGAACATTCACAGCCACATCGGCCGATGGATTGTACTGGCTGGCAATGGGAAAGCTGACAAGAGGGGCTACAAGTTACTTGAGGAAGAAATACAGTTCCACTTAATGTGCCACATCAGCTGGTGTTCACACACCTCATCTTACACAGCTCCAGTGTTAACAACTGCTTTTCACTATAGATTTCCTTCCTTTATGTCACCTGGGCCTTCTTGGTAGTGTTCTTCTGAAGGAGAAGGACACACTTACTCCAAGTCATGACAAATAAGATGTCCCAAAGCTGCAATCCCCAGGAATACCCAAGGACCAGGCACTGGAAACACTGACAATACCCAGCAAACCCCAAACACTCGGAATTTGCTCTTAGTGTTTCTATCGTTGACTGGAAACACTGATGCTCAAAGCCAAAGGGGAACAGCTTCAAAAAAGCTATTGGAAGCTTATAAATTAAAACCCCTGGAGCAGAAGATACTCCAAGGGGAAAGCTCTGTTTATTTTTAACGGGCAAACAAAGGAGAAAGCTGGCATGGGATGTTCATAAATCAGTGTACAAGTGGAAAAGCAGCTGGAAAACAAACCAGTTTTACCTGCACACAACAGCACGGGAGGTTGATGGGAGCCAAACCCCTCTCAGATTTAGGCAAACGTTTTAAGCAATGACATCTACGTGCACATCTTTGTTTTAAGTCTTTGCATATAGCAGCAGATGCTGCCCTAAACCTATTGATATAAGAACCGCCTCCTGGATGTGACATTTAGCAGCTTTTCCTCTTTATATTCCCAGTATCTTCTCCCCCATATCCCAAAAAATTGCTTCTTAAACCATTCCCAAAACTGGCCTGAGGCACAGGAAGGTTCCTTGCCCTCTACCATTTCTGCTAAAGCACAGGGCGGCACACTTGCAGCTTGAAGAGCCAGAGAAAATTCATGAAGCACACCAAGTACCAGGCTGCTCCCATCCATCCATCCATCCATCCATCCATCCATCCATCCATCCTCATTTCCAAGTGGGTTTTTCTTTGCTAATTACTGAGTTTTGCAAGCTTGAGACAGCAGGAGCTACCCAGGTTGTGCTGGGCACACCAAGCTTATCCTATAAAGGTACCAGGCTGAAGCACACCAAGCTTATCTTATAAAGGTACCAGGCTGCCCCCATCCATCCATCCATCCATCCATCCATCCATCCCCATTTCCGAGTGGGTTTTTCTTTGCTAATTACTGAGTTTTGCAAGCTTGGGACAGCAGGAGCTACCCAGGTTGTGCTGGGCCTACAAAGAGGATGTGTGTGACAGCAGGAACACATCAAGACCTACACTTCCCTTCCAATTCTGCAACTAAAGGGCAGGAGAGCTCGATCCAAGTGAACATCGCATAACAGCGTCATCTCAAAACTAACCTTTTGTGCATCTCAGAGGAAGATTCTGGAGCAAGCACCACTGAGATACAGTTGGTATTTTAGCTGTGCATCAGTGATACAGCAAACCACATCCTCACTGAAGATATGGAATCAGAGAGGAAGCATGGGAGTGCTGGAGCACTCCATTGCCCAACACTGCTGCATCCCAGGGTCTGATGATACCTGCCTTCGTTTATTCCCTCACTCTTTTCCATCTGCTCCTTGGAAACACAAAGTTGAAGGACACGGCTGGGGGAGGAGAAGAAGTATTATTTCCATATGGGTTTGACAATATAAAGGCTCAATGAAAACACCATATGAGCGCAGCACTCACACAGGACCTATAAGCACCGTATAGGAAGAACACCCCAAGAAGGCTTCCCCCCTTTCAGATCCTGATTCTGCTGAGACAACTACTCAAGCCCTCTACTGTAGCAAGACATTTCTTTGCATGTCATTTGGCAGATGCAATGGCAGGGCCCTGCCAATTCACCCTGAAGCCCTCCGTTTTAATCAGTATCACATCAAGTTTAACACATGCTTTGAAATGTGCACCAGATTCAAAGCTTCGCCTCAAGGGGGTCCTGCTGAATAACGCATACCATCCCGGCCGCTGCTCCTCCAGCAATTATCTTTCAACTCTGGCTGAACCAGTGGAACTGTCAACGCCAGCACGCTGCCAACCAGAGGAAAGGTTGTGGGGTCAGAGCTGAAAACAAGACTCCTCAAGGCTGGAGCGCCAGGAGAACGGGATGGGGTGTTTGTTTATACTGCTGTCTGCTTATAAGGAGAACTCCCAGGGCACTTGTTTTATGGCTTAGAGGAACTACAAACAGCATTAAGAGGGGTGGAAAAGAGAAAGAAGGTTAAAAATGCAAAGGAGCATCAGCATCCGCCACGGCCCCCTGGAAGGTGGAGAGGGCTGAAGTTGTTTGCACCTCGTAACCAGCAGCATCCTTCCAGCCCCGACAGAGCCAGGAGCTCCTTATCTCCAATCCCAGACATCACAGGCTTCCCCCACTGCCCCCTAAGCCTCCCCCTGTCAGTGCTGCTGCCCACCAAGTGATGGATGGCATTGAAACATAGTACATCAAGTCAAGAGGGACCTCAAGGATTATCTGGTCCAACCTTTCTAGTCAGAGCATCACCTAGACCAGATGTCCCAGCACCCTGCGCAGCTCAATCTTAACAGTGTCCAACAGTGGGGAATCCACTTCCCTAGGGAGATTATTCCAATGGCTGCTCTCAATGTGAAACATTTTCCCTCCTGTGTTCAGTTGGAATCTCCCCAGCAGTAACTTGTGCCCATCAACCCTCATCTTTCCCATGGGACTCCTTCCCAAAAGGGCATCTCCGTCTTCTTTGTAGCCACCCTTTAAATACTGGAACATGGTGACAGGGTCTCCCCTGAGCCTCCTCTTCTCCACGCTGAACAGTCCCAGCTCTCAGCCTTTCCTAACACACTGCCCAGTCCTTGACCATCTTTGTTGCCCTTCTCTGGATACTCTTCAGCTCTACAAGACTTTTTTGTATAACAGGGACCAAAGGCACCAATCTCACCCAGCTACCACCAGCAAAGGGCTAAGAAGATAGTGATGATGAGGAAATACAAGAATTGTTAGCACAGATAAGGATTTCAACAGAATTGGAACATAAGGACAGATGGATGCAGCAGTTTCGACTCTTCATGGCAGCCATATCCAACCGTTTCCTACCAGGGTCAATGCAACTAGAGAGAAAACAACCCAGCACACAGAGGGTTCTGAGCTCAAGTGCATGCTGCCAGGTCCTAGGGAGCTTCTCCTCACCCAACAAGAATTCCATCCTGCAGGGCTATAGCACCCAACCCATTACAGACTGCAGCTTCTGCTGCTGCAGAGGGGTTCACCCAACCCATTACAGACTGCAACTTCTGCTGCTGCAGAGGGGCTCACCCAACCCATTACAGACTGCAGCTTCTCCTGCTGCAGAGGGGCTCACCCAACCCATTACAGACTGCAGCTTCTGCTGCTGCAGAGGGGCTCACCCAACCCATTACAGACTGCAGCTTCTGCTGCTGCAGAGGGGCTCACCCAACCCATTACAGACTGCAGCTTCTCCTGCTGCAGAGGGGCTCACCCAACCCATTACAGACTGCAGCTTCTGCTGCTGCAGAGGGGCTCACCCAACCCATTACAGACTGCAGCTTCTGCTGCTGCAGAGGGGCTCACCCAACCCATTACAGACTGCAGCTTCTCCTGCTGCAGAGGGGTTCACCCAACCCATTACAGACTGCAGCTTCTCCTGCTGCAGAGGGGCTCACCCAACCCATTACAGACTGCAGCTTCTCCTGCTGCAGGTTTTCCTCTCTTACCCAAGAGGGATTTTGGTTTCTCACAAAAATGAAGCCCTTGGAAGACTTCAGCAGTGCCAGCATCAGACTCCCTGGTTGCGGTGACGAACCATGCTCAGATTGCAGCACACACACTCCTGAAGTCAAACAAACACATTGGTGTGTCCGAGACATCCCTTCCCTGTCCCCCAGAGGAACCTGTCCAACTCTAAAAGGAGACGGAGAAGAGAAACAAAGCTGAGCTGTCCTGGAGTAACTTAAGCGCCCTCTTACCCACAAATGAAAGCTGTTCTAAATTTGCTATATATGCGAATTAGAAGAATATGTCAAGAGGCTTAAATAACCTGAGCCTGTCAGCAGAACTCTGTGTTTAAACTAAAAGGAATTAGAAATCTTGGGTTGCTGAAGGATTTCACTTGGTGATTCCTGCATACACCCGTTTGCAATTTGTACAGGAGTGTCATGCAAAGGGCAGGCAGCACGGCCCCGCTCCGTGCTCCTCTCCCTCCAACCGAGCCATTGGGCCTCCACTGGGAAAAAAACACAGCCCAACTCACTCCAAGCCATTCTCATCTCTTTAGCAACCCCGAGCCCACAGCTCCCTGGTGACCCCACAGCACTTCCTATGAGCCATTCCCCTTCCCCATTGCTTGCGAATAGGTCACAGTCCATCAGCTGAGAAGCAACGGCTGGTATTTCAGAGAACAGTTTGTGTTGGAAGGGACCTTAAAGCTCCTCCAGCTCCAACCCCTGCCACGGGCAGGGACCCCTTCCACTGGAGCAGCTTGCTCCAAGCCCCTGTGTCCAACCTGGCCTTGAGCACTGCCAGGGATGGGGCAGCCACAGCTTCTCTGGGCACCCTGGGCCAGCGCCTCAGCACCCTCACAGGGAAGAGCTTCTGCCTTATATCTATATAACTGTAAAGTAGGTGTAATTGCATTGATGACATGAAAACTCGTTTGGTAAGAGTTGATGCTTGCATCCCTTCCTCATATATACAAACTACTGCGTACTGCTGCTGTGTTTCACTGCTTCATCATCCGCGGAGTGATGAATCAGTGACTGTAATACAGCCAATTGTAATGCACTTGTCAGCATCCTCTTAGAATCGTGCACCAGCGGTGAAGAGCTGGGGTTCTGCATCGCTTCATCATAGAATCATAGAATAGTTAGGGTTGGAAAGGACCTTAAGATCATCCAGTGTTGGTTTTCTAACATAATGTGGAGTTTTCTGACTTGGAGTTTCCTCGTCCTATAGCTTCTTATTCTATTTATTGTGATTCCAAATAAGTTTGTTCCAGCCATACTGATCTCATTGTAGCATTCTTCCACCACATATATTTCTGATTGGCTTATGCATGACATAGGTGACACTGCATATCACCATCATAGAATGGTTTGGGTTGGAAGGGACCCTAAAGCTCATTCTGTTCCAACCCTTGCCATGAGCAAGGACACCTTCCAGTAGAGCAGCTTGCTCCAAGCCCCTGTGTCCAGCCTGGCCTTGCATAACGCATTGGTGCCATTTTCACAGCAGCATTACTGACTTGTCACATCCACAGACTGCTTTTGCACACCTTCAGGTGAAGGTACATGAAGACTTCTACATGACTGCGTTACACCAGGAGTCCCCAGGCTCTCAAAACCTCCTCAGCTTCTCCTTCCATGCATACACAGCCAGGCGCAGAGCGAGAGCACTCACACAGAGAGCTCAAACCACCCCGTGTGCAGCACAAGAACCCGTTACCAAAACCACTCCGGGAATTTTTAAAAAGAAAAACAAGGAACAATCAGTTAATTTGGAAGGTTTATTAGCAGCTACATCACGACAGGCCCGAGACATCCTAATGAAAACCGAGGAATTCATCATCCCAGGCAGCAGCAGCCCGATGGGAGCAATTCCCAGCGCTTTTTGAGCAAACCTTATTTCCAGCACCTCTCCTGCCACAACCATCCTGTCCAGACCCCCACATCCTTTCCCACATGGGATACGCCAAAGCCAGCACGCATCCTGGTTTATGAGTCTGAGGTCTATCCACACTGTCTCACCTCCAAAGCTGCCGTGTCTGCAGAAGACCGGAGCATTGGGCAGCACCTTGCTTGAAGCAGCTTAACAGTCTCCATAATTAAAACCACTACAGTGAAAACGAGAGGTTGAACAGCACCTCTTTTCCCAGCTACAAGAAGTGAAACAGCAATTAGTGACGGCTTAAAAGAAGGAGCAAAGGGTGCTCATGCCTCAACTTGGCACTGCCCGGCTCTGTAAGATCTTAAGGATTACCCAGCCTATCATAATTAGAAGATAAAGGATTTATTTCAAGAAGCATCTTTGCATTTCAAGTGTTTCTAAGGGTCTAAAAGGCAACCACACAAAAAGGCAGTCCAGGATGTGACTGCCCTGTAGTTAAACTCTTGATTTTATGTTGCAGCCACGTCCACAGAACATGCTGGATATCCTACTGGGGATACCACAGTCCCTGTGGCCATTAGTCATCCATATGCTGAAATAAAAAGGGCCTATGATTTAGCAGTTTCATTTTTGAGGTCATAAAAAGAATTCAGAGGAATACCCAGTTATTAATAAAGTTCCTATGGAGTATAAATTTTCAATGTAGACTTAAAGGCACAGAATTCCTCTTGAATAAACAGAGAAACCTTCCCCAAAAAGCCAGGAAACGTTAGACTAAAAAGCTTTTATGATAATAAGCACATTTGCACTCAAATTACGTGATGTGGGAAGAAGGGGAGTTAAAGCACGAGGAAGTACAAAGACCTCAAACAACGTGCACTGGAGAACAGAAACATGCTTACATCTGCACATACCCCTATCACCACCTCCCCAGCATGGCCCAGATGTGTTGCTGGCCTCCAGTCCACCTACAGACGTCCTCAGTGATGCTTCCATCTGCTTTTCCCATCAAGTGGCTGCCCCGTCCACCCCGACCCAACATACTAAACCCAGACTTGTCCGGCTGCCACAGCCGCTCCATTCCCACGCCCGCTGGGAAGCTGAGGGATCACATTTAACCTCAAGCTCCTGGCTTGACAATTCCCTTCAGAAGCCACTTCAGCAAATGTTTCCAGTCCTCAGAATCATTCACATCACTTCCTCCTGCTTCTTTCCCCTGCTTTTATCCCTTCGGCAAGCTGCAGAGCATCCTACAGCCGTAAGAGACCTCACTGGGTACCACTTTGGTTCCTACAGGTAAGCTCCAGCCCGAATATGTGAAGCTGAGGACAAGACGGTGAGGAACCCATGTTCAAAGCCACCACACTGGCTCTGGCTAAACAGCACTGGGATATAGAATCATAGAATACCTTGGGTTGGAAAGGACCTTAAGATCATCCAGTTCCAACCCCCATGCCATGGGCAGGGACACCTCACACTAAACCATGGCACCCAAGGCTCTGTCCAACCTGGCCTTGAACACTGCCAGGGATGGAGCATTCACAACCTCCCTGGGCAACCCATTCCAGTGCCTCACCACCCTCTCAGTAAAGAATTTCTTCCTTAGATCCAATCTAAACTTCCCCTGTTTCAGTTTGAACCCGTTACCCCTTGTCCTGTCACTACAGTCCCTGATGAAGAGTCCATCCCCAGCATCCTTGTAGGCCCCCTTCAGACACTGGAAGCTGCTCTGAGGTCTCCACGCAGCCTTCTCTTCTCCAGGCTGAACAGCCCCAACTTTCTCAGCCTGGCTCCATACAGGAGGTGCTCCAGCCCCTGATCATCCTCGTGGCCCTCCTCTGATTCGCATCTCATCTTCAAAACCTATCACAATCTCCACTGTCAAGAGTGAGTCAAGAGTGGGTGGACTGAGTTAACAAATGCAGACAAATCCCCAGGATTTACCTCAAAAATGAATTTAGAATGTAGATATTGGGAAATATTAGAAATTAGGGAAAAATTCTTCCCTGTGAGGGTGCTGAGGCGCTGGCCCAGGGTGCCCAGAGAAGCTGTGGCTGCCCCATCCCTGGCAGTGTTCAAGGCCAGGTTGGACACAGGGGCTTGGAGCAAGCTGCTCCAGTGGAAGGGGTCCCTGCCCATGGCAGGGGTTGGAGCTGGAGAAGCTTTAAGGTCCCTTCCAACACAAACCAGGCTGGGATTCTATGAAAAAGCTTCCAAATTAAACAGCAAGTGTCAAGTGATTCATCCAGTCACCATTGAGATGATGCTCAACACTCTGTTAAGGAAACAGTTTTCAGGGCCAAGTCTTAATGAAAAAGTAGTGAGTTATTAAAGATTTGTCTGCAATTTTAAGTCTTTTTACCAGCTTTCTCAAGTCCGCTTTCAAAGAGGTTAAGCAAAGGATGCTGAGGGTAAGCGACCAACTGAAGTCACCGCTATTTATCCATCTCTTTCATTTTTAATGGTTGGACTTGATCTTAAAGGTCTTTTCCAACCTTGTTGATTCTATGACTCATAGAAGGGAAGCAGACAGATGCAAACACATTATAAGCTTCTGACAATAAGCATTTTTATCAAGGCACTTGAAGGCATTTCAGAGCTCCCACAGGTCCAGCAGTGACACCTCCCTTCAATAACCAGAGAACATTCATCATTCCTCCACTGGACCACAGCATCCCTCTTCACTCAGCCTCGTTTCCTGCAAGCTGAGACCATAGCTGGCCATCAGACTTCCAATCTAAACAGCCCTAGAAGACTTATTTCCTTCCATAAGACTTTAATATAACAAGTAGACAAGCAGCAGTATCAAAGATTAAGAAGGTCTCGTTATACTGAATTTTACTAGAGAATAAGTTTCTGCTTTACAAACCTGCCCAGGAGGGGAAAACACCATCCCCTTATCCCCATCTGTTGTGTAAACAGCCAGTGCATACCCAGCCACCAGACTGACCTTCCCAAGGGGCTCTCCTGCCTGCATCCGAGACTATAAAATTCCCTTGCTTTTAATAAACAACACGACTTTTACTGTTTGTGCTTGTTAAAGAAACCCCCTGGGATAAGGGACACCACTTAAACCAGCAGGAAGCTCAGCTCCAAGGATGCTTTGCAAGTCCTGGGGCATGTGGATGAAAGCCGGCCCCCACGGAGCAAGCGGATGCAGGGATCTTCCAAACACTCCACGTAAGCCTGGACTTGGCTCCGGCAGATCCAGCCCACGTGGCAAAGGAGACTGAGTCTTACACAGGGCTCCCTTGACCTCTATTGAGTCTTGAGGGCTGCCGGAGCACTGACACCCAGCAGAAGGCCATTCCCCGCACGGCACATCCAGAGAAAGGCAGTAAAATCTAATTTGCTCTAAAATATCCATACAAAGCCAAAACAATTTCCATATGCGCTGCAGAAGGTTACATAAAGCTGGAAAACGGCAGGGATAGCGATAATTAAGAACACTGCCCAAAGTGCAGTTTAAACTACATCAACTGGGCCAGCAAAAGGCTACTGGGCAGTATCTGGAGGCTGAGAGAACATCCCCTTGTCCGCTGCTATGCAGGGAACCGCTTGCTCTTGTGGCCTGGGGTGGTGGCCATGTGGCTGCATTTAAAAGGAAGCACAGGGAGGGGACATGGTTTCCCAATAGGGCTGCAATCACGGCACAGAATCATAGAACAGTCAGGGTTGGAAAGGACCTTGAGATCATCCAGTTCCAACCCCCTGCCATGGGCAGGGACACCTCACACTAAACCATGGCACCCAGGGCTCTGTCCAACCTGGCCTTGAGCACCATCAGGGATGGAGCATTCACAACCTCCCTGGGCAACCCATTCCAGTGCCTCACCACCCTCACAGTAAAGAATTTCTTCCTTAGATCCAATCTAAACTTCCCCTGTTTCAGTCTGAACCCGTTACCCCTTGTCCTGTCACTGCAGTCCCTGA
Source organism: Psittacula echo (assembly GCF_963264785.1). NCBI lineage: Eukaryota > Metazoa > Chordata > Aves > Psittaciformes > Psittacidae > Psittacula > Psittacula echo. The sequence continues at coordinate 1,521,596 of NC_137735.1, forward strand.
TGAAGAGTCCATCCCCAGCATCCTTGTAGCCCCCTTCAGATACTGGAAGTATCATTCCTCCACATCTCTACTTATCACCATTGTCCCCAATAAGCTGCTTGGCACAACATCCTCATGTTTTCACAGCTCAGTTAGAACCACCTGCAACAGGAGAGTGTGAGGAGCGGGTGCCACAGCAGGCTCAGCCTCAGAGGGATCTGGTCCTTTTCCCAATACAGGGCACAGGAACCAGCCTCGCCTTGTGCTTTTGGATGGGCACCACCAGTAAAGCTACACCGCACGGCCAAGGTGTGTTTGCCATGATGTACATCTGTAGGTCAAGCTCTCCACTGCTTTCCACACCCCTCATTCCTTCATTCCCTCCCCTTCACCCACCTCAACTCTGCTAACTCCCTAACACATCCCACATTCCTCAGGTGCTTCTGGAGCACATGTCATTGGCCTGAAGCTGTGTTATAACCACCCGCTGTCCTCCCAGGCCACGAACCACAAACACTGACTATCCGTTGCCCACATAATCCCATCACTACCATCATCTTTGTAGAGACATCCTGAAAGAGGTCAACAGGATGAACACCACGGAAATGGGCAGAGGCACAAAGCCAGCAGTGCAGAACACTTGCAAACACCATCCTAGGATCCAAAAACCAAGGGAAGGGTTTGAAATTGTGGATTGGAGTGAGCCAAGGAAATGGGCTCCATGTGCTGGCAAGGCGAGAGCACCCAGTTTAACATGGGCATTGTGCAGAGAAGCAGACAGGGCAGCCTGCATGTGAGCCAGCTTTTACAGAGATGGAATCCTAACATCCCAGACTGGGTTGGAAGGGACCTTAAAGCTCCTCCAGTTCCAACCCCTGCCACGGGCAGGGACCCCTTCCACTGGAGCAGCTTGCTCCAAGCCCCTGTGTCCAACCTGGCCTTGAACACTGCCAGGGATGGGGCATTTCAATTTAGCCTAAAAAAACCCCCTACACAATAGCATTTTTATTACAACACCAATGTATTCAAAATGACTTTAAACAGCAATTAATGGACACTCCGGACTCATCAACATGTAGTTACTTCTCTGTAATCCCAGTAAAAATGCACATAAGAGATTTGGTTACAGTTTAAAGACCAAACCAGTAGCACAGAGAAAACTACACAAAGAAACTTGCATCCTCCAACCAATCATCATGAATCCAGGGAACTCTAGGTCAGAATTACATTTAAATCCAGACACACCTAAAATATTGGACTTGTTGGAGCAAGTCCAGAGGAGGCCACGAGGATGATCAGGGGCTGGAGCACCTCCTGTATGGAGACAGGCTGAGAAAGTTGGGGCTGTTCAGCCTGGAGAAGAGAAGCTGCGTGGAGACCTCAGAGCAGCTTCCAGTGTCTGAAGGGGGCCTACAAGGATGCTGGGGAGGGACTCTTCATCAGGGACTGCAGTGACAGGACAAGGGGTAACGGGTTCAAACTGAAACAGGGGAAGTTTAGATTGGATCTAAGGAAGAAATTCTTTACTGAGAGGGTGGTGAGGCACTGGAATGGGTTGCCCAGGGAGGTTGTGAATGCTCCATCCCTGGCGGTGTTCAAGGCCAGGTTGGACAGAGCCTTGGGTGCCATGGTTTAGTGTGAGGTGTCCCTGCCCATGGCAGGGGGGTTGGAACTGGATGATCTTAAGGTCCTTTCCAACCGTAACTATTCTATGATTCTATTGAAGCACATAGCTGCGTGCTCAACAGCCTTAGCATGGCCTGTATCCATGCCACATGCATCCCAGTGGGCCCAGGGAATGTCTATTAACAGCCATCATCTCCAGACCAAGTAATTGGGGGGGAAATAGAACAAATCTCCTCCTCTACTTCTCATCCACAAGATCTTTTCTTTCTAAGGCCTGATCCTGTGCTACCAAAAACTTCTATACTGGAGAATACAGTGGCAGCTGCATGTACCCACATGCTATTTAGGCATCCTTGCCCAAGCTATTTGCAGGCATGAGAGGCCACACTAAACAAGGAGAGGCCACATGTGGGATGTGACACTCCATACATGAATGGTTCTCACTCAGCTCTGACCCGCAGGGATAGAACTGAAGCAAGAGAAGCCCTTCAAACCCTAGATCTGAATTTCAAAGATGCAGTTGTCTATGGAGCTGCTGCTAACGCATGCTCTGAAGTGCTTCATCTTCTCCATTTTCTCCAGTTCTGATGGTCAGAACTGCACTCCTACCAAACTCAGATGGGCATTTCCCTGCTCACTGCAGGGGAGTCAGAACAAGACGCCCTCTGAAGGTCCCTTCCATCCCAAACCATTCTATGATTCTATTGTGCACATCATCATGCAACTTTTTACCTTGTTCTTTAAGTGTAATCATATAACCAGGGGGGTTGGAACTGGATGATCTTAAGGTCCTTTCCAACCCTAACTATTCTATGATTCTATGATTCTAACCAAGCTGATTTTCTGCTGCTGTGGGAAACTATTTTTTACACAAGCCTTCCATTATACTCCTCAGAAATGGCACAGACACCAATCTGTGTCAGCGAGAAGAGTAAACATCCCCTTGTAAAAAAGGCAGAGCTGAAACATCAACCCATTCAAACTCATCCTGGATCACCACTGATTAAACATCAGCTTTGACAGCGCATCCAAGTGATGCGAAAATAACCCCAAAAGTTGGTCTGCCTCCATCTCTGCGAAAGGCACGCTGAGTATTTTGGCCATCCTGACAAACTTGATCCGATAATGGCTTTTGGATGGGTTATTCTTGGACCCCTGTGGGGCAGCATTAACTGCGCTTACCCTGGATGCTTTTGAGGCACCATCCTAAGTGACCTCCTCCACATGCTGCACATATTTCAGCCATTAAGCTAGATAATAAAACCACATACCGGATATCAGCAAGTGTTAATAAGATGTAATTCATTCCTGGCAAGGCCAGAAGCGAGCTCTTTAAAAAGAAACACCACCAAAACCAAAACACACACGCAGGTTCACAGGGCCAAAGTCCAAAAGGAGTTCAAATGCACAGAGCTACTTTTATCTGTGCAATTAAGACCAATATTTGGAAGGCAGCAAATTCCCCCAGAACCATAGGTAATGAAAGTCAGATTCACAAGGAAAGGAGTCAATGGGAGCTCATCATTCCTACTAGGAGACTGTAAGGTTTCTCTGTGCGCTGTGAGATCTCTCAGGTCCGGCTGACCCTGGGACCATCTCAGTTGCCTTCATCCCATCGCAGGCTTCCTGTCCCAGAGAGGGGCCGGTGAGCTCCCTGCATCCTTGACTGCTGGCCAGGAACACAACCACAGCTCCGAGCGCTCCAAGACAGATCCTTCTGATTATCACAAAATGAAACTTTCAGCTCTTGTCATCGTCGGCCTCAGATTTGTAATGTTACAAAAACATGATTTCCTTTCCCCATTGTATCAGCCCCTCTGCCATTCCCGCTGGTGAAATCAAACAATTTGAGAAGAATTTATATGATGCTAATTTAAACCGAATGTATTTAGCTGCCAATCGCAGTTCCCTGACTCGCCCAGGCCTCCTGCCAGCTCCGCTCTGTTCCAGAGCAACTATCAATCACGGCCAACAGACTGAGGAGAAAAAGGCCCAGCCACGCAAGACTGGGAATTCTGGCAGTGGAAAACCTGCCCTTTGATTTCGGCACGGCGACGTGGACTGACCCCACGCAACGGGAGGCTCTGAAAGCTTCAGCTCCTCAGTGTAAAGCAGCTCGTGATGCTTTGTGCAGGAATAAACCTACACCATTGCTCAAATCCCAGCAGCGCTTCCAAATCAGCTTTTGCAACTGGCAGCGGCAAGTTGACCTTCCTCCCCTGGCTGTATGGGAACAGTGCATCCACACTGCTGGAAAGTTATCGAGTCCACCGGCCGAGATAACTCTGTCCCCACAAAGGGTGAAGGAAACCTCTTCCAGACCCTGCACCTTGCAGCAGAAAATTCACAGGATCATAGAATTGTAGAACGGGTTGGAAGGGACCTTAAAGCTCCTCCAGCTCCAACCCCTGCCACGGGCAGGGACCCCTTCCACTGGAGCAGCTTGCTCCAAGCCCCTGTGTCCAACCTGGCCTTGAACACTGCCAGGGATGGGGCAGCCACAGCTTCTCTGGGCACCCTGGGCCAGCGCCTCAGCACCCTCACAGGGAAGAGCTTCTGCCTAATGTCTAATCCCAGCCAAGATGTTGGGAGGTTTAATCCCAGCATCAAGATGACAAGACTGGAAATTATAAGAGGAAGACACCACATCTACATCCTCTTATATCCTGAAGGGGGTATAAAGAAGTTACTTATTTAGTAATGTACTTGCTGCCATTAATTGGGCAACAAAAGGCAAAGGAAACTCCTGCTCCCTTCCAGCCACACAGCCACAAGAACCAAGGAAGAATCTTAAGAAGGCTGGGCTGCCAATAATGAACAAAATAGAATCATAGAACAGTTAGGGTTGGAAAGGACCTTAACATCATCCAGTTCCAACCCCGCTGCCATGGGCAGGGACACCTCACACTAAACCATGGCACCCAAGGCTCTGTCCAACCTGGCCTTGAACACTGCCAGGGATGGAGCATTCACAACCTCCCTGGGCAACCCATTCCAGTGCCTCACCACCCTCTCAGTAAAGAATTTCTTCCTTAGATCCAATCTAAACTTCCCCTGTTTAAGTTTTAACCCGTTACCCCTTGTGCTGTGGGGTTTGGGAACAGTTACTGTTCTAGAAGCTATTGCATTGGGTAAACTCAGCACAATAACACCTGTAGCCATCACAGGCATCGCCACCATGGATGCTCTACAATAGGATGCACAGGTCACAACGTGGTTTCTGCAGATTCAGAAAGATTTGTTTGATCCAACAGAACAATGAACAAAACACTGTACTGAACTCCCGGATGCAGAATGGCATCTCCCCATAGCCCTATAAGGCTTGGTTTGTCTTAAAATACTACAAAGAAGCTGAGAAGACAGTAAAGCATGGGCTATACTGGAAATTAAATCAATTAATAGCAATGCTCAAGCCAGACCATCTTACAGGAAGGATAGTGTTTAAAAGACAGTAAATTGAACTTGCCTCTACCTCTGACCATAAACCCAACAGCACAAGCTCATCACCTTGTGAGAAATCACATCAAGAGTCCTTCCCATAAATCAACAAGCCCAATCCATCCATCACTATCAGAGGAGGGAGTTTACTGCTCATGAGAGGTAACATTTCACTACCAGTGAATATGAATTTCAAAGTAGCCAAGTTCTGTTTAAGCGCCTCCGTGAGCAGTCTCCTGGCCGTGACAAGAAAAACTCCATTGAAATTCAAATCTAGAATATTAAAGAAGAGTGGGAAAAGGCAATTCTGGTTTAATACATGCACGGGGATGTTCAGCTCCATCAGGGTCACCTTTTACAGACATCAACCGATAGGCAAATGCAAGCAAGCCATAAGGAAAGCTACCCAGTGCAAACCAGTTTAAGATGCAAAAGCAGCTAAGCTGGTATCAGTGCATGAACTCCTGCTGCTTTACCCTGAACCTGGGAAACCAACACTGGTGTCTCCAGGTGCACCAGCTTCCACCAGATGCAGCAGCACAAATGGCCCTGTCCTGATGAGCTGCACACCCTGATTGTGCATCAAGGCTCTGGACTACCAGGATCCAGCAGCAAAATACAGGTGGGAGAAGGCAGCAAAAATGGTCCATCACTTTTCAGCAGTATATAAATCAGGAGATAAAACCTCTGGTAGCAACCACAGAATGAAGAATCATGGCTTCACCTATAACAAAATCACTTCAATATTTAAAACTAAGTTTAGTGCCTTGGGATTGGAAAAGAAGGGCTGAGTTTAATATGATCTCCTCTCCCCAGAAGCCCTCCATCACGTGTGCACACACAAGTCCTACCTGTTTCATGGCCGTTTCCCCAATCTTGTCCGAGTGCTTACGGATACTCTCCAGGAAATCCTTGAGGTCTGACATGGAAACTTCCTTGATCTCTTCACGCAGCTTTGGGATATTATCCACCATGATCTTGCAGAAGCGGTAGTGGCTCACTTGGGGCAGGTAGGTGTGCTCGAGGTGCTCCAGGGTCTTCAGCGCAGGGTAGTGCCTGGGGAGAGCAAGCAAGGCAGATGTGGAAGGAAGAACAGCTATTTCCATCCTGCTTACCCTCCAAAACAACGTAAGCTTCAAATCATTTGATATATCCAAGAATCTCAGCTCTCCACAAAGAGCTTAAGATCAAGGGAACTAACCATAAAAACACCATCTTCCTCTGGAAACAGAGAGGCAGAAAAACACAAACGCACAGAAGCTCCTTATCAGAGCTCTGATGGGCAAACAAGGACCAGCTGGGTAACAAGCAACCAGCATCACCTGAGCCCAGCAGCAGCTTTCACCCACAGCAAAGCCATTTGGGGCTCCATATTACACAGTGAAGGAAAAGCCACATGTAGTATGGTCGGGTTACATGAGGAAAAAGCTCATGGATGAGCACACGGAGGTGCTCAGAGGGGGACCCCAGGAAGACCCTGCACTGGTCCCCCCAGGAGAGCCATGAGCTCTGCCAGAGGGGAGACTGAGATGAGCTCTTAGGCAGAAGCTCTTCCCTGTGAGGGTGCTGAGGCGCTGGCCCAGGGTGCCCAGAGAAGCTGTGGCTGCCCCATCCCTGGCAGTGTTCAAGGCCAGGTTGGACACAGGGGCTTGGAGCAAGCTGCTCCAGTGGAAGGGGTCCCTGCCCGTGGCAGGGGTTGGAGCTGGAGGAGCTTTAAGGTCCCTTCCAACCCAAACCATTCCCTGATGCCATGATGCCTATTACCAGCCACCCAGAAGAGCCATGTTTGTGCCAGCTCTGTGCCCCAACGACACTGCACCCATGAAACTGGATGGCTCTTGGGGTTTTTTCCCTGAAAATACCTCGGCTCTGCTTGGGTGGCACAGCTCTGCTCTACTCAAGCTATATCCTGTTACACACAGGATGAAGCATTCTCCTTTCTTACTGCTTGGAGACTGTATGGATAGAAGTGAGCTGGGGTAAAAAAGCCTGGTCCCACAAGAGCCCTGCAGAACCAAGAGGGTTTATCCTCATCACTTTCCAACAAGCAGCCATATGTGCCTCAGCTATTGGGGAAAAGCTCTTTCTGCTCCTTCCTTAAAGTCTGGACAACAAGAGACAAAGCGTCCCTCTCCATCTCTTCTCTCTGCTGGTTGCAGAGTTACTCCTCTGGGTTCAGACCACGCTTCCTTCCCCAGCTCCATCTCCAGCTCATGGCCACAGGTTCTGCACTGGGCAAATACCTGCACTGGCTTTGCAAACACCTTGCAGCAAACAGCACATAGCTCATTTTGTCTGCCTTGGGAAGCTGAGTGTCTTCACCCCAAATCCAAATCCTCTGAGACCGTGTACCCAAACCCCAAGACTCAGGCTCGTAACCAGCCCTTGCTGGCCATCATGAGTTGATATATAAGTGATATCGGGTGCAGCTAGAGAAGTACTTAATGACATTGTGCTGTGTTTGGTGAATGAAGCCATCAAATACAGACAAAGAAAGTAGAAAAAAAAAAGAAGCCAAGGATTCAGATTTTCTTTAAATGTGGCTTTCAGCTTCCATTTGTTTCAAAATGAACCAATTCAAAGAGAAGGGAAGGCAAAAAAAGACACAATTCTTAGAAGCAGGCCCTGGAAACACTTTCCAGAGCGAGGGAACCGAGCAGCATGTGGATTCCCTTCAGAAGTTCACAGCGCTGTGATCAGCTCCAGCTCCCCACCCCACATCTGTCAACAGATAAGCCCCTCGCTGTTCCTCTCAACAGAGTAAAAACACTTGGACAAACCACACGCTGCCCTAGTCTGCGCTGAGCCATCCCGAGTGAGCTTGGGGAGCAGCTGAACAAGCTCCCTGTGACTCCTCCAGCCAGCCCAACCCTTCAGGAGTTAATGCTCATCTGGACCCAAGGCTGCTGGGCCCAAGGAGCACAGAGAGGAGCAGAGCAGGAGAGGGAAGTGTACAAATACGCCCATCCAATTAGTTATCGCCTTGTTGGAAACATCTGGTTTCTTCTGTCTTGTTCCCATGATGGATGGCAGAAACCATCAGGCATCGGATCCCACCGCTCTCCCCGCGTGCCATTCCCCTGGAGCCTGCTGTGTTTCCAGCCCAGCTCCTGCCAGCAGCTGCTCTTTGCCCAATTTGCCACCTCCCAGGGCTACAATGAGCTTCCAAAGTCCCACAGTGCTTAAATAAACCGGCCCCTGGGATCCCAGCCATGCAAATATCCCAAACCATGGTTGAATCCTTCAGCATCACAATAGATGCAGGGTGGGAATCATAGAATCCCAGAGTGGTTTGGGTTGAAGGGACCTTAAAGCTCCTCCAGCTCCAACCCCTGCCATGGGCAGGGACCCCTTCCACTGGAGCAGCTTGCTCCAAGCCCCTGTGTCCAACCTGGCCTTGAACACTGCCAGGGATGGGGCAGCCACAGCTTCTCTGGGCACCCTGGGCCAGCGCCTCAGCACCCTCACAGGGAAGAGCTTCTGCCTAAGAGCTCAGCTCAGTCTCCCCTCGGGCAGGTTCAAGCCATTCCCCTTGGCCTGGCCCTACAGGCCCTTGTCCCAAGCCCCTCTCCAGCTTTCCTGCAGCCCCTTTAGGCACTGGAGCTGCTCTCAGGTCTCCCCTTCAGGAGCCTTCTCTTGTCCAGGCTGCCCCAGCCCAGCTCTCTCAGCCTGTCACAGACCTACATTTCCTGAGACACAAAGTCCATGTAGTTCACACACTCTCCTGAGCAGTTATTTCTACCACAAAACACACCGCAGACCTTCTCACCAGCTTCTCCCACCCTGCGCCACATTTCCCAGGTGGTTGGCTTCCGTTCACTCAGATCATATCAGGGTTTGGATTATGACATTCGTAGAATGAAACCCAGTTAATACCCCCTAAACGCCACGTCAAACGTTGACTGAATGCATGACAACATCCAGCTTCCACGAAAAAGTGAAAAGCCACCTTCACTTAAAAGCCTAAAATGAAGATGAGTGCCCTGCTGCAATCCTGGGTTTGGGCTGTAACACAGGAGGCTGAGCAGGAGCGTGAAGATTCCACCCAGAAATCAAACAAATTAACTTGAAAGGGCTGATTTTGAAGTCTTATATCTTGAGAATATAAGACTCTTTATAGGTATCTATATCCTATAGAGGATATCTTTAATCTATCCAGCACCCAACGGGTGCTTTCCAACTCTTCCATCACAGACACCACTCCACACAGAATTTACCTTTTAGATTTCATTTGCTCTCGCAGTTTGCTGTACATCTCCAGGACTGGAAAGAGAAGGAAAAACACACACGCATTGAGACACGAGCCCAGGGATGTGAATTACTGAGGAAAATAAAGAGCAATCTGAGATTCCTCACCAGGAAGACACAGCGTGAGCTTATCAACCGTCGCTGAAATATTCCGCTGCTGTAACCGGCATTGCTTCAGCTCTTCCATTGCTATGATCAACTTTGGGAAGGGAAAAAAGACAAGTTTCACTTAGAGCAGTGAACAGATGGAATAGAGAGGATATAAACTGCACTTGTCCTGGCCATACACCATAGGTTGACAAAAAACCCCACTGTGATAACCAGGAGCTCAGCGAGGCTGCAGAGCGCTGCTGGAATCGGAGCAGAGGCAGCTTCGGGTTGGCTCAGCAAGTACCAGCGGCATTCCCTTCATTTCAAGTAAGCAAGAAGCAAAACCAAAGGCAACAAAACACCAGCCTTGCAGCACGTCCTCTGGATTCCAACAATTATTTCCCCTTCCCATTTTATTCATCTCTTCCCTACTCCCTCTCCAAGCTTCTCTTTTCTAGTTCTTCCCAAAGACAGGATGTGGCGACACGCTCCCAAGGGGCTTTTGACCATCCCAAGCTAACAAGGATTTCCTAAATGCTCAGTCTCCAACAGAAAAACCTGTGCATGTGGGCAAGGACAAACAAGGAGCAGCCACTTCATACAACAGAAAACACTCTGCTTTCTTCTTTCCAAAGGGATAGGTCATGGATTTATCCTCCAGAGCATCCATTTATCTCCCCAGTACCAAGCTGAGACTGAAAGTCCTTTTGAAATCCCAGGCTCTTCTACTCTTGGAGGTGAATCCTCCATTCAAGGAGGCAAGTCTATTTGATTCAGGATGGAAGCTGCATCACCTCTTCCCCAAAGGGCATTCTTGTCTTTAATCTTCATTAGAATAATTGCTCTGATGCAGTCCAGGATGGGGATTTTCTTGTTTGTTTTTCAAAGCAAGGCAGCTGCCTGCATGTATCAGGAGCAAAACCAAGTCAGGGTGTCTGGGAAAGCAGCTACGAAATGAAACCAAAAAGCTGCAAGAGGAAGAATTTTGTATAGCAAATAATGCAATTCTCAGGAGGAACGAAAAAGAGAGGAGAGGAACCATCCCTGGGAGTTCTCACACATCTCAGGCACTTGGAAAACTTGAAGCACCACTGCCTTCAGCACACCCAGCTCTAAAGTGCCTCCAGTCTGTTAATGTTCTCTTATGATGAAGGGGCTAGAAGAATGAATGTAGATAAAGGCACACGGCATCCACAAGATGCTCAATCATTTCCTTTCCCCATGCCTCCATGCCTCTGTTCATGCAGCTCAAAAACCACCCTGACTTTAATGGCTGCTGTACTGCTCTGGGAAGCAGCAGTCAGGCTCTCCAGCTCATATGCACAGAAACACAGACTGATTTGGGTAGGAAGGGACCTTCTTCTGAAGAGCTCATCTCAGTCTCCCCTCTGGCAGGTTCAAGCCATTCCCCTTGGCCTGGCCCTACAGGCCCTTGTCCCAAGCCCCTCTCCAGCTTTCCTGCAGCCCCTTTAGGCACTGGAGCTGCTCTCAGGTCTCCCCTTCAGGAGCCTTCTCTTGTCCAGGCTGCCCCAGCCCAGCTCTCTCAGCCTGGCTCCAGAGCAGAGCTGCTCCAGCCCTCGCAGCATCTCCATGGCCTCCTCTGGCCTCGCTCCAGCAGCTCCATGTCCCTCTTGTGCTGCTGCCCCAAAGCTGGATGCAGAACTGCAGGGGGGAAGAATCCCCTTGACCTGCTGGCCACACTTCCTTGGATGCAGTATTGCTGTGAGCAATCCCAATGACATCCCTCAGGGCTGCAGGATGAAGCCCACGATATAGGATTATTGTTGCTTTACATTCCCTCTGCTTCCCAGGCTGCGCCTTCCACTAGCTCGTAATCCAGAAGCAGCCAAATGGAAAAATCACTTCCCAACACTCCGACACAACTCACCTTTCAGGCAGCAAAGCAAAAGACAGGACAGAGAATCAATGCATGCTCTAATACCAGTGCCACCTACGTTATCAGCTAGTGCTGAGCACTTAGTGACACTGTGATTTCCCACTAACAAGCACAGCCAAATAATGGAAAAGCAAAAACCAGACAAAATGAATGACTGAACTTACTTCTTTCCCTTCGTTCTGCAGCTTCCTGTTGGTGTCTGTCACTTGATTCTGTGGGAATGTCAGGGAAAAAAGACAAAGCACACCTACATGAAAATCAGGACAATGTTCTTCACAACTAAACTGTACAGAAACAGCATCACTTTTCACGCAATCTCCTTTTGTATGGCACAGAAGTGTTCTTTAGCTCATTTAATCGTCATGGCCATTCTGGCACACAAGGATGCCAGCAGCCACGCAGCAAACACCATGGATTTTCTTCCCTGCTACTAGAGAAAGCTAAAAGGCAACAGAGGTTCATGGTGTTGCACAGGAGCCTCAAAATGCTGTGGTCTTAATGGATCCAATCTTGTAGCAGACGCTCATGTGGGTTCTCACAGAATCCCAGACTGGTTTGTGTTGGAAGGGACCTTAAAGCTCACCCAGTTCCACCCCTTGCCACGGGCAGGGACCCCTTCCACTGGAGCAGCTTGCTCCAAGCCCCTGTGTCCAACCTGGCCTTGAACACTGCCAGGGATGGGGCATCACCTTAAAAGCTATTTTACCTGAGTGGTAAAGGAGTTATATTTTCCCCTCCTCACCACCAAGTACGTGACAATTGGGTTTTAATTCCCTGTTATCACAGCAAGAAAAGAATTCTTCAATGTGGGATTCATCTATAAAGTCCATATATTTTCTGTTAGATCTTCAGATGCATTTCCCACTGGATCCCTCCTCCTGGCTGGTATAAAAAGGTCATTTTTATACAGCTGGCATAAAAATGGATGTATATTCTTTACTAAACCATCTTCCTGTATTATCCTATAAAGCTGGGGCTCACAGCTCAGTAACTTCCCAGTTTGCAAACCTGGAGGCTCCCTGGGCTAGCAAGATCACAGCAGTTCACCCCTTTGCGGCTCCAGACATCAGTTTGACTCAATGAAGACACACACGAGAACGAAGGTCATTTCAGACTCATCAGGATACAAAATCAGCAGCTTACACAGTATTTAGACAACAAATAGAAAGACAACTTTGGGTTTTCTCCTGAATACTCATTCATGTTCAGACAGGAGGCTTGTGAACAGAGATAGCATCTTCTACAGCCCAGCTGGGACAGCCATAGAAAATTACACAAACTTCCAAGTAAACATGCCCAGATTAAGGTCCTCAGCAAGAGCAGCCAATTGTGAAGGTAAATACCAGCAGAGTTCAGGTGCCTCCATCAGTCCAAGACTAACATGCCATCAAGCTCCTTCTTTTCCATAGAAAACTTATTTTCACAGCTACTCAAGTTGCAAATGGTCATTTCCAGGCTTGTCTCTCTAAGATCACAGAATCATAGAATAGTTTGGGTTGGAAAGGACCTTGAGATCATCCAGTTCCAACCCCCCTGCCATGAGCAGGGACACCTCACACTAAACCATGGCACCCAAGGCCTCATCCAAGCTGGCCTTGAACACTGCCAGGGATGGAGCATTCACAACCTCCCTGGGCAACCCATTCCAGTGCCTCACCACCCTCTCAGTAAAGAATTTCTTCCTTAGATCCAATCTAAACTTCCCCTGTTTCAGTTTGAACCCCCAACACAATGTAGACAGTAGGTGGAGCAGAGCCACAGCTGAGCAAAGCAGGACAAGCTTCAGGGTGAAGCTCTCTCTTTCCTTTTGGAGCACACCACAAAGCAAGCAGCTGAGATAGAAAGGGAGCTTGGTATTTATACACAAGACTTCACAGGTTTGGGAGGTGAGCCCATGTGAACCTCATGAAGTTCAACAAGGCCAAATGCAAGGTCCTGCATGTGCTCTGGGGCAACCCCAAGCACAAATACAGAGTGAAGGAGATGGGATGGAGCAGCCCTGAGGAGAAGGTCTTGCGAGTGTTGGGTGAGGAGAAGCTCCCCATGACCCAGCTTCAGTGTGTGCTTGAGCCCAGAGAAGCTGTGGCTGCCCCATCCCTGGCAGTGTTCAAGGCCAGGTTGGACACAGGGGCTTGGAGCAAGCTGCTCCAGTGGAAGGGGTCCCTGCCCGTGGCAGGGGCTGGAGCTCGATGAGCTTTAAGGTCCCTTCAAACCAAACCACTCTGTGATTAAACTGATTGAGGATCCAACTTGTTCCCTGCTGACTATTGGAAGATACTGGGCAACACTGATTTCCCACACTGCTCCAAACTGCAACATGAGGTCTCACACTGAAATGTTTGTGTAGCCCCAGCAAGCAAAGCCATCCAGCCTCACAGGTTTCCTTTGGTTTTAACACTGGCCACGCTGCTGTTCCAGCTTACCATGCTGCAAAGAGGAGTCATCCCATGATCTCCCCTCTCACAGTTTCTTGACAGCATCTGCATCACATCGCTCCCTCTTCAGCAGTAGCTTCAGCTTTCCTGGCTGATTGCCCTGTGCAAAAACTGCTCATTTCCTTTATGATGCATTGAGCTTTTACAAGCAGGAGCCCAGCATCTCTTCCAAAGATTATTTTATTTGCTTCTATCCTGAAAATCCCACCAGGAAAAAGGAATCCGTGTAGGCTAATTTAAAACTGCTCCTAAAATAACGCCAGGGCTGTAGCAGTCTTCTATTAAAATTACATATCAATCCCAGTTAAAGCAAAGAGTAAGGATATATTCTGCCCTTGCACACTAGGAGTTTTCAGGGGGCAGGGAGTCGTGTTTTGTTTTGGTCTTAAGGTCTACGTGTATATATTGTAATAAAATAGCTGATTATTTATATAGACTCTCTGTAGACACATTGAAGCTTTTCAGACAAGGAGGGTTTATAATCTAAGACAGACGCACAGCAAGGGGGGACAGACAACAGGTGAGCACATGTGAGGAACAAGACACTGGGATCACACAGGGGCTTAAAGGATGCTCAAGTCATTAGTTCATTCATCTGCATACGGAACATGTGGTATGGAGCAGGGCTTGGGATGGGAGAGGGGTTAAACATCACTCTGCTACCATTTAGAGAGTGTCAGTGATGAGAGAGAGAAGCAAAGGGAGCTGGAGGGGAATCCTGGGAATGGACCTGAAGGACACCACCATGACCCTGGTGCTGACTCCATCCCTCTGTCCAAAACCCATCTACTGCCGATTCTGCTAAGTGTGGGATGTTTGCCTCACTGGCTGTTATACTGAGGATGAAGAGCACAGCAGCTCCTTCCTAAATCCTTTATATATGTGATGGAGCACATCTGAAATAACCCAACAAGAATTTAGGCTGTAGATTCCCTTAGACACATACTTTGAATTTAATGACAGCTCCTACTCTCACTGCACTGTAGTTGCCCTTGAGGTTATTAATGACATAAGGTTATAAATGTCACTAGGATGGTGTTAAGGTATTGGACTTTAGATGTTCAATACCTTAAGGAGACCTACAAAAAACCTGGAGAGGGACTTACTACAGGGGTGTGTAGGTGTAGAACAAGGGGGAATGAGTTTAATCTGAGAGAGGGTAGATTTAGATTAGATATTAGGAAGAAATGGAACAGGGTGCCCAGAGAAGCTGTGGCTGCCCCATCCCTGGCAGTGTTCAAGGCAAGGTTGGACACAGGGGCTTGGAGCAAGCTGCTCCAGTGGAAGGTGTCCCTGCCTGTGGCAGGGGTTGGAGCTGGAGGAGCTTTAAGATCCCTTCCAACACAAACCAGGCTGGGATTCTATGAAATATCATCCAAATTAAGGAGATGCCTCTTTGGGAGTGCATCCTGCGTGGTTTCAATTCATTTCTTTTTCATCCATAGACAGATTATTACTCAGCGACCCAGCATCTCTTGAAAACAACACAGTGCTGTGTAGTGCAGAAATTCATTGCAAGGAGCTCCTCTGCTGATCAAGAGCACAAAGCTCCCAGTTCAATGCTACCCGTTCACAGGGCACAAAAGCAGGACAGAAAGTTTAGCAGTACAGTCCTGAGTAGATTCTAATCACAGAATCACAGAGTCATAGAACATCAGGTTGGAAGGGACCTCAAGGATCATCTGGTCCAATCTTTCCAGGCAAAGCATGACCTAGACTGGATGTCCCAGCACCCTGTCCAGCCCAATCTTAACAGTGTCCAACACTGGGGAGTCACCATTTCCCTACGGAGATTATTCCAATGGTTGCTCTCAGTGTGAAACCTTTTCTTCTTATGTCCAGTTGGAATCTCCCCAGCAGTAACTTGTGCCCATCACCCATTGTCTTTCCCATGGGACCCCTCATCAAAAGGGAGTCTCCATCTTCTTTGCAGCCACCCTTTAAATACTGGAACATGGTGACAAGGTCTCCCCTGAGCCTTCTTTTCTCAAGATTTTAGGTCACTTGGAGCCCCCTGAAATCCATCACTCCTGCATGGAGGGCAGCCGTGTCACCCGTGAATGGCAGAAGACAACGCACCCAGCTCACATTTACCATGGGCACTCTTAAAACAATGAACACTGATATTTCTACAGCCTGATGTTACACGAAATGCCCCAAAGCTAAAAGCACAGGAGTGAAGATACACAGTGGAGATGCAACAGGGAGGGCATTTATTTTACTGCTGGTTGCATGTACGTTCAAAGAGCAGCGCTACTGAGAGCAAGACCCAGATCAAACAGAGAATGAATAGCTGGAACAAAACACACGCTCACCACTGGACCCAGGGATGATTCCCTGAGGAAACCCTTACAAAGAAGGCTCAGGATTTGGGAAACATGTTTCTGTGTATATTTTCCCCATGTGCTGTTTTATAGATCGCATAGTAATGGAAATCAAGAGAGATCCTGAGGGTACAGAGATGGACTTCACAGTGCGCCACCAACAAAGTAGCTCTTTGGAGAATGGGAAACAGCAACGAGCCTTTGCCAACAAACAATGTGGAATTCTTGGCTAGGAACAATAGCTTAAAAATAAATAAATAAAGGCTTTTTGATGGTGTTTTCGATGGCCTCATCCTACAATCGACCGCTGGATGAATCCTTGCCATGGAAAATGCCACTGTCATAACACGGGTGCTTCTGGTGTCAGGATATCCCCCCAGGAAGGTGTTTCTGTGAGCATGTGGTTGGCTGTGGGATGGAGAGCTGTGTGTGTAAAGCCAAAAGCCTGCTTGGAAATGCCAGAGACAGCTTTAAGTGAATAAATAGATGTATGAAAAGCAGCAGTCAGCACACTGAGGTTGGAGCTTCTTCGCCTGAAAACAAGCCCTCTGCTCCACCAGGACCACATCTGGATGGCTTTCTCTTACCTTCAGTTTCTGAGCTTCTCCTCTAACCTTCAGCAGCTCTGTGATGGAGTCCACAAAGCCCTGGTAATGGAAGTTGCACATTTTCTCAATCTCACGATCATGGTTCCTGATCCGTGCCTCCAGTTTCTCCATAAAGCGACCATGTTCTTCTCCATCATAGACGGACCTAAAGAGAAGATGACAATGATGGGTCAATATTGCAATATTTGTTAAGCCATTGCTTACACAATGAGCTTCAAAAAGCCTCCTGTGATAAAGGGATAGTTGTGCTATTTATTCACATACCCAAACTTGAGTTTGGTGCCTTGTGTATCTGCCTATTGCTGCCCTTCTTTCTTTTTCCACCTGTAACGAACACCAGCTCCATGTTCCCTCAGAGACCGCAACACGGCCAACCCAGCACCAAATGATCCAAAACAAAGTCCCTGTGCTCTGTCTCTGAGCTCAGCCACCCCTGATCACTATCTGCTACCATACGCTACAATGCTGAGTGCTCCTCCTGGATGCTCTTTAGTCTGCAAGAGTAAAAGCTATAATGGAAAAGTATCACATCTACAGCTGCCAAAACCCATTCCCCTTCCCACTCCCAATGCTGACAGCACTGTTAGCCCTTTGGCTGCAAGACCAGCACAGCCACAGAGAACAAATTGCCTGTTGAACCAGAAGCAGCAAAAGGGTGGTTGGGGTCACTGCCTGCTGAAAACAGAGCCCAAAACACATAAAGGCAGAGGAAAGGTCAACACTGCTCTTGAGTGAGACGTGGAAGGCAGCAATTCCTGCAGCTGAAATAGCACCCAGCTGCTGGAGAAGGGAAGGCTCCTAAAGGGGAGACCTCAGAGCAGCTCCAGTGCCTAAAGGAGCTGCAGGAAACCTGGAGAGGGGCTTGGGACAAGGGCCTGTAGGGCCAGGCCAAGGGGAATGGCTTGAACCTGCCAGAGGGGAGACTGAGATGAGCTCTTAGGCAGAAGCTCTTCCCTGTGAGGGTGCTGAGGCGCTGGCCCAGGGTGCCCAGAGAAGCTGTGGCTGCCCCATCCCTGGCAGTGTCCAACCCAAACCACTCTAAGATTCTATGATACATTAAATCTTTCTGCCTGCAGAAAGTGATGTGATCCTTTGGAGCGATCTGTGCTCACAAGTCACTGTGGCGGATCCCACCTCTGCAATTCACAAAGGTCTCTTAGTCATAAAAATAACCTGACAGGGCTAAAAGCTGGAGAAAAAGCTCTGAATTATCACCCTTTAATATCTGCCCTAGGAATTTCTATTACACAGTTTCAGTAAGCCCTCTCAATAGCAAAACAAAAACGCCTAAACTTTATAAACCTGCTTAAAACTCAATGCAAAATAACAGTCACCAAGATTAGAAGCCTGCAATGTTGACCCTATTCCCTTCTTTATTCAAAGACAGAAGTCGGTTGGTGCTAAAGGTGACAGAGAGATAGAACCTCCTGAAATCACATGGATACTAGTGGTTGTTGCTTACAGCTTAGCAGAGTTCTGCTGGTGGAACAGGGATGCTGGAGGCAGAGTGCCATCTAGTGCTCTTTGCGCTTACAGAAGCATCTATCAAGGGTGAAAAAACACAGAATTAGTCACAACTCCGGGCAAAGTTTCCTCTGGAGGTGGCCAAACTGAGCCATAGAGGTCTGGTGACTGAGAACCTTCCATTGTATTTTTATTCAGCCAAAGTGGAGTGTAAAACAAAAACAGTTGGTGACAGAAAGCGACGAAACCCCAGCATCTCCGGGGTCAGCTCTAAGCTTGGATTTGAACAAACTCTGTACCATAGAATCCCAGCCTGGTTTGTGTTGGAAGCGACCTTAAAGCTCTTCCAGCTGCCAGCTCAACACTGCCAGGGATGGGGCAGCCACAGCTTCTCTGGGCACCCTGGGCCAGCGCCTCAGCACCCTCATCTTCCCCTTTGAGCTCTCCTGTTTGTCCACAACCCTCCCTCCACAGCAGAACCAGCATCCTTCACTTCTGTCCTCCCTATAAAACACAAGCAAATGGGCAATAGCCCAGCCCATCCTAGATCAAACTGCAATACACTCCAAAGCTGAAGGACGGCAACCCCAAAGTAAGGGGATGTCAAGTTCTTACTCTGTATTGAACACCATCGTAAGTGGATTACAGTAAGTGTGCAGGGACTCAGTTTGATTGCAAGAACAAATCTCACCCCTGCAATCACATCAAGACACTCTCAAGTCCCAAACTCCACCATCATCATCTTCAGTTCCCCGGCTCTGGTAGACATCCAACTTCCTGAGCTGCTGCTTCAGCTGCCCAAGCTACAGCACCACTCTTGCAAAGCATCCCTGTGATGCCATACCCTTGATGCAAGTGTGCTGTTCCCTACCTAGTTACTGTCAGCTTTCTCAAGCCCAGCTCCCGTTCTCACCTGACGCACTCAGCTGAGCACCTTCATTATGTCCTTCACATTACCACATCTGGGGCATCACATTTCCCACTTCTTCCCTACCAAACCCTCAGGATTCCCACTGCCTTGCTCTGGATCTCCAGGTCTCTTCAGCTGCTCCCCTCCACCTCATTTTTTCTGCACATACACATTGCTCTTAGTAACATCTCTCCTATTTTAAGCACTCATAACAGCCCAATCTGCATCTTCAATACGTGTCCTGAAGAGACTTGATAAGAAGACACTACAAGGTGATGCAAAAGCATTTCTAGAAAGAAATGGATTTTAGACATAGATTAATACCCATTAATAGTCACGACAGCACACAATGAACACATAAAGGAAGGAGAACAAAAATCACAATTAGAAGTGGTTTGGCCTATTCATGCTCTTGGTTGTAAATAACAAAGCGCTGGGACAATGCTATAGAAAATGATCCTTGAGGCAGCTTCTCTTTTGCCTTTGCTACAAAATATTGCTTGTCAGATAGCTTTAGTAATAGCCTCCCTCACAAAGAGCCTTCTGATTGAAACAGGCTGAGGAAGAGTGGTGTGTCCTGCATGTACTTATCTTATAGCTCTGTAGGCTGTAATTCTGGGCTGGAAGACTTTGCTCAGTGCCACACCAGTCTGGTTTACATTTCTGAAGTACACTCACTAAACAAAACCATGGAGGATGCCTTGGAAAAGTTCTTGGATTGTATTGTTCAGTTCCACAATTTCTGCAGCCCTTAAAAATCCACTTGGGTTTTGATTCCAAAAGGTCAACTGCAAAAATCTTTCCAGGAAAGCCAAAGCAGGCAAACGCACCAGGAGTTCCCATCTGCGTCTTGTGTCATTGCAAAGTGTAGCCCCCAAAATAGGGGCAACCAAACCTGGTCCATGTCAAGCAGCCAAACCATTAACAAAAGGGATGCTGCAGATGTGGATGGGTGGCACAGCTGGATGCTCTGTCACCTTTTCCATTTCCCAAGCAGCAGCCATGCAGAAGCACATCATGATGGAGAACCATTCACACCTTCATGCTCTCCCCACACCGCAAAGCCTCACTCTGCTGTACTCAACCACATTGCACTGGATACTCCAATGCATTCTCCATCACTTCAACATCCATAAGAGCAAACACTGGGGGAAAAGCAGAGGTCAACCATTCTTTAAGTGTTTCATGTGGCTGTTCTCAGACTGGCAAGTCCTATATCAGATACCATCTACTGCATCCATACACCATATCCACATAGCGTTGCAACAAGGCCAGAGGAGGCCGTGGAGATGCTGCGAGGGTTGGAGCAGCTCTGCTCTGGAGCCAGGCTGAGAGAGCTGGGCTGGGGCAGCCTGGACAAGAGAAGGCTCCTGAAGGGGAGACCTGAGAGCAGCTCCAGTGCCTAAAGGGGCTGCAGGAAACCTGGAGAGGGGCTTGGGACAAGGGCCTGTAGGGACAGGCCAAGGGGAATGGCTTGAACCTGCCCGAGGGGAGACTGAGATGAGCTCTTAGGCAGAAGCTCTTCCCTGGGAGGGTGCTGAGGCGCTGGCCCAGGGTGCCCAGAGAAGCTGTGGCTGCCCCATCCCTGGCAGTGTTCAAGGCCAGGTTGGACACAGGGGCTTGGAGCAAGCTGCTCCAGTGGAAGGGGTCCCTGCCCATGGCAGGGGTTGGAGCTGGAAGAGCTTTAAGGTCCCTTCCAACCCAAACCAGTCTGGGATTGTACGATATAAATGCTGAAAACACCTCAGAGGAGCTTAAATGCACTGCACACGTATAAATTAATGCTAGGAAATACTTCACAACCCCTTCCGCATGTGCTCGCTGCGTCTCATCCTCAACCGGTTCACACGAGCCCTCCAGGCAGCCTCGGGGCAGGCCAAGGCACGAGTCTGACCCCCAACCTCAGCCCCAACGCGAGGTGCCTGCAGGACGGGCACTCAGAAGTCACCTCAATAAACCCAGCGGAAAGCACAGAGGAGGGAATTCTCTGGGGGCGAAATGAAAGCGATCTGGAACAATGCAGGAGGACATTCCGGGGACACTGGAACAGAAGGGACTTGCTTTTGGTTTCAATTAATAAGTGGAACAAATTCCTGACTCTGTTATGGACTTTTCTCTCCCTTTTTCTCCCCCCCCCCCTTTAAACTTCTGTAGTGGTTTTAATCCCTCCGAAACATTTTCTTCTCATTACGCTACATAAAAGCGTTAGCAGTTTGTTTAATCTTCTTTTGACTTTTGTAATCAACAAATTGACTCCTGAGCAATGCAAGCAATACTACATAGAATGATTCAAGAGTGGTGCGTGGAGAAAAGGGCAACGCAAGCTGGCAAGATGGGGACCTGCTCAACATCCAACTGCCAGAGCAAAGAGCTTCAAGCCTTGGCTTCCCCAAGGCCACCTGCGTACACAGAGCTTTAGCAAGCTGGACTCCAAGAGCCCCATTGACTCGGTGTGTTACACCTGCAGTTATCTCAGTGGAAGAGCAAGTGCAGAACGTGCTGTTTGTTTTCATTATGTTAAACAGATGCGAGTCCATTCAGTTTTGTCCCATCACCCACATGGTGATGATATCTACAGCACAAATATGGAGGGAAAATAGCAACTATTTTTTTTCCATTTTGGAAAAGTATAAAACATTGAATCATGATCATTTTTCATTACTTTAGTTCAGAAAGCATTCCCATGTGTGCTTTTCATAGAATCCCAGCCTGGTTTGCATTGGAAGGGACCTTAAAGCTCCTCCAGCTCCAACCCCTGCCACGGGCAGGGACCCCTTCCACTGGAGCAGCTTGCTCCAAGCCCCTGTGTCCAACCTGGCCTTGAACACTGCCAGGGATGGGGCAGCCACAGCTTCTCTGGGCACCCTGTGCCAGCGCCTCAGCACCCTCACAGGGAAGAGCTTCTGCCTAAGAGCTCAGCTCAGTCTCCTCTCTGGCAGGTTCAAGCCATTCCCCTTGGCCTGGCCCTACAGGCCCTTGTCCCAAGCCCCTCTCCAGGTTTCCTGCAGCCCCTTTAGGCACTGGAGCTGCTCTATAAGGTCTCCCCTTCAGGAGCCTTCTCTTCTCTAAGCTGACCCAGCCCAGCTCTCTCAGCTTGTTTAAACTTCTGCTTAGCCCCACATCTCTTGCACAGAAGTTTTACCCCACCGTCATGCTCTCAGTTTACAACAGAAATCATTCCAATCACTGTAAAATTCAGCAAAAACATCAGCAATATCCCATTACCACAAGGTCCTGGAGTAGCAAACAAAGCCCCTTCTGCAGAGCATCACTGTACTTTATTATCTGGATGACCCTTGTTTCATAGCTGAGAACACCTTGATTTCAGCCGTGTCCTGGTGTAACCCCGGGTGGGTATTCTCACAAGGAGCAAGGCAGCACACAGCATTCCCATAAACCACCTGCATACGCTGCTCCAAACCCATCCTACAAAACCAAGTTACTTGTCAATGACTGAAGGAGCTCTTCAGCAGGGCTTCCCCATGCAGTTGTTGTGGGCCTGGTTTTCCTCAGCGGTTTTATTAGTGAATTAGACGCTAGAACGCAAGCAGCGCTTTGGAAATGGGCTGGTGACACCAAAGTGAAGGAGGCACAAGCAGCAGCCAAAGACCTTGAGGAACTGGAAGTGTTTCCAGAAGTCAAGGAGGAGGAAGGTCAGGAAAGGCAAGTGCATGGCTGGGGTCCAAGCAAAGGTCAAAACCAGCAGCGCAAGTGCAATGGGATCAGAGGGGAGGCAGGAAAAAACACAGGCTCCACACCAGCCACAGCACCTTATTCATTGGGCTATGAAGAGGCAAAGGAATTTGGGGGTTGATTTGAAGAGAAAGGGCTGCTGAAGAGGCAGGGAAGAAGGAGCCATGGAAGCTGCTCTGCTATTGACCTACAGCAGCACAAGGAAGAGGAGGAAGTGAACACTTGCCGACGAAGAAGGAAGGCACCATCCCAAAGCAGCCACAAATCAAATTGTTGATAACAGAGAATCATTTTTATGCACTTTACAGAATTAAGATTTTAGCCCTCACAGCTATAAAAGCAGATGAGATTATCACAGGAAAACTTTAATGTCCATCCTTGCTGTGTTATTGTCCCACTAAAGTGCTTTTTCCTAGGAACAAAGTTCATTTTGTCATCTTAAAGCATTGTTTAAACAAGCTGATTTCTTCTTTGGTGCATTCTTGGCTTTCAGTCCCAGACCCTCCCTTTCTGTGTGAAGCAATATTGTCATAACATCCAACAGAGGCGCAACGAATACTTCAGACATGCATGAGATGAGAAGTGCTGCATTAGGAAACCAGACAAAGCACATTAAAATTGACACTGCTGTGATTGATAACTTCCACATGCAAAGCCAGTGGACCCACAGCTTGGTGGGAGGACAGGGACAGCATCAGCAACCAGCACTCCATGGCCTTAGTGGTGCTTCTGCATGGTCTTGAAGAAAAACAGCAGCTTCACTGCCTCCATTGCTCCAGCCCAGAACCCCGCCATGTGCTGGGTGCACCCCCAGAGCGTGAGCAGCAGCTCAGGGAGGGGATCCTGCCCCTCTGCTGTGCTCTGGGGAGACCCCCCCTGCAGCCCTGATCCAGCTCTGGGGCAGCAGCACAAGAGGGACGTGGAGCTGCTGGAGCGAGGCCAGAGGAGGCCATGGAGATGCTGCGAGGGCTGGAGCAGCTCTGCTCTGGAGCCAGGCTGAGAGAGCTGGGCTGGGGCAGCCTGGACAAGAGAAGGCTCCTGAAGGGGAGACCTCAGAGCAGCTCCAGTGCCTAAAGGGGCTGCAGGAAACCTGGAGAGGGGCTTGGGACAAGGGCCTGTAGGGCCAGGCCAAGGGGAATGGCTTTAACCTGCCCGAGGGGAGACTGAGATGAGCTCTTAGGCAAAAGCTCTTCCCTGTGAGGGTGCTGAGGCGCTGGCCCAGGGTGCCCAGAGAAGCTGTGGCTGCCCCATCCCTGGCAGTGTTCAAGGCCAGGTTGGACACAGGGGCTTGGAGCAAGCTGCTCCAGTGGAAGGGGTCCCTGCCCGTGGCAGGGGTTGGAGCTGGATGGGATTTAAGGACCTTCCAACCCAAACCACACTGGAATTCTGTGCTCACCTCCAGGCAGTTCAGTGCACAGAAACCAGCACTGGGCACAGACGTCCCTGCCTGGCAGCACACGGCGCTCACCAGCTTCCAGCTCCTTCCCTCTTGCAGAAGACCACGGTTCAGTACCAAGGTCAACTCGAGGTCTCCCTCAGAGGCAAAAGTTGAACGGGATGGCACAATGCAGCTCCCCGCTGCCAATTCATTGTGTGGAGAAGGTCCTGACTTTCAGCAGCACACAGATTTGTGCTCTGCACACAGCGCTGCCACTGGAAAGCAGCCTTCTGCCAGCGCCTGCTCCAGCTCCACTTACACCTTCAGCCCTCTCCAGCACCACCAGCACCCCAGAAAGAGGAAAACTACTTTTAAACCTTCTTATAACTTTGATCAGTTGAACCAAACCAGATTAGGAGCAATCACACAAGTGCTTCCAGAAGCAAACCTGACGCAACAGGGACTTGGCAAAGACAAGCATCTTGCTGACCCAGTTTCTCCCATCAGCACAGCTCAAGCTAGAGGCAGCTCGTTCTCATTTACAGCCTAATAATTGCTTTCTAAACTAACACGTAAGTCTCAGATTAGACTTTAGCTGGATAAATATAGATGCCTGGCACCCTTTGAGATACCTGCCTAGCGCAGGTTAACGTGGCACAGGAACTACAAAGGGCCTTTTAGGGATGCAGCTGGAGGCCAGATAAGACCGAGCATCACAAGCAGCACAAGGTACCTCTGTTTCTGTGGTTGAGTCGCTCCCTGTGTGGGTTAGTTGAAGAGTGAGAAGCCCTTTTGTTCAGTTTGAGAAGACTCAGGTCATGAACCCCCAGTTACACGTGCCAAAGAGCAGAGAGGCTCTGTAGGAGATGCGCAGAAATCAATTCGACTTGAAAGGGCTTCTCCAAAAGACAGAACTGAGAGTGGAAGAATCCATTTATTGCATTTTATTGCATCTACCCGTGTAGCTCTCCATTATTCCATGGAGATATTCCACCACATCCCCAGGATCCACGCAGTCAAAATCAGGCATAACAGTGATGCACAGGAAAAGTGACACTGAATATTCAGTTCAGCTTCACTAAAGCCTCCTCGGAAAGGTATGTTACAGATTGTGTTTTGGTTGAGGAGGGAAGCAGCTTAAGGCAAAACAACAGCTCAGGACCAGCTCTAAGGACAGAATTCAGACGCAGAAGCTCAGAGCAGATCTGTTAGGTGTTGGGAGCTCAATATATGGCATGTATCTGCTATAAAACCCACACTGACCAGGACCCACTCAACAAGACCAAAAGACCTCCACAAAAGAGGGACACTAAACCTGCCTTAAGCCTCTATTGTCCCAGCTCATCCAGGGTTGAGGTTTGGGTCTCTAATGCTGAGTTTCAGATGAGTAAATCCCTCCTTGCCAACAAACCTCAACCTCAGCCCCCAAACTGCTGCTCACCACTGAACTGCAGTGCTGTAACTGAAAGCACATCCTCCTTCTAACTATAGATGCCTGCTCTGCAAACCCATCTGAAGGACCAGACACAGCAACATCCTCAGGGAGGAAAGCTGGATGACAAGGCAAGAGCATTTGGGATGTATGACTACCAGGAGGCCCAGGCTCACATTCCTGTGCAAATACTTGTGCCTACTGAAGAGAGGGGAAAATCATAATGGGCTTAAATTGCCCAGGAGAATGAGGTTAAACATCAGATGAGGTTTTCTAAGTGTAAGGGTGGCAGAAATCCAAAAGGGATCCCCAAGGCATGTTACGGAACCTCTTTAAATTGATCATTTCCAAGGATAAGCTAGAAAACCATCAAGCAGGACCAGCGTAGATGCATTTGCTGCTGGAGAGACCAAGCACCTCCTCAGCCCAGGAGAGGGTTGAGGAGCCCGAAGAGCCCCTGAAGTCCTGTTTTCTATGGGTCCAACCAGATGAAGCTCTTTGGAAGCCACCAACACTGAACTAAGCCCTGAAGCTGAATGAAACGGTGCCTCTGACCCCATGTACTAAATCCTGCCAGGTTTTTATAAGGATTTCCAAGAACCCAACTCAGCTTTCACTGATGGCCACAGACAAACCCCCATTTCCTCCATTTGTACAAGGTCAGGTCTTGAGTTGTAAAATACTCTGAAGCCTTCTTAAGCGTACACTTATGACAACAAAGCCCTTTTAGGCTATACATTACTGGATAAATAGAGCCACCATAAAGCCACAGCAATCTCCGGGGTGGAATACAGCTATTCTGCGCCAGACAAGATCCTGAAGGAAAGGCATAATTACCCTAATTGCAAATATAATGGAACAACTTGGTTATAATGTCCCTATTAAAGAACGAGCTGCAGATGATAAAAGACATGAAGAACTGAAAGCTTGAACAAATTAGCCTCCAGAAGAGCCAGGAAACGTTAAGGAGCAACCCAAAGCCAGAAGAGCTCCAGCAAACACGAAAGCCCCCAACCGAGGCAAGTTATGGAGAGAACTGGCCACGAGCAGAGCTCTCAACTTCCCTCCTCTTTCTGTGAGCACAATGGAAACAATTCCCCCAAGAACAAAAGCGATGCGTCAGCAGGCCCTACTCTCTCAAAGCTCTTTCAAGTTGGAGGGACACTTGATTCGCACCATGTGTAGGATAGGAATGCTCGCTAGAACCAAGCGAGATAGATTGCGCCCCATCCAAGCTGGTTAGCATTAAGAGGGAGATGAATCATCTTTACAATGCCTGTAAACAAGGCTGCTTCAAAAAAGGCTCAAACCTAATGATATACCCTCGTCACACTGACTTTGCAGGACGATTCTGAACGTTGCCACCATATGTACTATTGTGAGGAAAAGTGCCGAAATAAGGAGGCAGACACCAACCCACAAGAATTGGGGGATGCGGATGCAAAGCCACCACAAATGTTCTAATCTCCCTTCTGCTGCGCCTGCAATGGTGTTCCAGCACGTCTAATCCTTCACAACAGGCACAGGACACACAGAGTAACGGAGTAGATATAAATAAAACATCTGATGTACAACGAGAGACAGAAAGCTCTGATTGAGTCATCGGCTCTGTCTTGGGTCGATTCGCACCGTGACCTTTAGGGAAGCATTGATTTTCAAAGGGGGAAATCAAAGGGTATGAAACCAGGACTATGTGGGTTACCTTTATTTGGAAACGCAAATGTGAAGAAAATACCAACAGCGAAGCACTGGATAGGAAAGGCCCCGTCAAAAATACAACCAGAAAAGAGCCCAGACAAGAGAAAGTGCAGTGGATGTGTCAGGACACTGAAAGACCTCCCCACTTGAGCTTATTCCAAGGGAAATTGAGAGGCACTTTAATTACTAGACCATAGAATCCCAGCCTGGTTTTTGGGTTGGAAGGGACCTTAAAGCTCCTCTGGCTCCAACCCCTGCCACGGGCAGGGACCCCTTCCACTGGAGCAGCTTGCTCCAAGCCCCTGTGTCCAACCTGGCCTTGAACACTGCCAGGGATGGGGCAGCCACAGCTTCTCTGGGCACCCTGTGCCAGCGCCTCAGCACCCTCACAGGGAAGAGCTTCTGCCTAAGAGCTCAGCTCAGTCTCCCCTCGGGCAGGTTAAAGCCATTCCCGTTGGCCTGTCCCTACAGGCCCTTGTCAAAAGCCCTTCATCTTCAGCCTCATCAACCTACAGGTTCCTCTCCCGTGGTTGATGGATTCCATTGCTTCAGAAGGTGGAGGCATCGACAACCTCATCCTATAAATGGGAGATTTATATGTCCATGTAAATTGTCCACTGTCAAGGCACAAACTTCATCTTTTTGGTCATCTACAGTCTCTTCAGATCTACCAGGCCATCTGCCTTCATGCATGCCTTTGAGACTCCCATCTCTCTACCCAACATATTACAAAGGCAGCTAAATCCAAGCACCCTTAGAGAGGAAACCCAGAGGCATCACGACCAGTTTTAGCTTAGGTACCTCTTTGGGTACCTAAAGCAATGGGACATTATCTCCAGAACTCTAATACCTTGCAACAAGGTCAGTAAAAGAGGCACCACCTAAGTGGGGCAATGGGATGGCGACAGAACCCGTGCCGGCACCTCCACCTCCTGTGATGGTAGGGAGATAACCACAAAACCTGCCACACATTTGAGGCTGCCACATACATGAGGTTTCCTTCAGCTTCTTCACACACACAGCTATGGTTCCTGGATCTAGGCAGGTCATCCCTCCTCCAGCTCGGGAGGAAGGAGCTAATAGTACTGCCTTTAAACACTTGGAAGCAACAGCAACAAGGAGTGATGAGATGTGGTCGTGCTTATTCTGGCATGTAGTTCACTTCTTCATGCCTCAGCTATAACAGATTAGTACAACAAAACATCACAAGACATTCAGACACTGGGAAAAGATTTTTCATCATGCCATTGATAAGCACTTCCCTACCAGAAAGCTTGAGATTGACTCATGCCTTCA
This sequence comes from Psittacula echo, assembly GCF_963264785.1. Lineage (NCBI taxonomy): Eukaryota > Metazoa > Chordata > Aves > Psittaciformes > Psittacidae > Psittacula > Psittacula echo. The sequence goes on from NC_137735.1 coordinate 1,550,112, forward strand.
CCCTCTGTACTCCGTACACTCATTTGACCTTCATTACGGAAAGGCTTTGCAATTCCAGCACGAAGGAAGAGCTACACGGAGCTGGGTAACAGAATCCCAAATAACTTGCTACAAACATGTTATAATTCACTTAAAGAACAGAAAAAATGAAAAGAAACCAACTCGGCTTCCTAAATGCTGCACGGACACCATCCTATAAGGTGCTTTTTCTTGGAACCAGACACCCTATTGATGTGCTGTACGGCTTTATAGAGAGGGGTCAGTTTTCCAAGCTCTCCACCTACCCTATCTAAAGGCTTCCAGAGGATTACCTCAAGTGACCACCACGAGCAGTAGGAGGAGGATTTGCCAGCAGTTCTTTTGCCGTGTGGATTTTCACAGGCTCACTGCCTTCCACAAGACAGATCCAACCTTGCTTGAGGAGAGATCCCGTAGGCACTGCTCCAGCTCCTCCAGCTTGTCTGCTCACAGACCGAGAAATGATTCAGACACAGCCAGGCCTCTGAGCTCGCAAGAGCTGGGATGGAGAGCTGCGCTCCTGACACGCTTCCCTCTGGGATTGCTGCAGGATATGGGATGTTTCTATAGAGGAGGAGGCTGCTTAGCCCCAAGCAGAGACCTGCAAGTCAACTGGCACCCCAGCTGCAGAGGACACCCTCTGAAAAGGCCCTAGGGAAGGGGCAGAACAGTCACGCAGGAGCACGCTCCAAGTTCTCTTAGGGGCTCCTATTTATCATAAAGCAGCACAAAGAAAGCAAATCCCATGCAGGATGTGCTGACGAGAGCTTCATGCACCAGACACTAAACAGAACAACAGCACCGAGCCAAGAACTGGAAGGAAGAGACCTCTGCCACCACCAGAAGTGACCTTCTCAAAGCTGAGCAGCACCAGAGATGACCCATAGGTGCCCAAAGGCTCGCCCTGTTACAGGGGAATACAGAACAAAAAGAGGAGACACCAAGGAACATTCTGCTCCTGAGCCTGTGTCACCCCTGAAAGGGGTTTAGGGCAATGCAGTTTAAGAGTCACAACAGTTTTGCATTACAGAGACAAACCCAAGACAATGGAAAACCAGAGGGAGACTGGAACACACAGGGAAATGTGGGAAGCGAGACTGATGTTGGAGTTGAGCTTGGCTTAAAACAAGCCCCCCGCCAGATAAGCACACACTCCTAAGAGGCAGCACTGTGCAAAGGTATGGCCATAGCACTACATAGTCTGCTAAAGTCCTCACCAAGCCAGTGTTCAGCCAGCAGGATCCAGAAACCAGATGTAAGTGATAGGGAAGATAAAACACAGGGGTTAAAATAGCTGAGAAGGTGAAGCCATGTGTGCCAAGGATGGGGGTGATTTAACCACTATGGGTGGTTAAATCCCTGGCAGTGTTCAAGGCCAGGCTGGACACAGGCTTGGAGCAACCTGGCTAATGGAAGGTGTCCCTGCCCGTGGCAGGGGTTGGAACCGGATGATCTGCTCATGGGATGCCCACGGGATGACTGCTATGTCCCAGCCTTCTCACCAGCCCTTCCACAAATGACAGCTCAGTGCCTTGTGGCTTACAGAGGGGGCTTTGGAAGAAGCAGACACAGAGCAATGTGATTCAGAGCCACCAAGGACCGCAGCGCTGAACACAGCAAACTACACCCCGGGATTCTCCAAGCCTTTGGGCCAGCAGAGCTTGAAGTGGCACCGCCACCCTGTGTTGCGATGCCTGAACTGCATCGAGGTTGAGCTTACCCAAAGCCCAGCAACGGTCGAACGCGTAATCCCGCCTTTCAGCACGAAAGCAGCTAAAGCAAGGCCGGCATCAGGATCTGGAAGGCCTCAAGTTGAACTCTGCACGCAGGGATGCTGGAGCCAAGTATTCCACACCGATGCGTGATCCCGGCTCCAAGCGCAGCAGGGTTCGCAAGAGCTGAAGCCAGACACAGAATCAGCACAAAGGAAGTTTGTTCAGATGAGTGAAACCTAAGGAGCAGAGGTACCAAAAGCAAGCTGGAAACAGCCTCCTGGTTGAGTAAGCCCAGCTCATCCTTTGACTTGGCATCACTGTGATGAAAATGAGGATGACAGCCTGGGAGCTTTGGTTCCTGCTTGTAAAGGGGCATCCAAAGTATCCCTGGCAGTATAACATTACCAAGGGTATCCCAAACCATTTCTGTTTATTTTGGGATCTGCAGAACAGTCCTTGAATCAGGTATACTTAAAAACAATAACTTAAAGCAACCCTCAAATGCTTCTCCTATCAGAAGCTGCCAGGATACCTCACAGCCACCATCCTGCCTCAGTTTCCCTTTGCAGAGAAGCATCATGTGTATTTGACAACTTGGGAGGCACAGAACAATAAAGTGCCCAAGGCCACACAACAAGCCTCGGTTGTGCCAGAAATCAGAGTGCTTCCAGGCAGCAGGCATTTCCCCAGGAGCAAGGCGAAGCCAAAGGGAGCTTTAGCTTCACCATGAAGATGGGCAGTTCTCCATTGACCCACCTCAGAAGCACAGACTTTCAGAGATCAGGTATCCCAAGCTCCAAAACAAGACAGGAAACATGCCAGCACTGAGCACAAATAACAAGAGCGTGATGGACAAAGAACTGGAGCAGCACAAGCTGCTGCATCCATCCACCACAGCAAGTATTGCGTGATTGAGCTGTGCAAGGCCCGCAGTGGGAGAGGACAGCAAACACATATAGTCCATCCCAGACTGCTTCTGCCATCCAGTACCCTGCACCTCCCATAGAAGTTCCTTCTCCCTGTAATCATACAATTCCAGCCTGGTTTGGGTTGGAAGGGACCTTAAAGCTCCTCCAGCTCCAACCCCTGCCACGGGCAGGGACCCCTTCCACTGGAGCAGCTTGCTCCAAGCCCCTGTGTCCAACCTGGCCTTGAACACTGCCAGGGATGGGGCAGCCACAGCTTCTCTGGGCACCCTGGGCCAGCGCCTCAGCACCCTCACAGGGAAGAGCTTCTGCCTAAGAGCTCAGCTCAGTCTCCCCTCTGGCAGGTTCAAGCCATTCCCCTTGGCCTGGCCCTACAGGCCCTTGTCCCAAGCCCCTCTCCAGCTTTCCTGCAGCCCCTTTAGGCACTGGAGCTGCTCTCAGGTCTCCCCTTCAGGAGCCTTCTCTTGTCCAGGCTGCCCCAGCCCAGCTCTCTCAGCCTGGCTCCAGAGCAGAGCTGCTCCAGCCCTCGCAGCAGCTCCACGGCCTCCTCTGGACTCTCTCCAACATCCCTCTTACGTTGAGGGCTCCAGAACTCATCATCTCCATTATCCCTCCTTCCACTTCCACCCCTCAAACTGAAGAGCCTCCCAGTAACAACGAAAGCAGCTGCAGAACATGGGAAAGCCCAACATAACACATGGACAAGTTGTCCTGGTGCCTGCTTCCTAAAAACAGTGCTTTTATAACAAGCACAAGCCATTCCTGCAGATTCACTAACTGAAAGCTGCCGACTGTGCAGGTGAATGTGCACATTCCCTTGTGCCCCAAAAGTGATAGGGGGGTGACCCTAGACAGGTACCCCTGCACAGCACCAAAAACAACTATGCTCAAGTTGTTCAAAGGGTTTCATCCATTCCTCTTCTCCCATCTGAAGATGTTTGCCAGCAATTGTTTCCTGTGGTGGGAAATGCCCTCGCGTGCTCCCAACTGCAGCCGTTGCTTAGGAGCTCAGTGCCTTCATCCACCACAAACCGTCACCAGCTGATGGCAACTGTCACTGCAGAGTGAGTCACATTCACACCATCCTCTCCTCCTTCTCCTCCTCCACAAGTCAGGCCGACATTTCCCCCTTTCAAACAGCTGCACTCATTACAATTCATTTTGGTGAACTTGGGATTGGGCTTTTTCTTAACGGGCAAGGAACCAGCCCAAAACAGGCTGAGAGAGCTGGGCTGGGGCAGCCTGGACAAGAGAAGGCTCCTGAAGGGGAGACCTCAGAGCAGCTCCAGTGCCTAAAGGGGCTGCAGGAAACCTGGAGAGGGGCTTGGGACAAGGGCCTGTAGGGCCAGGCCAAGGGGAATGGCTTGAACCTGCCCGAGGGGAGACTGAGATGAGCTCTTAGGCAGAAGCTCTTCCCTGTGAGGGTGCTGAGGCGCTGGCCCAGGGTGCCCAGAGAAGCTGTGGCTGCCCCATCCCTGGCAGTGTTCAAGGCCAGGTTGGACACAGGGGCTTGGAGCAAGCTGCTCCAGTGGAAGGGGTCCCTGCCCGTGGCAGGGGCTGGAGCTGGAGGAGCTTTAAGGTCCCTTCCAACCCAAACCATGCTGGGATGCTATGGTTACGTACAAAGACAATTTGTAACTTTAACCAAGAGTTTTGGGTAGAAAACTCAAGCAGCACTGCTGCTTTATAGCACGTGGTTTAAAGATCCAATTCTTCATTACCTTACTTACTACAGTGACAGCATGAAAAGCACAGGGGAAAATAGAGAAATGACTCAATATTCATGTGCAAACAACTAAGCAAGACAGTAAGTTGGTTTTCGCAGTGATGTAACTGTTCAGCCTGTGGTTTTAAACATACCAATGATCTGACAGCATCGATCAAACTTGTTCAGTCACTGCAGCTAAAGAGACAGGATTTTATTATGAAGCAAGCAGTGAGGAGCAGAGCAAGCTGCAGCAGCAGCAATGCTGCATAACTGCCAGAGCAGGGAGCTCTCAGTCACGCACAGAAATAAGCTGCTCCTCTGGCTTGGAGAGAAATAACATTTGCTCTGATTTGGTTTCTAAAATCACAGCGAGAAGTGAAGTATGTGCTTGTCTGGGCTTCACACTGAGCTAAGCACAAGTTCCAGCTTCAATATACTTTCATTCACAAAGAATAAAGTTGCTTCCAAGCACAGCAAGCCCTGAGTGGTACTTGATCCCTGTATAAAGAGGCTCTAAGACTGGTTTTGCCCTCCTGTGTTCACTGCTTCCGGAGGAGGTAAGAGAATCTCCTCAGGAGAACCTTAAAAGCACAGTTTTAGCATACCAGCAGGAGATTCCGCTGATGGGAACCTCTTAAATGCCATCTACACATTGGGCAAACACATTTTTGTACCACCTAAATGGAAATAAGGACCAAAAAGGGTTGTTACCACCAGGATGTCGTTCACTCAGAGATGAGCAAAGGGACCACGACACTTGCTTGTTCAGGCTGGATTGCTTCTGCTGTCACAGCTCTGCACCCACAAGCTAAGAACTAGGACACAAGACACTCTCCAATACCCAGACAGGGTCCCCAAGACAGGCTGTTCATGAAGAATACAACCATTGCTCATCATAGGAACTGCCTTTAAAACAGTAGATCTTCACACTGCTTTATGAAGATTTCCTGCTTGGCTGGGAGCAGCTCTGTGGAAAGGGACCTGTGGGTCCTGGGGGACACAAGCTCCATAGGAGTGATCAGGGTGCAGCTGCAGCAATGAAAGCCAACAGGATGCTGGGGAACATCATCAAGGGCATCACCAGCAGAGAGAAAGATGCCATTGTCCCACTCTGCTCAGCACTGGTCAGGCCACACCTGCAATACTGGGTTCAGTTTGGTCCTGCTGCACAACAAAAGCTGTGGATGGGCTGGAGAAGGTCCAGGGAAAGGCCACAGAGATGATCCAAGGACTGGGAAGCGTGAGAGGAAAGGCTGAGAGAGCTGGGACCGTTCAGCCTGGAGAAGACTCATGGAGACCTTGTCACCAAGGTCCAGTGTTTAAAGGGTGGCTGCAAAGAAGATGGAGACTCCGTTTTTACAAGGAGTCCCATGGAAAGGACGAGGGGTGATGGGCACAAGTTACTGCTGGGGAGATTCCTACTGGACACAAGAGGAAAACGTTTCCCAATGAGCACAACCATTGGAATAATCTCCCCAGGGAAGTGGTGACTCCCCAGCATTGGACACTGTTAAGACTGGGCTGCACAGGGTGCTGGGACATCCAGTCTAGGTCATGCTGTGCCTGGGAAGGTTGGAACAGATGATCCCTGAGGTCCCTCCCAACCTGGGATTCCAGGATTCCGTAATCCCTGATTCAGCAGCTTGGGAAGGCACAGCAGAGCTGGAGTCCTGCAGCAGGCAGACACCAGAGGACTGGAGAAGGCTTCCCAGGGACCAGGGGCCTGAGCAGCATTAACAACTACACTACAGAGAAATACAAAGGCCTTGACCCAACCTTACTGCTGCCTTCTATAAGGCATCCTATAACCCACTGCTTGTGAACTTTACTTCATCCAGCTTGCTTTCTTTCTTACTTGCCTTAATCTATTTAAAGTCAGTTATCCCAGTTTTTGCTCTAATTAAACTTAGCTTTTCCCTCCTCCTTTTGTCTTTTTAATGTCATTGGAAAGCCTTAGTATTTTCCTTTGGGAGGTTACTATTAAAGGACTTGGGCCGATCGAGGCTGCTCTGGTAAATCAAGGGTCGCTCCCAGCATAGCACGTTATATGGCACACAAGAGGCTGGAGGGAACTCAAGAGGACGGGCATCAGCAGATCCCAGGCTGGATGAATCATCTTGGGATGCAGCACACAACTTGTAGAGCATCAAGTACCCACAAAACAAACTGAGAAGTCTTTTGAAAGAGATATATGTAGAGATGTATGAAAGAGATATATGTATTCTCTATAAGAAATAGCAGCTCCAGTGCCTAAAGGGGCTGCAGGAAACCTGGAGAGGGGCTTGGGACAAGGGCCTGTAGGGACAGGCCAAGGGGAATGGCTTTAACCTGCCAGAGGGGAGACTGAGATGAGCTCTTAGGCAGAAGCTCTTCCCTGTGAGGGTGCTGAGGCGCTGGCCCAGGGTGCCCAGAGAAGCTGTGGCTGCCCCATCCCTGGCAGTGCTCAAGGCCAGGTTGGACACAGGGGCTTGGAGCAAGCTGCTCTAGTGGAAGGGGTCCCTGCCCGTGGAGCTGGATGAGCTTTGAGGTCCCTTCCAACACAAACCATGCTGTGATTCTATGATAAATCCTATTTAGCAATAGATGAATTCTTTAGTAATCATCCTCCTCCGCCAGTGTAACAGGCTTTATAAACAGCCAAAAGGACTTTGCCCCTACCAAGTCCTTGGCTGCCCAAGCCAGCACACCCACAACCGCTGTCAGGGATGGAGGCACAAAGCACATGGGTTTAGCAGAGGGATACTCGCAGGCAAGATGAACATCCAACCTGACCCAGTGCAGGATCACACCAATGTGCAGTTCAAGCAGTGAGCAGATTATGGCTAACCAGGTTACTCTGAAACAACCAGATGAGGTCAAGTGCTGACATTCACTGCTTTAAACCTCTCTCTGCATAGGAGAAAGGGAATCCAGACTGCCAGGGAGGACCACAGAGGCAAGGGGTAGTTACTGGCCTTTCCACCACCTTTTTGGGGACTATGGCTTCCAAGTAACCCACACAAAGAATCCCACTTGCCAGCCAGAAAGCTCACTGTGCACATAAATCCTTATCACAGGGACCGCAGAACTGAACAGATCAATGATCCTTCTCATCCCACAGCTGCTGAGCATCCCTTTGGTACAGGCTCTGTGCTGAACAGCCCTTTGCTTATAATCCACGGATAGCAAACACTGACTCAAATGGAACAGCTCTGGCTTGGGAAGATCCAAAGCTCTTGAGTATTTGCAGCAGGAGAGCATGTATCTGAGTAACAAGGAACAGGACAGAGCTATACTTTCCTGAAGCACCTGCTGCTGGTCGCTCTGGGTGACTTCTGGACCATCTTTGTACTTTTACCTGGGTCTGTGCTATATATGCATAGTATTCTGGGGAGGCTGAAGCCTTATACGTCGAATATCTGCTTCCAGGTGGTTCCCTCTCCCCTTCTGAAGCTTCTCATCTTACACCTATCAAAACAGCTCAGCCATTTCCACAGTTCAGGCTTAAGAAAAGAAGATTTTTCAGAGTATTAACTATTGCTAACCCTATCCTGGAACAGCACCATCCTCCGGATTCAGCATACAAAGTGTGGTGTTCATGCCTACTTGTTTTCAAGCTACCCCGTGATCAGCCAGGCTGGAGGTGTGCACTGCAGGAGGTGATGTACTGGTGCATGGGGACCACCCCCAACCCAGGTCTGATCCGCGCATCAGCATCACACTGCAAAACGCTTTCATGCTACCAGGTTTCACTCCAGCAATCAATAAAATACCATCAAGGCCTGACACACACAAGTCCTCACTTCTTAGGTTGTAACCTGCAGCGACAGAACATCCGTGCATCCGTTTCAGCTCACTAGAGCAGTAAGAAATAGAGGAAGGATGAAGCAGAGAGCCTTACTAAACCACGTATTTGGTTAGCAACCCTCCCAACAACCAAAACCTCTGCTTTACAACAAGCCCATAGATTCAAATTAGATGACAAAACATCACTTTTTTTTCTTCATTAGAGGCAGCAAACCCGAATTTACCTCGTGGGAAGTCTCCCCTGCAAATCCTGCCTTCATCCCTCCCCTGCCCACAGCACAATACGTGATGCAGGTTTTGGCAACAGAAGAGAAAGAGCAATAAATGGGTTGTCCTGTTTCCAGCAGTGCTTTTATGCATCACAGTAATTTCATGGAGTGGAAAGAGCAAGAGGTACAGAATCTGGGATGTCCTTCATACAATACAATGTACTTGGTCACGTCCTCCATCCTCAGCACTGCTGTGAAAGAAAGGCCACGTTCAGTCTGGGCTACTGAGGCCCCTCTACTCACTGTTCTTACTCACTGCTCACCAACCAGCTTCTTCAAAGCTGAATGTAAGAACTGAGTTAAATGCTCGGAGGCTGCTAAAGAGGAACTGATGTGTGCCATGTTCATACAAATGCTTGACTAATGTAGTGCCTGAGATTAATCAGAAGGCCAGGAATGAAAAGGAAAGAGAAACTATCAGATCCTCCATAGCATCTCTCTTCTACAAAGTCAGATTATCCCTGATACCCTATGTCCTACCCTTCCCACACAAGGTATATCCCAAGTAATCTCACTGTGCCCTTCAGTAAAGTCTTCTTTCCCAATTGCAGCCCTAGCTCGTCCTGTGAATCCCTTCAAGCCACGATACTGCATCTTGCCACAGGATGGCACCAGAGAAAACCCTATGTTTTCACATGACCAGATGCAGAGTAGACAGGGAGGAAAAGGTCTAAACCCTAAAGAGAAAGGCTTATGACCAACGCCTTGCATAAGAACACAAGAAAACAACTGTCTCCTAGACTGTGATATTCCTGCATCCAAACAGGGCAGCAAAAGAGATCACAGCGCTTGTAGCACAGGCTATGAGCTCGGCCTTTTTCATGGTCTTTGTAGGTGAGGTCATACCCCAACTAAACCAGCAACTCTACTCCTGTAAGGAAACACACACCACAAATCCACCACCATCAGCCAGTGACAAGACATCACACTAACAAAGAGCATGAGCTGTTCACCATGGGAGCCTGGAGTGATGGCAAAGCTTGAAGAAGACTGGTTTGAACACCAACAGATCCCAGAAAACACTGCTCTGTTATCTCAGAAGCCCCTTCTTCTGAGTGCAGGCACACAGTTGGTACCCACCACCCTCACAAGACACACTTGGCCTTGCAGCACAACCCACAAGAGAAGCTGTGGCTGCCCCATCCCTGGCAGTGTTCAAGGCCAGGTTGGACACAGGGGCTTGGAGCAAGCTGCTCCAGTGGAAGGGGTCCCTGCCCGTGGCAGGGGTTGGAGCTGGAGGAGCTTTAAGGTCCCTTCCAACCCAAACCAGTCTGGGATTCTATGTTTCTAAGAAAATCTAGTTGCTCTGGGGAAAGCAGTAATGAATGGTGATGTGGCTCCCATAGGTTTTTGTAATGGACATGTTTTGCTGAGAGTTGGGGGTGAAATTTGCCTCTAACTAAGAGGGACGTACAAGAAAAGCAGTAAGTGGTTCAGTCCCCCACAGCAGGCAATGGGAGGATAACCCAGGCTGGCTGTAGCAGGGCAAAGCTCAGCTCCAGTTCCCAGCGAGGGGTGGACCCGTTCTCCATAGGCTATGGTCACAGTATCACAGTATGTTAGAGATTGGAAGGGACCTCAAAAGATCATCTAGTCCAATCCCCCTGCCAGAGCAGGAACACCTAGATAAGGTTACACAGGAATGTGTCCAGGCGGGTTTTGAATGTCTCCAGAGAAGGAGACTCCACAACCTCCCTGGGCAGCCTGTTCCAGTGTTCTGTCACCCTCACTGAGAAGAAGTTTCTTCTCAAGTTTAAGTGGAACCTCTTGTGTTCCAGTTTATACCCATTACCCCTTGTCCTATCATTGTTTGCCATTGAGAAGAGCCTGGCTCCATCCTCGTGACACTCCCCCTTTATATATTTATATACACTAATAAGGTCCCCCCGCAGTCTCCTCTTCTCCAAACTATAAGGTCCTGTGGTCCTTATGCAGCATCCCAGGGCTGCTGGATGAAGCTCTGGGTAATCCAGGATCTTGGCATTTGTGGTTGACTCTTGATTAACTCTGGGTAACTTTAATTGGATTGGGGATTTACCTTGTCACCCCTTGGATCGGTGGAGGGCAGCTGGGGCTGGCAGCGCCTCAGCACCCTCACAGGGAAGAACTGCTGCCTCAGATCTCAGTCTCCCCTTTGCAGGTTAAAGCCATTCTGAAGAATGAGTACCCTCAACTGGCTACAAAATGGGGAAAATAAAAGATGTTATGAAAAAAAGCAGGTTTTACCATTTTAAAATGGTTCAGAAAACACCTGCAGAACGTTCCTACCTGTGCCAAGTACTCCAAAACCAAGCATCTACCGCTTGGTTAGAAGGACCTACTAAGAAGCAGAAGCTCAAATGCATGCAAGAAGATTTTACCTCTGATTTATCCCTGCTGTTACTGCACTAGACAGCCTTCACCATGAGAGCTGCATGAAATAGTAATTAAAAGGCCATGCTGAAAGCCAAAACCAAGAACACAAAGCGAGCTTGTTCTCAACACTGGACCAAGACCACCACAGACATTCATCTCCAGAGACATACATCAGTCAGGGCAGGCAGGGAAATCAAACTGCCTTGTTCGAGCCAAAACAAAAAGCCATGAGGACAAATGAGCTTCACCGCACTGGAGACTGCTTGGTAGAGTGTTGCTCAACAACTGGGCTAAGGCTTTGCTTTAGCAGTGTGTGCTCATGGAGGAATCGGGAATATCGGTGGCTTTTACCGCTCAGAACTAGTTAGAAATAAGGAACTACAAAAACCTTCTGAAAATCCAATGCACTGACGTTTCTCATAGGCAGAAAACATTACACAGTGAAAACAGCACCACAGAGGATCCCAGACTGGTTTGGGTTGGAAAGGACCTTAAAGCTCCTCCAGCTCCAACCCCTGCCACGGGCACGGACCCCTTCCACTGGAGCAGCTTGCTCCAAGCCCCTGTGTCCAACCTGGCCTTGAACACTGCCAGGGATGGGGCAGCCACAGCTTCTCTGGGCACCCTGGGCCAGTGCCTCAGCACCCTCACAGGGAAGAGCTTCTGCCTAAGAGCTCAGCTCAGTCTCCCCTCTGGCAGGTTCAAGCCATTCCCCTTGGCCTGTCCCTACAGGCCCTTGTCCCAAGCCCCTCTCCAGGTTTCCTGCAGCCCCTTTAGGCACTGGAGCTGCTCTCAGGTCTCCCCTTCAGGAGCCTTCTCTTGTCCAGGCTGCCCCAGCCCAGCTCTCTCAGCCTGGCTCCAGAGCAGAGCTGCTCCAGCCCTCGCAGCATCTCCATGGCCTCCTCTGGCCTCGCTCCAGCAGCTCCACGTCCCTCTTGTGCTGCTGCCCCAGAGCTGGATCAGGGCTGCAGGGGGGATCTCCCCAGAGCACAGCAGAGGGGCAGGATCCCCTCCCTGAGCTGCTGCTCACGCTCTGGGGGTGCACCCAGCACACGGGGGGGTTCTGGGCTCAAGCGCTCACTGAAGCTGGGTCATGGGGAGCTTCTCCTCATCCAACACCCCCAAGTCCTTCTCTTCACGGCTGCTCTCAATCCCTTATCCCCCAGCCTGTTCTGATACCAGGGGGTGCCCTGACCCATGTGCAGGACCTTACATTTTGGCCTTGATGAACTTCATGAGGTTATCAATGCTGTTATTGTTTTATCATCACTTGTCCACCCGAATCTAAACTCTCAACACATTCCTTCCACCACAGCCACCCCAGGCATGACAGCTTGTGGTGAACCACAACATCTCCAAGAGACAAACTCATCCCAAAACCACCCACTGCTAGGAAGTGATGCTATTTGCAGGCACCACGCTTTGCCTGTTTGTGGACACATGATAGAGGAAACTGGAAATACTGATTTAACATAAACTGCCCTCCCAGTGACCTAACAAGTGCCATCTGTTTGGCTTAAAGAGAATAATAAAGGAGTCGGTGTATAAAGTAACTCGATCTGTTACCATTATTTAGTATTTAATCACTAATATTACTTAATGGGAGTGCTTTCAGCAGCAGGACTTGGTCCACCCAGGAATCAAATCCAGGCAAACTCCCATTTGGAACAAGGCAGGATGTTGCAAGCAATAAGAATAATCCTCTAGTAATAAAGAATCGAGAAAGACAAACTTTCCATCACAGCATCTCTTCAAAGAGGCCTCATCTCAACTGGAAGCTGTATTCAGGCTCAAGCAAAGGTCACAGCCTTGGCTGAGGAGTTTATGAGCTGTATTGTGCAAAGGGCAGATAGATCAACCAATTCACCCTTAAAACAAGACCAATACTGATGTGAAAGCGATGCTGCTCAGACAGCTCTGGTGGGAGGCTGAGAAAGGCACAGCACATTGGTCCTTTCCTGCCTTGACCGGCGCTACCAAACCAGTGCAAGCCCGTGGTCAGGAGAGCATCAAGTCCATGGTCCTGCTGAATTGAGCAGCACCAGGTGCTACACAGCAACACATCGAGAGCCCCATGAGCTCCCCTCTTCCCCAGGGCTGAGACAAGCTTTACCACGGATTCAGAAAGCCTGGTGAATAAAGAACAGCCTGGAGGAAACACACCTTTGCTAACCACAAAGGAGAGACCTCGAGACAAACCAGTACATCAGGGAAACAGAAGAGCCTAAGATGTCATCAATGGCTGTAAGCTGAAAGAGAGGGGATTTAGACGAACTCTCAGGCAGTCCTTCCCTGTGAGGCTGGCGGTGAGCTTTTGACTGGACTATTTGGCTGACCAAAAGTAGGAACCTATTTCAGGGCTGCTCTTGTGACACTTCCAAATGAAGGTCTCGTTTAGGTGCCTTAATCCAAGCAGGGATTCATTCTTCCACCTTCATCTCTGCAGTCAGGGCTTTAACCTCATCCCTCCTGGTCCCAGACAGCTCCTAGGCTCAGGTTCCCTTTGCTCAGTGCTCCTTAAGCACTTAAGCTCCTGCAACCACTCACACTTCATAGAACATCACAAGCGGCAGCACGGATGCAGAAGCATCCCTTGCTCATCGCTGCTCTGTGCCTGCACAGCTCCAAGATTCCAGCTCTCAAACCCACCAAGCTATTCCAAACTGGAAGCAGCTCCTCATGAAGTTCATTTTAAAGAGCCCCGAATGATGGAGACACCTCTCCAGGGTTCCTAGAGAGTTTCCAGCCTCCAGCTCCATGTGCTACTCCAAACACAGCTCTCACTACGGCAGAACAAAGCAGCTCTCTGCAGTTATTTAGGACAGGAAGCAAAGGATGCTGTGTCCAACTGATAGTGCAAAAGGAATTTTAAAAAGGCAACATGTAATGTCTCAGGCCTGGAGCCAATTTGCTTCAAAGGACCTCGGTGTCCCCAAAGGGAAAATTAACAAGGAAGAAAAAGAAACCACATGGAGAAAACAAAGAAACGCAGGCACGAAGCTGAGCTGTTTTTCAGGGTGCTTTGCCTCCAGCAAAGAGCAGTACCCAATGGCCCCCGTGCAATGCTGGGCTCTTAAATCTCTTCTTCAGCCTTAGGGTTGGGGAGCTGCTTGTTATCACACGGGCCAGGCGTTTCCAGGCCAGGAGGGCCTATCGTGGCCATCAATCTCCTGCATAAACACTCAGAGCAGCCCGGCAATTCCCAAAGCCAGAACAATCACTGTGAAGTTACTACATCCATGAATGCCTAATCCAGCTCCAATGGGTGCACAAAGAATGGTTCCGCAGTGGGATTTATATCAGTTTGTAACTCTACTGTGGTGTCAGCCAGGGAAAGCAGAAGGCGAGGGGTGCTGGAGTAGAGAAGGTGACGTCCTCTCCAGCTACATCCCCTCCATGCAGTTTCTGAAGCTTTTTAAGCTGGTAGGCTGAGAAAGTTGGGGCTGTTCAGGCTGGAGAAGAGAAGCTGCGTGGAGACCTCAGAGCAGCTTCCAGTATCTGAAGGGGGCCTACAAGGATGCTGGGGAGGGACTCTTCATCAGGGACTGTAGCGATAGGACAAGGGGTAACGGGTTCAAACTGAAACAGGGGAAGTTTAGATTGGATCTAAGGAAGAAATTCTTTACTGTGAGGGTGGTGAGGCACTGGAATGGGTTGCCCAGGGAGGTTGTGAATGCTCCATCCCTGGTGGTGTTCAAGGCCAGGTTGGATGAGGCCTTGGGCGACATGGTTTAGTGTGAGGTGTCCCTGCCCATGGCAGCGGGGTTGGAACTGGATGATCTTAAGGTCCTTTCCAACCCTAGCTATTCTATGATTCTATGATTCAAGTCACAGAATCCCAGCCCCATTTGTGTTGGAAGGGACCTTAAATCCCATCCAGCTCCAACCCCTGCCACGGGCAGGGACCCCTTCCACGGGCAGGGACCCCTTCCACTGGAGCAGCTTGCTCCAAGCCCCTGTGTCCAACCTGGCCTTGAACACTGCCAGGGATGGGGCAGCCACAGCTTCTCTGGGCACCCTGGGCCAGCGCCTCAGCACCCTCACAGGGAAGAGCTTCTGCCTAAGAGCTCAGCTCAGTCTCCCCTCGGGCAGGTTAAAGCCATTCCCCTTGGCCTGGCCCTACAGGCCCTTGTCCCAAGCCCCTCTCCAGCTTTCCTGCAGCCCCTTTAGGCACTGGAGCTGCTCTCAGGTCTCCCCTTCAGGAGCCTTCTCTTCTCCAGGCTGCCCCAGCCCAGCTCTCTCAGCCTGGCTCCAGAGCAGAGCTGCTCCAGCCCTCGCAGCATCTCCATGGCCTCCTCTGGCCTCGCTCCAGCAGCTCCACGTCCCTCTTGTGCTGCTGCCCCAGAGCTGGATCAGGGCTGCAGGGGGGGTCTCCCCAGAGCACAGCAGAGGGGCAGGATCCCCTCCCTGAGCTGCTGCTCACGCTCTGGGGGTGCACCCAGCACTTTGGGCAAGCAATTTCCCTTGTCATTACCCAGCGTTATCCCAAGGGAAGGAAGGGCAGCTCACCACATGCACATCACCCTACAAAGGCAATGAATTATCCCAGGGTATTCTCCCCAGGAAGCTCAGCTTGCGAAGCTACTTCACCTCCAGCACTGGGGGAGCTTCATGAACCACGTCCTGGGGAAGAGATTTCTTTAAGCCTCATCCTTGTGTGAAGCATAAAGAGCCAAACCCTATCTCTCGTATATTTACACCTCTGGCTTGTCAACATATGGGGGCGGTTGAGATGTCTTCCTTCAGAGGAAAAAATAAAGCCCTGACTTTTCCTGTTTGGGAAGTGGGCAAGGGGAAAAACACCAGAGCATTTAAAACATACCAAAAAAACCCAGACACACAGAGCACAGGATGTGTAAAAATAGGGCTCCTGATTAGATCAGGACAATTTATGAGTCCCACCTTTTTGGCTTGGAGAGGGACTTGTTCCCCTCACCCATCCCATGCACGTGGGAAAGGCAGCGAAACAGGCACCTTGCAGCGTTAAGATCTAGGAATTTAAGGCATGGTTTAGTTTATGTCTAAGATCTATGGATTTAAGGCTTGAAACACGGCTTAGTTGAAGTCTAAGAGCTATGAATTTCAGGCATGAAACATGGTTTAGTTAAGGTCTAAGAGCTATGAATTTAGGGCATAAAACATGGTTTGCTTAAGATCCAAGATCTATGAATTTAAGGCATGTTTCAAAGCTTTGAATCATGGCTTAGTTGAGTTTAATGCTAGTCAAGCACAGGCTAACACAGCTCCTGCCTTTACAGAAGACTTTGGGTTTGGAATGAAGCCCTGGTGAGGCACATCAAGAGAAAACTATCCAATGGGATCCTAAATAAGGGAGAATAGACTCCAGCTACATTGATGCTGCAGCATCAATGGAGAGGTGGTATAGAGATGCTATAGCACATAGGCACCAGGCTCTCAGCACCAAAACTGAGGTTTTGTCCATCTCCAAACCTCAGTGAGGTCCCCACATCACCCCTCAGCTTTCCCAGCCCCTCTTCTCCATCACAGATGGGATGGTGGGGGTGGAATAAAAGCCAAAGAACCATCCAACTCCCCTATAACCTCTCCTCACGCAGTTCCCAAGCACACCAGTGAATGAGGCACAGGTCAGTGGAGCAGCCGCACGGAGCCGGCCGCTCACACGCACGTGTTCCTCCACCCATCCCTTGAGAATGGCTATTCTGAGCTCGTTCAGATGGTGAAGCTCCCGACTGAGGCGTTATCTTTACACGGCCGGAGCTGCTCTAAGAATACCCCCCCCATGAAGGAGATGCAGGGAAAAGCACGCCAAGAGCTCATTAAAGAGCAGTGGAAAGGCGGCGTGAAGGGAAAAACAGGCTTCAGCTTCGGCTCCAGCCTGACAACAGGCACGGGGGGACCGTGGAGCAACAGCAGGGCTACTGAGATGGCCCACGGGAAAGGGAATCTCCGGAGGCAAGAGAAGGGTCAGACCCCACAGCACCTGTAGCCAAAGGCCAGAACATATGCACATACATAGGTAGACGTGTGTGTAGGTATGAGGTTTACATGTAACAGCTGGAAAGCACAAAACAAGGAGCTGGTGTAAAACTTGGAGCTCAATAGACAAGTAACAGGACAATGAGTTACGGATTAACCCAATGGATCAACACTGCAGGGTCTTTAGAGTCACAGAAGTGTCTGGGTGGGAAAAAGCCTTTAAGCTCATCAAATACAACCTTTACCCCAGCACTGCCAAGGCCACCACTAACCCATGGCACTGAGGCCTCGTCTCCACGGGCTGTGAACACTTGCAGGGACGGTGCCTGCAGCCCTGCCCTGGGCAGCCTGTTCCAATGCCTGAGCACCCTCTGGGGCAGGAATTGTTCCTCAGCTCCATCTAAACCTGCCCTGGTGCAGCTTGAGGCCGGTTCCTCTTGTCCCATCCCTTGTTCCTTGGGAGCAGAGCCCAGCCCCTCCTGGCTCCATCCTCCTCTCAGGCACTTGTAGGGAGCCATCAGGTCCCCCTGAGCCTTCTCTTCTCCAGACTGAACCCCCCAGGTCCCTCAGCCCTTCCCCATCACACTGTGCTCCAGGCCCTGCTCCAGCTCCAGTGCCCTTCTCTGGACTGACATTGTCCAAGAAATGGAATTCAAGGAGAAGTATTCCCACGAAGGGCTTGCAGCAGAGATTTAACAATACAGTTGTATCAAATCCAGTCTGTAGGCTGATAGCAGAGGGAAGCCATGAGTCACAATGCCAGAACCAAACAGTTCCGCTTGCATCCAAATCCTCTTGACAGAAGAGGAAACAACTCACCAGGAAGAGGGAAATGCTTGGAATTCCTCATTATTGTAAAGATGCAAATGCATTTGATTTGCAATGCTTGAAAGTACAAAAAAGTCCCAGAATAGAGAAATGCAAGAGTTTGTGTGAGTGAAGGGTCCAGAGATGGACACGGAGCTGCTGGAACAAACCCAGAGGAGGCCATGGAGATGCTGCGAGGGCTGGAGCAGCTCTGCTCTGGAGCCAGGCTGAGAGAGCTGGGCTGGGGCAGCCTGGACAAGAGAAGGCTCCTGAAGGGGAGACCTCAGAGCAGCTCCAGTGCCTAAAGGGGCTGCAGGAAACCTGGAGAGGGGCTTGGGACAAGGGCCTGTAGGGCCAGGCCAAGGGGAATGGCTTGAACCTGCCAGAGGGGAGACTGAGCTGAGCTCTTAGGCAGAAGCTCTTCCCTGTGAGGGTGCTGAGGCGCTGGCCCAGGGTGCCCAGAGAAGCTGTGGCTGCCCCATCCCTGGCAGTGTTCAAGGCCAGGTTGGACACAGGGGCTTGGAGCAAGCTGCTCCAGTGGAAGGGGTCCCTGCCCATGGCAGGGGTTGGAGCTGGAGGAGCTTTAAGGTCCCTTCCAACACAAACCAGGCTGGATTCTATATGATTCTACAACCTCACACCAATGCCCCTGTGACATCTCTCCTGCAGAACCTCTTTCTCCTTTCATTTCTCCTTGCTCAATTTCAATGACACATCCTGAAAGCCACAAACTAACAGAGCAATAACAACCAGCCCTGCCAGAAGGAACACACACACCAGCATGCCAGCTCCAGAAGCACACCTACTGCATTCCCTGCTGCCAAATGGTGGGCAAGCAGACCACAAATCTTACATGTCAAACTTCATCTTTGAGAGAAACCATTCCAAAATGCAATTACCCTGAACACAGCACATTTAACTCTGCATCTCTGCCAATGTCGCGTCCCTGTTGTTTTCATGGCATTTTTGAGCTTCTGGATGGGAATTCATCTGTTTGGATCATCCCTCCCCACCCAGGAGCTGGCTTCTCCCAAAACTCCTGGCTGATCAGGCACTGAAAATAAACAAATTGCTCCTTTATTATACCTTTTCTGAGCAAACACAGGGAAAAATCCCTAAAGCTTTGCCAATAGCGATGTGTTCCTGCTGGAAAACGGGAACACGCAGCCCACTACACACCATCAGCTGACGGGCTGGATGTAAAACATCCCATCACGCAGACACACTGCAAGTAGGGGCCAAAGAGAAAAGGAACACTGAAAAAACATCAGTTTTTGTGGCAAAAGTCATCCCTGGGCAGCAGCTCAACAGGAAAAGGGACAGAAGTGGTTTTCTGTTACAAACCAGCTCCTATTTCTGATGTGCAAGAGTGTTGTCAAGGGGTTTATTGGGTTTCCAGACTCCAGTGTGCAGATGGTCAGGTCACAAAACCCCCTTGCTGGCCATGCTAATTGCCAGTGATTTCAACAGGGCCTGATGGAAACTGTGTTATCAGCACCTCTGGGACAGCCTGTGGGTCTTCACCTTCATGGGGCCAGGCTGGAGCGGCAGCACAGTCATAGAACCCCAGACTGGTTTGGGTTGGAAGGGACCTTAAAGCTCCTCCAGCTCCAACCCCTGCCACAGGCAGGGACCCCTTCCACTGGAGCAGCTTGCTCCAAGCCCCTGTGTCCAACCTGGCCTTGAACACTGCCAGGGATGGGGCAGCCACAACAGCCCCTGCCTGGCTGTGTTTCTCCTTCCCAAGCAGATTGCAGGGATGCCAAGGTCAAACCTTCACAAATTCACAGAGAGGATTGAAGAAAAATACCTCTATATGGCACAGCTGAAGAAATGCTTTCAGATACCTCGTAGTCCTGTGCCTCTTCCTAGATTAAGCTAGTTCTCCCAAGGAATCGATCAGAAAATAGGGATACTCGCACTGCTGGCAGAGGTAAGAGCGCTTGCATAGAATCATAAAATGGTTTGGGTTGGAAAGGACCTTAAGATCATGCAGTTCCAACCCCGCTGCCATGGGCAGGGACACCTCACACTAAACCATGGCACCCAAGGCTCTGTCCAACCTGGCCTTGAACACCGCCAGGGATGAAGCATTCACAACCTCCCTGAGCAACCCATTCCAGTGCCTCACCACCCTCACAGGAAAGAATTTCTTCCTTAGATCCAATCTAAACTTCCCCTGTTTCAGTTTGAACCCGTTATCCCTTGCCCTCTCACTACAGTCCCTGATGAAGAGTCCATCCCCAGCATCCCTGTAGGCCCCTTCAGACACTGGAAGCTGCTCTGAGGTCTCCACACAGCTTCTCTTCTCCAGGCTGAACAGCCCCAACTTTCTCAGCCTGGCTCCATACGGGAGGTGCTCCAGCCCCTGATCATCCTCGTGGCCTCCTCTGGACTTGTTCCAACAGCTCCACGTCCTTTTTATGTTGAGGACACCAGAACTGCACACAATGCTCCAAGTGAGGGCTTACGAGAGCAGAGTAGAGGGGCAGGATCACCTCCATCTGTCAATTCATTCAGAGAGCTGCAGTTGCCATCCCTGTGGAAGGGGATGATCCCCCAGAAGACCAAGCCGCAGGCTTCAGACATGGAGAAAGACCTAGTAAATCAGTCCTATGTGTCATGTAGGTTATGCAGGAGGACATAAACACCCTGGGTTTTGAACTGGCCTTTGCAGGACCGCTCTTTTCATCCTCGTAACTTCACTTACTGCTAGTCAAAGACACAGACAGCAGCGCTCTCCTCTCCTCCCTCGTAATTCAGTCAAGTATATTCCACTCCAACATGAAAAAACTCCCTCAGAGCCTTTCAGCAAAGCACATTTGTTTGAATTTATGCATGTGTACTTGAGCAAACACACATAAAACAAACGAAGCTGGGGGCAATCCAGTCTGAACAGCAGCTTCAGCTTGCTCCGGCAGCTCTCTGCTTTAGAAGGCTGAGAAATCCCCTGCCAGGCAGTCTCGGTGCCCTTGCCACAACCTCCCTCACTGAGACTGAGCTGGGATGTAGAGCTCGAATGAAGCATCTTCTCAGGCAAGACTTGCAAGCACCATTTGACAATTAATAGCACATTTCAGGGCTAGAAGCATCACAACATTCAGTGAGTGTATGAGATGTTCAGGCAGTCTCAATCTCTAGAGGTGGTTTCCCTTCCCTGGAGCTCTCCTATCCCACCCCATCTTCCAGTATTGACTTCCCTTCTCCTCACGTCCTCTCCGCCTATGGAAAGCAAGCTGAAGACCTGAGTGTGCCAAGCCCTGCAGCACAGAGGCTGCAGGCAGAGCAGCAGGTACATCCCTCATCCTTAAACCCACTGTGTATCACAAGAGGGTGCAAACACAAAAGCAACTGGCTCTCTACAAGAAATCCCCGCTGGCAGCACCTTTCAAGTGCTCTGTTCCCATCAGGGCTCTGGTTCGGATTATATTCTCCTCTTGACAAGAAGTTTTAGATTTGTATATGCTGTCAGACACTCAAAGGCAAGTTTTTCTTCAAATAGGCATCACTGGGGTTGCGCCAGGTTGAATCCCAGCTCGTGCTTCCTGCTTTTATTTCCAGCTTCCATTTATTTTTCTGTCCTTGCCACTACTTGCAGCCTCTGCATCACAGTTTTAGCCACGTGTGTAATTAAATATGGGTTTATTATAACACCTTAAAGATTGAAGGCTTTTAGCACAGTCAGGGGGAAGCTGTGGCTGCCCCATCCCTGGCAGTGTTCAAGGCCAGGTTGGACACAGGGGCTTGGAGCAAGCTGCTCTAGTGGAAGGGGTCCCTGCCCGTGGCAGCGGTTGGAACTGGATGGGATTTAAGCTCCCTTCCAAACCAAACAACTCTGGGATTCTATAACAGGCACTTAAGCACCCATGTCCCTCGTATTTTGCCCTTGCAACTCAATTGTCATTTATTATTATTTGTAGTTTCCAATGAAAATGAAAGCACTGCTTAACCAGCCCAATCAGGATTAGTTAACCTCAGGCTGAGCATCATACACATTACACTTCTGCAGCAGAACCAAATGTGAGCAGCAGCACTAAAAAAAGAGCAAAAAAAACCCTGGGTTTATGCTTTCAACCTGCATGACCAAAACCTGTCCTGGATGAGATGCAGAGATCCAGCCAAGAAACCCAACCTAAAGACATGAGCCTGAAGTGCGAACAAAGACCAACTCCACATCCCAGCTGTAGGCATTTCATAGAATCCCAGCCTGGTTTGGGTTGGAAGGGACCTTAAAGCTCCTCCAGCTCCAACCCCTGCCACGGGCAGGGACCCCTTCCACTGGAGCAGCTTGCTCCAAGCCCCTGTGTCCAACCTGGCCTTGAACACTGCCAGGGATGGGGCAGCCACAGCTTCTCTGGGCACCCTGGGCCAGCGCCTCAGCACCCTCACAGGGAAGAGCTTCTGCCTTGAATCTAACCTTGTATCTTACAACCTTATACCTTATTTCACAGGATCTAGTTTTGGATCTAGCTTTGGATCTAGTTGCTAGAAAGCCAGAGTCTGACCTCACCTGTATCTCCAATGGACAGCTGGGTTTAAGGAAACAACACACACTTTATCTCAAGGTTATTTTGCACAGAGCTGGGAAGGACTGGAGAGGAATGAAAGGAGATTGTGCTTCGCAGGAGGGAGTATTTTGTCCTTAACTTCAGACTTCCATATATTTAGTTTAAAAGACAAGAAGACAAAGCAAACGGACAAAGTGCAGACAACTAAATAGCCAGCAGGGCCATAAGCTGATAATAAAAGACTTGGTGGGGTTTCTCCTATTGCAACTATTTGTGGCAAAAGAGTTCACTCCCCTGAAGACACACAATAGCATTGGAGGCTTCAGCAAAACCACCAACACCCCGGACATGTTTTACTGCCATCAGTGGATGTGTCATCCCTCAAGCTCCCTTCCAGCACCTATTTGGGAGCTCCTTCCCAAATAAAGCGCAGCTTCGCTTGTCTGGCACGCAACAATTCATGGCAGGGTACCAACAAAAGATGTTCCTTTCTAGTTGCTGCTTCCAAACCAAGAAGCAAACAACAGGACCCACATAGGAGTATACAGAAAGAAGTTGTTGATTTAATACATGGTGGTTTTGCTTGCAGCGACCTGCTCTAGTGGAAGGTGTCCCTGCCCATAGCAGCCGGTTGGAACTGGAGGAGCTTTAAGGTCCCTTCCAACCCAAACCAGCCTGTGAGTCTATGACACACAGAAGCCATCCACCTATATTAGCACTGTATGGCCCCAAACCTGCTTCAGCTTACCAAAACCAAGGCATTTATATCAGTTATTTCTCACTTCATTTTTACCCTGGCTCATCAACTCCACTGCTCCGGGTCTCCATCACTGCAGCCTTCATTTTTGGTCCCTGGAAGGTGCCATACAGATTCCCAGGGACTGTGAGGTAAATCCAAAGCTGTAGCAAAGCCCACAAGCACAGGACAAATTGGAAAACTCCCATTTCCAGCTTGTCTGCTCCGGAACAGAAATGGCCCCATCTATTTGGGCCAGGAAAAGACACATTTTGTAGCCAGGCTGCAGCATTTCCAGTTTGCAGGGCAACAACAAAACAAATATCCTACCAGGACCACAATGTTCCATGCTGTGCTACCAGTTCAGAGGAGGAATCACAGAGGTGACCATCACTGTGTGGCTTTAGCCTCTGCTGCTTTCCTTCATAGAATCCCAGACTGGTTTATATTGGAAGGGACCTTAAAGCTCCTCCAGCTCCAACCCCTGCCACGGGCAGGGACCCCTTCCACTGGAGCAGCTTGCTCCAAGCCCCTGTGTCCAACCTGGCCTTGAGCACTGCCAGGGATGGGGCAGCCACAGCTTCTCTGGGCACCCTGGGCCAGCGCCTCAGCACCCTCACAGGGAAGAGCTTCTGCCTAAGAGCTCATCTCAGTCTCCCCTCGGGCAGGTTAAAGCCATTCCCCTTGGCCTGGCCCTACAGGCCCTTGTCCCAAGCCCCTCTCCAGCTTTCCCGCAGGTACCCTTCCATCAACTTATCTTACTTTCGAGCTCTTCATTACTCAGCAGAGGGGAAAACACACTCCTCACACTCATCTTTTCCCTTTCTACTCCTCTTGGACAGCCACAGAGGGGAAACAAAAAAAACAACAAGTTTGGCTTCCCAGTGAGCCTTTTATGAAAGCCCTGGCAAAGCTCTTAACGTCACTGACAGATTTTAAGGAGGAGATTCTGTTTGCTCACTCTTGTGAGCCCAACACTCCAAGCAAGTCCATAGTTAAGCCTGAGACAGAGCCACACACCCTGCTTCGCTGTGTCAGCATCCTCAGCCCCAACACCCAGAGAAGGTTCTGCACAGGGGGAGAGCAGCGAGCTCGCAGTTTGGGAGAGACGTTTGAAGCTTGATTTGTCACAGAAAGGGAGGCAAAGAATTACGTCAGTGCTGAGATGGAAAACTGAACCTCCTCTGGGACACACATGAATCATGAGTGGGCTGGTGCAGGGGGAGCGGTGCAGAGGAGGTTACTGCAGCTCTGCCAGCATCCTCGCCTTCCTGGCATCAAGAATGGAGCACAGCAGCAACCATGAGGGAGCTTTGGTCCCCTGCACACCAACCTGCTCTAGCGGAAGGTGTCCCTGCCCGTGGCAGGGGGTTGGAACTGGATGAGCTTTAGGGTCCCTTCCAACTCAAACCACCCAGATGAGTCTGTGTCACTTCTGGTTTTCATGAACACAAGAAACACTTGCTTTCACTGGGACAGCTGCTGATGAGCCTGAGACTCTCAAGCTCGTCACAAAGCCATTGAGCTAAATCCTCATCTATTAATACACCCAAGGGCACATCCTCAGGCTTCTTCCTCACCCAGCTGGGGCATGCAAGGACACGTGTGCTCGCAGCACTATCTATTGTGTAGGACACGTCACCACCCCCAGAGCTGGCAACAGAGTGGAATCAGCTCTGACAGCCCTGCTCTGACACCAGGAATGGGGCAGACAGGTCAGGTCGCCCTTAAAGCCTCTCCCCTTAGCTCATGTGCTCAGTGACACCAACACGTTCACAACCCACTGGATGCTCAGGCCAGAGGCAAGCTGTTAAACATTAAGTCAGGTAACCGGTTGCTAGACAAGAGCCTAAAGTGCCACAGAGATGTAAGGAAGAAAACAGTCACCTCTGCAGGTTTGGACCTTTCAATAACTGTTGCCTGACGTTTAATATCCCAAAGGCATCAGTCCACCCCAAAAAGCACAACTGGAACTAGCTTCATCCTCAGCTTTCCTAAGAGCTATGGCTGAGAAGAAGCAGGATTTGTTCCTGGTGCTCTCCCCCCGCTAATGCTGCTCAGCTCCTTCATAGCTAAGTGACTGAAAGAGCACAAATCAGTGTGTGTGTGTCCTGGCCAAGCAAACTATGAGCCCTAAGGCAAATGCAGCAGGAGAGAGAATTATCCATACACTGATTTTCAAACCCAAAACAGATCTGGAAGCAAAGAGAGGAATTCCAGCAGACAGGCACACTGCACATTCCCACTTGTACAGGGCAGAGGGCATCTGGAAAACAGGCTGGGTACTACCAAGAACCAATTCTTTACAATGACCCAAAATTGCATCTAGAGATTCTATTTGAGGATGTTACTTCCTAAGGTGCGGCCACAGGAAACAAGAAGCCTTGACTCCTATTTTTAGTTATTTCATGAAACTCTAGCACTTAACCTATGGTGCTGGAGGCAGAACATGGACAGCATCCTGCACAACAGCAAACCCAGCCCACAGCCTGCTGACTGCACTAGGGCTGACGGAGGAGAGCAGGCACAGCCAGGCTGAAGGAACAGCACTGGCGACAGCACGTTCTCAGTAAGAGTGAGTCCTGTGGCTCCTCAATCCCAGTGGGAGTGGGATAAACTCACCCAGAAGCTTGGACACATTGACTGTGAATGCCGTGAGTGTCACACACATGAGGCAGTTGATCTGCAGAAGTGGAATAACAGGAGGTCCAGCAGGAATACAGAGATACTGACCCACCAAAACTACCACCTGAGTTTATGATGGGGACCACAGAATCGTGGAATGGTTTGGGTTGGAAGGGACCTTAAAGCTCATCCAGCTCCAACCCCTGCCACGGGCAGGGACCCCTTCCACTGGAGCAGCTTGCTCCAAGCCCCTGTGTCCAACCTGGCCTTGAACACTGCCAGGGATGGGGCAGCCACAGCTTCTCTGGGCACCCTGGGCCAGCGCCTCAGCACCCTCACAGGGAAGAGCTTCTGCCTAAGAGCTCAGCTCAGTCTCCCCTCGGGCAGGTTAAAGCCATTCCCCTTGGCCTGGCCCTACAGGGCCTTGTCCCAAGCCCCTCTCCACCTTTCTTGTAGGCAAAAGTGCTTCTGCTCCAACCCTTTGAAGTGCTCAGTATCTATGATGGGCTCTCTGCAACAGTCAGGGTGAAACACCCAAACCAAGCACCTTTGTGGGAACAGGGAGAAAACCGTTTCCATCACTTACCATTACAAAGAAGAAAGACAGTTTGCTTCTTCGTTTCTTCCCTACCCATAAGGGACATTAAAAAGGAAGGGCTCAAAGTATTAAATGCTTGTGGGTAGCAACAAAACTGCTTAAAAGCCATATTATGTGCTCCAAGGCAGCGGTACACTAACTATGAAGAAAGGCTTGAAGCATTCACACACACCCCCCTCAGGCACCACGGTCAAACAACAGGATGAGACTTCCAAGGGATAAGAGACAAGTTTTCCAACTCCGGAAAATTAAAGAGCACAACGTTAGAATCATAGAATAGTTAACTTTAACTTACTTTAAGTAAGCTAAGCACACGTGCCCAACAATCCACGCAAAAAGAGACATGTGAAAGGCTCATCAGTTGATACATGCAAAACTAGCAGCTGCTTCAAACATCAGAAGAAACACCAGGAGACTGTCATGGCAAGCAACAGAGTGGAAGCTTTATCAGGAAAATGCTACTATGGAATGGCTGGAAAAATGGTTTGCTGCATCCCATGGATGCAACTGAGGAGTTTCTACCCCAAAACTTCTATTGCTGATGCAGCCTGAGGAGTTAATAGGAGATGCTGCAAGGGCTGGAGCAGCTCTGCTCTGGAGCCAGGCTGAGAGAGCTGGGCTGGGGCAGCCTGGACAAGAGAAGGCTCCTGAAGGGGAGACCTTAGAGCAGCTCCAGTGCCTAAAGGGGCTGCAGGAAACCTGGAGAGGGGCTTGGGACAAGGGCCTGTAGGGACAGGCCAAGGGGAATGGCTTGAACCTGCCAGAGGGGAGACTGAGATGAGCTCTTAGGCAGAAGCTCTTCCCTGTGAGGGTGCTGAGGCGCTGGCCCAGGGTGCCCAGAGAAGCTGTGGCTGCCCCATCCCTGGCAGTGTTCAAGGCCAGGTTGGACACAGGGGCTTGGAGCAAGCTGCTCCAGTGGAAGGGGTCCCTGCCCGCGGCAGGGGTTGGAGCTGGATCTGCTTTAAGGTCCCTTCCGACCCAAACCAGGCTGGGATTCTATGCTTAGAGGGGGTCAATGAAATGAACAGCTGTATTTACTCCAGAACACTAAAGCTGTGTCACATACAAGTGCCGGGCCACAGGTCAGCAATAACCTATCACTAATACTGAAGTGGAAGATGGAAAACATGATCCCACTTTCTTTAGCGGCTTCTGCAGCACATGAAGAATCCTGCAAGCTACAGGGCACTGACCGTGACTGGGCAAAGCAGAAGTCCTTCTTATGAAACAGTCAGCTAACATGTAGAATACAGCACAGCAAAGGAGACAACAACTTCCTTGGGTGGCATTCACACTTCTGATTCACCAGCATGCTTTGAAGGAGTCAGACTTGGTAACAAGGGGGATCTGGTCAGCCTAACACACTCAAATGCTAACAGCAGCATTAAAATTCAAAGGGAGAAATAGATGGGTGATGTTTCTCTAGGCCAGTGTGCTTCACAGTGCTTGCAGAAGGGAGTGAACATCATGATGACACTTAGCAGAGGACGCAGAACTATTCACTTGGCTTAGCTCCAAAGCAAAAAGCTGCAAAGGATCTCACAACACCGAATATCAGGTGACAAAATGACACAGGAAGCTCAGTGTCAGCAATGTGAAGCAGGACACTCCAAGGGGAGGAACAAGGGACAAACCCTTTACAACACACCAAAGGGCTCCAGATTAACTACCACCACCGAGGAGGAGACACCAGCAGTATTGTGGCTCTAGTGTCACAAGTGTTGGCTCAGAGCACAGAGGCTGCAAGAAAAGGAAGAGAAAGCAAAGCAGAGAACAACACTGCGCTGCTTCACCCACCTCAAGTTGTGAATCTGCATCTCAATCACGATGCGCAGCTCTGATCTTTCCAGCATCACCGCAGAAAGGTGATAGTTGCATGAGAGAAGATACCAAGAAAAGCAACAGGGATAATAAGCAATTCAAAAGAGCTTTACCAGGAGAAAAGAATGAATTGATTAAGAACCTTCAGTTTGGAAGGCAGGAAAAAACATGACTTAACTATTTCTTGTAATCCTTTGTGACAGCCCAGACCTTCTCCTAACAAAGAAAACCAAGTTGAAACCCTAAAGGAATACACAAGGCACAATTAAACAGCAGAACTCATCACTGTAAAATGGGAGAGAACAGCAAAATGCTGACAGGACAGTCATGGAGAAAAGATCCACGGGAAGCTCTTGAACAGAGCCCTATAAACCGTGCTGAAAGTCTCCAAAGCGCTTCCAGTCCCTATTTGCTCTGTATCTCAATTACTAAGCACCCACTCCTCATTACCGTCAGAGATGGGACAATGAAGAAGAGAAGCTTCTGATGTGACCAGTACAAACGCTTCCACGATTTCCTCAGCTATTAGGTAGAAAGCACTTCCTCGCATCTATCCTGAATCCCTGCTGCTGCAATTGTAGTCCACATCCCAGCCTGCACAGAGCTATGAAAGAAGAGCTTTTCTTCATCTTCTCAACAGTCCATTCTTCACATGAAGATGAATTGTGTGCCCATCTTGTCTTCTCCAGGTTAAGCAATCCCAGTCCTTTTTCAGGCCTTTCTCAAAGGTTGTGTTTGCTCTCCTTTGGGAAGAAGAGTCAGGCAGTGTTAGTGCACTTCCATAGCCAGGACTAAACAACCATTTTTTCTTCCTTTTTAGAAAAAGAACAAAAAAACCCCTTTAAACCAATAAAAGCAGAATCCGAAAGAGCAGGACAGAAAGGACAGTCTGGGTAGACTTCAATGCCACAGGACTCTGCCTACAAAAGGGTCATCAACCAAACTCCCAAGCTGCTATTCTTCTGCACCGCATCACAGACAGGACAGAGAAGAGCTCTAAAGATGAGCTCAGCTGCGGCTCGACATGAAATACTGCTCACTCATACAGAGTAACCACTCCAGAAGACCCCAGGAGTGAGGAACTGAGCAGCCTTTCCCCAAAATTCAAGGGAAATCTCCCATTTTTGCTCACTACCTCAACGCTATCGCAGACGAGGTGCCCGGAGGATAAGCAGGACTATAAATCCAGGGAGCTACTGAGAGCCCAGACATGAGACCGCATCCCACAGAACAGGAAGAGGCATTTGATCATCTGTCCTTTCACAGTGATTCATTCGATTCCAGAAAGGAATGAGCTTCTGTGAGAAAGACCAAGCACATCCAAGGTATAAATAATTGAGCAGAACAGTCTTGCAAGCTGCTCCCTTCAGGTGCAGACTGAAATAAGAAGGGTTATATCAACGATAAGGACTCGCCACCTCAAAGCTGTTTGCAGTGCTAAGGTGCGGCAGACAAGAAAGTATCCATAAAGCTGAGCTCATTCAGTAAATCATACCTTCAGGCAGAGATCCCTGATGCTCTGCACATGAAACCAGACCAGTCCGTCTCCTGACACACCATTAACACCAATACCCGACTATTTCCCAGGAGCTGCTGATACTTCTTCCTCCCCAGCAGAAAACCTGGAGCTGAACAGCATCAGCCCGACCAGAAGGGAATGTTAATCCAATTCAAGCAGTGCTGCAATGAACTGGCTTTTAAAAGCCACTTAATTAGGTACATATGAACAGAGACCCAGGCTCATCTTCAGGAGATTTCCCTGTCTGGGTGGCAGGAGAATGGGTTGAAAGATGCTTCAAAAGATCCTGCGAGGCTTTTATGAGCAGACGATTCACAGTTGTTACAAGCAGCTTCCTGTGGCCAACAGTTCATGTCTAGACACTCTATGCTATTTCTTCACTGTGTTGCTTTGCTGGCAATTGGCATTTCACATGAATTGCTGTATGTAAACCAAGGGACGGGGCCTGTAGAGATGGGACTCGTGGAGCCAAGGTGACGCGTGGCATAGCTGAAGGGTGAGAAGTCGGAACAGCTCAGGCTGGTTTCAGCTCTGTTACATGAGGTTCTCACCATAGGCAGCCTCAGGGGATCTGCACATACTGTGTGAGATTTTCAGATGCTCTTCAACTCTTATTGTGCCCAAGACCTTGGGGAGGCACTTCTTAACCAGCCCAGCGTGTGTAACAGAAGGTTCACTTCATCCCAAAGGTCTCCTTCCCCTCTCCTCACCCAAGGCAGGCTCAGCTGAAGGTCAAACCACAGCAATCCCAGCCCTCTACACCAGTAAAGGCAGTCCCCAGGGTGATCAGGACACTGTGCCTTCTTCATTCCTCCACTCCAAAACACAAATAGGGAATATGTGAAGCCAGATGCCTGTCATTACTCCTCGCTTCACATCTGTAACACAGACCATTATCCTCATCTCACCCACTGGAACAGAGATTAGGACCAGCTTGGACAGGCTTCGTTCTTCACACCCAACCCAGACGGCTCAAACTGCTGCTCCTGCTCCTTACTGGGTCATGGTTTCCATGCTCATCCAACGCACCACAAACCAGTTACACTCCCCAACCCAGTAAAACAGTCTTCTACCAGGTGAAGGAACCGCAGGCAGCTCATGGCAGAAGGACACATCCAAGTTCAAGGACATTAGATGTCTAATAGCACAGCTGGCCCCCAGACCCAGTATCCTGCCACCAAATCCCTTGTGCCAGTCTAGACACTGGGAAGCCACAAAATGAGCCCAGGATGCAGCTGGGGTGAGATGATCCAGTGGAAAACCATAACACAAACCAGGTGGGAAAGGGGAGGGTTGTGTTCCAGCACCCACATGAATGCTGCGCCACCCCAACGCTTGGGAAGAGCAAATGGAAGATGGGAAACTGCTTAAGCCAATTCTTGCCCAACAAAACACACCCCATAGCCCCAACCATGAGGAGCAATGTGCACGTCACTGCAGGCAGCCTGACCAAGCCCGTATCAGTGCCCGTGACTGTGGACCATGAAGCACACAGCAGGTTAGTGCCTGCTTGGACACGACTCAGTCTTAACTTCTGCCACCACTGAATGCCTCATTCCCATCCCCACACAACCTCTCCTCTGGGATGGAAACAGTAATTGTGCCACCACACAGCAAAACACATTGAAACACAGCTGTATTAGAGCAAAACATTCTCTAGCTGGCTTATTTTTCCATCCAGATCTGTTTTCCAGCCAGGAGGGCTTGTACTAATGCTACAACTTTCAGCCTAGGAGACACTGGGGAGTTCAGAGGAGCTAAACAAGAGCCCCAGCACTTGCTGGACCCCATCCATAAGTCTAAATGTCTAAAATGTCTAAAAGCAAAGCCTGTTTTCCCTATTCAGCACCAGAAACCTGAAGGACACAGGAACAGGGCTGTAACAGTTTTAGCTCAGCTCCATTTGAAGCTATAGAAGAAAACCAAAGAACATCCCCTACCAGGTCATCAGTACCAGTTCAGGAGTCAGGACCTCAGACAAGCTGCTGCTATTTGCACTGTCTCACTGCTTCAGCCTGGACTTAAGGTAGCACCCAATGATATCAGCAAGCTGGGCTGCAGCAACAGCACCTCTGGCTCTTCCACATCCAAGCTCAGGTCTCTCAATGTCATCCCCATCAGCCAACATCATCCCTTCAGCCAGAGCCTAAAGGTACCAAGAAGGGCCTACGGTGATGTCCCTTATGGGAGATGAGCTTTGTTACATCCATCAGCCCCAAATGAGAACAGTGTTTGGCAAGCATTTAAGACCAAGAATCCTTAGAAAAATAACTAAAGGCAATTGAGGGCCTCTGGCTCCACTGTCTAAGATGAACCTGGGCATGGGGGACATTATGGGCAGGGGGTGAACATGACACGTTGCCAGTAAAGGGTTCCAGGTCAGCCAGAGCAATGCTAATCCCAGGCACAGTCATGGAAGAGTTGATAAAGGATTTAGGGAACAGAGCTTGATTACAAGTCCTGCTTTAATCTCAGTCAAGAGCTGCTTAGTAGAAACGCTACCCCATTAAATGTGCTTAAATTTCATTCTTGGGTCAAACAACATTGTAATCTCTCTGAACACACATAATTAGAAGATATTAAACTCCTATTAAATATATAATTGCACATAAAAGCACAGGGTGATTAATTGCTGAGATACCACATTTCTAAAGGGGCACAGGTAATTCCCAGCATAACTGGTTGGGGCTAAGGAACAATCCAGAAAGCAGATATATATCAAAGAAAGAGAAGGAAAACCAAAAAGCCTGATGATACAATGTGCAGATGACACAAAAGCTGGCAGGACAACAACCATGAAATCAGGCAGCCCCAGAGAACAATCACTTGCAAGCCTTGATGCTCCCCAGCAGCTCGCACCACAGGAGAACCATGCACAAAGGTACAGATGCAGCAACGAGGAGCACGATGCAGTGCTCCCGAGAAAACAACTCTGCATTAAGCAGTAATTCCCGTTAAAACACTGAGGGAATGCGAGCTTCTCCAGTCCCAGCGTGCAGCGGGAGACTGCTCCAGGATCAGCGTAATTGTATCTGCTTCTGAAGTGGTGAGGAGACACAGGGATACTGTAACTACATCTGTGCAGCCAGACTGATGGAGTTGCAGTTTTTAGCTTATCAAATGCTGCTTAAAAACCCTTCAGTGACTTCAAAAGGCTGCAAATGCAGCTTGAGAGCAGGAAGAAGGTTTTCAAGAGCGACAGGCTTGCAGAGCTCGAGCTGTAAAACCAAAGCGGGATTACTAAGAAGTGACTTGAAAATAGAAGCTGGTATTTTAACGGCGAGAAGACACCCGGTGTTAAAGGATGCTGCATGGGAAAGGACAGCAAAACATCCCCAGCCAAAACCAAGAATCGCTTCTAAATGAATAGCAACTCCGATAATCCCACAAATTCATCCTTAGATGACAGGCTGAGCACAGGGAGAAGTGGCTGTAGCTATACAGCCCACATTTATGGGGTTTCACACAAGGTAACCTCACTGCTTCTCCTTTATTCTGTGCCACGTTGAGTCAATCATTGGTAATCCAGGAGTAGAGCACAAAACGTGGGATATTCTATACAAACAGCTATGGAAGAAGTTAAAGGGAGAAAAGTGAATCACAGAAGAAAGTATAACAGCCTCAGCCAGGCAATAAAGTAATCTCTACATACCCAAAGTGATATATATTTATGTAGTTCAGTGCTCAGGAAATGCTGTTATGAGCTGGGTGAGGGATCACCCTTATCCCCAAGAGTAACCTTGATTAGAGACCACAGAGGGCAGATGCATCCTCTGTGGTTTCCAACCCATCCATCCTCACTTACAGTGGCCACCGTTAGAACATCACCAGCTTCCCATCACTAAAGAGGAGATGAAGTGGGCAGAAAGTTCCTCAAACAGCAACAAACTGGATCAGTCAACCAGGTGCAATAAAAATCAGAGCACTCGGGTGTCACAACTCAGCCAAGAGGTGGTTTTGAGCAAGAAAGAGGTTTTCTCTTTCCCTAGGACGTTATCTGATCCTGCAGAATTAAGTGATTCTTAGAAACCGAGATACAGAGAGGAAAGCCAAAAATACTCTGCAAAACCAAGCAGCGTAACACAAGAG
Source organism: Psittacula echo (assembly GCF_963264785.1). NCBI lineage: Eukaryota > Metazoa > Chordata > Aves > Psittaciformes > Psittacidae > Psittacula > Psittacula echo. Next base: position 1,583,550 of record NC_137735.1, read on the forward strand.
GAAAAAGAGGAATTAGAACAGCAGAAGGAAGTGGAATTCGGAGCAATGGATATAATTAGGAGAGGCTGAATAGCAGGAAAGACATCCTGAAGTGGATTATTTTGATTTCAGGAGCATCGCAGGCTCAAGGGGAACCCCGCAAAGACTCACTTAACTTGTTCAGTGTCCTTCAAACACAACGACGTTCCCTGGTAGATATAATAGAGAAAATAAGAGACTGGGTTGGCATCAGAGCCATGAGCACAGCAGGACATGAGACCAGCACAGCTCATCACACAGATAGAGGCTGTTGCAATATTTCCTCACGCACCCTCATCTCCTATTTTATATTTAGGATGAAATTCCTTTCCATGAGGAGGGCCAGGCTTCATCCCACATCTGCCCAGCACCCAGCACAATGGAGTCCCGGCTGCTGACTCCCAGAATCACAGCGAGAACAGAGCAGAAAAATAGGGACTTGAAGAAGGCATCTCTGCCTTCCCCTGCCCCAGGGCAAGAATTACTACACTTGCTATTTGTCTAGCAGAAAACGCTCTCCCTGATGGGTGGAACACAAACCCACACAGACAGATGAATGAGTTGGACCTTAAATTTAACATCTTAACCCCTCCATCACCCTCTGATAATAGCAATTCATAGAATCCCAGACTGGTTTGGGTTGGAAGGGACCTTAAAGCTTATCCAGCTCCAGCCCATGCCACAGGCAGGGACACCTTGCACTAGGGCAGGTTTCTTCAAGCCCCATCCAACCTGGCCTCGAACACTGCCAGGAATGGGGCAGCCACAGCTTCTCTGGGCTAAGTCAGCCTCGAGCACTGCCCCAGGACACCACGGAGCTGCAATATCTCACTCTGCCAAGTCAGGAACTGATAAAAGTGTGATTCCATGAACAAACCCAGGCTGGCAGCAGGGGCCCACAGCCCTGCCTGTTTCTGAACCATGCTTTGGGACTGCTGCTCCTCAAAGGGAAGCCAGCCTGGCTCCTGGAGACACACTTCTTCCATGATGCCTATGACCAGTGAGTCACCCTTTTATGAAGTTTCCTTCATCCTCTTTTCCAGCACATCGTGTTTACCCTGAGCTGGGCTAGCTCTGAAAGTGCTTGGAGCAGGTATTGCTTACGCTTGTATCAATAATAACACTCCTGACGAAGTACCATTCACTGATAGGCAAGCACAACCCTTTCTCTGTCTCAAACTGTTATTAATGTGGGTATGCAGATAGACATTAAGCCAAACTCCTCATTTAACCTTAATACTAAGGAACAAGATCAACTGCACTCGGTTCTATGAAATGGGAAAAACACCACCCACGCTCTTCATTCTGGCAGTTCCCAGACATTGGAACCAGTTGTTTCAGTTTTAATAAATCCCATTCTCATTTAATTTACCTTTAAAGCTTTCGCAGGAGAACTCCAGAAAGAAAACTGCAAGAAGTCAGAAAACCTAAAGAAATGGGCAACCCTATAGCAAGATAAACCCAGTGCTCCGGTGGGTTTTGCCTTTCACTGCAGTATCAATGCAAGTCAAACAGCTTAAACCCATTGCTTTTTAAAGCCATGCGAGTCATTTCACATCATGACTTTGTAAAACTTGGCTATTGAAAAGAAACCAAAGGGCTGCAGCGGACGGGGTGGGAAGGGAGCTCTCCAGGGCTGTTTATAGGGAAACAATCCCACCTGGCACTGAGATTTCCAGTTGAGCAGCTCCTAGGCTGATGCAGAGCAGCTGAGAGAGGAAGGTGAAAGCAACAGCACTGCCAAAGGACTGAATGACAAAGCTTAGCACCAGGTTTTAAGCTTGCAATAATGCAAGTATTTAGATTCTGAAGCCAAGTAACACAACTGCACCTTTCCCCACTCACAGCCCAATAAATTTAGCTATGATGAGCTGTAAATACCCTCAACCCATTTCCATCAGCAACCTTCCAGAGGATAACATACACTCGCTCAGCACTCAGAGTAATGCACATTGGTTTTGATATAAAGCTCTTTGGAGAACTTCTGCTTTACTTTAAAGAGGAGGAAGGAGGGATGAGGTGTCTCAGTTTGCCAAAGTCATTATGTAGCATCACTGTGCAGGCAGGAGCCAACAGTACAGAGTCTGGCTAGCAGGAACACGACTTAGATCACAGTATCAGAATCCCAGACTGGTTTGTGTTGGAAGGGACCTCAAAGCTCCTCCAGTTCCAACCCTTGCCACAGACAGGGACACCTTCCACTAGAGCAGCTTGCTCAAGAAGGAGCAATACTTGTAGACAGCTGTGCATAACTTACCTAAAACATCACATTTGGTAAGAAATGAGGTGATTGCTCATGAGGCACAGGCTTCACTTAAACAGCCTGATTAACACAGAAGAAGCAGGAAAGCCATCCTGAAGTGCATGTCTGCTGCAAAACCCTAACCAGCATCCACAAAGAAACACCCAAAAAGGCTGAGACGCCAGATCCAGATACGCTGAAAGAAGCCGAAGGGAAAGGGAAGGCGCAGCGCTCTTGGGCAGCAGCTTCATCCCTCTGCGCCCTGGGGCAGGAGCTCGGCACTTAGCACAGATGAAGCTGCCGGTTCTCCCAGCTGAAGGATACTGCAAGAACCACCGGGAACTAGATGCTTAATAGGAGAACAAAGGCTCCATTAAGCAAACAGAGGCATTAACTCATACCAGCGTCAGGATGATAACTGTCCCCATACCCGCGGCTTCACAATTAACCACGGTATTTGCGAGACTGACAAGAAATCGACCAGAAGGGCAGGCGATGGGCTGCAATGAGAACGTGGCCAGATTCCGCGTTCAGGGCTGGAAAACGCCCTCCTTCCCCTCCTGTACCAGCACCGAGGGGCACCGCGAACCGGCCCCGCAGCGACCCAGGCCAAGGGCGGCAGCTTCCAGCCCCCGGCAGCCGGGCAGGGGCGGGCCGGGGGCTGCGGGCGCTCCGCAGGGACGGCTATTCAATATAACCATTAAAACGCCCTCATTTCCCCCCGTGTTCCTATGGAGGAGCGGCAAGAGAGCTCCGCCCGAGCCCCCCCGCCCCGCACCTGAGCGTGGGGCCGATGCAGGCCGTGTCGGTGCTCTCGATCTCCCGCAGGATCCGCTCATGCTCCGCCGCCGTCTCCAGGCTCTCCAGCTCCGCCATCTTCCCCCGCTCCATGGGGCTGCGCCGTGCCGGCCACACCTGCCCTCGCCCGCCCCGGCGCGGCCCTTCCCGCCCCGGCCAGCGGCAGCGCCGGGGCCGCCCGCGCTGCTCCGCTCTCGCTCAGCCCCGCTCCGCTCCCTGCGGGCCGGCCCCGCCGCGCCCGGCACGCCGGGAAATGTAGTGCGGGCTGGGGGCGAGCCGCGGCCTGCGCCGGCGCCGCCAGAGCCCGGCACCGAGGGGCGGGGAGCGGCCGCCCGGGGCGGTGTCAGCGGCTCCGGGCAGCCGGAGGGGACAGCGCGGAGCAGGCGCTGTGAGGCGGAGGGAGCCGGGGATCGGGTGCTGGCGGCCCCCCGAGGGACAGAGACCCGTGGCCGGAGCCCTGTGTGACCCATGCCGGGCACAGCCCCCTGCCCATGGCACCCATCATGGGGAGACACAGCCCCACGGCAGGGACCTCTGTGTCCTTCTCCCATTGAGGGACACAGACCCATGGCCATGCCACCCACATGGGGAGACGCGGACACGATGGCAGCAACATCCCCTCTGAGCAGACACAGCCCCATGGCTGCAACATTGCCTCTGAGGGGGCACAGCCCTGTGGCAGGATCCGCATGTGTCCCATAAAGGGACATAGCGCCACGGCCATGACATCCACCGTGGGGAGATGCAGCCTGATACCATGCAGCAGCATCCCTCCTGAGCGGGCACAGCCCCATGCCTGCCGTAACTCCCTGAGGGGCACAGCCAGGGCCGGATCCTGTTTCCTCCTCTATGAAGGGGCACAGCCCCAGGGCCATGAAACCGACCATGGGGACACACAGCCTCCAAGGCAGCGACACCCACCAGGAGGGGGGATAGCCCCTTGTCCGTGACACCTCCCTCTGGGGCACAGCCCTACGGCAGGATCCCTGTGTCCCCTTTGAGGAGATGCAGCCCTAGGGCAAGGACCTCGTGTGCTCCATGAAGGGGCACAGCCCCATGGCAGCAACACCCACCCCTTGAAGGAACACAGCCCTGAGCACAGGCATTCCCTTATAGAATAGTTAGGGTTGGAAAGGACCCTAAAGTCATCCAGTTCCAACCCCCTGCCATGGGCAGGGACACCTCACACTAAACCATGGCACCCAAGGCTCTGTCCAACCTGGCCTTGAACACTGCCAGGGATGGAGCATTCACAACCTCCCTGGGCAACCCATTCCAGTGCCTCAGCACCCTCACAGTAAAGAATTTCTTCCTTATATCCAATCTGAACTTCCCCTGTTTCAGTTTGAACCCGTTACCCCTTGTCCTGTCACTGCAGTCCCTGATGAAGAGTCCATCCCCAGCATCCCTATAGCCCCCCTTCAGATACTGGGAGGCTGCTACAAGGTCTTCATCCCTCTTGTGAGTGATGAACCTCAGCTCCTCCTGCCCCATCCTGTCCCTCAGCTCCATAAAGGATGTCACCCCCATCCTGAGAAGGTGCCATTGACTGTGATCCCAAAGCTCCCCATTGACACCAAACCCCTTTCAGCTTGACCCTGAAATGTCCCGTCCAAAAGCTACGCAATCCAAGAAGCATCTTCACCCAAGGACACACCAGAGCTTCCTGTGGAAAACACCAGGAGCCCCTAGAAACCTCCTTGGATGTCAAGGTCTCCTCAAGGTTTAACACTGCAGCTCCCTCCTTTGGAAGCAGCTCTTTGTTATTGTGATGACTTTGTGTTGCGAGAAGCATCCCATTCCCAGGCACACGTTATCAGGTGCAGCGGAGCCGTCCTTGCACAGGAATTCCATGCTTTGCCAGAGGCACAGTGGGGATGAAAAGCAGGACCAAGACCAGGCTATGCAGGCCACCGAGGGCTCCTGCGTTTGCCTTTGTTGTTTTATCTGCAGAGATATAAATAAACTGCGCTCATTGTATGGGCTCCTCTGGCTTCTCTCGCCGCTGCTTGCTAAGGTTGAACGCTGCTGGTCTGAATTCCCCTGTATCATCACTAAATTACACGGGAAGGGGATAAAAGGACTTCCCAAATGCACCATGACTGGAACAACACAGGAGGGGCGAGGAGAGCCTGGTGGGAACTTCATTAGTCCACGTGTAGTTGCCAAGCACGGTGCCGTGCGAGACCAGATGGATGTCACTTCGGATGTGTTGACACAGCAGTCACCATGGAGATGGGGTAGCAGCTTTTGGAGGACCAAGAAGCGAAGAGACATCAGTGGTGGAAGGAAAGGGGATGAAACAGCCGGGTGGTTTCTGAGCCCCGCAGCCTGATGCTGCCTTTCCTCGGATGGGGCCGGAGCTGTATCAGGGGGAAGCCCTGTGCATTTTGTGCCTGCCTTTGCCAGCTGCTGCAAGGAGCGATTTAAACATGTTTTGTACCTCAGACCATTGGGATTAGCTACCTGTGGCTATGGGGGATATAGAATGGACTGTTTGGTGTGCGTTACGTACCCAGCTCTGGTGTAAAATCTGTGGGTACCACCATCTACCACTGTTAGCAGCTATGATTACTGGTTTTGATCAAGTTAGAGTTTGTGCTGTTGGGGACTGAGCTAATATTCCTGAAGTAGGTAGTAACTACTGTGTGGTTTTCACTGAGCTTTAAAAACAGGGTTTAACACCAGTGTTCAGAGAGTGAGTGGCTGGTACCAATCCATAATGGGTTTAATGACAGAATGAAGCATAGAATGGTTTGGGTTGGAAAGGACATTAAAGATCACCCAGTTCCAACCATAGATCTCTTTTTACCCTTGTCTGGCAGAGTTAAAAGTCTGTTATCAAGTCTTTGGTGTTCACATCTGGTCCTGAGGTTTGGGATCACTCAACCTCTTCTTTAACCAGCTGAACACATTGAGCTCTTGCAGCCTTTCACTCGAAGGCACATTTCCAGGAATTTCCTTGTTTATGCTTTTTGGGGGGGCAAAAATCACCATATTTCAAGATTTTCCTTAATCTGTGGGTGCCAGAAGTGGACGGAGCAGTGGCTCTTGTAACAAACACAGAAAGAACATGATCCATCTGCTCCTCCTCAACGCTGTGTCGGTACCATCACGGGTTCCATTAGCTGGTGATCACAGGGTCATGCTGAGGCTGATGTTCAGCCAATTACTCACCATCACCTTCAATTCCTGTCAGGTCACTGCCACCTGGGATCAAACTTTCCATGCTGTAAGAAAAGGCACATTCTTTGTCCCTGGACACATGGCATTTGCTCACCATCACATGAATATTCATTGCTTGCATCTGGTTTACGCAGCAGCCTGGGACTTGCCCCTATTATTTGCTGCCACACAAACTTTGTACCATTTGCAGGCCTGTCCTCAAGAAGTTTATTTATTCTGACCAGTCACTGACATAAACATGCTGCATTTCTATTGTTGCCATTTATTAATCATATCATCATGCAGAGCCAGCACAAATGTGTCAAACACATCTGTTACCAGCTCATAATCTCATTGAAAAATCATATTGACTTTGCCTGACAGAGTCTATTGCCCTGAAAACCGTGCTGGCGACATTAACTCTGATGTTCCCTTAATGTCCTACTAATGAAGTTCTACATAATTATTTTTGTGGGCTGATAACAGCCTGATGGAGCTTTAAACACTCTCCCTTTTCATAATTGACCTCTCATTGGTGTTTTCCAGTCCTCCAGAACTTCCCTTGTGTTCCAAAACTTCCTAAAGAGATCAATGTAACAGGTCAGAAACCTTGAGCAGCCTTTGCACAGCCTCTTACATGGGTTTCCTGGGGCTGCTGGTCCAAAAGTCATCATCACTGTCTGCAAATCACTGTGGCACCCAGGATCTTCCCAAATTGAGGACCAGTTCTAATCCTGCCATTTCACTGGAGCGATACCAGCATCAGAATTCCATAGAATCATGGAATCCCAGCCTGGTTTGGGTTGGAAGGGACCTTAAAGCTCCTCTGGCTCCAACCCCTGCCACAGGCAGGGACCCCTTCCAGTGGAGCAGCTTGCTCCAAGCCCCTGTGTCCAACCTGGCCTTGAACACTGCCAGGGATGGGGCAGCCACAGCTTCTCTGGGCACCCTGGGCCAGCGCCTCAGCACCCTCACAGGGAAGAGCTTCTGCCTAAGAGCTCATCTCAGTCTCCCCTCGGGCAGGTTCAAGCCATTCCCCTTGGCCTGGCCCTACAGGCCCTTGTCCCAAGCCCCTCTCCAGCTTTCCTGCAGCCCCTTTAGGCACTGGAGCTGCTCTAAGGTCTCCCCTTCAGGAGCCTTCTCTCCTCTTCTGAACAAGCCTGGAGAAGAGAGTTCCTTTTCTCCTTAAAAAGCTCTTTCTTATTGTACTTTCTCACGTTGTGTTCTTACTTTCCCGAACTCTTTTCTCACTGCTGCTTCTTCCCTTCCAGTCGCCTCCACGCTCCTCCGACCGCACCTATGCTCAAGTACCACCAGGCAGGCGCGATGCCAACGCTGCTCTTACATTTGGGCTCTGCAGTGTCATTCAGAAAACACTACACAGTGAAACAAAGGCATTGTCAAACAGATCCAGGGATTGGAAGTGGAAAGAAAGAAACAAGCGAGGCCAGATGCTGTTGGCCTGGAAGACCAGCCTCCTGCAGGGACATGGGGGAATCTCAAGCAACCTCTCTGAGTAGGTCCCTTTTGGGGTATGGACTGGAGCCCCTGTAGTTGCTTCCACACTCTCCTCCTTCAGCTCCAGCCGCTTCTTGCTCCCCACTTCTCCCTTCTGCCTTCACCAAGCTTCTTAAGCCATAACCCCACTCTCAGCCTCAGCATTTACTTTCTCCTACCAAACAGCTGAAAGCTGGACAAGGAAAGGCACATGGTGTTTCTAAAGCAACAAGAACGCCCCGGGTGCTGACTAAGCACACAAATCACCCAGTTCTGTTTGCTCTGGGTGTGCAGCAGCCTGGTTTCCATCTTAAAGGCTGACCTTTAGCACCCTCCACTTCAACCCTAAGGGAATAAATAAACCTCCATCACCCAGAGAGGTGCCTACATTTCATTTATCCCTCCTCCCTCAGCCACTTTCCACATTTTGCCATGTGGTGCCAGCTCAAAACACTCCCTGTAAGCCTATGAAACGCAATCTTGCCCGTTGCAGGGGGGCAAAGCTCAGGAATTCGCTGCCCTTTTGCAGGATGAAGGGAGGCCTGGAGCTGGGATGGAGATGCAGAGGAAGTGAGGAGCTGCGGGGAGCCGGGCTGGCTGCTCCTGCCTGTATGGAGGGTGGAAGAAGTGCTGTCAACAGTTGCTGCTTCTGAGAAGGGCCACAGCTCCCTCTGCACTGATCGCTGCTATCCCACACACTCTGATGCCACCCACAGCAGCCCCAGCAGCCGGCCTGGCTTGCCAGAGACCCCATACAGCAGCTCCACCGAGGTCATGCTGCTCTCATGGAGGTTCCCTCACCTAGACCGAGCTCTGCGTGGTTTATTGCCCCCGGTGCACCCATCTGCACATATCAGTAAGCACAAAGTAATCCCACCTTCCACAACATAGATACATGGATAAGACCATGTTTTCCAGCCCTAGACTCTGCTTAAAATCTGATGTTACCACGCTGTTCCCCAAATCCCTGCTTGGGATAGACCTTGATGCTTCTACTCATAACTCTTTGTTTTCTCATGCATTTTATTATACCTCTTTTGTCTGAATAGGGGAAATTAGTAGCTTGGGCAGAGTGAAACTGGTGGATTTGAGCCATCTTTCAACCTTTGTGGAGGCTTTTCAAAGCCGAGTTTCTGGTTGAACCCAATACAGGGATGGGGATCTCTGGTGGTATTTCTGGTGTGAAGCTCTTTAGGCAAGCTGTATTGGGCTATCTAAAGTCATGTCAAAACACACGTGGCACAGGGTAGCTTCAGCTAGACAGGATGTGAAGACCAAAGTGATGGATCCCCATCTGCTCCTTAGCCCTGGACTGTTCAGCTGAACCTGGGCAGCTCATGCTGGCAGAGAAGGAAAGGGCTGGTTTCTCCCTCTTTGTTTAGAAGCAGAAGGGCAAACACATCCACCCTTCAGCTGGAGGGTGCACGATATATTTCTATTCCACGTACATCAGGAAGTGGTTAGCACCATTGCAAGCGTGAGGTTCTCTCTACCACAGCTCAGTGCTGCCTGGCTCATGGTGACAGCAAGCAGAAGGGATCATCATTTATGAATAGGAAGCAGATTCTACCTCCTAACCCCTATCAAGGGCAATTTCCTCCCTGTGTGTTCCCCTTCTCGTCGCAGATAGCAGCAGGAGTGAGGTCCCCACTGTGCCACTCAGTCCATCCCCATTATTCTTGCTGCCATGAACCCTGGCCAGATAGCAACCGCACTGTACGGAGCAAGACATTTGTGGGCACCCGAGGCATCTCGTCCTCAGGAGGTCACCCAATTACTGCTGAACATGATGAATCCCACAGTTGGGGTGGCCTTTGGGCTGCCAAAACAACAAGCAGAGCTCAGGACTGAAACCACAGCCATCCCTTCGAGCAGCCTGTGGGAAGTCACAGCAGTGACAGCTCCAGCCAGGGCCACCTTGTGTGACTTCGAGCCCTGCCCTTCTTGGGTGGTAACAGCAAGCAGAAATACCCAGGGCTCTTCCTGAAAGCTATTGTTAACAGCCCACGCAGAAGGAATTTAGCACTCCCTCTCCAACACGTGTGAGCCCTGGCAGAGTTAGGGCGGCTGCTGCTCCAAAGTACCAGCTCCACGGCATTCCCACCATCCCTGCAGTGCGTGGGGTGGGTTTTCCCCTCTGGAAGCCCTCCTGCTTTCTCTTGGGTTTGTGGGAGTCCTGTTATACCCATCAGAAGCTGCTGAGGGCATTGTGAACACGCATGCACTGTCAAACAGTGCCAACAGGATCCATGCCGGAACAGCAATGTGGCTTGGGTGACTTCCCCAGATGAACCCAGTAAGTGCCATCTCAAGTGATGGGCAATTTGGGAATACACCAGGTGATGTTCACCATCAGCACCACCAAGAGAAATGTTCCTGCCCTGGCACTTCTTTGCTGGCTCGCAGCAGTGATTGCTCCTGGAGCCAAGCCCCCAGACCCCACGCTGTCCTCCTGGGTCCCTGGGCTCAGGGTTTGACCTCAGCTCCCTCCAGAGTTCAAACGCCTCTGACACCTAGTGCTGCTTCTCTCAACTACAGCCTGAGCTGCAAGGGAAGCCCTAATCCGATGGTGAAGGTGAGGAGCTGCAGCATGGAAGAAGTGCCTGCACCTTGTTGTCCACACTGAGACCCTGGCTGAGCAGCTCCTTCTGCCCCAGGAGGATCTGTGCCAGCCTGCTCATCCTCCCTGCCTTGCGTGCTCACCCAGGGATGAGGTGATGCTCATATTCCTCAATGAAAAATCCTCCCTGGACCAGCTCCAGCAGTCACACGTGGCTTCCCCCTGCATTCACCCAATGCCACTCAGGAAAAGGCTTTTATTAACTCTGAGGACAACCCCCCCTGCAGCCCTGATCCAGCTCTGGGGCAGCAGCACAAGAGGGACGTGGAGCTGTTGGAGCGAGGGCAGAGGAGGCCATGGAGATGCTGCGAGGGCTGGAGCAGCTCTGCTCTGGAGCCAGGCTGAGAGAGCTGGGCTGGGGCAGCCTGGACAAGAGAAGGCTCCTGAAGGGGAGACCTGAGAGCAGCTCCAGTGCCTAAAGGGGCTGCAGGAAAGCTGGAGAGGCGCTTGGGACAAGGGCCTGTAGGGACAGGCCAAGGGGAATGGCTTTAACCTGCCAGAGGGGAGACTGAGATGAGCTCTTAGGCAGAAGCTCTTCCCTGTGAGGGTGCTGAGGCGCTGGCCCAGGGTGCCCAGAGAAGCTGTGGCTGCCCCATCCCTGGCAGTGTTCAAGGCCAGGTTGGACACAGGGGCTTGGAGCAAGCTGCTCCAGTGGAAGGGGTCCCTGCTCGTGGCAGGGGTTGGAGCTGGAGGAGCTTTAAGGTCCCTTCACACCCAAATCACTCTGGGATTCTATGCGCTACGGAAGGTGTCCCTGCAGCACAGTCACATCTGTACAGCAGGTCGCCTTCCAGGCCTTTCCCAGCTCTGTCACCTTCTCAGCCCACATTACATCATTTCTGAAAACTCAGTGATGACCTTTCTGCAATGTACAGCCCTTCCCCTTCCTTCTCCCATGCATTAGATGCTTTCATATCGTATCTCTTAATGTACTACTCAAATCCCCAGCCAACGGCAATCATTTCTGCTTTAAAACATATCCTCTTGAGAGAGCTCCAGGGCAGTCCAACCAAAATGGACTGGCTCCTGGTGATTACATTAAATTGTATTCTGCTCCATGCCCTGTTCCAATACAGCCTCCTCTGCTCAGATAGCAGCTGCCACTTCTCGAGTCTTTCTTCCATAGGGAGACTTTCCCTCTGTGAACTATCCATGCAGTCCTATGGATCTGGCCGTTATTCCTGATGCTAAGTTCCCTACCCCTATGGCAAACCATCTTCTTTTCTCCCTGAGGTGCTCTGGCAGCAGCACTTCCAAGGTGCTTGGAGGAAGGATAAGAAGAGTGCTGGTACCTTCTTGTCCCTGAAGATATAGAGCATGAGACTGCAGCAAGCCTCAGAATTGCTGAGCGATGCTTAGGATTGAGTGTTCTCCAAGGGAAGGGAAATAGCCATTCTCAGAATGATTGTATTGAGTTGAAATCCAGTGGGAAAAGCAAGTGGCTGTCATGGGAGATGGAGAGCATCTGGTGAAAGAACACAGCTTAACCTCCATAACTGCATAGGAAGAGCTCTGAGTATCACCCTGAGCAACCCCAAGCTGCTTACAGAGGGTTTCCACCACGTGCTGTGTCCATCGGGCAACAGGAATTCATCTTGGATAACACAGTCTTAGCAATGATATTAATACTAACAATCTCAAACAATACCATAGTACCCTTTGTGGCAGAAAGTGGCATTCAACACATCCTCACAATGACTGGCTTAAAAAGCAACCCAGGGGATGAAAGGAGCTGATCTAAGGGGGATATTTCACAGCTCTCCTGGGTTATGAAAATGCCTTTTCCTGTTACATCACCCAGTCTTTATAGTATGAAAGTGCATAGCTTGCTTTATCTATATGTATTAGCTCACATTATACACTCTGGTGTGGCAGTGGAATTTCACTGGAGACTTTGGCATTGCTCATGCTTATGTAGAACAAACTGAAGGACAGCTTGGCCCTGGAAGTAAGGACTTTGCTTCTTGGAAGCTTAGAGCTGACCATGAGGGCTAAAGGATACCCAGGACAATGAGATAGCGCAGCATCCCAGCCCCTGTGACCCGGCTTTGAAACCCTCCCAGCATCATCTGGTGTCGTAGATGAGTAACTGCAGCATGGCTGGCTCCAGGGACGCCTGGATCACTAGAAAGGCAGGAAAAACGCTGCAAAACTGAAGTGGTTTTGTATTTACTATGCTTAATAACCAAGGTGTGCATGTGTATTAGTGATTAGTCAAATCACATTGAACCTGAATGCCTGAAGGGTGCAAGAACACCGTGTAAAACCCCACCAGGGTGCTGCAATTCGGCTGGGACACCTCATGTCCCTGTATGAAGAAATATTGATTCTTGTAGCTTGTGTCCCAGCCTCTCTCCTTGGTCAACTGGGGGTGGCTGTGGAGTTTTACAGCACCCATTGGGTGGGATTTGCCCTGGCAGGATGGGGAATGCTGATGTCCTTCTGCTCCCTTTGCCCCCCTCCACGTCTGCCCCTGCAGCAGCTCGACCTGGCTTTACAAAGTGGAGTGGATTTACACCAAGATGCAAGTTCCTCATCAGTGACAGGGATGGGATTTTGCTGCAAAGCAAAGCAAATACGTGGGTGCAGCGACGAAAGAAGTGATGATACTGGCGCTGATGAAGCAAAGGAAGAAGTCACAGATAACAGGTCTTCCTGCCCAAGGTTGAGGTAGCCACCTGCACCAACAGAACACAGTGTCTGGCGTTGGCAAATGATGTGGCTGAGCCAGAACAGCAACTGCAGCAGCAGGACATCCCCAAGGAACAGGTGGTGAGAGAAGTAATGAATCTGAATCATAGAATCTCAGCCTGGTTGGGGTTGGAAGGGAGCTTAAAGTTCATTCAGTTCCAACCCCCTGCCAAAGGCAGGGACCCCTTCCACTGGAGCAGCTTGCTCCAAGCCTCTGTGTCCAACCTGGCCTTGAACACTGCCAGGGATGGGGCTGGAGCAGCTCTGCTCTGGAGCCAGGCTGAGAGAGCTGGGCTGGGTCAGCCTGGACAAGAGAAGGCTCCTGAAGGGGAGACCTTAGAGCAGCTCCAGTGCCTAAAGGGGCTGCAGGAAAGCTGGAGAGGGGCTTGGGACAAGGGCCTGTAGGGCCAGGCCAAGGGGAATGGCTTTAACCTGCCAGAGGGGAGACTGAGATGAGCTCTTAGGCAGAAGCTCTTCCCTGTGAGGGTGCTGAGGCGCTGGCCCAGGGTGCCCAGAGAAGCTGTGGCTGCCCCATCCCTGGCAGTGTTCAAGGCCAGGTTGGACACAGGGGCTTGGAGCAAGCTGCTCCAGTGGAAGGGGTCCCTGCCCGTGGCAGGGGTTGGAGCTGGAGGAGCTTTAAGGTCCCTTCCAACCCAAACCAGTCTGGGATTCTATAATGATCTTCTGCACCCTTTGGTGCAGCCGGTCAGATGAGATAAATGGTTTATGGGAAGGAAAGGCCGGCAAAACATTGGCCTTTTCCCACCAGCCCAGCTCCGTGTTCAGCACAGCTACATGGGACAGGATGCGGTGGCAGGCTGGGAACCGGGGCAAAACTGTGATGGATGCAGGAATCCGGAGCTGCCAAAATGGGAAAGGGGGAACTGGCAGTCACTAAAGCAAGTTCTGCCATCAAGAAGCTACTTGTGAAGAAAATACGCATTTGCTGCCTTATTTTTTGCTGATGATCTTAATTTTACTGAACGTGTAAGATTTGCTTTAGCAAAACAAATATCACTCTTGGGTTGCTGCCATACCATGAATTTTTAATGCTTTATTAGAGCGCTGGAGGGTTTCAGCCCAGCCTACAGCTGCTTAATGGAGTGAGACTCCACTTTGTTACCTCTTATGCATCACAGGGACCATCTGTCCTGGGGATTTAACAGCTGGGAAACCAAGCCCAGCTGGAAGCTAATTCCACACAAACCAGGTATCCCTTGGAAAAACCCTCTTTGTAAGCTGTTTGTGTCTTGATGCACAAAGATATTCATAACTTAAAAAGGCTTTTGGGGGTCTTTGGGATCAGATGGAGCATTCGTTACCTGATAAACACCCGGTGCTCAGTGTCAGAACTACTGATTGAAGAGGGAAAAGCTGCACAAAGGCTTTCTCCAAGAGGAAAGATGGAGTGGTATCTGGCAGCAAACTGCCATTGCTGGGGAGGTGCAAGCATGGGGATTCCATAGAATCATGGAATGCAGGGTTGGAAGGAACCTCAAGATCATCTGCTCCAACCTTCCCATCCACAGCATGACCTAGACTGGATGGCCCAGCACCCTGTGCAGCCCAGTCTTAACAGTGTCCAAAGTCAGGGAGTCACCACTTCCCTGGGGAGATCATTTCAGTGGCTGCTTGTTCTCATTGGGAAACGTTTTCCTCCTGTGTCCAGCTGGAATCTCCCCAGCAGTAACTTGTGCCCATCACCCCTCATGTTTTCTATGGGATTCCTTGTCCAAAGGGAGTCTCCGTGCTCTTTGCAGCCATCCTTTAAACACTGGACCATGGTGATAAGGTGTCCCTGAGCCTTCTCTCCAGGCTGAACGGTCCCAGCTCTCTCAGTCTTTCCTCACGCACTTCCCAGGCCTTGGATCATCTTTGTGGCCCTTCTGTGGACCCTCTCCAGCCCATCCACAGCTTTTTGTACAGCAGGACCAAAACTGAACCCAGTATTGCAGGTGTGGCCTGACCAGCGCTGAGCAGAGTGGGACAATGGCATCTTTATCTCTGCTGGTGATGCCCTTGATGATGTTCCCCAGCATCCTGTTGGCTTTCATTGCTGCAGCTGCACCCTGATCACTCCTATGGAGCTTGTGTCCCCCAGGACCCGCAGGTCCCTTTCCACAGAGGTGCTCCCAGCCAGGCAGATCCCAGCCTGTGCTGCACTCCAGGATTGGGCTTATCCAGGGGAAAAACCTGACACTTGTAAGTGTAAGGGGGAAAAATGGAGGAATTCTATATATAATAGATATTCTATTACATAATCACAGCATTGTTTGTGTTGGAAAGGACCTTAAAGCTCATCCAGTCCCAACCCCATGCCATCCACTAACCCCAACACCTTCCACTAGAGCAGCTTGCTCCAAGCCCCTGTGCCCATCCTGGCCTTGAACACTGCCAGGGATGGGGCAGCCACATTTTTAGTGAAAATTGTTAAATACGACCTCACTGCTCTGAATGAGATAACAAGGTTTTATTGAGGGACAAATTCAATGAAGCAAAAGCAACAGCGCTGGGCGCATGACCATAGCCAGAGGCGCAAGTGATTGATGTTTGTTACAGGTTTATATACTTTAAGTCTCCTCCTCTTGGCGTCTGCGCAGTGCTCTCCGGTGACTGTAGGCAGGGGTCTTGAGGATGAAGTAAGCAGTCTTCCTCTTGTGAGTTGGGGTCTCCAAGATGAAGTAAGCAGTCTTCCTCGCGGTGTACTTTTCACCTTTGGCATAGTTGGATGCCCCAGTAATCACAGAACTAGCTGAAAGCAGCCATATCTGTAATCCTTCTGTTAACTGGCAAAGATTGAGAACAGGGTGACCTTCCTGCAAAATTTATTGCAGGACGGGCAGGCAAGGAGTATCCCAAGCTAGCAGATGTTTGGGAGGCTCTGTCTCTAAGCTAACTGAAAAGTAGAAGGATGGTGTGAAATAACTCATTCAGGTTTAGTGGGGCCACTAAATCCTGTTATTTCACCACAGACCTACAACACAAATGTTGTTCTTTAAAGCTAAAGATACTTTAGAGGACTAGTGTGAAACAACTCATGTTTAGGGGGGCCCCCTAAATTCCACAGACTTACAACATAAACATTGTTCTCTTTCTACAACCTAAGTTAAGCTAAAAAGTACTTGAACTCTATATTTTCCAGGCACTAGCGTTTCTTATATCAAGCCCCCCCCTTCTTTCTCTAACCTTTACAGTAATTTCTTTTGCTATGTGACTCCGTTTTGCCCAAGAGTTCCCGTCCTTCTTTAACTTGTTGTCTAATCTTGTGTCTTTAGCGAGCTTTGTTTCTGTTATTGTAAACTCGTGCAGTTATATCCACATAACCACATTTATGATTTGCGAATGTCAATACATTTATGTGTTTATCACAAAAATAATGCATTAAAAATAAGTATTGGAGAAAAATCCAAGTGCAGCCGCGCACTGGCCAGGGAGCACCCGGCGATCCTCGGTGCCCCCGTCCCGATCCCAATCCCGATCCCAATCCTGATCCCTATCCCGATCCCTATCCCGATTCCTATCCCGACCCCTATCCCGATCCCTATCCCGATCCCTGTCCCCTGCTACCCCTGGGAGTACCCGGTCCCCAGCGCGCCACTCTGGCCACGCCCACCCATCCTATGTACGTCATCTGACCGAGGCCACAGCGCTGACCAATCGGAACAGGCGGCGGTGCCGCCGCTGTCGGAGAGGCCAATCACCAAGCTGCGGGTGAAGGGAGGGCATGAATGGGGCGGGTCACGTGGTGAGGCGTTTTGCCGCGCCTCCTCCGCTCAGGGCAGGGATGGAGCCGGGGTTGGGATCGCGATCGCGATCGGGTCCCGGGCGCTGGGGCCCGGTCTCCTGCGTTCTGACCGGCGCCTCCCGCGGCTTCGGCCGCAGCCTGGCGCGGCTGCTGGCTCCGCGCTTCGGCGAGGGCTCGGTGCTGCTGCTGCTGGCGCGCTCGGGGGCCCCCCTGGCCGAGCTGGCGGCCGAGCTGCGGGGCAGCGCCGCGGGGCTGCGGGTGGAGTGCGTAGCCGCCGACCTGGGCTGCGAGCAGGGGCTGCGGCAGGCGACGGCTGCGCTGCGGGAGGTGCTGCCCTCCGGGCCGCCCGGCCGCCTGCTGCTCATCAACAACGCCGGTAACTGCGGGAACCTTCGTCCCTTTCCTCCCTTCCAGGCTGGCAGACCCCGGGGCAACGGGGCTCAGCCGCGGCGAGCCCGCCCTTGGTCCTACAGAGGGGCTTGATCGGTGCTTTGGGTGCCAGTGAATAGGCAAAAAAAGGACGGAGCAGGAGGGATTTCACCCTGCGTGGATCCTGTTACTGTATTAAATTAATGAACTGGGGGAGCAGAGCAGGGATGGTTTGATGCCAGGACCACAGTGCTTTGCTGCTTATAGAATCATAGAACGGTTTGGGTTGGAAAGGACCTCAAGATCATCCAGTTCCAACCCCCTGCCATGGGCAGGAATGCTTCACCCTACACCATGTCACCCAAGGCTCTCTCCAGCCTGGTCCTCAACACTGCTAAGGATGGAGCATTTACCACTTCTCTGGGCACCTTGTGCCAGTGCCTCAGCACCCTCACAGTAAAGAACCTCTGCCTTGTATCTAACCTGAACTTCCCCTGTTTCAGTTTGCACCCATCACCCCTTGTCCTATTGCTCCAGTCCCTGATGAAGAGTCCCTCTCCAGCACCCTTGTAGCCCCCTTCAGATGCTCGACGGTTTCTCTTAACTCCTGTGTCCTTCCTTCCTAGGCTCTCTGGGAGACATCTCCAAATCCTTCCTGGATTTCACTGACCCGGATGAGATCAACAGCTACTTTGCCTTCAACGTCACCTCGGCGCTTTGCCTCACCTCCCATGCCCTGCAAGCTTTTGGGAAGAGGCCTGGCTCCATCAGGACCGTGGTGAACATCTCCTCACTGTGTGCCCTGAAGCCCTTCAAGAGCTGGGCCCTGTACTGCAGTGGGAAGGCTTCCCGGGACATGATGTTCCAAGTGCTGGCACTGGAGGAGCCGGATATCCGTGTGCTCAACTATGCCCCGGGTGAGGAGGATGCTCAGTCATTCATTTTCTCCTGGCTTTGCGGATAAGATGCCTGCAGCCAAGCCAGGTACAGAGGGAAAAATGAGCCCCAGGTTTTGCTTTCTCCTCATGGGATTTGGTTTTGGTTGCTCTTTCCCCAGGTCCCCTGGACACGGACATGCAGCTCTTGGCCCGGACTAAGACTGGAGACCCTGAGATGCGGCAGCATTTCCAAAGCCTGCATGAGAGCAGAAAGCTGATAGACTGCACTGTGTCAGCCCAGAAGCTGGTGAATCTCCTGGAGGAGGACACCTTCCCCTCTGGTGCCCATGTGGATTTCTGTGACATCTGAGTTCCTCTCACCTCTGCCTTTGCCTTCCTGCTTTGCTCTCTGCTGAGCCCTGTGTTTGGTCATAGAATCACAGAGCATTTTGTCCCTGCAGGCCCTTGTCCCAAGCCCCTCTCCAGCTTTCCTGCAGCCCCTTTAGGCACTGGAGCTGCTCTAAGGTCTCCCCTTCAGGAGCCTTCTCTTCTCCAGGCTGCCCCAGCCCAGCTCTCTCAGCCTGGCTCCAGAGCAGAGCTGCTCCAGCCCTCGCAGCATCTCCATGGCCACGATCACCTTGCTGACCTTGTTTGAGTCCTGGGTGCTCTGCAGCTTTCAAGAGAAGACCTCTTGGTGCCTTAAAATACCCTAAGTGGGGATGAGGAGCAGTCACTGCTTTGCTGCAGCTGTGGAGCCCTCCTGGGTACCCTCCAGCAGAAGGAGGGGTTTCTCAGCTGCTGGGGATGGGAGACCAGAGATGCCTTTTCCAAGGGTTAAAGCTCTCCTGCACAGGAGTGTGTGCGAGCCAAGGAGGTACCAAGGCACATGAGGCCAGCTAAGAAAGCCACCAAGAAGGTCTCAAAGAAGCCAACAGTAGGGTTAGGGCTGAGTGTCCCCGTGTCTGTCCCCATTGCCCCTCAGGAGCTGTGTGCTCAGCACCTGAGCAAGTCACCAAAGGGCAAAAGAGCCATTCCCAGAGCCCTGACTCTTCATTCCGTGTCTCACCAGTGCCTTGCCCAGACCCTCCTGCGCTTCTGGCGTGGTCTCTGTGTGAGTTCTGTGCATTAAAACATGGAGCAAAGCCTGTCCCTGTGGGTTGTTGTGCACAATTGATGGCCAGGAGAGGGAGCTGCCTGTGGATGAGATGTGAATCTGGGGGGCCTGGTGGGGTCACCAGCTTCTCTAGACCTGTGCCCACGCACAGCACAGGTTAGAGTACACCTGAGGCACAGCCCTGAGTTCAGCCCATGCTCCTGTTTGCAGGTTGTGGGTCCAAGCCTGGATCTGGGCCTTCAGCCCCTCCTGGGTTGTTCTCTTGATTATTTGTGGGTTTTATCATCGTTTTCCATGGGGTTCCAGGAGGTGCTTGGAGGTTTGCCCATCGAAAGCAGCTGATCTGCAGTGTGTGTTGATGCAGGAGAGCTGCGCTAAAGCCCAGTGGCATCCCCTGCGTCCCTCTATACTTAATGCCAACAGCCTTCCCCAGTGCAGTGCCTCATCCCTGTGTTTCTCATTTCATCCGTCTGGATCTGCAGTCATTAAAAGTTTCGTGTCTGGTTTGGATCTTGTGTGTCATTAAAAGGGGGGTTTGGGAGGATGGGAGGAGAGATCCTGGGTTAAGCACCGACAAGGCCCTAGCGTGCCCTCTTGGAGTCCTGTTCCTCCATCTCTGAGCTCTTTCATTAATTCTGTGTTAACTTAATCCCGTTAAGCTCAACAAACACTGCTCCCCAGCTTGTCTGCTTGGTTTCATCTTCCCTCTGTGCTTGTGAAACTCATTATTAGCAAAGCCCCCTCTGCTGCTCCCTACACTGACAATGGGGTTGTTCTTCTGGAGTTTGATGCTTGGTGGTGTTTCTTATGGTCTGTGTAACCCGGGTGAACCCGCTGCTGTTACAATTCCCCATCTCCTCACCCTGAATCCCTATGGCCTTGTCCCACCCCATCTTGGGAATCTGGCTTTCAACAAAAACATAACCGCAGGGCTCAGAGCTGGGGTCCCTGCCCTTGTAGGAGCTTGGACAATGAGCTTGGGCTCGAGGAAGGTAACCCCCTCTGAAAGGCTCAAGGAGCCCTGTATTGCAAGAGGAGGTGGAGGATACAGGGCATGGGGACCATTTGGTGCCAGCTGGGTAGGAGATGCAGGTGGGTTCTTCAGGGTAAGACACATGGAAAACCAGGGTACAAGGGAGAGGATTACTTTTGGACCGTGCATGCTTGCTTGAGGTCTGACCACCCTCCAGTGGCTGGGGATGTATCAGCAACAATGATACACGTTCTTATGTCAGACTGCACAGAACCCCAGTGAAATCATTTGTGAGACACTGGTTTGGTTCATAGGATGGTTTGGGTGACAGGGACCTTAAAGCTCCTCCAGCTCCAACCCCTGCCACGGGCAGGGACCCCTTCCACTGGAGCAGCTTGCTCCAAGCCCCTGTGTCCAACCTGGCCTTGAACACTGCCAGGGATGGGGCAGCCACAGCTTCTCTGGGCACCCTGGGCCAGCGCCTCAGCACCCTCACAGGGAAGAGCTTCTGCCTAAGAGCTCAGCTCAGTCTCCCCTCTGGCAGGTTCAAGCCATTCCCCTTGGCCTGGCCCTACAGGCCCTTGTCCCAAGCCCCTCTCCAGCTTTCCTGCAGCCCCTTTAGGCACTGGAGCTGCTCTCAGGTCTCCCCTTCAGGAGCCTTCTCTTGTCCAGGCTGCCCCAGCCCAGCTCTCTCAGCCTGGCTCCAGAGCAGAGCTGCTCCAGCCCTTGCAGCATCTTCGTGGCCTCCTCTGAACCTAACCTAGCAGCTCCATGTCTGTCTCGTGTTTGGAACTGGGTCGCTTTTCGCTCCCTTTTCTGTCTCCCCTGGTACCCGGGGGATGCTGGTATCCCTGGCAACCAGCATCCCCTAGGTACCAGCACCCCCTACCCGGGTTGCTGGCCCAGTTCCCACGCCCCGTGGGTCCAGCCAACACCTGTGCACCTATGGGTGCTGTGAGATGCTATGGGGAAAACGAGACGAAATCTTTTCCTTCCCTTTCCTAATACTTTCTGTGACCAGCTGAGGGCGTACCGAGACCGGGTAACGGGCAGCAGCCCTGAGGATGGGAACATCGGTGCTTCTGGACCGGCTCGGCGGGGATGGAGGGGGCACAAGCTGCGGCTCCTCTCCTGCCTCTGCACCGTCTCATCACAGGTCCCTGCGGCCACTCACTTGGTTTTAGTTGAATCTCCACGTCCTGGAGCCGCTGGGACCGTGCCAGAGGCTCAGCAAGGGGAAATGGGTGTATTTAAAACCCAAGGTTTGAGCTCTCCTTGTTACAGAGTTAGGAGCTCCCAGGTCACCCAGCCAAGTAGATCCGATGGGTATAACACACCCACGGGGAGCCCCAGTATTTGGGCAGTGCTGTCCCATGGGCTAAGGAGGAGCTCTGTGGCTGAAGGGGTCACCCCAAAAGGATCGGTCACCTCCTCCACCCCACATAGGACCCACATTATCCCTGATGGGGGTAAAGATGGGCTTCTGAAGCCCCAAATCCTGCCTACCATGGGGTGTCTCTCCAAGTGGGGCTGCCCCTCACCTGCTTCCCACCCTGTCTCCTGCAGCAAGGTGCTGCATAGGGCATTTTATCTCTTTTCCTCACTATTTCCTTTTTCCTTCCCATCCCATCCCTGGAGCAAAGCCCTGGGGCTTGTGGCAGCACCAGGAAGGGCTCTTCAGCCCCACTCTCCCAGTGTGGAGCTGCAAGGGCTCTATGGGACATCCCATCCCTCTATGCCCCCCTTTTTGCTCTGAGCTCATATATTTTCAAGCAAATCCGTTTGCTTGCAGTTTTCTGTAGTGGATGGGTGCTGGAGAGGTGAGGTGCTCTCCTGGTAAACAGGGAGCAAACAGAGTAAACAGAGGTAAAAAGCTGGAGCACGAGCTGTGCAGATGCCTATAACCCATCTCCCTGCTTGATATCCCTATAGAACACTACAGAAAACCTCTGTGATGGCCTCAGTAGCAGTTTGGGGCAGGAATGGAAGTGCCAATGCGATGCTCAGGGGTGACACGGCCCAATTACCAGCACCACATCCCCATGGGACCCCCTCTAACCCATTCCTCATTCCTGGGGAAACACTGTGCCCTTTGCGCCATGGGGAACTGAGTTATGAAAGGAGCCAAAGTCAGCGCTGGGGTTCTGTTTCCGTGTGTGTGACCAGGTCCTGGTCACCGCGGTGAGAAGGAGCCTCCTAAATCCTCCCCAAAGCCTCCCAAATTAAAACCATCGTGCACCCCACGACCTCCCAAATCTCAGCCTCTGCCCTGCACTGCCCCCGGCTCAGCAGGGCAGGCGGCTGCAGCCAGGTTCCTCTGCCCCTTATGAAAGGTTCCTCAGCAGAGGGGAGATGATGACCTTTATTTTCCCATCCGGTGGCCAGAAACGCTGAGCGTGGCACTTTTGGCCAGGACATCGAGTGCCCAGCGAGCTCCTTGCTCACAAACAAGCTGCTGCTGAGGACAAAGGTGACGGAGCTGCTCCTCCGGCAAAGGTGCTTCTGGGGAGGAAAGATCCAGTGGTGCCCACAGTGCCTGCCCAGGGACCCCCATCCTGTGGGCAGAGCCCCTCGAGGTGCCCATGGAACACCCAGAGACATGCACATAGAATCCAAGAATCCCAGCCTGGTTTGGGTTGGAAGGGACCTTAAAGCTCCTCCAGCTCCAACCCCTGCCATGGGCAGGGACCCCTTCCACTAGAGCAGCTTGCTCCAAGCCCCTGTGTCCAACCTGGCCTTGAGCACTGCCAGGGATGGGGCAGCCACAGCTTCTCTGGGCACCCTGGGCCAGCGCCTCAGCACCCTCACAGGGAAGAGCTTCTGCCTAAGAGCTCATCTCAGTCTCCCCTCTGGCAGGTTCAAGCCATTCCCCTTGGCCTGTCCCTACAGGCCCTTGTCCCAAGCCCCTCTCCAGCTTTCCTGCAGCCCCTTTAGGCACTGGAGCTGCTCTCAGGTCTCCCCTTCAGGAGCCTTCTCTTCTCCAGGCTGCCCCAGCCCAGCTCTCTCAGCCTGGCTCCAGAGCAGAGCTGCTCCAGCCCTCGCAGCATCTCCATGGCCTCCTCTGGCCTCGCTCCAGCAGCTCCACGTCCCTCTTGTGCTGCTGCCCCAGAGCTGGATCAGGGCTGCAGGGGGGGTCTCCCCAGAGCACAGCAGAGGGGCAGGATCCCCTCCCTGAGCTGCTGCTCACGCTCTGGGGGTGCACCCAGCACACGGGGGGGTTCTGGGCTCAAGCGTTCACTGAAGCTGGGTCATGGGGAGCTTCTCCTCCTCCAACACCTCCAAGTGCTGCTCCTCAGGGCTGCTCTGAATCACTTCTCTGCCCAACCTGTAGCTGTGCCTGGGACTGCAGATGTACCTGGCCCTTGTACATCTCTCCTAGGCACACAGTCAGCTGCCCCAGAGCCTCCTGCTTCTCTGTGTGACAAGTCAGGAGCTTTGCAGCGGCTTCTCAGGGCCATGGCTGGGGTTTGGTGGATGTCCATGGAGCCTGAGTGGGGTAGAAGAGCAAACGTCTTTCTGCTGAGCTGGCGTGGTTCTTCTCCCCATCACTGAACCCTTGCTCATGCATCCTCCTGCCTGTAGCTCTGCATTCCTCACTCTAAGCCCGCTGACCTACTCTTATTCACCTCCTCTCTACATCGTCCCTCGGTTTTGGTGGCTTTAGGACTGTGAAAGGAGAAGGAACAGCTCCAGGCTGGCCTGGAACAGTCATTTAATGAGTAATGAGGGACCCTGCAAGGAGAGATGACAGATTAACCCAGTTTAGAGCCAAAGAGCAGAGGGTTTGCTGGTAAACTGTCCTGTTCCTGCGAGCTTCAAATGCCTTTAATGAGTTATTATTTAGGCTGCTATGGAGGTTAATGGGGGGACATAGCAGAAATGATCTGGGATTAATTAAACCATCTTTATCCAGCAAGGACAGAGCTGGAATCACTGCCATGGGCTGGATCCCCAGCTTCATCATTGCTTCCAGTGCTGCCCTATACCCACTGAATTCACCAGTGAGAGAACTGGACCCTGCAGAGCAACAGCCACCTCCACTCCAATGGCAAAGAGCACCCAGAAAGAGGAGGTTTTCCCTGTTTTCCTATGCACCAGCCCAAAGCCAGGCTTTGTCACGTTTGCTGCTGGCCCGTGTGCGATGCAGCCGGGTGCATTTCAAACCACCGTCCCCCCATATCAGGTGCTGAGCTGGAGGCAGGCTGTGCCTGAGCTGCTTCCATGTCTCCCTCAGGATTTGGGTCCCAACACTGGTGATCCCTGTCCGCTTTCCTTCATCCAGTTCAGCTCAGCGCATCCATCCTCCTCTTCCACAGCCCATCCTGTGCCATGGATGCAGCCCATCATCCTCCATCCAGCCTTGAAACCCTCCTGTACTGAGTGCTCAGCCCTTCCCAAGCACTGAATAATCCCAGCAGATCCCTGTCCTTCCCATTAAGATGCTGGGAGGCTCTTGCTGGTTTAGACCAGGATCAAGCCGCACCGCATCCCATGGGAAACCCAGAGCATCTCCTTCCACAGGGATGTCACAGTGCGGGCGAAGCTGCCGCCGAGGCACCGCGGCGAGGCCGGGATCCGCATTCACATTCCTGCTGCGAGCACACTTGTCAGCCGAGCTGTCAGCCGCTCCCGTAATAGGGCCACAGCGGTCACCCGTGTTGGGAGTAAACACAGCGGAATCTGGGAAAACAAGAGCAGAGCCGGGTGCTCCCAGCAAGGCTGCAGAGCATCAGCACGCTCACGGGAGGGGGGATGCTCATCCTCCTCTCTGCATCCCTTCCTTGAACCCCAGAACCCCCCCCCGGGAAGGATGCTCAGAGGCTGTGGTGCTCCTCGGCATCACAAGGATACAGGGATGCAGTCGGCTGCCCCTGGAATGGAGCACAGGGGATCTGGGATGATAAGATAGGTTGGCTGGTGGTGTCAGAGCTGGTACATGGGATAGTTTATCCCTGGGAACACTCAAGGCCAGGTTGGATGGGGCTTGGAGCAAGCTGCTCTAGTGGAAGGTGTCCCTTCCTATGGCAAGGGGGCTGGAACTGGATGAGCTTTAAGCTCCCTTCCAACCCAAACCAGCCTGTGATTCTATAGTTTGGGACAGTCCTGGTCTGCAGCTTCATGGGGACACTGCAGCTGCAGGTTGCTGATGCCTGATGGAACACCCCCCTCTCCCCATCTTGGGCTGGAGGAAAAGTCCCTTTTTGCTTTTATTTTTAATTAAAAATAGATGTAATTTTACACTTCCACACGTGCCAGAGCTGCCCTGAGCCTGGGGAGCCTGTTTGGAGACAGGGTCCAGCCTCCTCATCACCCTCCAGCCAGCATCCCTCAGGGTGCCTTCCATCCCCAGGCACCTCCTGCAACCTCCAGTGCTGGAGGGGCCACCTCAGCCGGGTGGGATGGATCCAGGATCCACATTGGCTCCTCATGTGCAGCACAGGGAAGGTCAGGGAGTGTTTGATGAGGGCCGGGGACTCACTGGAGACGCAGTGAGGAGGAGGAGGAGGAGCAGCCCCAGGAATAATTAGCACTGGCTTATTCATGTTGTGCTATTCCTAAACCCTCCCCACAACAAAGAGGCGGCTGGCCTGAAAAGCCTTGGATTTAGGACAAAGAAGGGAGCAGGGCAGCCAAGGGCGCGCTGCAGCTTCGGGGCAGAGCGGGATGCAGATCCCACTGGATACCCAGCCAGGCAGTGATGCCCATTGCCCAGTACCAAGAGCTCCATCACCAGCTCTTCATAGTCAGGGATCATCATGGAATGGTTTGGGCTGGAAGAGACCTTAAAGCTCATCCAGTTCCACCCCACTGCCGCGGGCAGGGACACCCTCCACTAGAACAGCTTGCTCCATCCAGCTTCAGTGCTTCTTTCCCCTCTTCCAACCAGCAGTTTCCCAGTTCCAGGAGTGTTTTCTTCACATCCAACCCCCCTAAAAAGCTGAAAAGGCCACAAAATATCTCCTGCAGTGGGGAGGGGAGCAGGCAGCATTATCCTCATCTAAACCAAACCCCAAATGTTGGGGGTCACTTGGCTTTGAAATCTCCGGCGGCCTTTCTTCCCATTAAACCATCTCCCATCACAAGTTTTTCCCCTCCTCCCCCCTTCTTCTTCTCTTTTTTCCCCCTTTTTCTTCCTTAATTTAATAATAAAGCATCTCAGATCTCCGAGCTGCAGCTCATCTCACACCTAAGCGCGAGTGCGTTTTGCACAAGCCTTTCAGCTGTTTTCTCAATCTCTCCTCTGTCTCATTCTCAATTCAGGCAGTTGCTATAGGTATGTTTTAATCCCCAGCATGGTAGATTTTAATTAGTCTTTGTACAGATGGCCAATTAACATTCATTACTTTTGCCTTGAGCGATTAATTATGAGTTTGGATAGAATGGGAGACGGAGACAGGAAAGATGGGCAGGTGAATAAGAAAAGGGGATTTTAATCAGAGTTTGGGATTTTCCCCCGCCCCCCTCCCCTTCTTATTTATATATATACACACACACGCAGAAAGAGGTGGGAAAAGCAGCAACACGGGGCAAGTTGTGCTCTCAATGAACTCCTTCCAGTCTTGGAGCCACAGGGATGGGCTCTGGTGCGGTCTCCATCCAGTGATGCTGCAGGGCTTGGCAGCTGCGGTCCAGCCAAGCCGCATCGCAGGGATGGGGAAACTGAGGCAGGAAGCACTGGGGTGGAATGAAGCACAAATGAGCCCTTGGTGTGGAAATCAGCCCGCTGGGATTGGATTTGGGTGCTGGGGCATCGTGGGGACGGCCGAGGGAGCGGTGACACTGCCACCTCCCCTGGGTGAACCCGTGTCGCTCCGTGCAGGATGGGGCCCATCCTTCTCCCCCCTTGACACGTCGCTAATTCTTCCTAATTGATTTTTCACACTGGCGGGAGGGAGACGGTGACATCCAACAACAGAGCCCTGATGTCGTGGCTTTCTCCTGCATGAAAGGGGCCGGCACCCTCCCCCCTGGAGCCCACATACTTCTCCCTATCCCAGGTAGCCATGGTGAGACGTTGCCCAAATCCTTTCCCGCTGGATGCTGGCGATGCTCCGCGCCGCCCGTGCCAGCCCGCTCCCGGCAGCTATTTCAGGCACGCAGGCAATACGGCAGGGAAATCAAAATAGCAAAAGCCCCCCAGGGCTCGTTCCTGCCCCAGTTCCTTTGGCAGAGGGGCTGCACCCACGTTTCGTGCCATCCCGGCACGTGTGAACCATCAGCGGGTTCTGGCTCTGGTGCTTCAGGGTTATTTTGGGGGTGGGTGAGGTGTGCGCGTGGTGTGAAGCTGGTGGGGAGATGGGGAAGGGACTCATCCTGCTCGCTGCTGGGCAGCCTCCTCAATGGCATAGGGAATAGGATGAGCAGAAGGATGCTGAGCAGCAGAATCCATCCTGCAGGATTTGGAGGGCTCCTTCATGGCTGGGCTGGGCTTTTGCATCCCTTCTGTTGAGATGTGGGGAGTTCTTTTTTAGCCTGTTTTACATCCTGGCCCCAGAACTCTTGGGATTGGCACTTCCCCGAAGCACAACTTCCCTTAAATCAACTGCTCAGACTGGGGGGGGAACGGTCCAGATCCATCCCGGCGTGGCAGAGATGTGTCATGTAACCATGGTATTGCTGCTGGATGTGGCACCTGCATCCCAGCATGGTCCCTGGGTGGATGTGCCACCTGCATCCCTGCATGGTCCATGGATGGATGTGCCACCTGCATCCCTGCATGGTCCATGGGTGGATGTGCCACCTGCATCCCAGTGTGGACCATGAATAGATGTGCCACCTGCATCCCAGTGGGGTCCCTGAATAGCTCCCATCCCAGACAGCACAGGAGGCCAATCCCATGGGTCTTCACCTCAATGATGCTTGAGCCCTGGCTCAGCTCATCTCACTTGTAGGCTGATGAGGCTGCACAGAGCTCCAGGGAATAGGTGGGTGCCTTGAAGCATCAAAACGATGCTGGCACCCATGCCAAGGGACCTCCTCTGTTGCAAACACCTCCATCCCCAACCTTATGAGCTGGATATGGGCTCTGTGACCTGCAGGGATGAGCATAGCCTCAGCCACCCATCCCCACCAGCAACCCCCATTTATCCAGGGTTTTTTTAGCAGATGAAATGCATGAAGGAGCTGACATCCCCCACTGCCTCAAAGGGCAGCTGAAACCCCTTGTGCCAGCTGAAGGCTTCCTCTCGGGTGAGGAAGAGGAGGCTGGGAGCCCCTGTACAGCACATCCCCACCTGCAGAGCGGTGGCAGGGTATGGCCCTCTCTAAGTATACGCCATTGAAATGTGCACATTTCCTAAAAGCAATATGGAACAGCTAAATATACTGCTCACAAATCTGTTTACACTAATAATGGCTGGGAGCGTGCCATCCATATGACTGCAAGGAACCATTGATTCAACATAAATTAACTGAAAATTACTTGCAAGAGGGAGAAACTCATGGATTTTAGATGGAATTCTTTTTTTTTCCCCTTGTTTTCTGGGCTTTTTTCCCCTCATTGGGGAAGGGGGAACCGTGGAGACATTGGCACCTCCTCTACCGACAGCCGGGGCTGCGTTTGGCAACGGCTCTGCTCCTTCCTCGCCGTCCCTTTTCCATATCCCCTCTCCTTATCCCCAGCAATAGGGACAGGGATACCAAACAAGCTGCGGTTTCCCATCCCAGCACTGAGGTCTTGAGCTGAACAAGCTGAATGAACACAATATTTACCATTTCCCAAGAAACAGCAACGGAGACAGAGGGGTCCGAGTCATTAGCTTGGCGCGGGGAGACTGTTGGGTTGTTTAAATGGAATTACAAAGGGGGGGGGAAATAAAAGAAGGAAAGATCCCACCGGAATTGGCAGCTCCTCACGTATTAGTCTTGATGCTGCAGACTTGGCTCCTGCTCACCTCCGCAACATAATGTTAAATGGCATCAAGACAGTATATCAGTCATTTACATATGTTGCTTATAGACGCCAAACTTATTAACACAATAAAACTGCTGCTAAGAAGCTTTCCTGCCTATTTTTCTCCGGGAGGATGTCAGTGTTGGAAGCACCTAAGCTGCTTCGTATGGAAACACCCGGGCTTGCCTTTCATATGGCACCCAGGAAAACAAATACGTGACTCAGGCAGGGTCCCCCTCCGACCACTTCCAAAGGGAAGCAGAAGGAGGATTCATCCATTCGGAGCATTGTGCATTGGAGGAGACCACCAGCACCCCACAAGCCCCAGCAGCACTCCAAGACACATCCCCTCCGAGCCAGGCATTGGATGGGATGCGATGCTTCCCCCGCAGACTGGCTTTAAACCCCCCTCTTCTGGGGATCCCCATCTCCCTGCCCTCCTGGGAGCACTGGAAGGGGGATCCTGGCTGAGTCATATATTTATTTTCCTGGGTGCCATATGAAAAGCAACCCCGGATGTTTCCATACGAGGCGGTTTAGGTGCTTCCAACACTGATGCTCTCCACGCGGGAAAAGAGGCAGGAAAGCTTCTTAGCAGCAGTTTTATTGTGTTAATAAGTTTGGCGTCTATAAGCAACATATGTAAGAGGCTCATACACTGTCTCGATGCCATTTAATGGTATTTTGTGGGGGTGAGGGGGAGCCAAGTCTGCTGAGCTCCCCTAATACAATGCTGGGTGATCCCCACAGGGTTCAGGGGGGGCTCTTACAGCATCCGAGTGGGGATGGCACCTCTCCCCATGGTTCCTTTGCCCCTAAACACTGTAATCTTGCAGGGGATCTTGATTTCCTCTCTGCTGGAGCAAAGCCAGTGTGAGCCTGGGGGGGTCTGATGTGGGGTCACGCTCTGGTGCCATCCAGGGGAGCACTCAAACCCTTCCTGGGGCTGGAAGTGTAATTTCCTGTGTTGAAATACCCCGAGCTCTCCTAGAAAGATGGTTTTGCCGCAGCGATGACCCTGCTGTGCATGGAAAAGCATTCCTAAGGTGACATCTGATAGCACTGGGGAGAGGTACGTGGTGGGACATTAGCTGGGAGACCAGTCGTCACCCCCAAAAGCAGTGGGGAAAGCTGGCTCAACCCGAACAGCACCACTGAGCTCTACCGAGGGCTCCCAGTGGTGTAAAACCTCGAAAGCATTCCCAGGAATCACAGTGCTAAAGCACAGAGCTCCTGGCCATGGAACCCATTGAGCCATGTATGTCTTGCCGGTCCCTGTGTGTCGCAAGCAGGAGATGCTGATGCTGCTCAAACCCCCTGTGTTTCAGTGATGCTGCTCTCCATGGGCCCTGGTGTGGGTGAACCAGTTCATTCCCCCACTCACCTGCAGGCAAACAGGGGACATGGGGTCCCCATGGTCAGGGCCAAGGTCTGGGGAATGGTCCCCAAGTGCCCAACCTCTGCACATCACTCTCAGCTAATGACACACGGCTGCAACCATGGAAACCACAGCCGTGTCCACATGGAATGGCCTGCAAGATCTCCTACCTTGGAGTATGTTGAGAGCCCATCAGGACTCGCCACACCAGAGCCCACGTCTGTGCAGAGCCCCCATGGAAAAGCCAGTGTGGCCATTGAGGTGGGTGAGGGCCAGCAGCATCTTTCCTTGCTGGACTGACCTCTTCCAGCCCATAGCAATGGGATCTGGGTGGCTTCCCATTCCCTGGCTCAGTGGTGGGATCCTTTCTCAATATCAGCCTGACTCCATAGACTGTGGTTCTCTCCCATCCATTCATGTCAATGCACATATCTACCAGCATCCCCACTTTTCCCATCCATCCATCCATCCATCCATCCACCCATCCATCCATCCACCCATCCATCCACTATCAATGGATCAATTGATAAAACCACCTTAAAAATTGTGGCTGAGGAAGGTGGGATGAATAACCTGCTGAAGCCCACAGGATGTGCAGGAACAGCTTATCCCAATCTAGAATATCCCTGAATCCAGTGAAATAACAAAGAACAAAAGCCAGTGAAGCAGGAAAGGGGGAGCAGCCCAGAACAGGCAGGCTCCAGACCCCTAACCCACAATACAGCCCCATTCCTCCCTTCTTCACTTCGGGGCCACACTTGAAGCCTGATGAGAAGAAATCCAAGCAGGGGAAGGAGCTGTGCCCATGGGAAGAGCAGGTGGGAGAGGTTGGGAGGAAATGATCCAGCACTTTGAAGTCCGGTCAACTCTTAACATCCCGGCAAGCTGCGCCCGTGGCCACGCTCCGAGGCCCAGGGCCTGATTTTCCACATTCTGCCCTTTGATGCTGGAAGCTGATGTGTTACAGATTAACGAGAGGGAGGATGGACAGCACCTGCCGGTGGTGTGCAGGATCCGGCCCCGGCAGAGCCTGCCTGCTCCAGCTGCAGGGGAGAACAGTGCAGGAAGGGATCTGAGTCCAGGCAGTGATTTGAGTCTAGGCAGGGATTTGAGTCTAGGCAGGGATTTGAGCCCAGGCATTGATTTAAGTCCAGGCAGGTATCTGAGTCCAGACAATGATCTGAGCTCAGGCAGTGACTTGAGACCAGGCAGTGATTTGAGCTCAGACACTGATTTGAGCCTAACAAAGATGCTGATGGATGGGGCTGGACCCACAGTCCATCTGCCCATCCCCACACCTCCCCATGCTGACCCTCTACTCCCATCCCCAAAGCCAGTTTTTGGTGCCAGTCCTGTCCCCCTCTTCCTCTCCTTCATCCCTCTTTCGTTTTCTCCTGGGAAAACCCTCACTGCTGTTTGTTAACAGGCAGCAGATCTCCCTTTTTCCCCCAGCAGCATCCCCTGATCCCGGTGCAGCACCCCTGGGCCCAGTGCTTCCTGCCCAGTGCCTGCTGCTGGCTGCGTCCCTCCGCTTCTCCAGCAGGCTCAGCCGCTCTTTCGTTATAAAGGAAAATGCCTCCACCCAGAGCTCCTCCTGGCCAGAAATCCAGCGGGAAGGCAGGCAGCTCCCGGATCACCTCCTCCCAGCGATGCTGGAGCTAAAGTTTTCCTCTTAATAATCCTGGGGCCGAAGCAAGGCGCCCACTTGGGGCCCCGTGTTTTATTCCCACAGGGGATGAAGATCCTGCCTGAATGATGCTGGAGGCCTGGGGGGAAAGAAATGCAGAGATAGATTTGGGTTTCTCGGCCGGTTTTCAGTGTAGCTCCCTTCAGAGCATCCGTGGAGCTCGCCTGGACATGGAGCCAGGGCTGAAATCCCCCGGGATGAATAGGAAAAAATGAAAAACCAGCGTACAGGTTTCTAGTTTTCCCGATAGGGTGGGTTATCCCTCGATCCGAAGCGGCTTCCCCAAAAATAAGGTTCCTGAGGAGACGCCGAGCAGCCGGTCCCCGGCCGCCTCTTTCATTATCCCCCCGCAGGAGATGCTGAAATCCAGCGGGATCTGCACGGAACGACCCGCGGGCCCTGCGCAGGGCTCCGCGGGCGGCAGGAGAGGAAACAGCCCGGGAATGGACGGGGATTAAATTATATTACATGGATTTAAATTAAATCACACCACTGGTCCGGAGCCGGGCACAGCTCCCGCGTCCCAGCCGAATGCTCTCCCCGCATTTCCCTTCCCTTCTCTTTCCTTCCCTTTCCTATCTTTCCTTTCCCTTTCCCCTTCTCCTTCCTTATCCCCATCCTTCCGCGGGTGCGCTCCGCTCTGCGCTGCCCTCTCCAGAAGCCGCTTGACCCAATCCCGCTTCTTTATTTCCATTTTTTAATAGAAAAAGAGGTTTAAAATTTAGATTTCCATTTTTCCTCCATTTGGGCTATCAAAATAAACGCGTTTTGCCGAGGCGCTCGCTCCTGGTTTAGGCTTTAATTTCTGCGGGTTTAATGCAATTTTTCTCTCCTCCCCCCTTCCAGCTCTTTTCCCGCATCCTCCTGCGGGAACGGGTCTGCGGAAAGTCCGCGCAAAGTCCGCGCAAAGCCCGCGGGCCGCGCAGCAGCGCTCCCTTCTCCGCGGG
This sequence comes from Psittacula echo, assembly GCF_963264785.1. NCBI lineage: Eukaryota > Metazoa > Chordata > Aves > Psittaciformes > Psittacidae > Psittacula > Psittacula echo. Next base: position 1,616,565 of record NC_137735.1, read on the forward strand.
AGGGCAAGGATCCGCGCGGGGTATTTCAATCCAGCCAAGTGGAAAATCGACTTTCCCCCCGCTTTGGGCGGGCTGGCGGAACCCCGAGCAGCGCCAAACTGCGGAGCGAACTCGGGACGGGCCCGCGCAGGGCTGCGCGCCCCGCGGAACCCCCGCGCCGCCGAGAAAACACCCTAAAACGGGGGTTATTTGGGGGGGGTTAAATCAATTCCATTCATTATTCCCAGGATCGGACCCGTGGGAAGAGCGGGATTTGGTCCGGGGGGAAGGTCCTGCCTTTGGGGAGGGGTTGGCGTTACGCGGAGGGGAGCGGAGTTTGCGCGGGGGGGGTGCAGTGTCGTGTCTGTGTGTGTCTGCGTGTCCCGGCCGGCAGCTCCCGAGCCGCGGGGTTACAAACGGGCGCTCCGGGTACGGGGTTATTTTAGTAGGTTTAAAAAGCGAAAAAACGGGGAAAAGGGAAAAAAAAAGAAAAAGATGGGGTTTTAAAAAGGGATTTTTTAAAATTTATTACGATTTTAAATATTTATTATTTCTCCAAGAAGCAGGAAGGAGCCGCCCGCAGCCTCAGCCCCTCTCCACAACTTCGCGGCACGGCTGCGGGAGCGGCTCCAGTCCAGTTTTTCGGGCGCTCTCTGCCTCCTCCTGCCCTCCCCTGCCTGTCCTGCCCTCCCCTACGTCCCCCTGCACTCCCCTACGTCCTCCTGCCTGCCCCTGCCTCCTCTTGCCCTCCCCTGCCTCCTCCTGCCTGTCCTACCCTTCCCTACCTCCTTCTGCCCTCCCCTACCTCCTGCTGCCTGCCCCTGCCCGTCCTGCCTCCTTCTGCCTCCCCCTGCCCTCCCCTTCCTCCCCCTTCCCTCCCCTGCCTGTCCTGCCCTGCCCTCCCCTTCCCTCCCTTGCCCTGCCTCCCCCTACCTCCTCCTGCCCTCCCCGCCGGGCCCCATCCCCATCCCCGGTCCCGGCCCCGGTCCGGGCAGGTGAGGCCGCCCCCTCCGCCGGGCCCCGCCAGGTACCGGCTGTATTTGTACCGGCTGCCCGGGGCTTGCGGGTGCGTGGGAACCCGCGGGGCGGGTGCGGGTGTGCGGGTGTGCAGGGCCGGGGGGAGGTTTCTTGCACACACACACACACACACACACACGCACACGCCCGAAGGAACAGCCCCGCTCCGGCCCCCCCCTTCCCCATCCCACACCCCCCCCCTCCCGCCCCATCCCGGCTCACACCATGTTCCAGCCGTCCGCGAAGCGCTGCTTCACCATCGAGTCCCTGGTGGGCAAGGACACCCCGCTCGGCCCCGGGGACCCCCCGCGCCCCGCCGCCCTCTCCTACCCCGGCCCCGCCGCTGCCGACGCCGCCGCTTTCACCCCCGGCTTCCCGGGTGCCGCCGCCGCCGCCGGCCGGGCCCTGTACGGTAGCGCCGAGCTCGTCTTCCCCGAGGCCGTGGGGCACCCGGCGCTGCCCGTCGGGCCCCACCAGCTCGGGGGCTCGGCGCTGCCGCCGCCTCACTCCTTCTTCGGGCCGCAGCACCGCGACCCGCTCAACTTCTACCCCTGGGTGCTGCGGAACCGCTTCTTCGGGCACCGCTTCCAAGGTGAGCGGCGGGCACCGCAGCGGGGCCCGTTAACGGGGGGCGAGGGAGAACCGGGGGCAGAACCTGTTGCTGCGGCGGCCGTGCGGGGCTGCGGGCGTTTGCACACCGGTGCCGGTGCCTTTGCACTCCCGGTGCTCGATGCCTTTGCTTGCCGGTGCCGGTGCTTTTGCACTCCCGATGCCGGTGCCCGAAGCGAGGTCCTGGCCAGGCCCCGCGGGGTTCCCGGGGACGGGACCTGCGCCGCCGGCTCCCGCGCGGCCCCGCGGCTGGCGGAGCCGGGAGTTGGGGCTTCTCCCGCTCGGGAACGGAGGGACGGATCGCGGCGGCTCCGGGATTCTCGGCGGGATTTCGTTTGATTTTAACGCGTTGCTCGCGGCTCCTTCTTATTCTTTCCTTCTTTCTTCTTCTTTCTTTCTTCCGACTCCCTCCATTGCCTTTCTCTTTCTTCTCTTTCTCTCCTTTTCTGCCTCTCCGTTTCTTATATTCTTTTCTTTTTCCCTTCCTCAGTCTGTATTTTGTTCCATTTTCCTTTCCTTTCCTTTCCTTTCCTTTCCTTTCCTTTCCTTTCCTTTCCTTTCCTTTCCTTTCCTTTCCTTTCCTTTCCTTTCCTTTCCTTTCCTTTCCTTTCCTTTCCTTTCCTTTCCTTTCCTTCTTTCCTCCTGTCCCCGCTGTCCCTGCCGCGATGCCCGGGGGTCCCGGTTGTCCCGGAGGAGCCCAGATCAGGGTTATCTGCTCGGCACCAACCCCTCGCGTCGCTCCGAGCTCCGGTGGCTCCGCCGGGGATCACGGCCGCTGCCGGCAGAGCCCGTGGGCACCAGCCCGACACGATCCCGATCCCGGCCCGGCTCCCGGCGCTGCCTCCCCGGTGCTGAGCTCGGCCCCTCCGCCGAGCCCCGCTGCCGGCCTCTCGGGGGTTTCCCTTGCCTTCGTTTAGTTCTCTTTCCTTTCGTTCATTTCTCTCTTCCTTTTCGGTTTTTTTAATCTATTTTATTTCGTTCATTTCTCCTTCTTCTTCCATCTATTTCCTTATTTTATTTATTTTTCTCTTTCCCTTCGTTTATGACTTCTTTCTTTTCTTTATATTTCTCTTTCTCTCTTTCCTTCCCTCTTTATCTCTTCGTTTCTTTCTCTCTTTTTTCTTTCCATCTCTCTCTTTCTCTCTCTGCTTTTTTCTCTTCTTCGCTTCCTTTTCTTCCTTTCCCACGTTCCTTCTCTCCTTCTTCCCTTCTCCCTTTCACTCCTTGTTTTTATCCTTGTCTTTCTGCCTTATTTTTCTTTCTTCTTTTTCTTTTTCTTTCGTTCTCACTTCTCCCTGATTCTTTTTTCCCCCTGCCACTTTCGCAGCCCATCTTTCTCCTCTTTATTTATCTTCTTTTTCTATCTGCTTTTTCTCAGCCCCTCTCTCTTTCCTTCCCTCTCCTTTCCCCTTCTCCTCCCGTTGTCCCATGTCCATCCCCACCATGGGACCCAGAGCAGCATGGCCAAGGCACCGCCGTGCTCAGTGGGACCAAGCTGCACTCCTGGAGACCAGGGTACCCCTGGTACCCCCGTGTCTGCCCTTCCTGTATCCGCCGGTCCCATGAAGGGGGCTCTGGGTGTGCTGGGGGTTCCAGTGCAGGACCCTGATTGCTCTCACTGTCCACAGGGAGCGAGGTGTCCCAGGAGAGCCTGCTCCTCCACGGCCCCTTCGCCCGGAAGCCCAAGCGCATCCGAACCGCCTTCTCGCCGTCGCAGCTCCTGCGGCTGGAACGGGCCTTCGAGAAGAATCACTACGTGGTGGGTGCCGAACGCAAGCAGCTGGCCAGCAGCCTCAGCCTCTCCGAGACCCAGGTACCCCCAAACCCAGGTACCCTCAGACCCAGGTACCCCCAGACCCAGTAACCCCAGACTCAGCCACCCCCAGACCCAGGATACCCCAGACCCAGGTACCCCAAAACCTATTTACGTCCTGACTCAGGGATCCCCAAAACCCGGTGACCTCAGATACCTCCAGAGCCATGGACCTCAGGTAGCCATCAACCCACAGCCATCAGCCCCACTGTCCATCCATTCATCCATCCATCCGTCCAGCTTCCAGCGGGAGCAGCTCAGGGTTAGGCAGTGGATACAGCACTAAACGTGCTCAGGGCTCTGGCTGCACTCTACAGAATTCCACCTGTTTTTACCTAGGAAACAGTGGCTGATCCGTGCTGATTTGGGTGATTTTATCTTTGTGATGCAGAGTTCCTTCGGTTGTTGCCGTCGTTCCCGGCAAGGGCTTGAGGTTGGGAATGCCGGGCTTGTGTCACGCCGCTCTCCGGAGCGGTTTTCCAGGGCTATTTCTTGCTTGCTTGGGGTGTTTTCCTTGAGAGGAAGATCTGGTTTTCAAACTCGAGTTTAAAAAGGAGCCGCACAGGGATCCCCTTCCCTGGGGAGCTGCAAAAATGCGTCTTGGTTCTGAGCTTAAACACTGCGGAAGTCAGGAAGGGTGAAGGAAATAATATTTCCTTTATCTCTGCTTTTACAAAAGCCATTCCACAGGGATTTAGATTGGAAGAGACCCGGGAAAATTGTAGGGATAAAAGGAAATAGAGATCATACTGTGCTGGGGGAAAACGGGGGAGACGGGGCTGAGCATCTCTGTGTGTGTCCAAGCACTGTGTCCTGGTGAGCGGCTATTCCCAAATGTTCCAGGTGAAAGTCCAGTTTCCCGTAATGTTTAGTACCTGAGTCTATGGAGAAAGTTTTCTCTAAATTCCTATTAGGAAGGTGGGCCTATTCCCGAATTAATTTCATTTTTATCCTTTACTGTAATTGGAAAACCAAGCCGGAGCTGTGGGTGTTCCCGGTACCCGCCTGGCTCATCCTCACCGGGCTCTGCCAAGCAAAACCTCCCAAGTTCCCGGGAGGAAAATGTCACTGTGGGAATGCACAGAGGTGGATGCAGGGAGAGTGGCCTGAGCCCACAGAATCCTCCCAAAGCTGTTTGTATCCTCATAGAAATAGGCAGTAAAATCAGAGCATCCCGACCCCCGGCCCCGCGGCTCGCAGGGTGCATCCATAGGGACCCTTCAGCGCCGGTCCTTTCCCTTCTGTCACCTCTCCGGGCTGAAAACGCTGTTAAAAGCGGGGACAAAAAGAGCGCAAACAACAAAACCCAGAGGTCAAAGAACAAACAGAGACTTGTCTGGGCGGAAAGGGCAGCGGCGGGATGCCCGGAGGGGAGCTCAGCTCGGCGCTGCCCCGAGCCGCTGAGCGATGATGCAGTTTATTAGGGAAAAAGCGGAGGCATCCGTCCCTAAATCCACATGGAGCTCTTGGAATGGGAAGAGGCATTATAGATATAGATGGGATGGATGTTTTTCTGTGCTGCAGGGGTTTCTGTAGGATGCTGTTTCCATCGCAGGCGCCGGGCGCAGGGCAGGGAGCGAGTGGGGTCGTTCGTCCTTCCTTTCCCCATGGCTCCAGGCAGAAAACGAGCTGGGAAAGGGCTGGGATTGGCAGCAGTGGTTTGCAGGGGGGTCTGTGGGCTGGCAGGGACGAGATTTACCCCTTTGGCTTTAGGAAAATAGTAATTTTTATTAATCTTTTAATTATTTGGAGGGATATAACCCCATTGTGCAAATGGATGGGGTACAGGATGGGCATCAAAGCACAGGAGAGTGGGAGAGGCAGCCTGGTTGGTGGCTGTCCCAAAAGCAAGCTTATTATTATTATTATTATTATTATTACTATTATTACCATTATTACCATCATTATTGCCATTATTATTGCCATTATTATTATTATTATTATTATTATTATTATTATTATACTTTGAGCTACCTGGTCTAGTGAAAGATTCCCAGGATCTTAAGGTCCTTTCCATCCCAAACCATTCCATAATTCTATGATTCTATTCTATGCTTATTAATTATTGTTATTACTGTAAATCCAGTGAGGAATCCTACACACACACAAACCTCCCATCAAAATCCAAGCCCCTGACTCCATGACACACATCGCCTGTATGACTGATGACACAGGCATGCTTTCACCCTATACAGATGCTCAGCCCCACATCCCAACCCACGGGTGGGTGCCTTGGGTTGTTTTTCAGTGGATTTAGCCGTTTCCATAAGGAGCTGCCAGTGATGGCTCGGCCTGGTCCTATTTCCCAACTGCTTTTCCCACTGGAAAAGGGAGCTTCGCCCACACCAGGTCCCCCAGCCGGGAAGCAACACCTGGAGCAGCCCAGGGGGAAGGTGAAAAGGGTACAGGTACCTGCCCAGCATCAGGAAATGCCTTGGGATATAGGGTGGGGAAGGGTGGAGGTGTTTAACCCCTTCCCATCCTTCTTCCTACCAAGGAGCTGCATTAGTCTGGGCTGAGACAGGCCCATGGAATGACAGAAATAAAGGGATTGGGGGGGGGGGGGAAGCAGCGGCAGCTTATGGTCCCGAAGCAAACACAGAAAGTGGGATGAGGCTGGAGCATGTGTAGGGCAGGAATGGGGGGTGACCTGTGCAAGAGCAGCCATCCGAGGAGATGTGTGTGACAGGATGGCAATGTGGGACATGGAATGTGTGAGCTGGTGCAAAGAGGTTCAGGGATGCACTAGGGCTGCTGCGATGGGAGCGGGATGCGTGTGCGGGGTAGGTGGGGAACAGGGAGGATGTGCGGGTACCAGGCTGGACATCACGAGTGGTTGCACCATTGTGCCCATCGCTGGTGGCATCAGGTCACTTCACCTCCCCATGGGAGCACGCTGGGCTGGGAAATGACTTCCCTGAGTTAATTTTGCATGACACAGCCCCCATCTCCCAGCAGAACCTCTCCATCCCCAGCAGCACACGATACAAACCCACTCCGGGTCTGAAATCCTGCCTTCCCAAAGCTAAGGCCTCTCCTTGGATCCTGCCAGCGGGAGATTTGGGGTTATTATGGAGACATCGTGGACCCCAATATTCCCTCCCAGCGCTGTGTGTGCAGAGATGGAGGCACAGCAGCCCTGGCTGGAGCAGTAATAATTAACCAAGTGAATACCTGGGAATCACAGAGGAGAAAGATGCACATCCCAGATACAGCCAGAGAACACCCGCATGGCCAAGCCCGGGGCTGGCAGTGGTCCCCCACTAAGGACCATCCAAAACCAAGCTCTTTAAAGTTGTGGGGTGCTTTTAGAACAGTCCCAGCTGGGGCTGCAGGTGTTGGTGAGGGTTCAGTGTTGATGCTTGAGCAGCTGCACTGCCCTTGGAGGTGATGGCACATCCGGGTGACAGCACAGCACAAGCGGTGTCACCGTGTCTGGATGCAAGTGATGGTGAGGCTGGTGTCTTCCGGTCACCATCCAGACTCATACCCATGCTCTAAGCCTTTGGCAGGGTTCAGGCCATCATCTGGGTTATGGGCACATGAAGCCACCTTGGTTTTGTTGTCCCCAGCTTGGGGATGGCAATGTCACCTTTTAGCCAGAGCTGATTCTCTGGGTGCTGTAGGTGTCCCTGAAGCACAGCGTCATTTCCTGGTGGACTCAAGGGTGGATTCAGGGGTGGAAGCACAGCTCATGTGCAGCAAAGCCATGGTGGGAGCCGTGTATAGAGGCAGGACTGGGATGCAGGAGCCATCCGGGGACTGCTCCCATCCTGCAGCAGGAGCATGCAGTGACCCTGGAGGCAGGACCCCGGGAGCATCCCACTGCCTGGATGCACAAACACCCGGCATGACAATGGTTAATGCAGAAAGGGTTTGGGAAGGGATAAACCCCCAGGAATGGGGGTTTCAACCAATTACTCTTGGAGTCGGGATGAGGCATCGTAGGGGGCAGCTTATCCTCCAGTTGCCCACTGTGAGGTTCTCACACTTCCCTCATTGTGGCTTCTGGCCTGTTGGAGAGCGGGATATGGCATCGGAGGGGTCAGGGATCCCATCCAGCCTGGAAACATCCCCATTCTTGCAGCTGGGAATCACAGGAGAGCTTCATCCCGCGGGATACAGCCGTACCGGGCTGGGTTCTCCAAGCTGAACCGCTTCCTTCCCACCCCTGCTTGCCACAGAGCCTCACTCAAGCATCTTAATTGCTTTATGCCTTAGTTTCCCGTTCTGTAATTTAGGGATAAGGCAACTTCCCTGCTCCCAGAGGGCTCCGAGCTTTAATTAAAGTTTACAAAGTGCTTTGCAGTTGCTGAATGAAAGGCACCAGCTCAGCATTGTTCCAGAAATGCCCCAAAGCAAGGAAAGCAAATGGTTGGAGTCCGGGTTATAACATACACCGGGGCCATAAAGCCGCTGTTTCCATAGACTGGGCATGCCTGGAAGTGCAGGGCTCCTCTGCGTGTGCCGGTGGGATGCGGTTTGAGGTGGGAATACCGGCCTCAGCCTCGCTGCCAACAGCTCCAGAGCAGGAAGAAAGCTTTGCCTGAAGGTGATGCTGGAGAAGGGGGAAAGCGGTGATGTTCCCGTGGGATGAGGGGCTGCAGCGCTGCTGGAGGGGCTGCGGGCACCACATCCCCTGCCAGTGGCCAAATGCTGCAGCCTGGGCTGGCAGCTGTGGCCGAGCAGCGGCACCTAGTGTCCTGCATCCCATCCCGTGTCCTGCATCCCATCCCGTGTCCTGCATCCCATCTGTGTCCTGCATCCCATCCCGTGTCCTGCATCCCATCCTGTGTCCTGCATCCCATCCCGTGTCCTGCATCCCATCCTGTGTCCTGCATCCCATCTGTGTCCTACATCCCATCCCGTGTCCTGCATCCCATCCCGTGCCCTGCATCCCATCCCGTGCCCTGCATCCCATCCCGTGCCCTGCATCCCATCCCGTGTTCTGCATCCCATCCCGTGTCCTGCATCCCATCTGTGTCCTACATCCCATCCCGTGCCCTGCATCCCATCCCGTGCCCTGCATCCCATCCCGTGCCCTGCATCCCATCTGTGTCCTGCATCCCACCCCGTGTTCTGCATCCCACCCCGTGTCCTGCATCCCACCCCGTGTCCTGCATCCCACCCCGTGTCCTGCATCCCACCCCGTGTCCTGCATCCCACCCTGTGTCCTGCATCCCACCCCGTGTCCTGCATCCCACCCCGTGCCCTGCATCCCATCCCGTGCCCTGCATCCCACCCTGTGTCCTGCATCCCACCCTGTGTCCTGCATTCCATGTCCTGCATCCCATTCCATGTCCTGCAACCCGTGTCCTGCATCCCATCTGTGTCCTGCATTCCATGTCCTGCATCCCATTCCGTGTCCTGCATCCCACCCCGTGTCCTGCATCCCATGTTCTACATCCCATGTCCTGCATCCCATCCCATGTCCTGCATCCTGTGTCCTGCATCCCGTGTCCTGCATCCCTCCCATGTCTTGTATCTAGTGTCCTGCATCCCATCCCGTGTCCTGCATCCCATTCCATGTCCTGCATCCAGTGACCTGCATCCCGTGTCCTGCATCCCATCCTGTGTTCTGCATCCCATTCCGTGTCTTGCATCCCATTCCGTGTCCTGCATCCCATTCCGTGTCCTGCTTCCCATTCGATATCCTGCATCCCATTCCATGTCCTGCATCCCATGCCTTGCATCCAGTGTCCTGCATCCTGTGCCCTGCATCCAGTGTCCTGCATCCAGTGTCCCGCATCCAGTGTCCCGCATCCCATCCCATGTTCTGCAGCCCATCCTGTGTCCTGCATCCCATGTCCTGCATCCCATATCCTACATCCCGTTTGTGTCCTGCACCTCATGCCCTGCATCCTGCATCCTGTATCCCATGTCCTGCATCCCTTGTCCTGCATCCCGTGTCCTGCATCCTGTGTCTTGCACTCTGTGTCCTGCATCTTGTGTCCTATATCCCATGTCCTGCACCTTGTGTCCTGCATCCCGTGTCCTGCATCCAGTATCCCACATCCAGTGTCCTGCACCTCATGTCCTGCAGGACCAGGGAGCTAGGTAGCATCCTGCACCACTACTGCAGCATCCTGCCTGTGGCAACCTGCATTGTCTGCAGCATCCTGCATCCCTGGCTATAGTATCCTGCATCACTGCATATAGCATCCCTCATTCCTGGCTGCAGCAAGTAGGGCTGCTGCCTGCAGCATCCTGCATCCCATCTGCGGCATCCCTGCCTGCACCATACTGCATACCTTGCTGTAGTGTCCTGCACCACTGCATGTAGCATCACTTATTCCTGGCTGCAGCATCCCACACTGCTACCCCTGGTATCCCACATCCCTCACTGCAGCATCCTACATCCCATCTGCAGCATCCTGCATCCCTGGCTGTAGTATCCCACATCCCCAGGCGCAGCATCCCTCAATCCTGGCTACAGCATCCCGCACTGCTACTTCTGGCATCCCGCTGCAGCATCCCACAGCCTGGCCGGATCATCCTGCATCCCTGGCTACAGCCATCCTGCAGCCTGGCCACAGCATCCCGCATCCCTGGCTGCAGCATCCTGCATTTCCAACCACATGGGTGCCCACAGCATCTCACACCACCCACCCTGTGGGTGCTTTCAGCATCCCAAACTCGTCACCATGTCCTTGCTGATATGTCCAGCCCCCACTGCAGGCCATAGTCCCACCAGAGATCCCATTGGAGTGGGATGCTGGGGCCTTGGGCAGGGAAGGAGGGTGTTGTCTCCAAGGATGGAGACCCCAGGAACAGCGTCCGGCCACCATCATGGTGGAAAAGGTTTCCTGAAACCTAAATGTAGTAAATGAATTGCCTTTCATTGTAATTCCTTATCCATAATTAGATCCTTGGTTAATGAAGCCACCCTGCCCTGGGGCACAGGTCCTGGCTTGTGGCATGGGGGTGGCTTTGTGTGTCCCATGGGCTCATTGGAGCTGTAGGAACCCAACACCAGTGACCAAGAGCAATGGGGATGGGTTTAGCAGCTCCCACCATGCTGTGCTGATCGGGGCACAGCCCAGACACCAGGGTGATGGGCACAGGGTTGTGGCGCTCTAAGAAGGGCCCTGTTTATCTGCTGACCCCATGGCTGAGGTGCGATTGAGTGACCTTCATTTGGGTTTCTCCAAGGCTGGGATGCGGCAGCATCCTGCATCCTGCAACCCAACATGTTCGTCCCCCCCATCCCACCCTGCCATGGGCAGAGGGGAAACTGAGGCAAGGCAGGGTTGCCAGGGAGTGCTCCTGGAGGGACAGGGCCTTCATTGTGCTGGTCCTCAAGGAGATGAGGGCTTGCTGCCTGATCACCAGGCCCCCCACAAGCGCCCATCTCTCCTTGTCCCCCAGGTGAAAGTGTGGTTCCAGAACAGGCGGACGAAATACAAACGGCAGAAGCTGGAGGAGGAAGGACCCGACTCGGACCAGAAGAAGAAAGGTTCCCACCACATCAACCGATGGCGCCTCGCCACCAAGCAGTCGAGCGGAGAAGACATCGACGTCACCTCCAACGACTAAGGCAGGGACAGGCTCCTGGTGCAGCCACCATGGAGAGGAACCCGGGGGAGGACGCGGGCACACGGGTGGCATCACCAAACGGACTCTAGGGAAGCCACCGCCGCCGCCACCCGATGCCTTTCCTTGGGGACCCCCGGCCCGGCCGGGGACCCGCACCCCGTCCACCCCCCCCACCCCGCTGCCCGGGGCATCCCTTGGAGGTGCTTTTCGGGAAGCTCCCGCCGCCGAGCCGAGGAGGAAGAGGAGGCTGCAGGGACCGTGGCCCTGGGACGCGACCGCGCATCCTCCTCCGTGCTGGAAGGCGTCCGTCAGCCATGAGATCAAATCCAAACGTCCTATCGAGATGCTCAATGTGAACCCGTTTCAGTTTCCTTTTTCACTTTGATTTCCTTCACCTTCCCCCCACCCCCAGCCCCCGTTGTTTTGTTGGTTTTTGTTTTTTGGGGTTTTTTATTTGATTTGACACAGTTTTGGTTTAATTTATTCTTTTCTTTCGGTGCCTGTGTGCGTGCGTTCCCTGTCGTAGGTAGTCAGCAGCTGTAGTGTGTGTTACTGCGTGGTAATAAAGAGCAACGTGCTGGAAACGTGTCTGGTTGCCTTGGTGGATGGAGCTGGGGGACAAGTCCCCCCTCTCTCACCACTGAAAGCCATGGGGGTGCTGGTGTCCTTGTTGGGGGGACACAACGGGGTGTCACTGTGGAGGGATGTGTCATAGAATTAGACTCACAGCATCGTTTGGGTTAGAAGGAACCTCAAAGCTCCTCCAGTTCCAACCCCGTGCCATGGGCAGGGACACCTTCCACTAGAGCAGCTTGCTCCAACCTGGCCTTGTGTCCCACAGGAGCGATGGAGCCATGGTAGCCCCATGGTGGTGGGTGCTGGAGGGATGAAGGGGGTGGCAGGACAGGGCGGGTGGCCACACGTATGAGAGGTATGCGGCAGCTTCACACCTGCAATGGGGGATTGGATGTCGGGAGAGGTTTCATGCAGCGCCGTTTCCTGGGAATATCCCACCCCAAGCAGGGATACCCCCAGGGTGGTTGAAGGGACCCCCTCAGTTCCGGGCACACCAGGACCTGGAATGAGGATCCCAATGAGGGACTTGGGTCAGGGGGGTCTTGGGGGATGAAGGTTGGGTGTCCTTCCATGTGTTGCTGGGGTCTGAGGGAAAGGACACTTACAATCATTATATATATTATATTATATATATATTATATATATATTATATATATTATATATATTATATATATTATATATTATATATATTATATATTACATATTTATTATATATATGCATATTATAGATTTTATTATATATAATAGAATATATAAAATATATATAATGATTATTTGTGGGGTTATGTATATATGTGCTAGAGAATCAAATATATATACAGAATCATATAGAGAGAATCAGATATATATATGTGTTACAGAATCTATGTATTATAGAACATATATATATGTGCTACAGAATCAAAGATTCATAGAATGGTTTGGTTTGGAAAGGACCTTCAAATGCCATCTAATTCCAACACCTTGCAATTAGCAGGGACATCTTCAACTATACATATATAGTATAAATAATATATACATATAAATATAATAATTATATAGGATATGCTATGTGAACACACTTATATATACATGCACACAATAGATACATTTATATATGTCTATATAATGTGTGTATATATTATATATTATATTTTATAATGTATTTATACTATATATAATATATAATGAATTTTATAAAGCTACAATGCATTTTATAATGTAATTTATAGTTTATAATATAGAATTATATATAGTTATATGGAAATATGTATAAGTTCATATTGTAGGATATATTTACGTCTTATAGATTTTATTACATCTCTTATGTGCATTGTATATTATATATTACATATACACATTATATATATGTATATATTCACATTATATATTTTATTATATATAATAGACTATCATTATATATAATATTATATATTACACGTATACACTCACACAAATATCTAGTCATTCCTGCTGTTGGGAAAGCCCTCCCCTTGTGCTTCAAGGAAAAGCCCATTCCCAGCAGCTTCGCCCTGACAAACCAGCCCATAAACCCCTCATCTTCTCAAGCTGATCCCTTCAAATCCCGACATCCTTCCCGTGCAGCAATGGGACACCACCACCGAGTCTTTAAACTCTTTTATTCCAGACGGATCCGAGTGTTACACAAAGTGTCGCGGTCAGGACTCAATTGGGAAGGTTAAAAAGAGCCGGCGGGTGCCCGGGGGTGGCGGAGGTGCCTCCACCCGTAGAGGTCCCATGGAGGGACCGCTGGAAGACGTGCCGGAGCTGGCGGGCGACCCCTCCACCGCATCCCAAGGGATTTGCCGTTATCGCGGTTCTAAGGTGCGTTCGGATCAAGGTCTGCATGAGGAGGGGCAGCTGAGGATGTTGGGTGCAAAATAAGCCATAAAAAAGTGGGAAAAAGCCAAAAGTGGATGTTAGCTAAAGCGACCCAGGGTGATGCCTGGGGCTGGGGGTATCTACCACCAGCAGGACCACTTCAAGCCTCCATCATCTGCACATGCAACACCAGGAATGCTCACAGAGCCAGGCCAGCTTCCCAATGAGCTTATCCACATCCTAAAAGCCTTGGCTCAAAGGCTATCAGAATCTCACCATGACACTCCAGAGTCCCCCCCTCTTCTGAAGGACACCCCAGGTTCTAGATCTCCATCACAGCTCTTCAAGAGGAGCCAACTGAAGAGGAGGGGACACCAACATCACTTGGCTACATGGCATTGGTATAACCCTGAGATCTACCAGCATCGTTTGTCCCAGGAGGGAAGAGTCATCCCAATGGATAGAACCACTGGCATGGGGTGACCTGCTGCACATCCCACCAGGACCTGGCCACAAGCAGAGATGTAGAGCAGAGAGATGAGCAACAAGCAGAAATGGAAGGAGCTGAGCTGTGCCCAAGCTCGAAGGTGGGTTGAGGATATGGGTGACACAACCCTGGGGTTGTCCCCTGGCCAGCTCAGAGAGCAGCCAACAGAACCATCCTCCAGAAGGGCCCCAAAACTTCTCGCTGGCACCTTTAGCTGCAACCTGGTCCTCATTATTTCTTAATTAACATATCCAAGAAATCAATTAACTGCGACATTTCTAATTAAATACTACAGGAGATGATCATCTCATTATTATTATCTGCCGAGGTGAACAACTTGATGTGTGTGGTGGGGTTTTCGCGCCCCGTTCCTTCCACTTCCCCAATTATAGGGAATCAGAGATGCAAATGGTTGGGTTGTTCTTGCAAACCGAAGGCTCCTCTTTGTACATTAGGCAAGCCGAAGAGATTAATTAGCTATTAGTGGATGTGCATCATGTTATCATTAGCTGTTGTGTGTAGTCTTTTCTGGCACAATTTGCTGTCCTAATAAACAGCATTAATGTGCTGCCGCTTCCCCAGCTCCATGCATTTCGTTCCCAATGCTGTAGGAAGAGTGGAACGTGGTATTTTGGGGTTGGCTGGAGGTCCTACCATGGATGGCAGCAAGCGTGCTGAGATGGTGGTGGGACCGTTGCATGAGGGAGCCCAACCTTGAGCTGCTCTGGGAGTAAAACATCTCTTAATATCCATAAGGGCCAGGTTTGTGCTTTTGTGTTGCTTTTAAAGAAAGATGCATCTCAAACATCCCCCGTGGTGGGAGGATGGTGGTGGCTCAAAGGCTGAACCTCATCAGTGTCCCAGCACGGGGACACCGTAGCCTTGTGTTCCTGAAGAGTTTGGGACCATAGGGCCACCAAAACGTACTCCTCAAATATATCCTGCTTGCCACCAAGGCAGGGGACAGCAAAGAAAAGGGCAGCAAAGATGGGTATGCACCATCCTGGATGTCCAGAGGAAGGGGACACACATGGGTTTGGGAGATGTCCTTGGTCTCCAGCCCCATGCATATCACTAATACAAGCACTACCTCGCTACAAAAGACCTGCAGATGCTTTCAGAAGAGGTTAGGCAAGGGAACTGCCTAAGTGGTGGCTCCCCCTTCCCAGCTCCAAGCTTTTTCCTAGTGTTTTGGGCAGGAGACACACATTTGGAGGTGCATTTAGACAACATTTGAGAGCAAACGTTGTCCCCAGGCACCCAGAGGCCGGGATGGGCTGCCTGTTCCAGCTCCCAGAGACACACCGGTGTGTGCCTGGATCAGGACCTGGGATGCTATTCCTTCCTCAGTGCAAACCATCAAGTTGACTGAGACCCATTTCCATGACACGTGAACAGAAACAAGTTTGATGGCAGGGGATAAATCCAGACTCATTTATCCCATTTGATTGTCGCTTGTTCGCCTGTGCAGCTGCTTTTGAGCCAAGCCTGGTTCCTCTGACATCCCTCAAGCTGGTCCTCACCCCCTGGAGCAGGATCAGGCCCTTGGGATACACAGCAAGAAGCCTTTAGTCTGTTCTCCCCCAAAACAACACAGTCCTCACTGAGCATCACTCAATTAACATGATGAGCATCCCCTGCTAATTAACAACCTGTGTGGGTGATGCGCGTGCAGGGAACGCATCCATACATGCTTCCCATCATGGAGAACATTAGGAATTGGCTCTTTCTTGCGGCAGAACTTGCTCAATCCATGCTTTCCCTTGGGTGTCTCCTAAAGAAATCCAGCAAGCAAAGCACTGATTCCTTCCTCCACTGCAAATTCCCTTCTCCATCTGCGGGCCCGGCAGGTAGCCGGAGCTCACACTTGGAAATCTCTGATCCATGATACAATGCAAAACCAAATCCCTGTCTCCCTCCTTGCTCCTCCTCTTGAAACCTCACAGCAAAGCACAGCTTCCACCACTTCCCCCCCAAAAAAAAGCCTGGGATGAACAAGCTTTGCAGCAGAATGGTTCAGGCAGTGACAAAACACACCGGAGAAGGGGAAATGATCCACCCAGACAGACACCGGAGCCAGGAGGCTTCTCCCTGTCAACACAAGAGGCTGTTTCTGTCTCAGCCTCGCATTTCCATTCAGGAGGAGGAAGAAGAAGGCAAGTTGTGCCTCCGTGCAACGCGATGCAGCTTGGCTCCCAACTTGTGCGGGCTCAGGGAACCAGAAGCTGAAGTTCTGGGCTCAGAGTAGCATTTTCCCTGCGGCACACACATGTGGATGTGTGTGCAAGGGGGTACCTGCATCCCCAGCATCCAACAGCATCCTCACCTCCTCCCACACCCTGCAGCAATGCAAAGGGCCCTTTTTCAGGCAACTCAGCACATCCCAGCTGGATCTCTGAAGCCTTGCTGCTGCCCATCCCATTGGCAGGCTGCTGTTTGGGGATTGACAGCATCCCTGCTCCCCTTCCTGGGGTTGGAGGTTTTTCCTCCTCTTTTTCACTGCTTCCAAGGCAAAATACAGGCCCTGACACTGCACTGTGCTGCCCGTAGGAGAGACGCCCATGGAAATGTCCCTAGGACAGATGCCACCTCCCTGCAGCATCTCCAAATCCCAACCGGAATGGATGGAGTGTCCTCACTTCCTCTGGAGCATACATTCATCTCATCTAGTGCATTAGAACTCTGATGGGTCAAATCCAGCTGTTCCTCTTCTCCCCTGCACACAGGTGTGTGAATACTCAAAAATGGGTTTGTTTTGTGCAATTATTTCTGATCCACACCAGGGCAGGGACAGAATCAATCTCCCTGAGCTGGCCCCACCATTGGTGACTCCAGTTCCTATGGGTCTGACTCCAGCAGGAGTGGGCTCAGGCCTCCTGATTCCAAGCATTGCAAAAAATCCTTCTAATACATTCCATGTCAGTGGTGATTTGGTTTCCCTTTCTCCCCCCACCCCTCCAAACCCTCAGTAAATTGGCATTTGAAGGATGCCAGCCTGTGCATCTGGTCGTGCCCATCATCCCCATGACTCCATCCCTACAATGGTCCTAGAGGCAGATCTCATTATCCGTATGGTCTTCTGCCGGTGATCATGTCCAAAATCTGCATTAACTCCTCTGGTCCTCAGGGAGTCACTCAGGGTTTACTCTTGGGTGCAAGATACCAGAAAGCCAAATTATGGCAGAAGAAAGGAGAGGAAGAGGAAGAGGAAGAGGAAGAGGAAGAGGAAGAGGAAGAGGAAGAGGAAGAGGAAGAGGAAGAGGGAAGGGAAGGGAAGGGAAGGGAAGGGAAGGGAAGGGAAGGGAAGGGAAGGGAAGAGAGAAGAGAAGAGAAGAGAAGAGAAGAGAAGAGAAGAGAAGAGAAGAGAGAAGAGAAGAGAAGAGAAGAGAAGAGAAGAGAAGAGAAGAGAAGAGAAGAGAAGAGAAGAGAAGAGAAGAGAAGCACATTCTGCCCTCAGACAACTAGCTTAGCCAAGTGTGGCTCAGCCAATTAGCTTAGAATAAAAACCTTACTTTAGAGAATCTACTTTAGGTGGGACCAACCCCATCCTTCATATCTGTGCAAAGGAAAAGAGCAGATTGATTGTATTTCTGGCTAGAAGATCCTTTCCTACTCAATGTATGGGCACATTGGCTTTCCAGTATCTTGAAGCCTAAGCAGAAGCCATTGCGGACATGCCCAGCTTTAGGCTACTGTGACACCAAGCCTTGGGAGCACAATAAAAGTCAGGATGCCACCAGGACCGCCTGCAGAAGATGGAGAGATGGAAGGTGCACAAGCTGAGACCGTCGCTGTGCTAACGGAGCGTTGCACATTGAACCATGGAAGATTGCTTTTGCTCATGAGCAGAGGGGCAGGATCGGCATGGAATCAATACAGGACCCTTATCGAACACCCTATCAAGAGCTTCACATTCATGCACCCGCTGATCTCTATGGAATTATTTCTGTGCAGCATTAGTGTGGAGAACACAAAAGTTGCTGGGTGAAGTTAGTAGTAGTCATGTAGTTAGGCATAACCACGTAAACACGCCGTTAAACATCCCTCCATGCAGTGCTAGTAAGTTCTGAGATTCTTCTTCAGCTACTTCTCTAAAGTGTTTGAATGTGAAGTTTTGTTGTTGCTGCTCCTGTTGCTAATGTAAAACTTTTAATATTAACCTTTTAGACTGGTGTGAGGTGTCAGTTCTCTGCAAGTGTTAACCTACTCCCGGTTGGCCGGGAGCGCTAAGACGTTACTATCGCTGAGCTCTAGGATTTGTTCTAGCTTGTTGTTGCTTTCTTTTCCCCAGTCGGGATCTCAAGTTTCCCCCTTTCCCTCCCCATATCTTCTGGGCTGAGATGGTCTGCTTCCACTTACAATCCTTTATTGTAGACTACAGTCTTACTGGTGGTGGCCATTGCGATTTCTGGCTCCAGATGAGATGTCTCAATCTGTGGAACCAAAGAGGAGACAAGATCAGAATCGTTGTGCTGCAGCAGGAGCTCAAGAGATCAATAAATTAATGTGGAGAGGTATGATATGTAAATAATACCATGTCAGTTGTGCCTTTTCCGTGTCATTTTAATGTGCTTTACTCTGCTCAAGTCTCAACACAACCCTGTTTGGAGTGACTTATATTACATGAAATGATGCCCGCTCGCTGCCTTGCTATAATATTCAATGAATTATAGAGTGTCTCTGCAAATCAAACATATCCCACCCATCATTTTCCAGGAGACATCTCTTCCTTTCCCACAGCATGGTGCTAGAAGGAACCCAGTCCCCAAAGCTGTTTGCATCCACAGGGACCAGTCAAGGGCTGCGTGGTGACACAAGGGGACAGCGCTCCCTCATCCAGCTCCTGGACCAGTGCTCTACATCCTCCAACACGGAGGGATCAGTGCTAAAATCTACCCACCTCTTCCTCTGTCTCCATAAGATCTCCAGCCTTTTCCTACATTTTCCCTTTCACTGGCTTCACAAGAAGCTCTGAATCCCTCCAAACCCTTGCATCCCTGCGATGCTCCCATTTCCCATAGCAAGCAAAGATCCCGCTCCCAAGCGGGACAGGGCACCTTGCAAGACCAGCCTTTGAGGAATCCTATAGGTTGACTTGCTGCTGTTGCTGACACAATGCTAGGAGCCCACGTTAAAATCGAGATGCTTTTGAAAATGTTTAACCTAGTTAGACAAATTAGCAAAAATTTGTGCAAAACAATTTAGGTATTTAAAATATTCAATGTTTTTAAAAACTGGAAAAACTGTTCTTAGCTTTCAGCTGCAAAAACCCAACAAAATATAACATCAAAGCAATCTTAACATGAGGTGCAACATAACCCTTCAGCAAAGCTGTTAAACAGCTACTGGAGCATCATGGGAAATAGCACTTCATTTATTCAAATGCACATATGTCAGGTTTTTGCACCATATGTCATTCCAAGCTATTTACAGTAATAATTAAATCTTAATCAACGTTTAACCTCTGTAAAATGTTTGAAGGGATCTAATCACCCTTCAGACTGCACTAATGAAGGAGAAATATATAAACATAAAAAGAAAATGATGCATAGATAGCACACCAGAAAGAACAGTAATTGCAAAATTGTATTTCTTTTAAATATAATCAGCAAATTATGTAAAGTAAGCCAACGAGTATTTTAAGTGAAGACATCTTGGGTGTCAGAGGTGTGATCAGCTAATTTTGTACTGCTATCCATAACAGATGTAGCATATTTTCTTTTCGTGCCATTATTAGCAACTTCACCATTTCTTTCTGTGCTGAAACACAAAGTGAAGCATTGTGCCGGGGAGAGCACCCAGCGAAGGTGCAGGAGAGGCTCTTCTCACCGACAGGATCCATTTTGAGGGAGGATTAAGTCGGATCTGCCTGGCTCTGACGCAGCTTTTCTTCCTATTGTTTTCTTCCTTTTCTTCCAGGGATGGAAAGAAAAGCTCCAAGGTGTTGGGGCTGGGGTGGTTTCACCATTGGCACGAGAATATTGAGGTGGGAAGTGCTTTAAAATGACCTGAAATTGGGTTATTTGACCCTGAGCATCCATGGTGGGGTTGGTAGGGCTTGGGGATGTGGGGCAGCTTGGAGAGGGCAAATCTCAACCTGCTACTGGGAAGCCTCCATAGGAAGGCAATGGAGAGCCACCACAGCCCATCCCTCTCCAACAGCGGCTGGAGAGGTGGGAGCTGCAAAGGAAAAGGAGGGAAGTCACATCTGCCTTGGTGAACCCCACATTAGTGGTCTGAAAGCAAGATCTATGGGGAAACAGTGAGGACTTGGATGTGCTGAGTCTAGAAGAGAGGAGCTCAAGGGAGACGTGGTGGTATTTGTGTGTGCAAGAGGATACAGCACGGAAGAAAGGAGAAATGTTTCGTTCACGGTCTCTTGGGACACCATTCAAAAAGCATCGAGTAGGATCCAAGCTGAACAGCAGGAATTGTATCCTAGTGGGAAGGAGCAAAGTATTGCAACCAAATGCTTGGGGAAGGTGTGGTGTCTCTGTGGTGGGAAGTTTTCAGCACAGATTAGATGAAACCCATCAAGAATAGTTTAAGCAGAATTGAGCTTGTCTTGATGGAAGGAGACAGATGAGATAACTGCTGGTAAGTCCTTCCAGCTTCCTCCCATGGGTCCAGGAGGAAAACAGCCTCCTTTCCCTGCATGGCAGAGCTCTTCATTCACAGCAAGGCTGCACACAAGGCTGTTGGATGGGATGGCTTTAGGAGGGACAGGATTGAGGTGGGAGAGTTCAGAGACAGATTTTGGTGTCTGAGCAGAAGGGCAAGGATGCTTAATGCAAGATGGACACATGGTCAGCGACTCCTCTGAAGATCTTGAAAGAAGATACAATTGGTCATAGACATCAGTCTGGAGCTGCATATCCCTGAACTCACCTAAGCCCCTTTCTGAAGCCTGGGATGATGTGAAATATATTTGCTGGGAGGTGACTGGTTTAACTGGAGCAACCTCTGAAGATGTGTTCTGGCTAACTAGAATAAAACAGACATTAAAACCTGCCCTAGAGCCTCAGCTACAGCAGCTCCAAGGGGTGCAATTGCACCAAGGATGGAGGTACAAGTAACTTACTCCTCCCATTGGGAAATTCAATGTAGAAGAACAAGGAGAAGCATTAGGGTGCTGGGCTCCAGATATTAAGACAACTTTAAGACACAATCTTACTGTGCACCACTTCAGTCTTTGAATCCCTCAGGGCTTTTTGTTGGAAGGGGTAATTCCACCTATTTTGGTGCAGACTGCTATTCTGGCTCTCCAACATCCTGGACTTGCTTGGCCACTGGACGTGGCACTTTGAAGCACATCTGGAGGCCCTGTGAAGCACATCTGGAGTTTCTTGTCCAGTTTCTTGTGTCTCAGCTTCAAAGAAGACCCCACAGTAGGGTCGTTCCTGGCCATGGCCATGCTGGAACCCCCTGTAACAGGGAATGCTTTCCATGGAGGATGCTCTGAGGAATAGGTTCTACCCTGTTGGGGTAGAATCCCACATGGGATGACTTTGTCTTTTCAAACTGAGTGCCCACCATGGGACTGGGTTTGAATTGCGCCCATCCTCTTCCTCCTCGTAAGGTAGATCTACCTGCGCTGGGGCAAAGGATGATCTCACTCCTTGCTCTGGAATGACAGCACTGAAGTGCCTACTGGAAAAGGGCCTTCAACAATGAATCCAGAGAAGTCCAGGAGGGACGCAAGCTCACAACAGCACTGAGGGCACCAAGGTGTAAAAGTACTGCTCCAAAAGAGTGCTACTGGGGGCTTGTTTGGGGAAGAACCCCAGGCTTTCAAGCAGCACTGACCACTCCATATCCTGACATGTATATATATGTATGTATATGAATAACTGCATGTATGGATGTCAGGATATAACGAGGCAGAGGGAGAAGGGGGAATTCATCCCTCTGTGAGGCTACCAGAAGCTTTGTTATAGATGCAGGGAGATCCTCACTGGGGACGAGGCCAAGGTGCATAGAATCATAGAACCATAGAATAGTTAGGGTAGGAAAGGACCTTGAGATCATCCAGTTCCAACCCCCCTGCCATGAGCAGGGACACCTCACACTAAACCATGGCACCCAAGGCTCTGTCCAACTTGGCCTTGAACACCGCCAGAGATGGAGCATTCACAACCTCCCTGGGCAACCCATTCCAGTGCCTCACCACCCTCTCAGTAAAGAATTTCTTCCTTAGATCCAATCTAAACTTCCCCTGTTTCAGTTTGAACCCGTTACCTCTTGTCCTGTCACTGCAGTCCCTGATGAAGAGTCCATCCCCAGCATCCTTGTAGGCCCCCTTCAGATACTGGAAGGTTGCTATGAGGGTTGCATCTCCAAACTCTTCCAGCCCATCATAACACCTGAGGGCCGCCACAGGCTGAGGATGCTCCTCTTCCCTCTAGCACCCAGCCAAGTGCATGAAGCAAGAAACGGTGTCCCCTGACCTTACTGAAGCAACTGTTTATAAACCAGCATCCCGCAGGTGATGCAGGCAGGGCAACAGCGCTGGCTTCTGAGCGGCATTCCTGACCCGGTGAAATCTATCCCTCCTGGGGAACAAAGCCACCGCAAAGGGAATCGCCTCTCGCCATGCCCACCGCACGCCAGCTCTCTTCCCCCCATCCCTGCCTTGCAGTGGGAGCCTCTCTCCTCTCATCAGCACAGACAAGGCTAATTGGGGTGATAAAGAACTGGCTCCGAGTGCTGGCGTGGGCTGGAGGAACAAATGGTGCGGTGGTCACAGCTGGTGCTGCGGAGATGGAGAGGGAGAGGGTGTGAGGCAGGCTCCCGGCTCCCAAAGTTCCGTCAGCCCGTGTTGGATGCGGGGTGACGAGGTGGGGGGTTGTGTGTGTGTGTTTTGCATTCGCTGCTGACACGGGTGTAGCGTACAGGCGCGTCCGGTGAAGCAGAAGCAGGCAGAAAGCAGATGCTTTTTGTTTGGGGTTGATACTCATTTCTATCCCAGCTCGGGAAAAGGTGTAGAAAGGAATGTGCTCCGAAGAGTGCAGGGAGAGAGATAGGTCTAGGCACGCTGCCAGGGATCCTGTAACGATATGGAAGGCAGCTAGGGGAGACAGAAGCAGATGGATTTGGCATACAGCTCATCACTCAGCCAAAAAAAGGGAGAGGGGGGGAGAAGAAGGGAGAAAGCAGCCAATTTTGGGAGGGGGAGGGTCATGAGGACTGACGGATGCTGCACTGGGAGGTGGGGGAAGGGAGGACCAGGCTGGTCACCGCATCTTCTGCTGCTGCCTTGGCAGTGCCAGCAAGGGGGATGTGATGGTGGCCCCGGTTCAGAGCCCAGGAGGGTTCTCCCGGCCCTTCCAGCAGCCCTCTGGCATCTTCTCCTGGGCTATTAGACAGCAGGGCAATGGCTGAGGGCAGTGCCAAGCTAATGGAACACTAGTGAAGCTCAGTGAGGTGTAACAAGGACTGTGGTTAATAAATGGCACCATAGAATCATGGAATCATTTAGGTTGGAAAAGACCTTCAAGATAGTCAAGTCCAACCCTTAACCCAGAACTGACAAGTCCAACACTAAACCACATCCCTAAGCGCCATGTCTTTTAAACATCTCCATGGACAGTGGCTGCAGCCCTGCCCTGGGCAGCCTGTTCCAATGCCTGAGCACCCTCTGGGGCAGGAATTGTTCCTCAGCTCCATCTAAACCTGCCCTGGTGCAGCTTGAGGCCGGTTCCTCTTGTCCCATCCCTTGTTCCTTGGGAGCAGAGCCCAGCCCCTCCTGGCTCCATCCTCCTCTCAGGCACTTGCAGGGAGCGATCAGGTCCCCCCTGAGCCTTCTCTTCTCCAGACTGAACCCCCCAGGTCCCTCAGCCCTTCCCCATCACACTGTGCTCCAGGCCCTGCTCCAGCTCCAGTGCCCTTCTCTGGCCCTGCTCCAGCCCCTCAATGTCTCTCTTGCAGTGAGGGGCCCAGAGCTGAACACAGGATTCAAGGTGCGGCCTCACCAGTGCCCAGTGCAGGGGCACAATCCCTGCCCTGGCCCTGCTGCCGCACTGGTGCTGATACAGGCCAGGATGCTGTTGGCTTCCTGGCTGCCTGGGCACAAGCTGCTCATGTTCAGCTCCATCAATCAGCACCCCCAGCTCCTTTTCCATGAACAGTTTCCAGCTGCTCTTCCCCAAACCTGGAATGTTGCAGGGGGTTGATGTGGCCCAAAGGCAGGACCTAGCACTTTGACTTGTTGAACTTCACACCATTGGCCTTGGCCCATCAATCCAGCCTGTCCAGATCCCTCTGCAGAGCCTTCCTATCCTCAAAGCAGATCAATACTCCTGCCCATCTTGGTGTCATCTGCACACACACTGAGGGTGCACTCAATCCCTTCATCCAGGTCATTGATAAGGATATTAAACAGAACTGGCCCCTGTACTAAGCCCTGGGAACACCAGTTGGGACTGGCCACCAACTGGAGTTAACTCCATTCACCATCACTCTTTGGGCTCAGCCATCTAGTTTTCTGCTCAATGAAGAGTACACCCATCCAAGCCACGAGCAACCAGTTTGTCCCAGAGAATGCTATGGGAAACAGTGTCAAAGGCTTTACAGAAGCCCAGTAGACAACATGCACAGCCCTTCCTTCAGCCACTAAATGGGTCACCACGTCACAGAAGGAGATTGGGTTCGTTAGGCAGGACCTGCCTTTCATAAACCCATGCTGACTGAGCTTGACCACCTTCATGCCCTGTATACAAGCTGCATGCACTCAAGATGATCTGAGTCTGGCTGGCAGGCCTGTACTTCCCTGCATCCTCCTTGCAGCCCTTGTCACATTTACTAACTTCCAGTCAGCTGGGACATCCCTGGTTAGAGAGGACATGAAGGACCAGCAGCTGCTGCTTCCATGGTGGTGAACACTGTCCACACATAGATGGAGATGTGGGGCACATCCAGCACAGGTTCTGCTCTGTCCTCAGTGTCCTCAGTGAAGAAACACCATGGTTTTCCTTGGATAGATGAGCTACTGCTCATCAACCATGCCATGGTCACCAGGCACCTCTGCTTGTAACCTGGTGAGGCCATGGCATGAAAGCAGCTCTGTACAGTCCTATGGAGGCTTCCTTTTGCTTTCAACCTGTGGTCGCCCAATCCAACTCTGCCCAGAAGCAGAACTTCATTAAATCTGGTTTAAGATACTTTCTTGGGGTCAAAACCCATCTTGATTGGGTTTTCAATGATCTTGGTCCCATGGTAAGACTGCCTAAATGTTCTTCCAGACATCTCAGACCTTTTCTTCTTTCAATTGACAGCAGCTAAACCCATGCTGATGGGGCCAAAATCACAGATTGAAACTGTGCTTCATTTCATAAGGCTTTCCAAAACTGGGAAATATAAACTGAATGAGCTAAAGACATCAAGGGCTTTTTCTCCTCTGTTCAGATAAACCTTTTTCAAAGCTTTTCCCAAACATCAGAATTTAAAGTGCTCTCCATGGATCCACTTACTAAGGAAAGAGATGAGGAAAAGGTGTTGACTAAGGATTGTCTCTTGGAAATGCTACGGACCTATGGCCAACTGAAGGCGATCTGATAGGTGAGAGAATACAGCAAATGCCCCATCTCACCCCAAACCAAATCACAGGAGATGCTCTTCATAAGATACCCAGCCTCTGGTTGAAGAGTCCAAGCAAGAGTGGAGTCACAAGACCTCTCAGTATCCTGCTTCAAAGGGCATCAGCCATCTCCATGGGTCACATTAGTCTAAGCTCAGGCTCAGCTTTGCACTTATCGATCTGCTGCATCAGGAGCTCGCTCCTGCCAGAAAGTTTGTGCCCATGAAAGGATTCAAAGATCCTTAAATCTCCTTTGTTAAAGGTCACAGAATCACAGAATCAGCCAGGTTGGAAAAGACCTTTAAGATCATTGAGTCCAACCATTCCCCAGCACTGCCAAGGCCACCACTAACCCATGGCACTGAGGCCCTCGTCTCCATGGGGTGTGAACACTTGCAGGGATCCCATCACTTCCCTGGGAAGCCTGTTCCAATACAGACAAAACTCCTGCTTCTTCTCTACGAGGTAGGTTATTGTTGGAGATATTGGTGTTAAAGCTCTTTTCTGACCACTTCCCAGTTTTTCTACATAGTTAAGAAAACTATGTACCCCAAACTGGACACACTGGTTGAGAGATGCTCTCATGACTAACGTACATGGCAACAAATAACTTCATAAATAACTGATACTCAGTTTGCTGGCCAAATCACAAAGCTGGGGGGAAATGATTTTGAGATAAAGCTCAATTTTATTAGGTTTCCCTTCAAATTAACAATGAAAGTTGAGCTTTCGAGTCGACCTGTCCACTTCTCCTCATTTTTTGTTTCCCTCAAGTCCTACCGACTCCCTCTTTTAAATGAATGTTCTGTTTCCATAAGAAAACACACCATATCTAGTCAAAATGTTTTCTCAAAAACGTGGAAATGAGTTATTCAACTCCATTTCCATCTCTGATGCTGGGGAAGGTGTTAGCAAAACATAACCAGAGCCTAAGAAGCCACTCACAGCCCAGCAGCCAGGTGTCCCTCCACCCATCACTGGTGGCACCATGTCCAAATCTGGCCCTACCTGGGATGCAAGAGCCTCATGGCTTGGTGGGAGCCCACTGATGGTTTTCACACATCCCCCTTCCCCAAAAAGTGCCAACTTTGGGGTCAGCTCAAGAAGAGAGGGATGGATCCCCCCGGAATGCAGGGATCAAAGAGCTGTGCACCTGCTGGTGGCCTTCTCACCATCCTCCTTTGATCACCTCCTTTTGTCTGGCACACCAAGGTATGCAACTGCACCAGGGACTGACATTCCTGAAGAGTCTGGGATTCCCCCCAGCATCACGCTGCAAGGAGCAGAGCAGATGGGCTTTTCCAGCCAGGGCTGTGCTGAAGAAGCTGGTGAGCAGAGCCTGTGCATACTGCAAGAAGAGGACCATGAAGGTTGTGCATACACAGCCTGGAGTCTGCATGCCAAGGATGCTCCGACCACCAGCACCCACCTTCAGCTGCCTGTAGAACAGGGCAGAAAACAAGAGGTTCTTCTCAGACCAGGCTGGAAAGGGTCTGATGGTGGCACCACACGTACCCTGCTATGACATCTGTAAGATATAAAGTATGTCAGTGACACTGTTAGTGCCACAAGCTATTCTCACTCTATCACATCTGCTCACACCTCTGCATCGTCCCCTGAAAACGTCCCTGCTGTTAGCAAAGCACGACAGGCAAAGTGTCAGCAGCACCTTGGCTGCCATCAGGCTTCTGTATGGAGACGAGTAGGAATATTCCTCATGCTCAACAGATGTTTGGATGAAGATGTGCAATTGCTTCTGCAATAGAGAGCTACAAGGCTTAAGATGTTACTGCCCTCACCTTAAAAGGGAACAACTGGCTCTGCCCTGAAGCAGAGCAGAAGAGTTTGTAGGATTTATGGGTTAGTTATGGGAGAGTCATTTCCACCACATCACGGGCAGACTTGGCAGTGCTAGATTAACAGTTGGACTTGATCATAGAATCATAGAATGACAGCCTGGTTTGTGTTGGAAGGGGCCTTAAAGCTCATCCAGCTCCAACCCCTGCCACGGGCAGGGACCCCTTCCACTGGAGCAGCTTGCTCCAAGCCCCTGTGTCCAACCTGGCCTTGAACACTGCCAGGGATGGGGCAGCCACAGCTTCTCTGGGCACCCTGGGCCAGCGCCTCAGCACCCTCACAGGGAGGAACTCATCCAGCATTACACACTACTGTCCAACCAGGCTGGAGCTGAGCACAACTGCCCCATGGCAATGAGCAACCCTTGCCCAGCAGCACATTTGTTTCCAGCGTTCTGGAAGTGAGTGATGACAACAGTGTCAGGAGGTGGGAAAACAATATACAACAAGGCTGCAAGGTAGCTCCAGCTGCTCAGCGTGTCCCTGCCTGTCCTGCAGCAGAGCAGCTCAACAGCCACGTGTCACTCCTGTGCTCTGCCCCTCATGTCCATTCACAGCCCCAAACCAGTCCATCAGTGCGATACCAGGTCTAACCTTCCAGTTCCACACGGGAACCCATCATCATTGATGTCTCAGGATGACACCAATGATGAACAGACACGGTGAGATGAATGAAAGCCACTCCTAGGAGCTGGGTTTGGTTAGCACTGGGCTCACACAGCTCTCAGACCCTCTCAAGTCTTCCGGCTTTATGAACACATTGAAAGGTCCAACCCCAACATGACACCATTTCCAAGTCATTGCAAAATTGAAGAGGGATGCCCACAGTGCCAGAAACCTCAATTATTAACAAAAACAGCAGCATTAAAACAAATAAAGGCTTTGAAACCATCAGGTTTCAAACAGCAAGATCCAGATAAAGTTCTTTCTGTCTGCCAGAGAAGAGAGACATTTCCACTTCTCCCTAGCAATCCAGGAAGGCCAAGGGCTTTCCTTCCTTTCACACAGTCACTGCTACCCAGGAGGTGCCAGCTTGTGTCCCCAGTGAGGTGGCACCGTGGTCTGCAATGCTTCACAAGGGACCAAGGGGTAAGACACAAGCAACACAAACTTATGACCCATAGAGAGAAATGGAGCAGCTCAGGAATGAGACTTAAGGTAAGGACCCTTCTTCAGGAGACGACTTGTCCCAAAACTGTGCAGGGCATTCAGCCTACAGCATGTAGGGGAAAAGAAACTTCTTCCTGACCTCAAAGAAGAGTCTTAGAATCATAGGATAGTTTGGGTTGGAAAGGACCTTAAGATCATCCAGTTCCAACCCCCTGCCATGGGCAGGGACACCTCACGCTAAACCATGGCACCCGAGGCTCTGTCCAGCCTGGCCTTGAACACCACCAGGGATGGAGCATTCACAACCTCCCTGGGCAACCCATTCCAGTGCCTCACCACCCTCACAGTAAAGAATTTCTTCCTTAGATCCAATCTAAACTTCCCCTGTTTCAGTTTGAACCCGTTACCCCTTGTCCTGTCACTGCAGTCCCTGATGAAGAGTCCATCCCCAGCATCCTTGTAGGCCCCCTTCAGATACTGGAAGCTGCTCTGAGGTCTCCACGCAGCCTTCTCTTCTCCAGGCTGAACAGCCCCAATGTTCTCAGCCTGTCTCCATACAGGAGGTGCTCCAGCCCCTGATCATCCTCGTGGCCTCCTCTGGCCTTGTTCCAACAGTTCCATGTCCTTTTTATGTTGAGGACACCAGAACTGCACACAATGCTCCAAGTGAGGTCTCACGGGAGCAGAGCAGAGGGGCAGGATCACCTCCTTGGACCTGCTGGTCACGCTCCTCTTGATGCAGCCCAGGATACGGTTGCTTTCTGGGCTGCGAGCACACACTGAAAGAAGCCTCACGGGACATGGTGTAGACACTCTTTGGGGAACATTCAGGCCAATGGATGGGTGGGAGTCATCAGCCCACTTGAAACATGACCTTGAGAACCCCCAAACTTGCACAGTTTAGTTGGGGTCACTGCTCCTCGCTGGGATGAAGAGCATTTGCAGAGACTTGGAGTTGTCTCTGCTGCTTTTGAGTGTGAACATTATGAATGTGGCAAGCTTCCCTCTTGATGAAAATGAGCTATTAGATCCATTCTGGTAAGAAACCCTCAAGCAGTTCTGTCAAGGAAGAGAGCATTTGTTGCTGTTTGGTGAGAACATCAAACATCCTGCTGTTAAGAAGGAAGAGGATGATGGTTCTGCATTGGTATTGCAGGATTTAGGGGTGTCCTTGTTGCTTTAAAGAAGCTAAGGAAGCTCCTCAGGATCCCAACCTGCATCACATTTCCTTCTGTGAAGGACCAACAGCCTCACTAGAAAGATGCTGCTGGATATAAATGATTTAAAAAGCAATTACAGATGATTATATATATACTTGTGCTTGGCAAATATGATTAATAAGGCATTCTCTGCAGTAAGCAAGCATCCTTACGGCAGGCAAGCCTGGACAACCGGCCACCTTCCTTTGCTTGTATCCTGTATGTCTCACTTGGAGCAGTCTGAGGTACCATTGCTTCAGCTGAGCTTAAAGAACCCTCTCCAAATACACAGGAAAGGACATATCCAACCCTGTGCAGCAAGAGATAGGTAAAGCCAGGCAACGGCCATGGAAGATCTGGGGATGAACCCAACTGCACCAAATAAAGAGGCTGCTGGTGACCAAGAGGTCTGAGTTTTTGGGGCTGAAAGAGGACTGAGTCTTTAGAGTGGGCTGGCAGAAAGAAAGGTCCTAAATCGAATAAAGAATAAGCCAGCAAAACCAAGGACCCACAGGAGGACTGCACGGGGCAGGAGGAGACCGGGATGCCCATCTCCTCGAGCAGGGAAGGAATCCTTGGGGGAAGTGCTTTGGGATGAGCCGCTCTGTTTACAGTAGGTGCTGCTGAAAGGTGTCCTGAAGAAAGACAGCAATTAACAGGCCTGGAAAAAAAATGGCTTCTTTCCACAAAGTGCCTTTTAAGTACGTTTTTCGGGCCACTTTAAGGGTTAATGTTTAGCTGTTTATCCGGAGTTGTCGGATGTCAGCTCTTTCTTTTGACTCCTAATGGCTTATAGCCATCAGGAGGTGAAGCCTCCTCAAAAGAGATGGTGTCAGGAATGTTTTTCTATGCCCACCAGCACCCACACACCTGCAGGAGCCTGTGCTTGCAGGATGGATAGTTTACATACTTGAACCTGTATCCCAGGGACAGAGATATAAACATGAAACCAGATCCTGTCTGACACCGCGCTGCAGCCCCTGGGCAGCACAAAGGGTTCCTTTCTCCCACACCCACCACGAATGACCACAAATAACAGTTCAGTCCCAGCAAGAACAAGCCCTGCTGGGCCAGGTTAGGATTTTAGGGCCAGATCCTGCGAGGTTTTCAGCACCTTTGGCTCTCTGGTGAGCGCTGGTTGTGAAACAAAGGACCACTCTCAGGAGCTGACTTCAAACAGCAGCTGGGTCACAAATCAAAGCCTCTGGGACAGGGAAGGTGAGAACAAAGAGCCGGGCTCCAAATCAATCAGAGCACTGCTCACTCGTGACCTGCCCCAGACGAGATGTCATTGAGCCTAATAATTACCCCGTGAGGTGCAAACAGGCTGAGCAGTTGTAAACCTACACCCCCTCCAATGTTGCCTAGGGGCTTGTGAAGAGGGATGGTGCAGCTGATGCTCCTGAAGACCTGATCCTTCCTCTTCCTCTTGGAAAGAAGGATGTTTGTTCACAGAAGAAGTGACTGAGACCCCCCAACCCCAGCCCGCTGTGGAGCAAGTTGGCATGGGAAAAACTCTGATTTGGGGAAAAACATGGGTAAAGAACCACGGGAAACATCCAGAAATCATAGAACGATAGACTGGTTTGGGTTGGAAGGGACCTGAAAGCTCATCCAGCCCCAACCCCCTGCCATGAGCAGAGACACCTTCCAGGTTGCTCCAGTCAGAAGAACCTGGCTCCTTGGAAAGCAAGGATCTGCAAACTCTGCCCTGGCAGCTGGGGCAAGTAAAGGAAAACCTGGGAAGGGAGGGCTAAGCCCAAACGCATCATCTTCTCCTCTGATCCATGCTCTCAACTAGAGAGTGCTGGTGAGAGCAGGGAAGGAAGGGAGACATCAGGGAAGCAAATGGTGAAAGCATTCCTGTCTGAAGCCATGGGAGATGGAAACCTTTCCCAAAATGGGCTGTTTAGCCCAGAGTTAGGTTCAAATTCATGGCTCATCCCTTAGCAAGCAGCCTCAGGCCAACTTGCCTTGTTCAGCGCATTGCATGGTCACCACCTTGAGATGTACAGGTGAGGACTCCTGTTGTGCTGCATGAGTAAGGTCCCATCTCTCTGCATGAGCTACTGAGACAGCAGAGTTGAGCACTGGGGACTGGTCCCACTGTGCTTCGGGCTGCTCTGGTGGCTTCATGAACATTCATGGCCAAGGCTAATTTGATTTGGAGGAGGGAAGGGTTTGTCACAAAAAGAGCTGGTGACAAACACTTCAATCTCCAGACCTCAGGTCCAGGCCCAGGATGTCAGCAAGAGCAGGCTCCATCAGAAGTATGGCAGGACAGATCACCCTTCATTTTGTGTCCAACAGTCTCAGACACTTGAAGCAAAGGCTAAAGAGATCTTTGCCTCTCCACTGCTCAGCTGAGGCATGATTCTGTCAAGGTGCAGGATTATATAGAACCATAGAATGGTTTGAGTTGAAAAGGACCTTAAGATCATCCAGTTCCAACTCCATGCCATGGGCAGGGGCACCTCACACTAGACCATGTTGCCCCAGATTGTCCCTCTTGGCTTTGAACACTGCCAGGGATGGGGCATTTACTATGCATTGATTCTCCTGTAATGCAAGATTACATTGGTCCTCTGATGTCAAAACTCAGCTCAGATAAGACCTATAAATCATAAATCAAGTTAACATAGAGAGGTCCCAGACCAAAATTAGCACACTCCCTGAGTACAGGCAGAGCTATTGCTGTGTGTCACAACATGAGCCAGAATCCAGTCTTGGGCTTAGGGACAACTGGTATGGCACAACCTGCATCCATATGGCCAAACTCTTCCCCCAGAGAGGGAGGCTTTATGCATTGGAAGCAGTCCCTGAGTCCCACCAGCATTAGCTGGGAAGCCAAAACTGATCCAGAGAGGATGCAGACAATCAACCAGGCTGAACACCACGGGCCAGTGACCCAGTTTGTACTCACACCCTGTTGGGTTTAGAAGTATAGATGTGGTTTATGATTTCCTTAGGTTATTTTTGCTTATAAACCATGGATTAGCAACTTACATTTGAGTTTTGTGCAACCACATCCAGCCTGTGTGTAGTCATGGCAGTATCATTCTGTTCCCCAAATATCACCTCCTCTCCCATCACTTTACTCTTCCAAGTGCAGGACTACACTCTGGAAGGAGCCACTCATTTGTCCTCCAGCCTCTGATAGGAATGAGTCCATCCTTACCAAAGAACACCAGACACAAACCTTGCTAAGCACCACCCTTCATCTGAAGGCCAGAACAGGGATCAACACATTTCCAGATATCCCAGGTCTCCCAGGTCTTCTCTCCAGCCGTACCTGAACCACAGCAGCATCCAACCACTCAGTACCATGAAAATCCCGGGGGTTTCTGCTCAAGTAAAAAGTTTCATGGGCATTAAAGAACCATAGAATCATAGAGTAGATCGGGTTGGAAAGGACCTTAAAGCTGATCCAGTTCCAACCCCCTGCCACGGGCAAGGACACCTTCCACTAGAGCAGCTTGCTCCAAGCCCCATCCAACCTGGCCTAAAGAAGCTCACACACATCACCTCTCCATTCGAAGTTGATGTGGAAAATAAAGATACTCTTGCTTATGGCAAGTTACAATCAGTTACTTTGCTAGCAGAGAAACTAGAGCAGTACATAGGAGAGGAACCTCAGATGAACCTCGACATGCTTCGCAAGTCAACGACGGAGCATTGCCTGTGTGTCAGTGTGAAACCAAACCTTCAGGGCACAGCTTGAATCTACTGTAGTCTTTGGGAGACACCCCCGAGCCTCCAGCCTCCCACAGTCCTTAAGGACCTTGTGCCTCTCCTTCCAAGACCAACCTCCATCCCAAGGGTAGGCTTTGACCAGCGCGCTCAGCTCACCAGACCCTCAAGAAACCATTGCTCAGAAGCAAAGGAATACCACCCAACTTCTCACTTCCCAAACATTTTCCCCCATGGCAGCTGGCAAATCCTTTCCTTTGCTTCTCATCCAACTTGGACAAAATTACTGCAGAGAATCCCTCCTGCTCCCCTCCCCCTTCCCTTGTGCAATGCAATCCCAAGGGAGAAATGGTTTCATGGGGACCCCCTGCTGTCTTGCATCTGATTTCCCTCCTAAGTATGGTATAGGGAAGCGTCTCGAGGGCTATGGCTGTGACCTCCATACAGCTCTTTTGTCAAGTGCCATTTCATTAAAAAATCAGCCTTTTAACTGTGGACACATTTCAACCTCACCAAATCTGCTAATTATTGACAGTTGGTGAAGAGGAGATTTCACTTGTTCCTCCTGTTAAACTGCATCTAATTAGTAATTACTGGTTCACTGTCATCTTTACTGCAATAATCCCACTGCACATTGGCTCATTAACCTTTTGCTTTTCTAAAGCAGCCTGCCAACAAGATGAAGGCTAAAACAGATTGGAAAACAATAGCTCAGCCTTGGATTTTAGGCTGTTTATTCCCCTTGTCCTGGAGATCCAAAAGGAAGATTAGTTGGAAGAAAAGGCTTTCAGCTGAAATCAGCCTCATTCCGGAAGATGGTTTGGTTTGCCCTAACCAGCAACCAAAGCCCTTTAAACTCAACCCGTAGGGAGGGCATGTGGATTACAGCAAGTGGAAGGGTTTCTCTGCCATCAGCTCTTGTTTCAGCCCCATTTCTCACTTGGGTTTATCCCTCTTTATCAGCACAACCAGCACACCAGGCATGGGATGAGGCAAGCTTCAGTGGCTTTGGGGCACCCTGGAAGTCCAAGAGCATCCTTTTGGATGCTGAAGAAATGAATGATGTGGATGAGCAGAGACCAAAGGGTGGAAAAAGGAGTGGAGCAACCCCATGGTTCTTTCTTCTGCTGCTACACTGAATTTCATTTGCACAAGTCCCATTTTCAGTTTGGAACTGTCACAGCTGTTTCTATTGGCAGTGCATAGCTGAGTAGGAGTTGTCAGTGGGGATGCTGTAGGATAGGCGGTTAGAAAAGAGATTCCCCGGGGGGCATGGGAGGCAGTTGGAGGTTGTGGGCTAAATGCATTAACTAGATGTTTCTCCTAAACTTAACAGCAGTGAATGACTTAATGCATATTGATGCGTTTAGGTACTGGAATTAACACTATATTGGGCTTCAGAGTGTATTTCTCAGCATCTTAAGCGTGTTTAGTTGCAAGGACCCATCTCTTTCTGGCTGACAGTAGGGTTTTATTCTCATAAGGTGATCTTCAAAACCATAACATCTAGAAAGAAGCTGTAATCCTGTTGCACTGTTGCAGATATCCAAATGGATTCATGGAATCCCAGACTGGTTTGGGTTGGAAGGGACCTTTCAAGCTCCTCCAGCTCCAATCCCTGCCACAGGCAGGGACCCCTTCCACTGGAGCAGCTTGCTCCAAGCCCCTGTGTCCAACCTGGCCTTGAACACTGCCAGGGATGGGGCAGCCACAGCTTCTCTGGGCACCCTGGGCCAGCGCCTCAGCACCCTCACAGGGAAGAGCTTCTGCCTAAGATCGAACCTAAATCTCCCCTGTTTAAGTTTGAACCCATTACTCTTTGTCCTATCACTACAGCCCTTGATGAAGAGAATGTAGAGATTCCATCTGTACAACATCAAGGAAGGTACAAGGTCTTAGCTATGCCAAATACCAACCCAAGAGAAAATCTGGATGCATTCACCTTCCCAGTACATGAAGGTTGTCCAGCTCCATAGTTTTCATTTACCTGTTATTGGTGTTTCTACACAGAACCAGAGCCAAATTCTGTTTTCTCTTACATTACTTTAAACCAGGTAGAAGTGTGAAGCAGCTACAGCTGATGTGATAAGGTGGCTGCATTTATCTAACACACAGGGCTTCAGTTCTGCTTGAAAACTAATTGTAAGTTTAAGCCCCTTTAGAAGAGTGGATCAAAGGCGGCCAGTCAAGCTCCCATGCTAAAACAAGTGCTTAATAACACATCAGCTCTCTGTGTTTGCTCTCTGACTAAAGAAAAAGGACTGTGAATGTGTGATTAAGGGCAGAATTTGGCTCATTTACAATTCCTGAAAGGGCTGCTGCTCAGACCATAATCATATTTTTGGAACAGAACACGCCTATTTCTTGTTGTTCATAATTTACTCCCTGGGTAGCGCTCATTATAACAGCATCATCTCAGACGTGTCATGTTCATAGCTGCTTCACATACTGTGGTTATGAGGGAAAGCAAATACACGCATGCAGAGATACACATGCATGTGCATAGACAGATCAACGTTCAAACACTCCAGGCCATAGAGTCATAGAATCACAGAGTGTTTCGGGTTTGAAGGGACCTCAAAGCTCCTCCAGCTCCAACCCCTGCCACGGGCAGGGACCCCTTCCACTGGAGCAGCTTGCTCCAAGCCCCTGTGTCCAACCTGGCCTTGAACACTGCCAGGGATGGGGCAGCCACAGCTTCTCTGGGCACCCTGGGCCAGCGCCTCAGCACCCTCACAAGGAAGAGCTTCTGCCTAAGATCTAATTCAAAACTCCCCTCTAGTCTATGAACTTAGCTAAATTCATGGACCAGTGATGAGCAACCAAGAAGTCACACATTTTGAGAAATGCTCTTTGCAAGGAAACTCAGATTTCCTATCCAAGAATGTGAAGAAATGGCTCTGGAGAGATTGTTTCAGAGAAAGCATTTGCTCTGCTCACTTTAGCATCTCCACAGTCACCATCAATGAGATTCTGCAGGATCTCTTTATGCTTTTTATGCACACACTCACACAGTAATCACAGAATCAAAGGCTCCCAGACTGGTTTAGGAGGAAGGGACCTTAAAGCCCATCCAGTTCCAGCCCCTGCCACGGGCAGGGACCCCTTCCACTAGAGCAGCTTGCTTCAAGCCCCTGTGTCCAGCCTGGCCTTGCAAACATATTGCACATAATGAATGCAAAGATCACTGGAAGTCTGCTCACACCAGGCTGCTCCGGAGAATCTGAGTTGTTGGCATCGGCAGATGTGAGGTCCAGCTGTGCACGTGGAGCCATCTCCAGCCGAGCAGAGCTGTGATCCCAGTAGGTAATGAGCTCCACCACCAGCTGTAATGGTTTCTCTTCATTGACACGAGGCGTGGGCAGGGAGCGTCATTCTGTTTGATCTACTAATCAGCGCTGATTCATGTTTACACTGCAGAGAACATTTCATCTGCTGGAGAAGGTCATCCTCAAGTGATGCTGGGTGGTTTCAGTAGTGCCTGATGCCTGCAATTTGAATATCCTTCTGAAGGAAGGCAGACCTTCGTTCTCCTCGTGGGCTAGAATTCATTCAGCTCTTAGCATCGACACAATT
This sequence comes from Psittacula echo, assembly GCF_963264785.1. NCBI lineage: Eukaryota > Metazoa > Chordata > Aves > Psittaciformes > Psittacidae > Psittacula > Psittacula echo. Next base: position 1,653,409 of record NC_137735.1, read on the forward strand.
CTTCATGCTATGGTATCACATACTAGACATTATAAATAATGTGGCACCCATCAAGCTAAAACATAAAGGCCAAAAGACCTCGTGAGCTTCAGTTTTAGACAAACTAAGGCAACAAATTACTATTCTTCTAGAGCTCAAAGTGTTGAACTCTGAATAATTCAGACTCTGGTACCACAACTATAATTCCCATTGACCTCCTTAGCACACTTCCTATTTCAGAGAAGTGATGCTTACAGAAACCATTGGAAGTGGACAAAATGCTGAATTCCAAAACAGAATTGCAGGGTGAGTTTGCTGTCTATGTTGAATGAATGCTCAACACATCATCAGTAAGAAGGGAGAAAAATACACAGTGACGGATGCTTAAGGCTCGAGATGACACCAAGTCTGGGAAAGTGGTAAGGAATTAAGAGCCCAGGTCACTGAGACCTCTGGACCACACGCTGATCTGTGGAACAGAAGTCAATGAGCATCATACTATGGTCAAACACAGAATTCCCTCTGGGCGCAAAGAGTGTGTGTGCTTATGGCATAGGGGAGGAATGGTGGCGATGCCCCCTCTGGGGTAAATGAGGTTGATTGTGCCTCCCACGGTCTTGCTTCCCTGATTATCTTGCAAGAAGATTTCCCAGGAAAAGCCTTCTGCAGAATGAAGCTCCTTTCCCTGGAAATAGGAGCACAATCATTGGAGCATTCCCTGGAATCAGAGCATTCTACAAGCGATGCTCTATGCCCAAGCCTCCTTCCAACAGGAACTTTGGACATGATCCAGGCACCTTGAACGGGTGTGAGACCTGCAAATACTCCTCAGTCCTTCACAACCCAAACCTCTGAGCAGAACTTGGGCTCACAGCAAAAAACTGATGGACAGGGAGCTAAGGTTGAGCTCACGCCAAAATGACTAACATGCTTCTGTGGATGTATGAATTCAAGCAGGCAAATCACATTGCTCCCGCAACTGGTACTTGTGCAACTTCTTACTGGAATACTGTGTCTGGTTCTCATGGAAGGGCTCCAAAAAGGATGTTGACTAATTAGAAAAAGTTTAAGGAAGAGCCATATGAATCATTAAAGCTTCAGAAAACACGTCTTTTAGCAAGAGACTCCAAGATTGAGACATATTACGTCTCTTCAAGAGAAGACGAAGGGACAGTTTTATCTCAGCCTGGAAATAGCTAAGAAGGACAACAGAAAATCTGTAGCAGGTTTTTCAGTCTAGCAGACAAGTGTACAACAAGATTCCCTGGCTAGAAGTCATGGATAAACCCATGCAATGAATTCCCCAGTGGAGGCTGGCATACCGATTACTGATCAACTCTTCCAGGTGACACAGACAGAGAACTCCAGCAAAGTCCTTTGCTCTGTTTGATAGGGGTTTTATCACTTTATAATAGGGACCCTCCCTGTAAAGGCACAAACACACAGGCTGCAAATCTATCAGCTCCAAACAGTCCAAATGAATGACTTACAAACAAATACCCCTTAGCAATGCATTGAGCTAACTTGGGGAGATTTCATTTCTGTTGCCTCTGTTCACCCCCAGGCTGTGTCTTCCCAGAGCCAGGCTAGAAGAGGAAAAGGCAGAAACCCTAAAAGAAGCTCTGGAAAGCACATCCACATCCAATGTACATCCCAGGCTCTTTGCTCAATGGACAAAGACTTGTTTTCACTATGTTAACACCGAGGAAATGCCACTGTGAGGGGAGAGGGTGAACAGAAACATGTTCTCTCCCATGCAGCTCAGCTCTGACTGAGCTCATGTCCCCAGACAAGACAGGATGAACCCAGCCGGAGTCTGAGTCACCCATCAGAAAAACCAACATCCCTTCACTTGTGATCTGATCAGACCTGACCTGGGCATCACTAAAGAGGGACAGGATACCCACTGTGCTAGCTGAGGCACTGGCGATCAAGCAGGCAGGACATGATCTTCATACGTTTAAACCCTCCACCTTATTGCAACCTGCTTGCGCCCCGATCCCTCGTGTTTTGATTTGTCCTCCATGTGAGAGAGGCCTGGAGCAGATCGCCCTTGTGGGAGAACAGTGGATGCAATGGAAGGAAGAAGGATCAGAGAATCACCCATGACCATCCCTTGCCTGTAAAAGGTGTATTTGTTGGATGGAACAAACTCTGCTCAGTTCCTCCTCTGTTTGCTTGGAAGGTACATCCCACCACATGGTCCAAACACTGGTTAGAGGCATAGAAAAGCTGTGTGATATTAATCCACATAATGTGCTAACAGGAGGGACTAACATAACCATCTCTTGCCAAGGGAATCTGTGCTTGTTCGAGTGAAGAAGACAGCAACCAACTTCATCCAAACACGGAGGAGTCCCAATAGGAATGGGACTATTATCCAAGAAGGCAAACACACATTGGCATTGCTGACCCCCCTGAGATATCCCACTGCAGTGACCAGACACATACTGACCTCAGACATCTGCGGGAAGAGACTGATGGCCAAGGGGAGGGCCAGGCCAAAGGCCGCGAGGCACACAAGGCTTTGGACCGGGAGAATCATCCGGGGACGGGACCTCAGGAGGGATGTTCTGCAGAGGAAAGGCTTCGTTAGACCGTTTCATAGAGCAGATGAGTGCATGCCCTCATCAGTGGACACTGGTGGTCACCCAGGCCCCCTGGTCTCACTCTAAGTGGTCCAGGTTCCTTCTCAGTAGGTCATCAACGAGTTCACCTACAAAAGATGCTGAGTCCTGCATACGGAGCTTTTGAATCTGCTGGGGTTCCACAGCCCACACCAACCTGCATTAAATCAGGATCATTTCACACACACTTCCCCCATTTCAAACCATCTCTACCTTGAGTAAACGGCACAGAAGGTGATCTTGCCACATGCAGGTGTCACCTGCATTAAGGCTTTGGAAACTACATGGAGTGAGCAAAGGAAATTAAGATCTTGAGTGATAATGTGGACTTTGTGGCCCTAGCAGCAGCAGTACTGAAAAGGCACACAGCTCTGTTAATGGGGTAATAAAGTAGCAAACTTGACAATACCTTAATTTGTTAAAAATCAAAGCTCTGTGGAGGCAGTGATAAGGATGTTTTAACACTCGCTGTCCTCAGGGGATATTTAGGAGTTGCTAAGAGCAAACACTTTCAGATGCCTGCAAGGTCAGATTCTGATAATGACCCATTAGTGATCCTTCTGATGCCATTAACACCAAATGACAGGGACAACATTTAGCTGACTTAGGTGGCATGTTAAGTATATTCCAGGATACAAAACCTCACACAGTTAAGGAGAAACATGTAAAGGGTTTATTCTGAAGCTGTTTACACCAAAAGGACCCTGTCATCCAACTTGCCTCTACCAAACCAAAGCAACTGGGAATATAAATCAACAACTTGACAGTGAGTTTTGTTTGAATATTCAGTGTATATTAGGGATGTAGAGACAGCAGATTTGGTGCTGGGTCATCAGCAATGGCCTTAGTCCCAGCGTGCATCCCTCCTCTGTCCATCCTGACTTGGGTGTGCTGAGTGACGAGCCCAACACTGACCCAGCTTCAGTGAGCGCTTGAGCCCAGAACCCCCCCGTGTGCTGGGTGCACCCCCAGAGCGTGAGCAGCAGCTCAGGGAGGGGATCCTGCCCCTCTGCTGTGCTCTGGGGAGACCCCACCCTGCAGCCCTGATCCAGCTCTGGGGCAGCAGCACAAGAGGGACGTGGAGCTGCTGGAGCGAGGCCAGAGGAGGCCATGGAGATGCTGCGAGGGCTGGAGCAGCTCTGCTCTGGAGCCAGGCTGAGAGAGCTGGGCTGGGGCAGCCTGGACAAGAGAAGGCTCCTGAAGGGGAGACCTGAGAGCAGCTCCAGTGCCTAAAGGGGCTGCAGGAAACCTGGAGAGGGGCTTGGGACAAGGGCCTGTAGGGCCAGGCCAAGGGGAATGGCTTTAACCTGCCCGAGGGGAGACTGAGCTGAGCTCTTAAGCAGAAGCTCTTCCCTGGGAGGGTGCTGAGGCGCTGGCCCAGGGTGCCCAGAGAAGCTGTGGCTGCCCCATCCCTGGCAGTGTTCAAGGCCAGGTTGGACACAGGGGCTTGGAGCAAGCTGCTCCAGTGGAAGGGGTCCCTGCCCGTGGCAGGGGTTGGAGCTGGATGAGCTTTAAGGTCCCTTCCAACACAAACCAGGCTGGGATTCTGGGATTCCAATCTCAAGGTTGCTGATACCTCACAGTGCCCTGCCATCAAACATGGGCCAAGATCTGCTAGTTCCCACTGGGATGATAACATAGGAGCTCCCTTTTGGCCAAGGAAGGTACAATCAGATTACACCAACCGCTAAACATCACTGTGGCTACCATCACCAGGGATGCAAAAACACATTCCCGATGCAGCATGGTGCCTTCACAAGGTGCCCACCAAAAGCAAGCTGAGGAACCCTCCCCACACCAGGGCATGCCACCAGCCTGCTTTGGCACACGTGGTGCTGCAGGCACCTCTCCCCAGATTACCTCGGCCCCCTTCTACTCCACGTTTACTGCAGGCTACAAACATGCACCTGATGAATTCTAACGGAGCAGCTGATGTGTGGGAACTTGTTACCCTGCTGCACGGTGTCGGTGTGTCTGAACATTCAGACTCTTCACCCTTCGCTAGCAAGGCTTGCTGAAAGCTGTCTTCATCTTGAGAAGGTCTGGGGGAAGTGGGGAAGGGAAACAAGATCCAGAGCCTTAACTCCTCCAATATCCCAGCTCCTCATTAATAAGCTCTCAAGACGGAGTTGATCCTATCCATTTGTGCTGTGAAAGCCAAGCTTCTGTTCTCCAGTATTTAGCTGCTTTGCAGAGAGCATGATCTAACCCAAAAGCCTCCTGCAGAAGACCACAAGGATTTTGTCTGAGTCAGGAAAGCAGGTTACCTTGCTCCGTGCTCTTTAACAAACGCAACATTCAGGGATTGCCATCAATAAGCTGTGATAACCAGTCCCTGGGATGCTGAGGGGTAACTCTTGGAACTGATTTATTCCCCTGCTTAAGCTGTTGTGATCCATGAGAGCCCTCACTGAGCAAATCCAATGACCAGCATCCACCCCTGGCGCACAGTTTAGAACCAAACCATGACTGCTTATACCACCCCTGACATCTTAATTTGGAAGCTGCACCCTCTTTAATTACCGCCCTGTTAGGGACCTTATAATCACCCAAGTAAAACCTCGACCAATTTAAACTGATCCCAGGTTCAGCCCCCAGGTGTGATTTCCAGGAGCGCTTCAGACTCAGGCCAGTTCAAATAACAATGGCCAAGCTCTTAATTAAGAAGAGTTATCGCTTGATTTAAAGAGGAGAGGAGATTAATTAACACATGTGGTGTAATGTCTTAATTGGGCTTCAGAGCCTGGATTTTGTGTGGTTCAGAATAAATGATTCATAATTAGACAAAAGGTCCAGTTTGCTTCTGGCCCTGGCGCTTTCGCTCTCCCTGTGCAGAACATGAAGTTAAATATTGGGTGCTGCCTTTTGTTAGCTGTCAACTGCAATCAAAACCCAATCAAGCCCCTCATTGGAAGTGAATGATTAGATGTTTCCAAAGGGTTTAACTGCAGAGTTTTATGGGAGATTAAAGATAAATAACATTAATATCCATTTGTTGAAGAGTGTATTAGTTTACAACGCCGTCCTGGGTGCCCTGTCAAAGGGTTGGATCAGGGAGGTGGAGATCTGGACCTTTAGATTCCCCCTGACAGCCCAACTTTGCTGTTGGCATCTTTAAAGCAGACAGCTTTATTCACAACAGCAAACACCACCTTTCGCTACCAGTAATTCTGCAGAAGTACTTGAGGCTACTTTCATATGAGAACATGGACTCATATGAACTGCCTTATGAACTCATGGACTGTCACCACGTACACAGGACAGGACTGGCCAAGAGAATGAAACCTTGGTGCTCAGATTAGAGAACACAGGACTGAAAAGTGGGCACCGAGAGAAGGTCTCATGATGGAAATCTGCAGGAAGACAGTAATACAGATGTTTTATTCTTCCCAGTTTTAGAAGCCAAATTTCTGGCACCAGCGGTCTGCTTCATGTAAATCTTAGTGGTCTCCTCATGTAAGTGACCCACGTTTATACATAAGCCTTTGGAAGGCAAAGAACATGCATTTTTGCATGTTTGCATTGGAAGGGACCTTAAAGCTCCTCCAGCTCCAACCCCTGCCACAGGCAGGGACCCCTTCCACTGGAGCAGCTTGCTCCAAGCCCCTGTGTCCAACCTGGCCTTGAACACTGCCAGGGATGGGGCAGCCACAGCTTCTCTGGGCACCCTGGGCCAGCGCCTCAGCACCCTCACAGGGAAGAGCTTCTGCCTAAGAGCTCATCTCAGTCTCCCCTCTGGCAGGTTCAAGCCATTCCCCTTGGCCTGTCCCTACAGGCCCTTGTCCCAAGCCCCTCTCCAGGTTTCCTGCAGCCCCTTTAGGCACTGGAGCTGCTCTCAGGTCTCCCCTTCAGGAGCCTTCTCTTGTCCAGGCTGCCCCAGCCCAGCTCTCTCAGCCTGGCTCAGCTTCCCCCTTCCTCTCTCTTTTTAACTCTTTCCCCTAAAGGTTTCTTTCTTTACCCCTTCAAAAGCCCCTTTATGGCCATTCCTTCTGCAATTTACCCTCACAAAATGTGCCTAACAGACATCAAAAAGGCAGCAACACACTGGGAAGCCTGTGGCTCACTAACCTCTACGGAAGACTTCCTGTTACGGGATACACCTCAACCAGCTAGACCTTCGGGATAACATTTCCATATGCATGAGTGTGCATGTACGTAGGTATATCCACACAACACATACTTGCACAGACAGTACATCTGCTCCGCGGAGACAGTGTGTTGTAGAGCTTGTAAATACACCTTCATTCAACTTTCATCACATTGTTCATTAGTGGCTTCAATTTTGCATAATTTGGCAGCTGCCTCTGGCGTTTTTCAAGAGGTGCTGTAATTTATTCCATATGGAAGTCAGTTGCCACACTCAAAAGGAGTTATCGGGTTCAGTGAACCAGAGCTGTATTTGTCTAGAAGGAGGTGTCAGATGCTAAACTCAATCTGACAGGAGTTAACCAAAGTCTCCCAGCTGACAGATTCTGTGGGGTTTCTGTAGTGTTTGCTATAAACAGGTTCAAAGCTAATACATACATTGCAAGACGACGCTGGCGGGGTAAGCAAAAGTGATGGAGATGAAGCTTGGGGTGTCCCGAAGCATCCCGAGCTCCTCAGAGCCTTCAAAACCCCTCTCTGATGTGCAAACAAACTTTGGGGTTGTCCTACCCCACAGCCCACTTCTTCAGAGAGCCCCTCAGGTCCCTCTGCTCCCTGCAGAGGGTCTTTCTCAGCTTTTCCCACTTATTTGGGGTCAATTTGGGAATGCTGAGCTCTTCCAGCAACCAGTAGCTCTTGTTTGCTGCCCCGTCCAGCTTGTCCTCGCCAAGGAGCATCTCCCGCTCTTTGCTATAGCCCCAGTGCCCCCTCCCGAGGACACAGCAGATGCGAAGCGAGTGTGGTTGGGGGGATTTCAGTGCTTGATTGACACCATTAAAGGAGCAGTTTCAATGTTTACTCTGGAAACAGCCACAGCAGTTTAAGGTGTCGCTGCTGGCAGCTGCTTGAGTTTAAACAAAGCTCAGCGAGGCTTTAGCCGGACGGAGCCACTTCCAAGCGGGAAAAGCACCTGTAGGAAATGTTCTGGAGCAGGGAAATACCCCCAGGAAAAGGCCATGAACACGAGGTCCAGGAGGGCCTCTTCCCTCGCACCCCTTTCCGCAGTGAAAACCATGGTTTAAGCTGAAGGAAACAGCCTTTCAGCACCACAAAGCCACGGGATGAGCACTGGTTTATCCCTTTTGCATGGTTAGATGGACTTAGCCAAGCCAGAGCAGCTCTGTAATGTTGATCCAGCCTGGGAGCATCCCAGTGAGTTTTCCAGGAAAACAGCCCTGACAACTGCTGCATGAGGATGCTGACATGCTGGGGCAGCTCTGCCACAAGATCAGGATGATACGGAGGTGAAGAAAGAGTAGAAACACTCCTGTTTTGTGGACACAACTATTCTGCTCCCCTCTTCTCTCTTGCCCATTGTCAATAGTTCCAGCTTTATCTGTCCTCCATAGCACCCCACAGTCAGCTCTAGGGCCTCCTCTTGTCTAGCCTGACATACAGGAGCTCCTGGAGCCCATCCTGATGTGCTTCAGACCCCCTGTTGCTTGTACTGTGAGGCAGAGAAGAAACTTTAGGATGAGGAGATAAGAGCTTATGTTCTTCAGTCTCCACTGCCATTAGCTCAAAGTGTCCACAGCGGATACTGTCCATCACTACTTGTCCATCACTTATGCAGACCACACGTACCACTGGATATGGGCTCTCCCACCTGCATTGCTCAGCCTACAAGGGAACCTGAAATTGCACTTACACACAGACCTGGATGGTCGACACATAGACGGGCTCAATGATGCAAGGAGTTGGAAGCTGGACCAAGACTGCTGGAGAAATCTTGGATGGTGGCTGGGAGACACCAGCCCCATACCCCAGATTTCATCATAACCACCGGACAAAAGGATTCACAGAAGCATCCGAATGAAGGGAAATGTCTGAGGGACAAGAAGTCCAACTTAGAGTCACAGAATGGTTTGGGTTGGAAGGGACCTTCAAAGCTCATCGGTCCAACCCCCCTGTAATGAGCAGGGACATGTTCAACTAGACCAGGTTGCTCAGGTCTTCATGCAGTGGATGTAGCCAGCCCCATATCCCTGTGACATGGCAGAAACCAATGAAGTTTCCATTGTCTGCTCCAAAGTCAGCTGCATCCCATAGAGGCGTCGTCTTCGTCTTATAGACGAAGCAAACCCAATATTTCTCCATATTAAAGTTGCCAACAGTGATATTATTTATAAAGCCTCAATGAGAATACATCTGCACAAAATAACTGACACCGTGTTCCCTGCATGGCATATGCACGCTCAAAATAAACATGGATTCTATATGTTAGCTGCTTCAACAGAGCGTCCAAGCAGCAGGAAATGCATGAAACATGGGGAAAGAATGGAGCTCAGCAGTGGGAGGTAACATCGAATTCCTTGGAGAGCAGAGAAGGCGGCCCTGGGAGTTAAAATACACAGCAGGCAAAGAGACGAGGGAAGCCAAGAGAGCTGAAAAAAAATGGCACAAGAGACGAGAGAGGCAGCTGGGGGAGTTAAAACATGCAGATGGAGAGATGGCTGAGAGAGAGGAAAGACCTGGATCCAAGTGGAAAGACGGCGACCAGGAACTGGCCACTTAAAATAAACTTTTCCCATAGGGAAGGAGTTATCCATGGATGGGAAAACCGCTGCTGGGAGCAGGGAGGGTGCTCCTGGTGTGGTGCAATTCCCAGCCGAGGGCAGCGCTGGCACCCACAGCCACCCCGGCCTCAGCGCAAGGCAGGAGAATCGCTCTCCTCCTTCCCCACATCCCCAAGTGGGAATGACTTAGGAGAGGATCCAGATTGCCACTTCTGATTCCAGATCTCCAAATAATAAGCCATCACGCTCGTCTTTCTCATTATAGACGCTGTAAGGATGGCTATAAATAAGTTGATAATGCATTCCTTGCTATGACTCCCATGAAAAACACCCTGGGCTAACTCGAATTCTACTGAACTAAAAAAAGTTAAACTTTTCACCAAATGCTCCAAGTTTTTCTCCCAAAATGAGGTTTCACCCCTGCCTGTGCCCTCCAGTAACCACTTGAAAAGATACATGAGTTGAGACCCGGACTGAGAATCCCTCAGCTATGGAAAGGGATGCTTTTTGCATCAGATGGATGCTTTCATGTCCTACAGCGGTACCACCAGCTTCAGCTGCATGGCCAAACTACACCCCGCTCCCTATCCCTGCTGTTTCTCACTCACAGGCTTCCAGGAATCCAAAGGGAGACCTCAGAGCAGCTCCAGTGCCTAAAGGGGCTGCAGGAAACCTGGAGAGGGGCTTGGGACAAGGGCCTGTAGGGACAGGCCAAGGGGAATGGCTTTAACCTGCCAGAGGGGAGACTGAGATGAGCTCTTAGGCAGAAGCTCTTCCCTGTGAGGGTGCTGAGGCGCTGGCACAGGGTGCCCAGAGAAGCTGTGGCTGCCCCATCCCTGGCAGTGTTCAAGGCCAGGTTGGAATCTACCCCTGCTCCCTGTGTGTCAACAGCAGCCATCTCCAGACAGCAGAAGGTGTTACCAAGACTGTGCCCTGCTGCAAGGAACCACCACAGCCCCTTTGGAAAAGAGAGGGAAAACAGTGTATTTTGGCTCCAAAGAGCTGAAAGACCTTACTTTACAGCTCCTAAATCAGAGTTTGATGCCCTCTTTCTCCCCACATCCAGGCCATGGGAGGAAGTGACACTTAGGTGCTGGATGGCGACCACACTATATCTATATATCTAAATGCAGATGCTAAAAATCAGTGCCCAACCTTACAGAAGCAGCTCCAACCCTTCCCTTCGGGAGAGAAAATTGCCCTGGGGTGTTTCTACAAGGATAAACAAGGCTAAAAAGTTATGGGTCAATCCCTAACCCTACTAATTGCTATTTACTTTGTCAGTGGAGTGCTTTAGAGCAGCCATTACCAACAGCTTTGTTTAGAGAGTGCTTCCAGCTTGGCTGTCAGGACAAAGGTAGCAAGCCCTTTAGCATCCCCATCTTTCAATGCACTAATCAGTCTCAGAGGCTGGCAAAGGTGACCCCCACCTCATGGATCATTCATGCCAATGAGCTGCTGATGGGTGTCCTAAAAGAGCCACAGGCACCCAATAGATCCAAAGAGGCTCAGAGCATCTCTGGGCAGAGGAAAAAGTAGAGGTGCTGGAAAGGAAGGTGGGAGACTGGCCAATGGACAGGGTAGTTTAGAGGGGTTTCCTATTGGGAACTTTGATATGAGATAACTGGATATGAAATAATAACCCTGCCCTTTCCTGTCCACTCTCCTAGCACTGAGCAAGCTGCTCTAGTGGAAGGTGCCCCTGCTCATGGCAGGGGGTTGGAAGTGGATGACCTATCTTAAGGTCTTTTCCAACCCAAACCATGTTGTTACATATGATTCTATGATATATTCTTCTGAGGAAGTCCAAGCCACAGGAGTTCAAATAGGGCCTAAGCAAGTCCAATGGTGGCCAATGTGGTCTGGATGTAGTGCACGGTCAGCAAGACCCTACCCTCCCTATCTGGCTGAACCAAGAGCCAAGATCTTTAGTGTGACCCCATGTGGCAGTTCTAACGTTTGCTAAGCAGAGGACTGAAAACTTAGGAATACTTTTCCACTGAATTCAGGGAGTTTTGGCTCACCCTGACCCTATGGAATAGGGTTATGCAAAGTGCTGGGGACTCAGAAAGATGCTTTAAAATAACAGCATCAATGTAACACTTCCAAAATGGTCAAAAATGATGGAACACATCAAAAATGATGGAAATAGTCTTTGATGCTTAGAAATATCAATGAATAACACAAACTGTGGCTCTTTTCTCCCATCCCATTGAAAAACCCCTCTTTGTATTATCCCACACTTACTTTTCCAGTATGGACATTATAATTGGAGGTAGAACCAGTATAGGCATTGGCAGAACCACTCTGGTCAGGGCTGTTTCTAGCAGTGCCTGAAACAGGAAAACAAACAAACAAAGCCAAGACATTTAAAACCCATCTCAGGATGTACCTGGGCTGAGCAAGCAAGATGCGGACACAGAAATGCTTTGGCTGGGCTGTCCTGTGCTGATGTCAATGAGTGTACCAACACACGCTTTCAACGTTGCTATCAGCTATTGGGATACAACCTGGTTTTGCTCTGTTGATAGAAACAACAGGCTGGAGCCCATTCCACAAATCCAGTGGAATAAACAGACACTCACAAGCTTCCCTGGTTTCAGTTTCTGTGACCAAAATGCTCAAACATCCCATCTTATCCTATGGAATGGTTTTAAACCGACAGATTGAGCTGAGCTCTTAGGCAGAAGCTCTTCCCTGTGAGGGTGCTGAGGCGCTGGCACAGGGTGCCCAGAGAAGCTGTGGCTGCCCCATCCCTGGCAGTGTTCAAGGCCAGGTTGGACACAGGGGCTTGGAGCAAGCTGCTCCAGTGGAAGGGGTCCCTGCCCGTGGCAGGGGTTGGAGCTGGATGAGCTTTAAGGTCCCTTCAACCCAAACCAGGCTGGGATTCTATGATATTCCTACACAACCATGTTAGTGCTGCCTGGAGAGGCAAAACAGCTGCCTGGAAGATGCTGTGAGGTGAAATATCTCAGTGTGATATTCAACTCCTCTCTCAACTGAGATTCAATTTCAGTGACGTGCTGGGGGAACACAGCACCTTATTCTCTGCTCCAAGACTTGTTGCTGGTTTTTAATTACTGGTGGTTTATTGCGAAGCCTTGTAACCCACAGACCTCTCTTCTCCCAAGAAGACACCTGACTGTGGAGCTATGGCTGTCCATCCACTGGTGCTTTCTTCCTAGCGAGATACGCCAAGAAGCAGCAAACAGAGCAGCATGATACCTATAAGTTACCCTGAAATGATACCGAGAGCAGATCACGGTCACTCTAGCAAGGTGCAGAACCACCACTGTGTCTTCATTTCCATCTTCCAACCACCTTTGCCAGCACCCAACTGAGATGCCCCAAGCTCTGCAACCACGCGTGGGGCTTTAGCAGATCCAGGCAGAGGACACTGTGGATTTTGGATGAAAATGCTGAAGATCGTGCAATGCAGCCAGGCTTGGGAGCACTCAATCCTTCCAGTCTGGGCTGAGGTCTCAGAGTGGCACAGATGTGTTCACTGAGGCCAAATTTTACATGACAAACCCCAGTGTTAAGCTACTTAGGAAGAAGCATTGGGATTAGAGGGCAGCTGGGCACAACTTCTCAGAAATCCCGTATTTGATGTTCAAACTCCACCTAAACCCCATTTATAGAACCTGCCCTTTGACTACTTATTTTCTATGTTGTTTTCTTCCTCTCAGCCATTAGGATGGAGAGGGGAAAGCTGGGTCCTGAAGCCAGTTACTGGAAGTGAGGAAAACTGGCTCAAGTAAGTATCTCCAAGCCCTTCAACAGATTGTTTTAATCTCCCTGTTAAACAACAATATGGAGAGATATTAGAGATCTCCCATCTCTTGCCGAGGACTGTAAATCTGTACATTAATTGCTGTCTATGAAGTGCCTTAAGAGCCTTGGACAGAAGGAGCGAGAGAAATGCCAAGCATTATATTATTAACTCCTCTGCCTGGGCGTGTGCTTTGGTACATGCTTTACATTTCAGATTAAAGCCCACTTGGAAACAACATGTCTCAGACAATCAGATGATGCTCAGAAGACAAAACTATGTGAGGATGGAAGAAAAGGGGATAATAGCAGGCAGATGGCGGAGTAGAGGGTTACAGGGGAAACCAAGCCAGGTGTTAGGATGGGGATAACAACATCTGGCTACCTTCCCAAAGCTTCGTTCATGCAGTTTTGACATGGCGAGGGTTAAAAAGCTGCTCAGCTCCAAAACGAAGTCTTCCTCATTTAGAAAAAGGTGTAAGTTATCTTCACTTCGTACTCAACATCAACTGCTTACATGTTTCCACAAAGAAATCCTAAGGCTGTGAAAGAAAGCATCAGGGTAGTACAGGATCTTCCTGATGTCAATCTGCACCCTTCTAAACCATCAGGGTGAGCTCAATTTGCCAGCATGACATGAGCCTGTGCCCACTGGCACACTCTGTTTGGTGGCTACACAATTGCATGTGTGGGTACAAAGCAGGCAGTGAGTTTTGATGTGTGGTTCTCATATCATATCACATCATATCATATCATAGCATCACAGAGTGGTTTGTGTTGGAAGGGACCTTACATCTCCTCCAGCTCCAACCCCTGCCACGGGCAGGGACCCCTTCCACTGGAGCAGCTTGCTCCAAGCCCCTGTGTCCAACCTGGCCTTGAACACTGCCAGGGATGGGGCAGCCACAGCTTCTCTGGGCACCCTGGGCCAGCGCCTCAGCACCCTCACAGGGAAGAATCCTTTCCTAGTATCTAAATCTCAGCTATTTGTAGCTCTTCCAAGCCATCAGTTCCTATGGCAGTGGGATTTGTTAAGCCTGAGAGCCAGTTGTGTCCACGCTCACCCGAGTGCCCACCAGGAACCTCACAGGTACGTACGTGTTTTGCAGCAATCCTGGAAGAGCCGACAATGTTTCCGTTATTGTCCAAAACATCAATTCCTTCTTCCAGCTCCGTGTGCCTCATCAGGACAACATTGCAGATATTGGCACTAGCTGAGGAGGAGAAAAGCATGACGATTAGCAGCGCAGGCCTGGTCAATGCCAAATGGCAGGCTTCTGTTTGCCGCGACAGCCCTTCAGCCTCGCCTGCCTGTCTGCCAAGACGTTTCTGCAAGTCAAGGAGCCACTTTTACACCAAGACTAAGATGTGATTCTCAAGAAGAGAATAATAACCAAGAGCATTTCCTTTTCCTTGCAAAGGGATCTGCTGCCACAATCAGAAACGTACTGATGCGAAGAAACACCAGTTCTTTGCAGAAGAACAACTTGGGGGTGTTGGTCGATGAGAAAATGAACATGAGCCGGCTGCAGTGTGCGCTCGCAGCCCAGAAAGCAACCGTATCCTGGGCTGCATCAAGAGGAGCGTGACCAGCAGGTCGAAGGAGGTGATCCTGCCCCTCTGCTCTGCTCTCGTGAGACCTCACTCGGAGCATTGTGTGTAGTTCTGGTGTCCTCAACATAAAAAGGACATGGAACTGTTGGAACAAGTCCAGAGGAGGCCACGAGGATGATCAGGGGACTGGAGCACCTCCTGTATGGAGACAGGCTGAGAAAGTTGGGGCTGTTCAGCCTGGAGAAGAGAAGCTGCGTGGAGACCTCAGAGCAGCTTCCAGTGTCTGAAGGGGGCTACAAGGATGCTGGGGATGGACTCTTCATCAGGGACTGCAGTGACAGGACAAGGGGTAACGGGTTCAGACTGAAACAGGGGAAGTTTAGATTGGATCTAAGGAAGAAATTCTTTACTGTGAGGGTGGTGAGGCACTGGAATGGGTTGCCCAGGGAGGTTGTGAATGCTCCATCCCTGGCAGTGTTCAAGGCCAGGTTGGACAGAGCCCTGGGTGCCATGGTTTAGTGTGAGGTGTCCCTGCCCATGGCAGGGGGGTTGGAACTGGATGATCTTAAGGTCCTTTCCAACTCTAACTATTCTATGATTCTACGATTCCAGATGCTGGTGTTCGCACAAGCTCCCACTCTCCATAGGGATCCTTCACGCACCATGTTGATCTACTAAGTCAAACAGGTCCTTGCCCTGGGCCGTCAGTTGCTTTCAGCCAACCAGGCACTGCTGACTGACAGCTGCCTTGTCTTACGGTACATCCCAGAGCTGGTTTTAACTCCCTATCCTAAGCCAGCAGATGAACTCTTCTTAAATAACGGGTTTTAGCAGGTATACTGGAAATACACAGCGAGGGATGCCATCAGCAACGAATGTGAACTTAGATCTGAGCTCCTAAAAGGACAAACTTGGGGGTTTTAATCAAATAGGACACGGTTGGGTTGGTTCCATGGACACATATCCCATTCGCGAGGGTCCTGCTGACTATTTGTCCTTATTTCACGTTTTAGGGGAAAAATGCCTCTGTGGGCTTAATTTGGAGACCTGTTTCTTTGCTTTAACAATACTGATCTGAACCATAACACAAACCAGCAGGGTTTGGCTCTGCTTCCCAAGTGGCATTTCCCACATCTCAGCCCTGCAGAGGTGGGAGCAGAGCTGGGATCCTTCCTGACACCCCCCACCCTCACCCAGCCTGTGGCTTCTGTACCCTTCTCAAGGTGATCCCAAATTCTCCTCCTTGAGTAACGAGTTGGGGATGAGAAACACCTTTGCCAGGTTCAGCTCCTCTCCGGGGCCGAGGCACTGCTTCGGTTTTCCATAGCAAAGCTGCTAATTCCTATAAAACTTGAAGTTTGGATAAACTGGCATCTTCCAGCATCACCCCCCTCCCCTCCCCAGCACATTTTGTTGCAAACTTTCCAACCAGAACTAATACAAACCCACTGTTGCTGCAAGTACCACGGCTTCCAAAAATGTGCTTCTGCACTGCTTGATGGGTTAATATTCACTAATTAATCTCAATTCATGTCATATAACAAATGTCTAATTTTTGGAGGGTGGTGGGTGGGTGAGCCCTATACCATCGCAGCTCGCTGCAATCAAGGCTGATTTGTGGTGACAAATGCTCCTTACACTCGAGAAGAAGAGGAACATACACACACGCACACTCTGTCTCTCTCTTTAATATTCGAACTACCAGACCACTCTTCCCATCTATCAAAATATCTGTGTTACCAACCCTCCAGCTCCTGCATCCAGGATGCAAAAGCAAGCAGGCAGCTCATTTAGCCCCCCTCCTTTCTCGTTTCTCTTCTTTAGCACTCACATGATCCGTCCTTCTAGCTATCAGTCAAGACTGAACACATGAAACCATGCCAGCAGAGATGCTCTGGCCAAGGCAGGATGCACCAGAACAAGGCTCTTGTGAGACTCATGATGGTGTGTGCAGATCCATTGCTTCCACCACAGCTGGAGGCTTCTCCAACTCACTGGATGCTATTAGCGTTTATAGAATCTCAGACCAGTTTGTGTTGGAAGGGACCTTAAAGCTCATCCAGCTCCAACCCCTGCCATGGGCAGGGACCCCTTCCACTGGAGCAGCTTGCTCCAAGCCCCTGTGTCCAACCTGGCCTTGAACACTGCCAGGGATGGGGCAGCCACAGCTTCTCTGGGCACCCTGGGCCAGCGCCTCAGCACCCTCACAGGGAAGAGCTTCTTCCTTACATCTAACCTGAACTTCCCCTGTTTAAGTTTGAACCCATTACCCCTTGTCCTATCACTACAGTCCCTGATGAAGAGTCCATCCCCAGCATCCTTGTAGCCCCCTTCAGACACTGGAAGCTGCTCTGAGGTCTCCACGCAGCTTCTCTTCTCCAGGCTGAACAGCCCCAATGTTCTCAGCCTGTCTTGACCCAGCCAGATGGAGACCACAAAGCTTTGATGCTATCCTCCAATTCTCCAGCTTCTATCAACCAAGCTCAGCCCAGTGAGAGGGATGCAAGGAAGAACCAGGGCTTAATGGTTGTGGAGCAAGAGCTTTACACCAGCTTTTTTATGTAGAGAAAGTGAGATTCTGCCCTTATGGAGGGAGCTGGTGGGTCAAAAGCAATGGGAAGATGCATCTTAATTAAACAGTTTGTCCAGGTCCGCAAACCAGTAACTCGCAGCTTTCAAAACCACACAGCAGCAATTAGTGGGAGGATTCCTGATGTCCTGGCACAAAATGAAGCATGAGAGTACACAAATAAAATAAGCACCAGAGAATTAATTACAGGCTAAACAAATTAATTACGGGTCCTCAATCAATGCCGACACAAGCAAAATCTCTTTCTCCTTGCACCTTGGAATGGAAATAGACGAACCCGGCGGCAAAGGCTTCCCACGTGCATCTCTGACTCAAACCCAGTCTTGTGCTCACCTCTAGTGCCCTTCTGGTTATAGAAATCATAAGAAAGCTGAAAGCTTCTGAAGAGATATTCCAAGGAAGCTTTGGGAAAGCAATAATAACATCCATAGATCCACTATGTGCAAGCAAAGAGCTCAGAAACAAGATCGAGCGCAATCACAGACCACAATCCCCATCACCTCGTTCTCTGCAGACAGGGCAGGAGGCTGTTTTTCTGGCAGAAAAGGGGAAAAACCCCAGCAATGCAGGAACTGAAGGCTGGAGAGACAGAGCAACCAGCTGTCTGTAATAAAAGGAGTAAAAAGACCACAGAATCTGAGAGCACCAGGTAGGTGAAGAGGCTCAGCAGCCTCAAGCGAAGCTCTGAGGATATGGCCCTTGCAAAGGAAAAAGCTTAAAGGGAAGTTTTGCGTTAACACAGTTGAAAAGCGACCTGCAACAGGGAGCAAGACCCCTCTGATCACTGATTTCCTCCATGCTTGGACCATTTTTGCACCATCTTTATAGATAAATACATTAAAAAATCACTCCAGCTCCACTGGTGATTTCTTCACAGCCACAATAACTCACACTGGAGCTTGTCCTCCAAGGCTCTGTCCAACCTGGCCTTGAACTCTGCCAGGGATGGAGCATTTACCACTTCTTTGGGCAACCTGTTCCAGTGTCCCAGCAGCCTCACGGCAAAGAACTTCTTCCTTATATCTAACCTGAACTAATCTAACATTCTAACTACAGGCTTCAGCAAAGGATGAGTCCAGCACGTCCCTTCCCTCCAACATGGAGCAGTTTGCTGCTAAAACACAGAAGGGTTTATTTTGTGCTGCAATAAGGCAGCAGCAGCCTTAATTCTTCACACGCTTCAGTCTTTTTTTGATCAGCAGCTCTTAGAAATCTGTATATTCAGAGGAGGAGCATTTCATTGCATTTGTATTGTAAAAAAACCCCTAACACTACTGCTTGTTTCAAGGTTTGATTTGACATGATTCAAACCAGCTCTTGCAGATTAAATCCTCTCGAATTTGGATGATCGAGGACCAGTCAACACCGATCATTTTGTAAACTGCTTGAGAGTGGAAAGTGCAGCTTGATAAAGCCTCATGAGCTGCCTCCACCAGCAGCTTTGCATCACTCTCCTGCCAAAATGCTGCTCTGCACCATCCTGTTGCTGTCTGCACCAACTCAGGGACCTCAACTTTATGGTGGCATAAAGCAGGAAGGATGGAGTTAGGTGTCCTTTAGCTACCAGTAGGTTTACAGCCAGCACTTTGAGTATAGAGAAAAGGTGTCCTTTCTTACCGACAGCAGGGAATGGCACAAACCTCTGGATCAAGAGACGAGTGGCGGGGGTAAACTTGTTTGCTCTCTGAACCAGAACATTAAGGCCCACCTTTGAACAGAAGAGAAACAAAACAGAGAAGCAGAAACGTTTAGCTACAGGGAGCAGGGCAGACGCCACAGCTTGCAGACAGCAGCAGAGCTCTTCAAGGGGACACATTGGGGTCTCTCCCCATGCAGAAGCATACGAGAACTAAACCCTCCACACACTGCAGGGTTTAATTGTGCTGGGTCCAACTCAACTGTTGGGCTTAAATGAAGGATTGAACTCAACCATTGGAAGGATTGAACCCAACTGTTGGGCTTAAATGAAGGATTGAACCCAACTGTTGGGCTTAAATGAAGGATTGAACCCAACTGTTGGGCTTAAATGAAGGATTGAACCCAACTGCTGGGCTTAAATGAAGGATTGAACCCAACTGCTGGGCTTAAATGAAGGATTGAACTCAACCATTGGAAGGATTGAACCCAACTGTTGGGCTTAAATGAAGGGTTGAACTCAATCATTGGATTTAAATGAAGGGTTGAACCCAATGCTGGGTTTAAATGAAGAGTTGAACTCAACCATTGGAAGGGTTCAACCCAACCACTGGGATTACATAAAGGGTTTAACCCACCTGCTGGATTTAGATAAAGGGTTGAATTCAGCCATTTGGCTTAAATGAAAGGTTGAACCCAACCATTGGGTTTAAATAAAGGGTTGAACCCAACCGTTGGATTTAAACCCCTTCCAGTTAAAAGACGAGCTAGAAATCACTGTAACACCATTCAGCTCCCCAGGAAATGCCCCTAGCTGCATTTTTACCCAGTTTACTGGCATTTTCCTCATCCACCACAAAATATCTGGGGCTGGAAGACCTCACCCAGCTAGGACAAAGCCCAAAGGCGGTGGCTTGCCCAACACAACTCATTCCTCCTCCCAGGGTCTGTGCAAACCACACCACCTCACTCCAATGCACTTGGGCTCTACAAGAGCTATTACTAGACACAAAGAGCCAGCAGGCAGTTTATTATAGCCATGGATCATTTCTTGTTGCCTCCTCCACCACTTGAATAATGCAGAGCTCTCCACAGCTTTGCAGGGATTTAAGTCATTGCGTATGTTCATAGGAGCGGCACGGAGGAGAGTCGTTGCCTCGTCAGCCTCAGCGTGGTTGGATAGTAGTGATAGTCAGAGAATTCCCAGCAAAACTGGTTGCAGGCAGAGCTGGGGTTATTAACTAAACACACCTCTTCACAGGGAATGACTTTAATGTCTTCAAATTACTCTCCCTCACAATATTTTCTCTTCCTCATCCAAATGCGCAAACAAAATCCCAACAGCCCCGAAGTGCGGATTACTTCAGGCTGAAAATGGGACAGTTTGCAGCCAAAAATGCAGAAAAATTCAAAAAAATTACGAAAAAAATCAGCCAAAGCCAAAAACCTGCCAACAAATAGTGATTTGGGGTCTTAAAAAAAGGGAAAAGAAAGGAAAAAGAAGAAAAGGAAAGCAGGGGAGAACATATTTTGCAGGCTGCTACATTATACATGCACCCGCAGCGCATCTCGTCTTTTTGGAGGCTGAGGATGATGTTGAGAAGCATAACTGCTGGGTAAGCCCTGCATAAGCAGAATGCTGGTTTGCAAAACCCATGGAGCATTTCCAGAGCCCCAGGAGGCTTTCACCAAGACCCCAAGCAGGATCCTTCCTCCTCTCCTTGGCCACTATGACTCTAGGACCGAGCCCAAGCGAAACCACAGTGGTGGTTCTTAAGCTGGGCAACGATGGTTTTGTCTTAATCTTCTTCCCCCTCAAAAATGACTGATTTCTAGTATTTCTTTGTACATTTTCCAAGTGCTGGGATGCATATTTGCAAAATCTGAATGCTTCCAGAAACTACAAAGCACTCTAAAATGGTGACTTTAAGATTAAAGGTAAGACAACCATAAGCCTGGCTTTGCTGGTACTGCCCCATGGATTTGGGTATTTATAGCCAAATGTGCAGATGACAAATATTGTTGGGTTTGCAGCCTCGGCTTGTAGGTTTAATGGAAGGATTTGACCATGAAGTGGAAGAGCAGCAGCTTCTGCAACAGCAAAGATGAGCCTGGGAGAGACCCCGCTGTGAGGAGAGTGGTAATAAAAGCATTTTACTTTCAGATTCAATTTGGTGCTGCAGATGAACTGGCTCCTCCACTTACAGCAACCACCCCGCTGTGAATATGAAATTAAACGTTGCTGTAGGTTTCAATCCAATCTCCCAAATTCCCAACACAAGGAGCAGATTTAGGGAGCTAATGAAGGTTTGTTTTTTACAGTTTGGAAATGGCTTGAACCAATCTGTGAACTCTTTCCCACAGGTCACAACGCGGGATGAGGGTAAACAGGTCAAGGGGAGCATCCAACAATGAGCAGGTTCTCCTCCACTTCAGAGCACCATAAGCGAAAGGGCCATCAAGGACAGCTTCATGAGTTTCATTCCCAAAGGCTGGCCAAACAACACTCATTATAGAGGCAAATTCATCCCTAAGAAAACAACCACAGGAGTATTATTATCATCACCCTGCCTACAGCCTGAGTCACAGAGCTGGGATCTACCACACTGGTAGAGACACGTAACAGAGAGGCAGGTGGGATTCATCACACCCAACGTCGGAGAAACTCAGAATCATGGAATTGTTTAGGTTGGAAAAGACCATTGTGATCATTGAGCCCATGACTGCCAAAGCCACCACTAAACCATGTCCCTAAGTACCGCGTGTACACATCTTCTAAACACCTCCAGGGATGGTGACTCCACCATCGCCCTGGGCAGCCTGCTCCAATGCCTGACAACCCTTTCTGTGCAGAAGTTTTTCCTAATATCCAATCTAAACATTCCCTGGCAGAACTTAAGGCTGCTTCCTCTCATCCTACAGACTTCCTTTGCAGCCCCATGCAGAGAAATGAGCCTTTTTGAGGGTTTTTATTCTCCTCCAAGATGGACATTTATGGGTGCTCACGTAAAATGTCCCCAAAAGTGCCCATTTATCCCTGCTGACTATCAAAGGAGGCCAGGAATGCAGCTCAGGTGAAGACACCTATGCTGGTCATGTCTCAACTCAGCCAAGACCAGTGGTTTCAGCTCAGTCCAGGTTTGGGATGTTCCTGCACTGTGATCCAGACTAAGGGACAAATCCAGATTGCCTATTTATTTGGGGTTTCTTCTCCCAGAGCACTTCCTCCATCCAGCTGATGGAGCATCCCAACAAGGCAAGGGAAGCTGGACACCAGGATACATCACACCACAAGGGCTGCTAACATCCCGCAACACAAAACTGGGACAGAACACTGAAAACAGGAGAGTAACCTTACTCAGGGCTCTACTACACCTCTGGCAGCACTCTGTCCTTCCTCCATCCCTCTTCTTCAAGTGCCAGGAATTCCTGCTGTGTATTTTCCTCCTGGTTTTGTTTCCAGCATCAACAACATGATCTCAGCAGAAGGAAAGTTTGTGATGTTGAAACCGAACCAGACACTGTCAAAATTTTGAGCCAAGGTTTCTGCTTCCTTTTCTTTTCTTCCTTGACTCAAAGTATCCACCAAGACATGAATATTAAATCATAGGAATTTCTGAAATAAGCCCTGCTTTATTTTTGTTTTTCCTTTCTGATTATTTTGAAGCCAATTAAATGGTTTTCAATGCCTGAAGCTGGGAACAACCGAGCCATTTGATAAAGGTCTACCTTTACCACCTACATCTTCATCCCTCCACATCTTAACCCAGTTTTAGAGCAGTAAATGCATCAGGAATTCAAGAAGTTCTTTCAATTAATTTGGAGAGGGATTTGTTATGAAATAAAGAAGTATTTGGAGTCCAGCAAGCGAAGGGGACATTGGCTGGAACGAACCAGGAGCAGGCCACAGAGCTGCTGCGAGGGCTGGAGCA
The DNA here is from genome assembly GCF_963264785.1 of Psittacula echo. NCBI lineage: Eukaryota > Metazoa > Chordata > Aves > Psittaciformes > Psittacidae > Psittacula > Psittacula echo. The sequence continues at coordinate 1,676,159 of NC_137735.1, forward strand.
GCTCTGCTCTGGAGCCAGGCTGAGAGAGCTGGGCTGGGGCAGCCTGGACAAGAGAAGGCTCCTGAAGGGGAGACCTGAGAGCAGCTCCAGTGCCTAAAGGGGCTGCAGGAAAGCTGGAGAGGGGCTTGGGACAAGGGCCTGTAGGGCCAGGCCAAGGGGAATGGCTTGAACCTGCCCGAGGGGAGACTGAGATGAGCTCTTAGGCAGAAGCTCTTCCCTGTGAGGGTGCTGAGGCGCTGGCACAGGGTGCCCAGAGAAGCTGTGGCTGCCCCATCCCTGGCAGTGTTCAAGGCCAGGTTGGACACAGGGGCTTGGAGCAAGCTGCTCCAGTGGAAGGGGTCCCTGCCCGTGGCAGGGGTTGGAGCTGGAGGAGCTTTAAGGTCCCTTCCAACCCAAACCAGGCTGGAATTCTTTGACACCACCTAAACACCACTTAGACTTGCTGAGCAGCTCCGTCACAGGCTTCATTAACTGCGTTGGCGCGATCTCCACTGATTTAAGGGATTCAGCTTTCCCAGCTTCCATCAGCATCGGGACAATCCCTGACCGCTGCAGTTGGAGTTGGCTGCTCCAAAGGACCTAGAAAGCCAACTTGGAAGTAGGGACTGGTTCCAAAGAAGCTTCTCCTTCAGCCCTCAAATCACCAGATTGCTGAATTAGAACACTAATTGGATCTGATGAGTCCCATCCAGCTGAAGTGAAGAAAAGAGCATTAGGAGAAGGAAGGAAAAAAACCAATTCATTAGGGCTGAGGGGTGAAGATGGAGGCAGAGAGATGGAAAACTGGGCTGTTTACCAACTGGAGCTCTACCAAGTCAAGGAGAACAGAATGGAGGAGTATAAGGGAAGGGAAAGCATTAACAATCCGAATGGAGAAGGAAGTTAGAGAGGAGCAAGAGAAAGAAAGAGAGGAAACCTGAGTGACACCTGAGATGACTGAAGAAGGGATGACCACAGCAGCCCCACAGTTGGATGCTTCAATGGAAGAAAATGGTGCAATGTGGAAAAAGAAGCAAGATTGCAGGAGAGGTATGAGCAGGAAAAGAGGGAGTTAATACTGAATGGTTTGGGTTGGATGGGTCCTTAAAGCTCCTCCAGCTCCAACCCCTGCCACAGGCAGGGACCCCTTCCACTGGAGCAGCTTGCTCCAAGCCCCTGTGTCCAACCTGGCCTTGAACACTGCCAGGGATGGGGCAGCCACAGCTTCTCTGGGCACCCTGGGCCAGCGCCTCAGCACCCTCACAGGGAAGAGCTTTTTCCTTATATCCAACCTAAATCTTCCCTATTTAATTTTAAACCCATCACCCCTTGTCCTTGTATCACTGCAGCTCCCAGTGACGAGACCCTCTCAGCATTCTCATAGGCTCCCTTGGGATACTGGGAGCACTGGACACTGGAAGCACAGCTACCCAGATTCTAGAGGCAGGCACCACCTCATTTAAAACCTCCAAGCACCGAACCCGAGTTTATCACCAGCTCCTCCGATCTCCTCTGATTCTCCTCCTGTCTCCCTATGACAGCTCACCTCCGAGGCAGGGCCCAGCCGTGCTCCATCCCCTTCCCACCCCTCGCCCTACTTTGCACCGACTGCCTCCAAGCTTCTAAGTGTTTCCTGACTGCCCTAAGTGGCCGACAGTGCTGAGGGCAGTGGGTGGCCTCCTGTGCTGCCTCACAACCTGATTACGGGCATCACACCACATTCACAGGCTGTCAATGCCGCGGCTCCACACGGCTCACAAACAATTATCAGGAAGAAGGAGCTGGGATTAGAAAAATCCACAGGGGCACCTCCACCTAGAGAGGAGAGTGAAAAATGGTGCGTGTGTGCGAGGGAAGTGTGCAATGGGAGCGGGGAAGGAGCAACAACCCCTGGCTGGTGGTACCAACGGAGCGGGTTGCTGTGAGGATGCTCTCCCCGCTCCAGGTTGGACACAGATGTGACTGAGCAATTGGTCCAACAAGCTCCTGTCCTTCCTGAGCAGGGAGTGGGGGAAACATCAAATCCTGGGGTTTCATTACACATTAATTTTGTGAGTGTAATGAACCAGCCCAAATCTAATTTATCTAAAAGAAGCTCTTAAGATTCTCCCTCCAGCTTCGGTTGGATACACCCAAGGTTTTTTTAATCACAGAATCCCAGACTGGTTTGTGTTGGAAGGATGCTTAAAGCTCCTCCAGTTCCAACCCCTGCCACGGGCAGGGACCCCTTCCACTGGAGCAGCTTGCTCCAAGCCCCTGTGTCCAACCTGGCCTTGAACACTGCCAGGGATGGGGCAGCCACAGCTTCTCTGGGCACCCTGTGCCAGCGCCTCAGCACCCTCACAGGGAAGAGCTTCTGCCTAAGAGCTCAGCTCAGTCTCCCCTCGGGCAGGTTCAAGCCATTCCCCTTGGCCTGGCCCTACAGGCCCTTGTCCCAAGCCCCTCTCCAGCTTTCCTGCAGCCCCTTTAGGCACTGGAGCTGCTCTCAGGTCTCCCCTTCAGGAGCCTTCTCTTCTCCAGGCTGCCCCAGCCCAGCTCTCTCAGCCTGTCTCCAGAGCAGAGCTGCTCCAGCCCTCGCAGCATCTCCATGGCCTCCTCTGGCCTCGCTCCAGCAGCTCCACGTCCCCAGTGGCATCAGTGATCCAGGTCACTGAGCTGTGGCTGTCAGGATGCAAGCAGAGGCATTGCCAAAGCCGGCTGCGACACAACCCCTTACAACACGAACATTGGTTTACAGCACTAACGTTAGGCTTGAGCAGACTTCACCTCTCAGGTGAAGGAGACGAATAACAAGATCTCTGCTGAAATCCTGTGTGGTTGCGGGGGCGGTTTGGGTTATAAGGGATGTTTTCAAGACAAGGCACGTTTTGACTCTGCAAAATGAAAACTCTTTGGGCTGGGGGGAATCCAGCTGGCTTAAAAGCATCATTTATGTCATGTGTGTTTGTCCAGGAGCAGCCTCAGCTTTGAGCTGACCTCCCAGACCCACACTGGGCTTTGCTGATGAGACTCCCGCTCAACTTCCTTTCTCCGATACAGCTACAATCTAGGAGTTGTCATCTGTGTGTAACCTCTGTGCTCAGGCAGCTCCAACCGCAGCTGAGATCCTGCACGACCGATCATCTGTGAACCCTGCGGGAATACCACCCAAAGCCTCTGAGACAAATCACAGCGCTTCAAGAACTCAGAAGCTCTGCAGATGCCCTACAGCAATCACAGAACTCCCCCAAAAGCTGCATTTTCTTGGAAATAACATCTACAGAGCTTCTGTGCAGAAGAAAGTTGCCCCAGGATGACTGACACCTGTATCAGAGGCGTGAATTGAAGATGCTGCGAGGGCTGGAGCAGCTCTGCTCTGGAGCCAGGCTGAGAGAGCTGGGCTGGGGCAGCCTGGACAAGAGAAGGCTCCTGAAGGGGAGACCTAAGAGCAGCTCCAGTGCCTAAAGGGGCTGCAGGAAAGCTGGAGAGGGGCTTGGGACAAGGGCTTGTAGGGACAGGCCAAGGGGAATGGCTTTAACCTGCCAGAGGGGAGACTGAGATGAGCTCTTAGGCAGAAGCTCTTCCCTGTGAGGGTGCTGAGGCGCTGGCCCAGGGTGCCCAGAGAAGCTGTGGCTGCCCCATCCCTGGCAGTGTTCAAGGCCAGGTTGGACACAGGGGCTTGGAGCAAGCTGCTCCAGTGGAAGGGGTCCCTGCCCGTGGCAGGGGTTGGAGCTGGAGGAGCTTTAAGTCTCCTCTCAATCCAAACCATTCAATTCTATGTTTCTGTGATTCTCTGGAGCTTTAACCTGGTTTGGGTTTACACACACTCCAGTCTAACTCCACATATTTTCACAGTCTGTGAAAGCACCGTGCACACTCCACACAACAAAGCCAGAGCATCAGCAAACCACACTGGCATCAGCTCCCTTCCTCCACTGCCTTGTCCAGGGTCAGGAAGCGTGGGGTCACATTTAAAATGAAAAGGCCTGGCTCTGCCTGTGAATCATAGAATGATAGAATCCTAGAATAGTTCGGGTTGGAAAGGACCTTAAGATCATCCAGTTCCAACCCCCCTGCCATGGGCAGGGACACCTCACACTAAACCATGGCACCCGAGGCTCTGTCCAAGAGCTGCTTCCAACACCCTCGGGCACACCTCGACCAGCCGTGACTCCAGGGTGAGTCATTAGTAGCTGATAGCACCGCAGTTATTAAGGCATTAACCACCTGAGTTTTTTAAGCCCAAGGTTACATTCAAGTCTGGAGCAGGTGCATTTTAAGTGTATAAATCAATATCGAACACGGAGCGTGGCGGGGAGTCATGGTTACATGTCATTACATCTCTCTCTTGTACAAAAGAAGACAAAACACCTACTTTTGTCAGAATTTAGCTCAGGTTGCTAAGTGAGAACAACGTATTTGTTTGCCTCTGTACTGACAAGACCATCAATCCCAAAGTTGCACTTAATAAAAGCCTGGTTAGAAGCTACAAACCCTGGTATATTGGCAAGGGGATGGAGGGAGCTTCTATAATTGGGGTGAACTTCACCATCCCTCCACTGCAGAGGTGCCTGATCTCACACGCGTGGTTTTGCTTCTCCTTCCATCAGGGGAATCAAAGGCCTATCACAAGGGGGAAGCTCAGTGCCATCGTGCCTTGGTGGTCACAATAAGAGGATTCCTGGTCAAGTTGTATACACCTCTACATGTAAAACACACTCTGAATGACTGCCAGGCTTGCTGTGGTCTAATTAGAGCCCATCCTGCCAACTGAAGAGGATAATGCCAGCAGTACCGATGGATATGGCACCTCCAGGGTACACACAGTGGTCACCAGATGGACAATGAGCTAATGACCAGAGCACCACGCTGAGCGACAATGGACTGCTTACTGGGAGATGTCAAACATGGCCAAATGATACTGGCAGAAGAGAGGAAGCCCTTGGAGAGTCTCCACAGGGTCTTCAGGATCACAAGGAGCAAGACTTGGAGCTGGGCTTGGCAGAACCACAGGTGGACATTAAAAACCTGGTGTGCAAAGCTCTGATCCAAGGACTACAGAAAGCAATGGCAGTAACACCACTGCCGTGAGATGCTTCTAGGAGAACGTACAGAGAAACCCAACGACTCTCCACCATGGGCTCCACCAGGCTCCAGCCTGCAGGTCTCAGCACCAGTGACCCCCCATAAACCAGAGGGCAGCTGCTCATGGCCCTTGTCTGGATCTGGTTTAGTTTGCATGCATTTAATTGCAGCCCCAAGAACCTCTCTGTTCTCAAACTGAAGTTATGGTCTAAGCCCATAGTACTGACATAGCATCTTCTCTGTGCTGAGGCACTGGCCCAGGGTGCCCAGAGAAGCTGTGGCTGCCCCATCCCTGGCAGTGTTCAAGGCCAGGTTGGACACAGGGGCTTGGAGCAAGCTGCTCCAGTGGAAGGGGTCCCTGCCCGTGGCAGGGGTTGGAGCTGGAGGAGCTTTAAGGTCCCTTCAACCCAGACCGGTCTGTGAGTCTATAAAGAGCTGGGTCAGAAGCAAAAGGGATCGGCAGCACAGGAGTAAATTGAGTTTGGATCTGAAATTAAGAAACCTGTTTATAACATATGTCAAACCAGTTATTAACAATGAGATTGGGTTTGGTTATGTTGCTTTTTTATCCTTTTAAAAGCATGGTCAAATTAGAACGTTCGTGTCTTTGCGCGTCTGCTGGAAAGGGTTTCCAATCCCTCCCATCAATATAACTCCTGGTGCTAGGATATTGGGGGAAAAAACCCAAACCCTAACATCTCAAAGACACTTGATCTTTCTTATGTCCTTTTACCACTCTCTGCCTTTGTTTGCCTTGCTTAGGAAAACCACCTGATATTAACTACACTTCATCCATCATCATGCACAGCAGCCAGATATCAGCAAAGAGGGCCCAATTCCAGGAATCCACTCAATTGCATGAAAAAAATACATTAAAAAATAACAATTACTGCTCAGAAAAGCAGTAAAACGAGAGGAATCCAAAGAAAAGGCAGGAAGGAGGTTGGTGGATGGAGAATATGCTAAAAATAAGCTACAACCACAGAAGGAGAAAGAGAAATCTAGGTTACGGAGCGGTGATCAGACTTCTCTAAACATATCGTCTGCCACAAGCAAGGACATAGAATCATAGAATGGTTTGGCTTGGAAGAGACCTTAAAGCTCATCCAGTTCCAACCCCCCGCCGCAGGCAGGGACACCCCCACTAGAGCAGCTTGCTCCAAGCCCCATCCAACCTGGTGTAAGGAGTTCGAGATGGAACAGCTCCATCTTTTCACCTCGTTCCCCACATCCAGTCCCACCATTATCCCTTCTGATGCCTTTTCTAACCTGTCTTCATGTGAGGGCTAGACACAAGTACTGCACAGGAGGAGAGAGAAAATTCTGGAGCTGCCACGTCTTTCCTTGCCTGGAGCTAGGCTGTGGATTGGGTTGGGAGTGGGGGGAAAGAACAGGAATATTCATAGAGTCATAGAATCAATTAGGCTGGAAAAGTCCTTTAAGCTCATCCAGTCCAAACATTCCCAGCTCTGCCAAGGCCACCACTAACCCATGGCACTGAGGCCTCGTCTCCACGGGTTGTGAACACTTGCAGGGACGGTGCCTGCAGCCCTGCTCTGGGCAGCCTGTTCCAATGCCTGAGCACCCTCTGGGGCAGGAATTGTTCCTCAGCTCCATCTAAACCTGCCCTGGTGCAGCTTGAGGCCGGTTCCTCTTGTCCCATCCCTTGTTCCTTGGGAGCAGAGCCCAGCCCCTCCTGGCTCCATCCTCCTCTCAGGCACTTGTAGGGAGCCATCAGGTCCCCCCTGAGCCTTCTCTTCTCAACACTGAACCCCCCAGGTCCCTCAGCCCTTCCCCATCACACTTGGGCTCCAGGCCCTGCACCAGCTCCAGTGCCCTTCTCTGGCCCTGCTCCAGCCCCTCAATGTCTCTTCTGTAGTGAGGGATAATATTGGGGAAAAATATTGAAATATTGAAAACCATTGGAAAAAAGAGCATTGATTCCTCCAAAACCTCATCCTGAAGGGCTGTGAATCAGGATCCCAGGTGCAGCACTGGATCCAAGAGAGAAGCATCACCTCTCTTCGACAGCGATTCCTCCATCTCTCTAGCATGGGAAAAGAATCTGGTTACCTGCAAAGCTTTCCAAGACTTTCAGTGTAACTGCAAGAAGCCCAAAGCCAAAATCTGCTCTTCTCTACGTGTGAGCAAGTCATTTGTTTGTCCCTCTCTGTTAGATAAAGCCACGGAGGGCAAAGGCAACGGGAAGCTGTATCACAAGTCAACCCCTCTGTCACTCCTGAGCCTTCTCCCCGCATTGTTGCCAACTGCAAAGGTGGAAGGGGCTCAGTTTAATTAATAGCAGGTCTCAGCAGGCCACTGGAGGCAGTGGCACTTGTTTTCAGGTCATCTGGTCCTAATAGGCTCACACTGGGAGGTGATTTGTTGCTAACTGACAGCAGAGATCACTTAATGAGAGCTGAGACCTTCCAACCCAACATAATGAACCCCGGGGCTGTTTCGATGTTATTTGTCATCATCATTTAAAAAACAAAGCACTCGAGGAGATGCTGGATCTTAATCCAGGTATTTACAATATAGAAATCACTCCCTGCTCTGCAGGATTTTCTCCAGGCTGCTCTGCATTGGGAATGGAGCAGGCAGGAAGTGCTGTGATGGATTATCAGGACACGAAGCTGTAACACACATAGTTGTGTCCCCAACAGCTCGGCTATGGGGACATACTACAGGGACATCAGTTGTACATCTCATTTTTGCACCCTACATGCTTCACTTGGAAGAAGACCTCCATCCCTACAGCAGGAAGCAGGAAGAATCCATGAAGGCTCCTCACTCTCTCAACTACATCAATGGATCTACAGAAAGCTCCTGCCTCCCCTTAACAACACTCTGACCCTCAGAGCACCACAGCTACAGAACACTGCTATTACGTGCCAAGGGCATCTCAGTGGAAGCCCAGTCTGGTGGGGCCATTGTAGCACTGGAACAGGAAGGTAGAAACTCCTTCTGGGATCCACACCACCCAAGGAAGGTTTCCTCTTGCACAAGCCTGGAATCCTGTTGTACAGAATACCTTTCCTTGGAGTGCTTTAAAAGCTCTCCAGTGATGGACAGCCAAGGTGTGCAAGGTAACCAGGCCCTGGGGCTCCTGCTGGAGATGCACCTACAAATGAGGAGGACAGGTAAATCCCAGCATCACTTCTATGCTTACTCCAAGTTCATTGTTCTGTACAGACCAGCATCTCCTTCACCACCAGGGAGGAGACAGTACAACTAATGGAGATATAAACTATCACGGGACAAAGAGCTGATCTACTATCAGAAGACTGCAAGCCACCTACAAGCCACCAGTGGTGACAGCCACCCTGCAGTAACAGCAGGTCACTGCTGCTTTGCTGTAATTACCTTGATCTACAAGTCATAGAATGGTTTGGGTTGAAGGGAACCTTCAAAGCTCATCTAATCCAACCCCCTGCAATGAGCAGGGACATCTTCAGCTACATCAGGGTGCCCAGGTGCCTTGGTGTAGCTTTTCACACTGCTTCAGAGAAGAAGTGTTTCTCACAGTACCACTGATGGTGACACTTCTGCACTATGAACCTATCTCTGCTTCAGCTCCTTTGCAGCCAGCCTAGGAGGAACCAGAGCTTTCCAAGACCCACATCAACTGTCCCAAGACGGACATCACCTCGCACTGCCCAAATGGTTTCCTTACCAAAGCCTGTCAGCTTCTCGGGGTGACAAACCTCTCCCAACATTACTTCTTCATGTGTCCTGCCCTCTATCTGCCCCTGTTGCCAAAATGGAGAGGAGCATTAATGCCAACAACGTGGAAGCAGACATCAGCCCTCTGCTGCAGCTGCACTGGGGGTTGGAAGGCAGGGTGTAAGCAGCAGCAGCACATCAAGCTGAAGAGCTTTGCTTTACTGATTCACAAGGTGGAAATACCTGAGCTAAGGACTGAGAAGGCTTTCCTATGCTACACCAGGAAGAGTGGACAGAGGGTTGAGGTGGGTGAGATGGGGCCTCACATAGTACTTTAGCCGTGGAAGCTGGAGCTGGTGTGGACACATCTTCATGGGGTTATGAAGGGTGGGAGCTCACACCAACACAAGGCTGCTCTGTTCTGCAGTGAAGGGGTAATACAGGTGATAAAAGGGAGCAGCACAGCAACCAGTGAGTGTACCAAGCCAGGGGATGGACAACTGTCAAGGAGATGTGCATCCAATAGACGGACAGTTTCCACTCAAAACCTCAGGGTGCTTCACCAGCTCCATGCCCTTTGCAAAGCTGTCTGCACAAGAACAGAGATAAGCCTTCCGCAGACTTCCTGCTGTCCGCTGTGGCCATGATGTGCCAAACCACTCACTGCAAGAAGCTCCTGCTTCCATAGTTCCCTTAGTGATCCCCGGTCTGCTCTAGATAGACATTTTACCTTGTAAAGCCCATGTAGCATCTTCCTGAACGTGAATTGGGGAACCTGGGTACAAACAGCACGGTGAGCAGGCTGAGAACCACAGAATCACCATAGAATGGTTCGGGTTGGAAGGGACCTTAAAGCTCCTCCAGCTCCAACCCCTGCCACGGGCAGGGACCCCTTCCACTGGAGCAGCTTGCTCCAAGCCCCTGTGTCCAACCTGGCCTTGAACACTGCCAGGGATGGGGCAGCCACAGCTTCTCTGGGCACCCTGGGCCAGCGCCTCAGCACCCTCACAGGGAAGAGCTTTATATCCAACCTAAATCTCCTCTGTTTAAGTTTGAACCCATTCCCCCTTGTCCTACCACTACCATCCACTGAGTCAGTCCCCTGAGGGCTGACCTCTTCCCATAGCAAAGTCTGCTGCAGAAAAAACGCCTGGAAAAGGATGTCTGTGGCTTGAGATGAAGGCAGAAAGTCTTGGCCAGAGGAAAACAACTACAAATGCTGTGGGATCTTTAATGTCCCAGCAGGAAAGGTACAACCATCCAGTTCAGGGCTTATTTGAAAACCCAGCGTAAGGAAGAACTTCCATAAGTTGCTCCTGAGAAATATACCTGCCTCCTCAGGAATTACTGACCCTGCTACAGATGTCCACTCATGCTTCTGGGGAACCTGAGTATTAGAAGCCTGTTAAGTGCACCACGAGACCATGGGTTTAGCATTGTTTAAAGTTCCTCTCTTAGAGACTACTTCAGCTATGACCCAAACCCACCATTTCCAGCTTGAACACTCATCCGCAGGTCATTTGGAGTGCTTTGGTTCTTTCAATGCAAGGCGGTGACCCACCCGAAGGACATCTCTCAAAGCCTGCCTTTGTTCAGCATGCTAAAGTCCCTCTTTGAGCTTGGACCAGGCTAATTCCCCCCCAGTTAATGCACAACTAGATGATCCGAGTTCATCCAGCATCACAGTGCAGGAAGCCATCACCAGTAGAAATCTCCTTCTGTTGGGAAGCTGGAGCACGCATGGAGAGACCCACCTCACAGCAATGGTATTTTCCGGTTATATAGACCGGATTCTGCCAATTACAAGACAAACATGCTTGGCAATTCAAACAAACATCTTCAAAACCACTGTGAGGGAGCAGTTAGTAGTGAAATATAGAGATACAAAGCGTTACCCACTGCTATCGAGACAGCACTTATGACAGCTCCCAAGTAGCCCTGGATGAACTTGGACGTCGGAGAAGGCTTTGGAAAGAGAAAACAAAACATATTGTCACTAAACAAACTCCTGGTTATTAAACTGCAGCTCTGCTTTTTGGGGGCTGTTTTCATTGTGTTTGTTTGAAAGCAGAGACAGGTTTCATCTCTGTCATATTGTTCCGTGACACATGGGCTGTCATGTAGCAGCGGCAAAAGAAAGGCAAATTGGAGCCTCGTGAGCAAGGTTAAAGGGACTGGAAAATTAATTGGCATCAGAAAATGATAATATTAATTGGAGCTCAAAGGAAGGATGCGAATGGAATTCAGCAAATGGCACAAAATGAGTTATTCTTATACACTAGTGATGAGCCCCAAACTCTTCACATGAAATAGCGTGGTTGAAATGTTATCCAGCTCAGCTTCCTGTCTTGAGCTTGTAACGAATGATAAAGCAATGGGAGAGAGGAGGAACAGCCCCACCACTTCCCAGCACCACTGCTGCTAGCACATATAAAGTCCTCAGGAGACACCAGGGTGATCAAGGAGCTGTCTTTTGCTACCCAGAACCCCAGATATCACTTTGCTTTGTGCCCATTTCCGTATCAAATGCAACCATTTCACACCAGTTAGAACTAGATACTGGTTCAGCTCAAAGCCGTTTAGTGTTACTGATGTGCTTTGAGTGATTTGGGGATCCCCATACCATTTACAGCTGAGGTTTGACATGGAAGCCTATACAGGAGAATGGCCAATCTATAAATCCATCACTGTGTTAACTCCAGAGCATCTATTAACAGCGGAGAGACAAGACTCCTGTTTCTGTGTTAAACCAGAGCTAACACACCACGCACAGCACAGACATTGGGTCTCCTCACCTTTGTCGCGTTGCGGTTTGCATAGTTGACGCAGGCATTGTGGCTCTGATTCAACCACTGAGGAGGAAACAGGAGACAGGCATAAACATAACTTCACACCAATAAAGTGAAAAATATCTATTAAAGGTGGGAATGTCAATGGGAAACTGTCTCCTTGGGCCTGCTCACAATTTGCCATCTCTTTGTAGAGGCCCCTGTATAACCTACATCTGATTTAGTGCCCCTCAAAGGGAGGGACAGAAAGCCCAAGGCATTCATAGACCTGAGGGCAGCTCTGCTTCCCTGTTTGCTTGACAAACAGCTCTTCTCCTGGCCCAGTCTACCTCAACACGTCTCAGTTGGTCTTTGTTTTCATCAGCACCAAATCCATACCGTTGTTAAGAGGTAGCATTAAGCCTAGCAGTCAATACATAGAATCACAGACTGGTTTGGGTTGGAAGGGACCTTCAAGCTCATCCAGTTCCACCCTTCACAGGGTGCCCAGAGAAGCTGTGGCTGCCCCATCCCTGGCAGTGTTCAAGGCCAGGCTGGACACAGGGGCTTGGAGCAAGCTGCTCCAGTGGAAGGGCTGGAACTGGATGAGCTTTAAGGTCACTTCAACCCAAACCAGGCTGGGATTCTGGCATTCTAAAAGCAGGGGAGGCAAGTTGCCTTCATAAACATGAATGAGTGTAGATGTCTCCAGCCACCATCCTACTCCCACAGCAGGTGATGCCCCACGGCACAAGTTACAGCTAAACACACCAAACCACAAGTTACTGGCACGTACCAACATATTCTTGGTCCTGCAGTCTTTCTAACATACTAAGCAGATCCCATTCTGCTTTGGTATTTCTTAACTGCATAATTCTCTATCATCACTTACACTGTAGACAATAAAAAGACATTCACAACTAAAAATAAGCCTGAAAAGAACTTGTTCCTTCATTTCAGTTACTGCTGAAATGATACTTCACTGGCGTGTTTACTATGGATGTAACTCATTCACGTGCATGCTTCCCCCTCTTACTCTTAATTCCCAGAATTTTAATGGGAAATAACACCCACAGCTCCTTCCACACAGGCAGCCAGGCCAGGCTGGATGGGGCTTGGAGCAACCTGCTCTAGCGCGAGGTGTCCCTTCCTGTGGTAGGGGTTGGAGCTGGATGAGCTTTAAGGTCCCTTCCAACCCAAACCAGTCTGGGATCCTGTGATTTACACCTATACAAAATGGGTCCAAAAAGCTGATTTTGTGATTCCAGAGTATTTTTCATCTCCCTTGCAATGGCATAAACTGGAAAGCAGACCCAACAGTTTGCTTATAGTCTCTTCTAGACCTACCAAACTTTTCCCTAATTATATCCAGCCACATCATCTCCCCACTAACTAAAGCATTGGCAATGCAGAATAGCCACATGTATCTAGGCAAAATTCAACTGCTTCTTTCCATTCCATCCCATTCTCCATCCATTCGGACATTACCTGCCAAAACACAGTGGATGCCAGCGTCTGGTTGGGCAAGAGAAGACCAACAACCTGCAAGAGAAGAGATTTGGTCATTAGTAAATGCATTGTTGATTTGCCCTTGATGCTTTTCTTGGCAAGCAAACAGCAAGCTTATTTCTGATGTCTTGAATAAATGACCTTCATTATGGCTTTATTTCATTATAGTTATTGAACTTCCCTTCTGCCTGTTGTCTCTCAGCTTTCCAGTGGTGAAACTGGGCAATGGAGCTGCCCATGAAAGCTTTGCTTCTTATTTGTTGCTTGCAGCACACCCTGGAAAGAGTCTGGCAGCAGATAATGCCCAAAGATTAATTCATTAAAATGTAATAACTTCTTTAATCCAGGAGTTTCTGGAGGAGAGCTTCAACACTGCTTGAATGCAAGAGTTCAAAGTTGTTGCTATTGGCAGCAAAAGCGGGGTCGTTCTTATTTTCCTTTGGCACATTTGCTCTTTCAAGCACAAGACTGGAATCGGATTGGAACATCTGAAGACAGGAGTGACACCTGGAAGCACATGGGGTCCTGTCTGGGATACTGGATTTTGTTTTAAGAGAGAATTATGGATGTGTTGTACTCAACAGAAGAAACTGAATAAGAGGAAAAGGACGCAAAGCATGAAGACTTCCAACAAAAAACCCCAATAAACTCACAGGAGGATGAGTTCTTGGGGAAGAACCACAGAATAGTTTGGGTTGGAAGAGACCCTCAAAGGTGATCTAGTCCAACCCCAAGAAACATGTAAGGTGAGAGATACTTCCTAACATCATTGTCATTTCCTCTCCTCCTGCACATGAGCTCATAGAATGGTTTGGGTTGGAAGGGACCTTCAAAGGTCACCTAATCCAACCCCACTGCAATGAGCAGGATGTTTGATAGTTTCTGAAGAAGACATCCTTCTTGTTGCAAAATCATCTCTGCTCTTTGTTATGAGTATAAAGGCTGAACAGCTAACTCCTTCTAATTCCAAACACATTTATTCTCAGGACACTGATGTGCACTAAAACATCCCCGAGGCATCTGGACAAGAAGGCTGTGAGTTCATTCCCACTCTCAAACTGTCTTTTGTACCATTTTCTTTAAGTGTATTCCTAAGAAGAGAACAAACATCCCTGTTTGGAGCACTGAGAGCCTGCTGCAAGGAGGGATAAGCTAACGCCATCTCCCCACATCTGCAGCAGCATCAGTTGAAGAGGAGGCAACCTCTACGCTTAAGGACAGAAGAGAGAAATAACAACAAACAAAAGGGTAATAGGGTTGGGAGGCCTGATTTCATTTCCATCTTCGTTCCCTTCTCCTCCTCCTCCTCCAGCTTTTCCTCCTACAGCCTCTCGTGAAGTTACAGCTACTTCATACGCTGGCTGAGCGCCAACCCGTGCAAGTTACACTAATTTACCACTTCCATTCAATATGGGGCTCTCGTCATTAATTACTCCAGCGCCGGGCTTAGCCAAATGAATTCAAGAGGCGATGAACTTCCTCGCTCAAGGACTGGCTTCTAGCTCTGAAGCCACCGGGCTAATGAGGCTCTGGAGGAGAAAGGGAAGACTCCAGGCAGGCACTTGCATTGTCAGCTGAAGCTGAGCGCCGAGGGAAATAGAAGAGGAAAATAAATAAATAAAGAAGAGCACCCAAAATGTGTATGACTGAAAGAGGCACGTTTAAATGCAAACTCTCCATATGTGCAAGAGTCTGTCAAGAAATGTACAATTTCACTTTTAATTACTGTCAGGGGGAAAAAATAACTAAGAAGGAAAACAAAATAGGCAAAAAGCTTCTAAACACTTAGAAAAGTACCAGCTATAACGTTTAATTGCCTATCAGGTGTGAAGGGGCTTTCGTGGCACCAAAGACGGGGCTAAAGCCACTGCTTGGGCATCTGTGGGCTCTGTTTGTGTTATGAAGTTTCCTCTTGCAAGGCCCAAGTCCTGCTCTGTGTGTTAGCAAGAGTTGTCTGCATCCCCATATTAACACCCAGGTCTTCTCTATGGACTTTGAAACCTCAACAAGACCCCTCCATTTTTAATGGTTGGGGAAAACAAGGTGCTTAAAGCAGTGGGTGGCAGCTGGGAACAGCAGCACGGCTTCTGCTCCATCTTCACTGCCCATCTTAGGCTGAATTCCCTACATGCAGATAAATCTTCCTCCTTAAAGCCTTCCATCCCTGGGATGAAACCCACACCCAGAGGAAAGCCCACAACCCAGCAGCTGCCCTGCACATCTTACCCCTACAGCAAAGGGAGATGATCCCTGGAAGAGCTCAAGGCCAGGTTGGACACAGGGGCTTGGAGCAAGCTGCTCTAGTGGAAGGTGTCCCTATCCATGGCAGAGGAGTGGAACTGGATGTGCTTTAAAGGACTTTCCAACCCAAACCAGTCTCTGGTTCTGTAATGGGAAGGGATGGATTTGCTCCCTCTTGGGCTGAAATCTCAGTGGGCAAACACAGACTCTTCCTACACTGACCTATCCCCCATGCTGTCCTCACTCTGCAACTGATTCCATGATGGAGCCATGAGCTTGAGCATGGAAAGGATGGAAGCTAAAACGAAAAGCAGATGATTGCAACTCAGGGGAAGGATAAAGAGCCACAAGATTTGATGTGTCAGGGGAGTAGCTGCTTTGGCCAGAAAAGAAACGATTATCTTCAGCAAGACCTTAATCTCTTTCACAATGAGCTAAACCAAACTGAATTAGTTTGCATTAGCTATAGGGGGAGGAAAAAAACCCAAATCAAGATGTGTAGCGGCAGCATCATGGATTGACTGAGAGGCACTAAACCTGGTAATACAGTCTCTGATCCCATCTATGCCGGGTGTTTAAGTGACCCTCAAACCCTGGGACGGTCACGCCGGAGGTGAGGACAGCCACACTCACACAGCCAGAGCTCACCGCAGGCACGTTGAGTCTCTCTTGAGGAAATCCCATCCCCCTATGTGAAATGCAAGACTCAAACTGTTTTTATGCTAGAGCAGGCTGCCAATTTTGTCACTAAATTTCACAGATCGATTGGCATAAATGTTACATTTTAATTTTAACATTTGAAACGTTTGGGTATGGGGTTTTTTTTTTTCTCCTCCTCTTTGTAAATGACAAGAGGTTCCAGTTTATCCTTTACAGCGAGTGAAATTGGGCTCATCTGACAGCTCGCAGCTCCTCTGACAGCTCTGGATTGGGGCCGATTTCATTGTCAGCTTGAGCGTTAACTCATTTTTGTTTAACCTTTTCTTTGAAGATGCCCCATACAAAGTGCCCACCAAGCCCTTTCCCCACCACAACAGAGTAATGGATGTGACGGGTTCTGCTTTTAGGTGCTGACAACCCCGCTATCACTGGTCCGCACTGATTGTCACCTTTAAGCAAGGACTATGCCACAGTCCAGTGAGTGCAGGAGGTCAAATTGAGCAGATTTTGCTCCTCCGACCATTTTAATACACGTGATTGAAGAAGCTGAGCCAAGAACTGGTGGCTCTGAGGACCTTCTGGTGTCAACATTGAGCAATTTAAGGCAAAACTCCATGCCTCAGTTTCCCCGTTCATAAAAGGGATTAATGAATGATTCCCATTCCCAAAGACGAGCTGAGGTTTCAGTAGACAGGCAGAATTATCTCCCTTCTGGCTCTCGCTACCGCGAGCACCCAAATGCTTACACATCCCCCAAGAACAAGTACAAACTCCAAGCACCCTCAGCAGTAACCCCATGGAAAGCACTCGCTGTTGTAATTAATCGAGCCGGGAGCGCACGACACGGGCCTCGCCGTGCTGCAGCTCATCACGTTCAGAGAGAGACTTGTAAAACATGCAAATGAAACCCCAAAACAGAAACAGAAGTGTCCAAAGCTGAGCTCTGAGAGTTGCAGAAGTTGCATTTTGCAGGCAATGAGCTCATCTCGGTCTTCCCTTTTCCCAGAAGGGAAAGACGAAGCTGAAGATGTTGCACGGGGCTGAGTGAATGACGCTCAAGAGATGAGTAACCTCAAGCACAACGTGCACAGGGCAGGTTTAACACGGTGAAGACCTTGCTAACATGCAATGGGAACCCTTGTGGGAGCATGTAGGTGGTATGTGGAGTGCTAAAACATGTGTTTCTTGGTACTTGCAAACAAAATGGGGAGAGATGTTAAAATACTTACGATGGGTGTTCCGAAGGGAATGTAACCTATGAAAAACAAGAAGAGATGCATTCATTTTAATACATAGTTTTGGGATGGAAAAACATCCTATCTAAGACACGGATCAGGTCAGGGTAGCAGTCAAAGCCCCATCCCTGGCAGTGTTCAAGGCCTGGTTGGATAGGGCTTGGAGCAACCTGCTCTACTGGAAGGTGTCCCTGCCCATGGCAGGGGTTGGAACTGGATGAGCTCTAAAGTCTCTTCCAACCCAAACCATTTCATGATTCAAACCTGGCATGATGGGCTGCACTCGCTTCCACCAGCTCTTCACCACCATCGGGACACGGACTGATGCACCAAGCACCAACTAGAGCAGACTCCTGATTTTTCCTCATCTCCTTCCCGTCCTCCATCTGCTTCTCTTGGGTTGTGGTCTAAGACTTCCCCTGAAGCATGTATCATCTAGACCCTAAAGCTTACTCCAGTAAGGCCAGTCTGTTCCAGTACATAGCATTGGCACTTCAGAGGGCATCATGTAGTTGAGCCGGGCTCAGCAGCCAGCAAAACCTCACATCATCAGAAGCAAAGGGATGAGAGCTCAGACCAGGAGCTGCTCGGTCCGGAGCAGGAGGAGCTGGATGCTGCTATCTGAGCTGACCTAGTGGCTTGCTGCCATGGGAAGGGGGAGATCCTGCCCCCCTTCCCAAGCTCAGTCACACAATCTGTTCCCTTCCTTGTGCCAGCTCTGTTGCTCATCAGACCCTCCCACAACCTACCCTCACTAACCCAGGAGAACACTCTCCAGCTTTCCATGCCCCTTCCCTTCTTGCTGAACCTGGTCCCACCACTACAGCATGCCAAAGCCGCTCATGAAGCCATCTAACAAGCTGCAGAGCCCATGCCAGTTAAGGAGCAGAGGCCGCCAGAGGTGGTATCTTCCTCTTTCTCCATCTGCTTCATCAACCTCTCCATGAGTGATTTTATAGCAGGAGAGCTCATTGATTTCTAGGTCAGTAGAAGAAGCAAGAGGGTGTAAGCTGAAGAAAGTGTAGTAGCATCATGGAAGAGGGAAGGACTATTTAATCACAGGTCTAAGTTAAAGCTCTATATTAGAGATAAGCCTTTACCCCAAATCCTATTGAGTGCCACAAAAATCAAATGCTTCACATTTTCCCCCTGCTAAGTCTGCCAATTTCTGTGCTAATTATAATTCATCTCTATGACTTCCACTAGAAGGTCTCGATATTCCTGAATTAAGCCTCATGGATCCAATTTACAGTCAGAAAAGGGGCAAAGACCTGAGAGGAAGAATAATTAAACAAAGAAAGAAATATAGAACCAGCAAACTGCGGGTCCTGGCTTTTCTTCCCTCCACTTCACCCTCAGCATCACCCTTCTACAAAGAACTGGAGAGCAAAACCCATCAACCCTGTTATATTCCCCTTATGCCCAGCATTCAGGTGAAGATGCTCCCACAAAAAACATGGGAAAAGCCCTATTTATTTAAGTAGGTCCTTTGGGAAAAAGCCAAAGGCCAAACTTCCTCCTCAAGAGAGGTGCTATTCAACCCACAGCAGAAGTAGCTGTGGACCTGTGCATGGCAAAGAGACACCCCAATGTGGGAAGGAGGAGGCAAGGATTTAATCATTAAGCAACCTGAATAAGCCACAGGGAAGCTGATACTTCCTGGCTCCCCATGGCATGGCTATTAGGCACATGGTAAAATAGGGCTCATCCCATTCTCTCCTGGA
Source organism: Psittacula echo (assembly GCF_963264785.1). Taxonomy (NCBI): domain Eukaryota; kingdom Metazoa; phylum Chordata; class Aves; order Psittaciformes; family Psittacidae; genus Psittacula; species Psittacula echo. The sequence continues at coordinate 1,695,005 of NC_137735.1, forward strand.
GAGTAAACCCATAAACTGGTCATTGGGCATCAAGCTTTGCTATTTACTACAGAATTAACGTGCCCAATATGGTGTTGGATGCCTCAAAAATGCCAAATGCTTGAGTTCACGTTAGAACCTCTGAAGGAAAGGAAAATATGAAGCCCTAAATCTCCCATAGGCATTTAGGATCCCAATTCTCCTCAGCTGCAAAGGGACTGGGGCATTTGAATTACATTCTGAGCTTAATCTAAACATTTACAAGCTGCAATTCAGAAACAGGAGGAAAAAAGAAGGGATTTTGTACATATTCCCAGTAATATTCATGTTGGCCCGGCTGGGACATACTGTACCTGACATTCGGAAAGGCATGAAGATGGTCTCATTTGTGTCGGGATGGATGATGGCCTGGAAAAGAGTCAGCAGAGAGACAGGGTGAAGGCACAGCAGCAAAGGCAGTGCTCAGCCTCTCCAAACAGCATCTTCCACCAGCGAGTACTCAGCACCCTCCTTGCTTTCAACCAAGGGAGTTACTGTTCAAGAGCCTCCACCAAACCTCCCACCATTGCTTGTCCCTCTCCTGAAGTCATTGAGTGTAAGTTGATAATGCAGAATACATCATTTAACTTGAAATACAAGAAGTGGCTCTTTCTTGGCACCATAATGTCCCCCAATGCTACACCTTCACCCCAGGGGGAGAAAAGCAGATTGAGGAGGGGAAAAGGGAAACCTGTTTTCAGCATCTCCACTGAGATGCAGCTCGATGTCCTGGCTGAAACACTGCTCTACAAAAGGAAAAGCCCTCGCTGAGGCAGAAGGATGGGGAGGGCAGGGCTGCCTGCTTGGTTGTAAATCACTTTGTGATGCTCAGAAAGCAAACGGGTGCAGGAGACCCCCATAAGGACTGGTGTGGCTCTGCCGCGATGGATGCATTCCAAGGAGCATCTCCATCTGCAGGTGCGTCTGCATGAGTATGTTGTAGGAAGTCTGAAATGCCGCTTCAGGATCAGAGGTGGGATAAAAACCCTACAGGTGCTGTCCTCTCTGGTTGTCACCATAAGGGTCACTCAAATAAAACCCCCTCATGTGCCACAGGATTTGGATTTGCTGGTTTATTCAACCTTTATGTGTAACCACAGCTCCTCAACCAGCGCTGGTGGTTGTGGACAGCCCGATATCCATGGCAGTCCTAAATGTTTTCCTAATAAACAGACAACCAAGGTCACTTGGATCATTTTCCACCTCATTTTACAGGAGGTTGCACTGGCACTAAGTGGCTGGGGAGGAAAAAAGCATCCCCAAGTGATCTGGGATTGCAGAGGAGGGAGGTACGACACAGTTCCAAACCTTACCAAGGAACTGTCAAACTATTTTCAAAAGACTGGAGACAAGAAATCTCTTGACTAGACAGGAAGGAGAAAATGAAGACATCAAAATATATAAATACAAAGAGGGAAAAAAATCAGAGCCTTTGGTGGCAAGTGTTTGCTGCATTTACATTCCTGTGGCAAGACAAAACAGCGACTGGCAAAGTCAATAGCGGAGAAGAGGACAGCGACACTTAGCAAAGAGGAAAGAAAACAGCAAGGGTTGACAATAATCATCAGATAGGAACAAAACGGGTATTACCTGCTTGATTTTTTGAGCTCCCCACAGCTAGAAAGAAAGAAAAGAGAATATTACATATAAAAAACCAAGCAGTGAAACCCCAAATATTCGTCTTTGAGCTGTTGTAGTGAATGAATGACTGCGTTTAAACAGACCTGTTTGCAGCATCCTTCCTGGATGCATTTAAAGATGCTTAAGACACATTGAGCTCCTTCATATGAGCATGGCCAGTCCGATCAGCCAGAGAGAGATCATGTTCTCTTTATATTGAGTGATAAAGAGTAACAGCCAGACTTTGTGCTCTGCTCTGAGCTTTACAAACTGAGAATCATCTCGGTAACAGCCGCACGGAGATCTCAAGGTAAAATTAGCACAGCCTCTCCTTGGACGAGCTTCCTGCGGAAACCAAAGCTTGCTGGGGAACAAAGGTGGAGCAAGGAAGCCCTGCAGGGAAAGGCGACGAGCGTCTCTTCACATCAAACCTGGCTGCAGAATAAAGCACCAGGAGTTTTCATCCCTCACAAGGGAAACGCACCGCAAAGCGCTCGTCAAGGGGAGAAATCTCAGCTAAAACTCTCACGAGCGCCGACTGCGATTTACTGAGTGTCACTCAGCAGCATCGAAACACCCCAGATCTGGCTCAGGCAGTGAAGATCTATGAGCACTGAGGAAACAACGTCCCATGTAAGGTGCAGCTAGAACCAATGAGGAGGTGCGCAACATCAAGAGGTGCTTTGGCATAGATGTAAACCCATAGTTTGCCCCTGCCTAAGAAAGCCAGAGGGCTCTCCTCCATGAATTCTACCCAAATGCAAATTATAAGCTCTAAAATACAAATAAAAATCCTGATTTTGATGTATGAAATTCCAGAGACGGATGAAACCCCAGGACTCCTGTAAAATACCCCAATAAATCATTGCTTTTACTATGAAAAACCTTTCTGTTCAGCTCAAGGCTGGATTCAACATCAGCACCGGCTTGTGTTCCACCTCTGTCTGACAGCCTCCAGCACCGTCTATTTTTGTTCCTCACCCAGGTACTTGGAGCTGTTGAAAGCACCCTTTAACCTGCATGTAAGGGAAAATAAGTCCAGAATCCACCCGAGCCAGGAGACTGCCTGTTTGCTGGCAAGGCACGTTTCCAATCTCGAAACCACCCTCGTGGCTCTTTTGCATCTTTCCAATTTGTCAACATCCTCCCGCATCGAGGACGCCAGAAACCAGACAAATGATTCCAACAACAGTTGTAGCCGTGCCAAAGCAAGGGTAGGGTAACCTGGGAGCTCTGCTCTTGCTGCTGATAAAGGCAAAGACAGCGATAGCTCTTTTTGCTTGGAGAGCTCAGGATTACCCACCAGAATGCCTACACCAGTGCTCCTATTCTGCAACACAGGCATCCGCCTTTAAGATGTTATCATTAGAATCCCAGCCTGGTTTGGTTGGAAGGGACCTTAAAGCTCCTCCAGCTCCAACCCCTGCCACGGGCAGGGACCCCTTCCACTGGAGCAGCTTGCTCCAAGCCCCTGTGTCCAACCTGGCCTTGAACACTGCCAGGGATGGGGCAGCCACAGCTTCTCTGGGCACCCTGGGCCAGCGCCTCAGCACCCTCACAGGGAAGAGCTTCTGCCTAAGAGCTCAGCTCAGTCTCCCCTCTGGCAGGTTCAAGCCATTCCCCTTGGCCTGTCCCTACAGGCCCTTGTCCCAAGCCCCTCTCCAGGTTTCCTGGAGCCCCTTTAGGCACTGGAGCTGCTCTAAGATCTTCCCAGAGCTGCTCCATCCCGTCCACCCCAGCCTGTGTTTGTGCTGGGGATTGCCCCAGGCTATGGGCAGGACCTTGCACTTGGCCTTGTTGAAGTCCATGAGGTTCACACGGTCCCACCTCTCCAGCCTGTCCAGGTTCCTCTGGATCCCATCCCTCTCCTCCAGCACGTCAACTGCACCACACAGCTTGGTGTCATCAGCAAACTTTGTGAGGGTATTATCATTATGGTATAAATTAAGCCCTGTTCTGCCTTTCTTCCTCACCCGAGGTTTAGCACCTCCCCCAAATATAAACCCATTAAAATACTGTTGCAATAAGGCAATTACTCTTCTATAAATGGCATCAATTCACCCCCTGATACAGCAACCCCAGTATTCCGCTCACAAATCCAGCTCTCACCCCTGAATTGAAGCTCTGTGATGAACTCCACCACGTACAGTTACTGGAGTATCTAAATGTCACAGGCTTGATGCACATATCCACACAGCTCTTCCCTAAGGCAAACTTCCTTTTGAAGGCAAACCATTATTCTCCATCCTACAGTTAAAAACCAGGGACTGAGGGACACAAAGATACAACTTTTGTGGCTGGAAAAGACAAGATGTGTCTACCCTCACCAACCCTGAAATCCGAAGGGTGCGAGGCTCCTGCCCAGATACCTACAAGGGGTTTTCTACATCCACCTGCCCATCAGCTCAAGAACTTCCATGGGGTGACAATGGAAGTCAATGGGGTGACATGGAGCTGCAGGTGACTACCCAAAGCAACCATGTGGCTGCCCGGGTCTCGCCTATCTTGGATGTGAAAGGAAAACATGGGCTTTTCCTCTCCAACTACAAGGACCAAGTGCAGCAAATAGGAAGAGGGCTGGTTTCTGAGCCAGCGCTACGGCGTTTTTGGTCAAATTCTCTCATTTCATTAATTGAGCCCAATATTTATGCATTTCCCTGCTGCAGTGCAAATATTGTTAGAACATGGGATTTCATTACTTCTCAGAAAGAGACTTTGCAAGATGCACCTGATGAGTCACCTAACGCTCCTGCCAGCTCATTTTCACTTCTTTATCCTCTAATTCCTTTTCTGTCTGCAGCATCCCTCAGGAGCTCCAGTGTTCTGGTGAGGCTTTGCCAGCTGGGGGGGCTCGGTTCTGACAGCAAAGCTCTGCTTTTGCTGGGGATTTCATTCACGCTCTCTCCGGCCACCTTGGAGCAGCAGCCGGATTCTGATCCCATTTACACACACACGTGAATGCAAAGCATCTTCAACTGGAGCACATGGAACGACTCCAGATTCATGCCTGATCTATGGTACATTTAGGTCTGTGATCTCTAAATATAGAGAGCCTGTACTGGGTGGGTGTCCTGTAATAGATCAGCTTCCTCTGCATTAGCTTTGCTGGATAATACACATCCCTGGCAGTGTTCAAAGCCAGGTTGGACACAGGGGCTTGGAGCAAGCTGCTCCAGTGGAAGGGGTCCCTGCCCGTGGTTGGAACTGGAGGAGCTTTAAGGTCCCTTCAACCCAAACCACTCTGGGATTCTACAATTACTGGCTCAGAGCTACACAAGGGTTTTGCCACCATTCATATTTGTGTGCAAGAAATATGGGTTTACACCAATGAATCCCAGAGGACAAGAGTACAGCAGCTTTGGAGCACTGTTAACATATTCTACCATCCCCTCAGCTGCATTAGCAAGCAGTAATGGACAAGTGTCTCTAGCCTGTAGCTATTGCAACCTTTCACTGGGACAGAACGGGCCCTGCTTCATGGAGATGCCATCACTGAATGGTTTGTGTTGGAAGGGACCTTAAAGCTCACCCAGCTCCAACCCCTGCCACGGGCAGGGACCCCTTCCACTGGAGCAGCTTGCTCCAAGCCCCTGTGTCCAACCTGGCCTTGAACACTGCCAGGGATGGGGCAGCCACAGCTTCTCTGGGCACCCTGGGCCAGCGCCTCAGCACCCTCACAGTAAATATCATCAATCCTAGAACCCCAGCGGGCTGCACCTCAAGGATCACCTGTTCTAACCCTTCCAGGCAAAGTAGGACCTAGAGTAGATGGCCCGGCGCCCTGTCCAGACCATTCTTATCAGTGTCCAGTGTTGGGGAATCCACAACTTCCCTAGGAGATTATTCCAATGGCTGATTGTTCCCATTGGTCATGGAGGAATCAGCTCCAGGACCGTTTGCAAGTGCTTCCAGCACCATCGTTTCAGAAAGCTGCACTCACGAATGAGATTTTCATGCATCCGTCCCAGGATTCCAGGTTTTCCTACAGTTTTTCAAGGAAGGGATACTCACCACCTCCAGCAGAGAGCTTCAAAGCCCTGGGCTCAGGAACTGAACTCAGTTATACAGAAGCATACCGTGCTTAAGAAGAGTATCGAAAGCTGCCACCGTCTAAAGCGAACCAAAGCTGCAGTAAAGAGCTAGAGACTAGAGCAACTTTGGGGGAACAGATAGGATCTTTCCTTGACAAGACATTCATTAGCACTCCTTATTTAGCAGCAGAATTGCAGCTTGGAGATAGTTTTCCCAAAAAAGTATTTATTTAAGGAATCTACCCAGCCCCAATCCATTAGCTAACACCTGCCACCACAAACACAGTACAAAGGGTACCAGTCAGCTTTAAAGCAATAACCTCCCTCTTGTTAAATACAGGAGGATTTTGTGTTTGTGGAATCAAAGGTGGGATTTTTTTCCCCTTTACCCAAAGTTTCACCAGGATTAGAAGCCCAAGTTAACAAATTGCTCACCCTTCTTTCTAGCAGGCTCCGACACTGCTTAAACAATTGGCCAGGTCTGCCCTACATGAGTGCATTTGCTGTATCCAAGGCATTTAATATGTTGCTTAAGTTGGCCTCCACTGGTTACGGTCAGGAGAGCACCAACAGATTCACACAACCTACTTCCATGTGTTGCCAGCAATCACCTCCCTGTGCTCAATGGGGACACGAAGGCAGATTTGATGCTGGGAATCTCTAGTAGATGCTCTAATGCTTCCTTCCCTCAACTGCACATCCCTTGCACAATACAGTAGTAGACACTGAAATGATCTCAAATCCATGAGTATGTGCTTTGGATATGCCATGTCAGGGATCACTAAATCATAGAATCAGACTGGTTTAGGTTAGAAGGGGCCTTAAAGCTCCTCCAGCTCCAACCCTCTGCCACGGGCAGGGACACCTTCCCCTAGAGCAGCTTGCTCCAAGCCCCTGTGTCCAACCTGGCCTTGAACACTGCCAGGGAAGAACTCTATGGAGAAAATCCCTTCCTGATTAACCACACATTAAACATTAATGACAAGACACAGCTATTTCAAAGAGCTAATGGAGAATATATGAGCTCTACGCATAAGAGAAAACACACCAGTTTAAGCAAAGTCTAAGTGGTCTACCTGTGTCAGACTTTGCACCATCATAAGTTTCCAGATTTCCTCTAGTATAGACAATGCTGAAGAGGAAATACTCCAAAGAATGAGTACTTTCAGTTGATTTACCTCATCTGTCCAGTCAAGCATAGACAGAGTTGCACCTCAAAATCTCCTCCTCCCCTTCCCACCCCATGAGGAAGGTTCTAAGCCTTTGAGACCCCACCTGTACCCGCAAAACCTTGCTTTTCATAAGGTAACAGCCTGGAGTTCACACCCCATCAGAAGCTGCCAGTAGTTTCACACTCCAGGAGTCACAAGGTTTATTAAAGCAGAGCTCAGGTTATCTATCCCACGCTGAATTCCAAATATTGGGTGTCGGGAGCAGAACGTGTGATGCAGCAAAACTCATTCTCGAGAGCTGTTTTCATGTCTGCGGCCGTTCAGAGGGAGAGGCTCCAACAGATGCGCTTTCCAACAACCCCAATTGTTTAAATGATACAAACCCAGAGGAAAACAGGAAGAAAAAAGCAGCCCTTGCTCCAAAGGTGTAACTTACTGTGCTTGGAGAGTTCACTGAGGAGCACTTCAGAGCAGCAGCAGGGATCTGGCACCATAGAATCATAGAATAGTTCGAGTGGGAAAGGACCTTAAGATCATCCAGTTCCAACCCCCATCACATCAAGTGATAGTGATGACTCTGAGTGAGTTTTACCTTCACTCTAGCTTCCTTAGCCACGTCTTTATCTCTGCTGGTGATGCCCCTGTTGATGTTCCACAGCACCCTGTTGGCTTTCATTGCCACAGCCGCACACTGTTCACTTCTATTGAGCTTGTGTCCCCCAGGACCCTTTCCACAGATCTTCTCCCAGCCCAGCACATCACAGCCTGTGCTGCACTCTGGGATTGTGTTTTCCCAGGTTCAAGACCTGACACTTGTCCTTGGCTCAAAGTGGATTTGGGTCTAAGATGTAAAAACATCCCAAAGCATCAAGCACCCAGAGCTCGTACTGCTTTCGGCATGGATTGCAAAGGTACAGTTTCCTTAGATTCCAACAGGAATTCGGTGAAAGTTGAAGATTTTATGTTAGAACATTTAGGAATCCCAGACTTTAGCATTACAACTCTGCCAAACAGATCTGCAAATCCAGCTGAAAAGAACTGGCCCTTCCTCAGGGCCACCAGCTTGATGCAGAAGCACTCAGCAGCAGCTCCACCACATCCCATCAGCAGGGATAGCTCATATCCATCTCCATTATAAGGTTAAACACACTGGAAAACTCCCATGATCCCTTTTCCCAGCAGTACCATGGGACATTCCGCACTGAAACTGCTCCTTGCAGCCTTTTTGCCAAGGAAGAAGAGTCTGCATCAAAAGTAGCTAGAGAAGAACACGCACCCATGGCCTCACCACTGAAACAGGAGGTCCATCCCGGACAAGAAGTGCTTCTTATTGATATTACATCACTTTTATTTCACTACACTTCTCAGATCCTTTAATGTTGTTAAGTTTACACTGCTATGGATGAAGATCCACCCCAGAACCTCTCAGCAGCTCCCATGAAAACAAAGAAGTATTCTTAGTATTTCACTAACACTAACCACCATTGTCAAAGCCAAGGTGCAGCCCAACAGAGCTACAACGTGTTCTGCTTCTCCCTCCATTAGGAGTGTGATTACTCCTGCTTTGTTTGGCTTTCTCTCACTTCTCTCCAGCTTCAGTCCCCAGATCTACTTCTCAAAAGGTGATAGAGACATAGAGACAAATGCACACCCCAAGCTCCAGCCAAAGCATTTGGTCAGGGCTGAATGCTTTTGGCAAGGTCTAGAGATCTACAGTGGTGGAATCCCAAATCCTTTCATTCCACATTTAACGTCACCTGATGTGCTTAATCCCACCTGCTAATATATATGGAATCTGATGGGGCTGGATGGGGCTTGGAGCAAGCTGCTCTAGTGGAAGTGGCCCTGCCTGTGGCAGGGGGTTGGAACTGGATGAGCTTTAAGGCCCCTTCTAACCCGAGCCATTCTATGGTTCCTTCTATGGAGTCTGGCTCTACTGATAAACATGGACAACAAGGTCACATAAACCATTGTCTGCACTTGCTCCTCAGTAAGAAACTTCAACAACGAACCTTTTACAACCCTACTCGTAATAATCTTTATGTTAGAAAGGTTTCAGCTCTAAGGTGATAAAGCTCAAACGCTCCAACGCATGGGATAAACCACAAAGGGTCTCTACACATTTTATGCCCTGTACCTAGCACTGAAATAAGACAGCACAAGAGGCACCAGAAGCCACTGCTTTTCTTGGATTCCAATGGAAAATGCATCCCCAGTCCTGAGCGTTGTTGAGTCAGAGCACCACGAGCTGCTGCCCATCTGCAGGACCATAAAACCTTCAAACAAATCCACATGTTGAAGAGCATCAGCTGAGATACCTGCACAGCAGCAGGGCGAGACAAGTGCCTCGGCGTTGGGAATTGCATTGTAAAGCACGAGCCATTCCAGTGCAATGCACAGATTTGCACAGCTACAAACCCAAGTGTAGGTGGAACCAGCAGCAAGTCCCGACTGATAAAAAAAGACTGCACTTAAATAACACTTTGCAGCTTTGCAGCACTCAATAAACATTAACTAATTAATCCTCACAGCACTCTACTGGGAAGGCTTAAGCAGAATAAGAAGCACTCGCTGAAAAGCATCACTTGCACCAAGGGTGGAGAACTTAGATGCCGTTGCATCGTCTAAAAGCACCTTAGGAAACCAGGCTCGCTGCTCCAACCAGGTTGCTCAGGATCAGCTTTGTTTCAGCTTATTTTAGCCATGCAGAGCTTGTAAATCTTATCTGATTTGTAATCTAGATGGGATTTAGATAAACTCTTAATCCTCAATTGATGGGATGAAGCAAAGCCGGTTTGTAACTGAGTAGGAGCATCAACAGTACCATCTAACCTGGTTCCTTCAAGGTGTGTTAACCTTCTATCTAAGCTCCCTGGGTGCCTTTTGTCCTCTGACAGTCTGGAAATGACACCTAAAGCATTCAATTTATCTTAGACCATCACAGATAGCAGCAGAGAGAAGGTCCAAGCTCAGCCCTTGGAGCAGCTACTTTCTTGCCAAGGAAAGGAAGCAGCAGGACAACTGATGCATCTACGTTTTATCGCATCCTGCAAGAGACCAGAGGGGGGGAAAAATTACAGTTTACTGCAAATGGACCTCTTCGCTCTTCATCAACACTGTTAAGAAAAGCTATTATTCTCCAAAAGGGATGCTGTTTAGACTCTGATAGATTCATTGTTCTCTGCTGTGTCTGGGACAGCATGAGCGGCTCTTCCCGCTGCTAACATGATTGAAGGCAGAACACAGTAATAAATATATGCCCATTAAGCTGGTGAGCCTCTTTTCACTTCACTGATACTAATGGGGAAGAAATGAAACAGTTTCAAAACAGCAAGTTGCCAAAACTGCATTTGGAAAGGCTGAAGAGTGAGAAGTCACAAGTGACACACCGCGGTTCATGCTCCGCCAACGCTCGCAGGAAGGGGCTGGCTGGAGAATAGCAAATGTCTGTCTCCAAGGGACAATTTCAAGAAGCTGCATTTTTCCTCTCACCATGGATCATTCCGTTTGGCTTTACTTGGAATTTAGGGGGTTTTTCCCCTTCTCAAACCACCCCCTTATGATGAAGGGGTGAAGCTTTCAGGGTGGAGTTTCTACGGGCACAAAGTCAGGTAAAAGAGCTGACTTTCTCCTATCTTGTTTCCTAATAAATACATATTCATCTATACGCATCATATATGCATCTTCACACGCATCTATAAGTAGACATACAGCTAAATGAACAGACAGATTTCCAAGAGTACATCTAGGGACCTGTGTGGGGCTAGATGACCTCCTCAAGTCCCCTCCTGCCTGGATTACCTTTGATCCTACAGTAGGCAAAGGTGGATGGATCAAAGATCTAAATATCTAGTGTCTGAGAGCTTAAAATCCACAGATTAAGATGTTTAGCCTTAGTTCCACGAATCCTGGATTAATTCCCTACCTCCATCACTGACTTACCTCCTGTTCAGCAGCTCAAGCTGGGGTACGTTCATGGCCCCAGCATCCCCATCCTCAGCGCACGCTCCATCCCCCACGTTGCACAGACAACACAGAGCAGATAGCTTGGAATCCAGGAAGCTGCTTGAGTCAAAACTGAAGCATTTTGGGAGCAGGGGGGAAGGGAGGCTCAGTTTTTATTAAGAGCAGCTCTCTGAACCAGCTGTGCCAGTGCAAGCCAGCAAGGAGGTGGGAACACATGGCCGGGAGGAAAGGAGACAGAGACATGGCAGTGCTGCCTCAGATCAGCTCACGCTGCCATGGCATCACACTTTCCCTTGCAATATTCTGGGCACAGAACAAATTTGTACCAGTTCATATATAAAGTTCAGGGGAATGATGAATTTAATAGGTACCATCTCCCTTGCGGGTGCACAGTGGAGGGCAGAGTCAACTCTGTAGGTGCTTACGTACAAAGGTTGCATTTAGTTATTTAACCGAGGTTTTAAACCTCTTCTTGGCCCCATGCTCATAAAAAGCCTTGCACAGAAAAAGCATCCCTCACTCTCCAGAGTCCTTGTTCAGACACTTCTGCTATTCTGTGGCTCTTTACCTCTCTCTGCTGGCAGGACCATAGGGAGAAGCTGGGGTGCCAGCCGGCGATGAGGACCGAGGGACAGAGGGGAGGGAGAAGAGGATAATAGACCTTCATCACTGTATTCCTTAGACTGTATTCCACTTCTGCTTTAGATACTAAGGTTTTAGAACAGAGTGGTACGAACCTAGAAATGGGGCAAATCAAGGAGCAGATCCTAACTTGCTCATCAGCCTGATATTGCTCCAAATATTGAATCAAATATCAGCCCAGGCAACTGCTGTTCAATATCTGGAGCGGTATTAGGCAGTGATATTAAGCTGACAGCTCAGCAGCTATTTGTACCCCAATCTCCAAGGCTAAAATGATTCAGGGCATGTTTTGCTGGCCATGCCAGCAGTGTAGTTCAAGTATGGAATTACTGCAGGGAATTCTAGCAAAGGAAATCAAAGTAGAAGCTATTTAGGGGGGAAAAGCAGCCTGAAGTTCATAATGGAACAATGCCAGCACTCTACCTTACTGCAGTCCTTCCAAGGCAGATCCTTAGTGCCTGAACACTGTTGTCCACATGTTCCCCAGCCTTTGAAAGGGCTTTTCTGCAGTACTGAGCACAAAAATCACCCAGCAGAAAGCAGCTGTGTCATAAAGCAGGATTGATTTCAATCTCGCTGTAGCTGATAGCCGCCGAGTGCTGCTTCTCATAACTTTTACCGCTGCTGACATGCCAGCATCAATCTGTTCCTCCAATCTGTGCTGGTCTGTTGGACAGGTTGGGAAAGGGACTCACACACACAGAGGACACAGATGCAAGCCTCCAAATTAGCAAAGGGAGCCTGAGGATAAAGGACAAAAGCCACATCATTATGCCCTGCAGTTGGTGCAGCCTTTTAGTTTGAGGCTAAACCTCAGCACCGACACTCCTGAGCTAAGGAAAACGCCTGCTTTTAACAAGCTGGTTCTTCCTCCTTTATCAGGCTGATATTTTACAGCCCTTGTTTTTATAGGAGAAACTATTCCCTCAAATGAAACCTTTTTACTCCAGCAGAGATTCCCTCCAGGAGGCAGTTGGGGGAATTGCCTGCCCTGTTTAGAATTGGATATGTTACAGTCTATACCTTCTGCTGCAAATTGGCTCCCAGTGCACTTGTGTGTGTCATTTTCACCTACCCACTCGCAGCTCGCACCAGCCACCGGAGCTTCGTGTAAAGGGATGGATTCTGCCAACCCTGGGAGCCACCAGTGGAAACCACCATTAAAACCAGGTTGGAGCAGGGGTGGGCATGTTGGCACATCCCTCCCTTGCATGGAGGGACCTGTAAGGAATGTGAGCTGAAAAGGTTGCTTAAGAGTAACCAGAGACCACTTCAATGGGGAGCACAAAGTGCAAAGGATCCCAGACTGGTTTATATTGGAAGGGACCTTAAAGCTCCTCCAGCTCCAACCCCTGCCACAGGCAGGGACCCCTTCCACTGGAGCAGCTTGCTCCAAGCCCCTGTGTCCAACCTGGCCTTGAACACTGCCAGGGATGGGGCAGCCACAGCTTCTCTGGGCACCCTGGGCCAGCGCCTCAGCACCCTCACAGGGAAGAGCTTCTGCCTAAGAGCTCAGCTCAGTCTCCCCTCGGGCAGGTTAAAGCCATTCCCCTTGGCCTGTCCCTACAGGCCCTTGTCCAAAGCCCCTCTCCAGCTTTAGGTAGGCACCCTTTAGGTGTTCTGGAGATGAAGGTATCCTTATAGGAAGGCAATAATACAATAGTAGCTACAGAGATGGGAAACACAAGACATAAATCACAAAATCCCAGAACACCAGGTTGGAAGGGACCTCAAGGATCATCTCGTTCAGGCTTTTAGGCAAAGCACGACCTAAACTAGATGGCTCAGCACCATGTGCAGCCCAGTCCTAACAGTGTCCAGCACTGGGGCAGTCATCACTTCCCTGGGGAGATTATTCCAATGGTTGTTCTCATTGGGAAATATTTTCCTCTTGTGTCCAGTGGGAATCTCCGCAGCAGTAACTTGTGCCCATCACCCCTCGTCTTTTCCATGGGATTCCTTGTAAAAAAGCATTCTCCATGTTCTTTGTAGCCACCCTTTAAATACCAAAACATAAATGACAACTGAACCGGTTTCTCCCATCAATCTGAATCCTATACATCTCCTTTTCTTCCCTCCTCTTCTAAGGATCCTGTTATTTTCTAGCTCTGGGACCAGGAGAGGAAGGGGGATACACCCCACCACATGACACAGTGCCACTTCAGATGCCCTTACTCTCTGCAGAGGGAGCCAAATGAAGGACATCAACGGATGCGGTCACCAAACAGAACCAAAGAGCAGAAGTTGACTGAACTCACCCGCTCTCTTGAAGCCTTCCCAGCCACATTTTGCACTTCTAAACCGCTAAAAGAAACCACGGTTTCTTCCATCCAACACTTCTGTGGAATTCAATCCCCTAACATAGAGACACGACCACCCAAAAGAAGTGGTGAATGCCCCATCCCTGGCAGTGTTCGAGGCCAGGTTGAACGGGCCTTGGAGCAACCTTGCTCTAGTGGAAGGGCAGGAGAGGTTGGAACTGGATGAGCTTTAAGGTCCCTTCCAACCCAAACCATTCTGTGATTCTATGAGTCTAAAACACTCCACGAGGAGACCAAACCTCCCCAAGGCCTTCAAGGAGTTTGTTCTGCAATCACGTTCTCTAATCCTGCCAAGTTATCTAACCCAAGCGACCAGGAGAACAGAAATACACCCCAACTGGTGGCATTACCAAGAATATCTTCTTATTTAGAGGAAAAGAATATGAAATCCTAAGAGCCTGTCAGAGAGGAGCCCTAATTACAGCGTGGGGTATTGCTGCTCCACAGAATGTTTTTGGTTGGTGGGGTTTTAATGAGGGGAATGCGAAACGCTCAACTTCAGAGCTAATAAAACCCAAGCCTGGCTCTTATATATTCAAAGGAAGAGGTGGGTAAATAAGCTTAGGGGAAGAAGTGGAGACTGGAGCATGTTTGCTTGCTCTAATATGATAAATACTCATCATGCAGCTATTTGGCCTCTGGTTTCCTGACTACACAATCCACTCGTGATAAACCCCATGGGTTTAAAGCATCTTTCCAATGTAGGAACAAACTCTATTGTTGCCCTCAATCAAAAGCTAGCAGCAGTCTAGCAGCTATTGACAGGTAAGAGATCAATTCTTCCTTTTTGCTAATGATGCCCAAGAAATAGGTTTTTACCACTTTGAGTTAATGGACATCTTCCTGAGCACTGAAATCACTCCAGTTCAAGAGCCACTGGATGAGTGTGAGAGACCTGGAAGAGATGTAGGTGTTGGCAGCATCGGTGTCCATGAATCATCTCCTAGAGAGTAAAATGGAGCAAAGCAGTGTCTGTTCTGGAAACTGGCTTAGAGATGGTCATAGGCCATGGGAGCAAAGCACAATTATGGGCTCTTCAGAGTGGTTTTTCTCGAGATGATGATGGCTCTTCTGTTTTACTCCTTCAGATAGTCCATAATTGTCCCATTTCAGCTCATTCTGTAAAACCTGCTTGGAAAGCGCAGCAGAGAAAGACTTGCTCTGTAAGAACCCTGTCAAAGAGAGAAGTGTGGAGGAGATACTTGACGTTACATAGCTTTAGGCTTTTACATTTTCCATTTTTCATGCGGCGAAGCCATTTCAGCAAGCGAGAGGGACAGTGCTGAGCTGTTGTGACGCTTCCAGCTCCTGCCTGCCATCCTTCAGGAGAACCAGGAATTTCTGAATGAGGGGGGGGAAGAAAAAGGGAGTTTGAACACTGTCAAATGTGCTGTGGCACAAAAGTGGATCAGTCAGGAGATTAGTGAAACAACTCTGTCAAAACAACTTGTCTCAAAGCTGATATCTAGGGGGGAGTGTTGGGTTCTTAGGAAGCTAATGCATTAAAACTCTAACCCAAACTGTTAGTTTTAAAGGCTTCCAAGGTGCTTGCGATTTCGATTCTGAAACCTAAGAGACCATTCAGGCAACTCTTCTAAGCACGTGCTATACCCAGTCCGTGCCTGAGGAACCTGTTATAGGGGTGGCAACTGCATCTCTAAGTGGCTCTGGCAATCAAACCTGAATCTGCTTTGAAACAAAGACAATGAAGTTGAGTGCTTCTATCTTGAACATTATAGAATCCCAGCGTGGTTTGTGTTGGAAGGGACCTTAAAGCTCCTCCAGTTCCAACCCCTGCCACGGGCAGGGACCCCTTCCACTGGAGCAGCTTGCTCCAAGCCCCTGTGTCCAACCTGGCCTTGAACACTGCCAGGGATGGGGCAGCCACAGCTTCTCTGGGCACCCTGGGCCAGCGCCTCAGCACCCTCACAGGGAAGAGCTTCTGCCTAAGAGCTCATCTCAGTCTCCCCTCTGGCAGGTTCAAGCCATTCCCCTTGGCCTGTCCCTACAGGGCCTTGTCCCAAGCCCCTCTCTATAGAATTGTATTTTATCCAGAAGAAACACGAATTCCACTCTGTGACTATAAAATCAGTTCTTTGGGTCATTTTAGCTTCCTGTTGTGACCCATTTGATTTCAGAGACAGCCAGATCTGCAGATCCCACTTCTCAAAGCCATTAAGTAACCCCATCAAGTTCCACCCAGCCTTTCTGATGAGTAACAACAGCGACTTCTCCTCTCTCAGATACAATCGTGTCACCACATCAGCTGAGCCAAGTCACCGCTCCAGCAGATGCTTGCCCACAGTGGCCATGCGGTGATTAACTCTGTTCACAGTCAAAGAGGGGTAAAAGAAAGGAAAAGATCAGTCAAAACTCAAATTGCCTCTCATCCTCCGGTCTCCTGCCAGCGTGTGGCATCTCCATCAGTGCGTCAGAGGTGTGTGTGACACTCAGTTATCAGCTCCATCAAACATCAGACGCCTCAGTCTTTTATTCCAACATCAACCCATGCACGTGAGCCACAAAGTGGGCACCTCTCCAGAGCTGCAGTGAATCCCTTCCTTGAGTTAGCACTACAACAACTGCAAATTGTCTCTGCCTTGTAGCAGAGTCCATCCTGCAGAGAGTGGTGCAGGGAAGGGCCATTAAACTGGTAAAACTTAGCCTGAGGACAGTAAAAACTGTGTTCTCCAAGTGTTCTTGGTTCAGCAGTAGAATTTTGGGGTGGCATCTGTGCAAGTGAGATGCTTCCCCTCCCCAAAGCCATCAACTGGTGTCCCTAGCATAAAAAGGACATGGAACTGTTGGAACAAGTCCAGAGGAGGCCACGAGGATGAGCAGGGGCTGGAGCACCTCCTGTATGGAGACAGGCTGAGAAAGTTGGGGCTGTTGAGCCTGGAGAAGAGAAGCTGCGTGGAGACCTCAGAGCAGCTTCCAGTGTCTGAAGGGGGCTACAAGGATGCTGGGGATGGACTCTTCATCAGGGACTGTAGTGACAGGACAAGGGGTAACGGGTTCAAACTGAAACAGGAGAAGTTTAGATTGGATCTAAGGAAGAAATTCTTTACTGAGAGGGTGGTGAGGCACTGGAATGGGTTGCCCAGGGAGGTTGTGAATGCTTCATCCCTGGCGGTGTTCAAGGCCAGGTTGGATGAGGCCTTGGGTGCCATGGTTTAGTGTGAGGTGTCCCTGCCCATGGCAGGGGGGTTGGAACTGGATGATCTCAAGGTCCTTTCCAACCCTAACTGTTCTATGATTCTATGAACTGATGCACTGGATGCTCTGAAAATGATTAAGGAGACGCTTAGAGCTGTATGTATCTGCCACACTCCTATTTAATTCAGCAGTGGCAAGCTTGCCAGCTGCCCAGATCTCCCCACATTCTCTGCCTTCCCCTCTGCTCCTGCAACAAGTGATGCTCAGAGTGCAGGATCCAGCCCTACACTTCCCATGCAGAGACAGCAACCACAGCCCTGTTGCCATCAGATTTACTGTTAGATCTTCTCGGAGAACAAAAGGAGAGGATTTGGCTGATCAAGACAAGAAGTACCCAACGCCTGACATCACCACAGACTTAGCATTTGATGAAAACCCATTGTCATGCAATTCATCTGGACTTTATAGTTCTTGGGTAGAACTGGCAAAGCTGAAAGCTCAGGCCTGTAGGGACAGGCCCAGGGGAATGGCTTGAACCTGCCCGAGGGGAGACTGAGATGAGCTCTTAGGCAGAAGCTCTTCCCTGTGAGGGTGCTGAGGCGCTGGCCCAGGGTGCCCAGAGAAGCTGTGGCTGCCCCATCCCTGGCAGTGCTCAAGGCCAGGTTGGACACAGGGGCTTGGAGCAAGCTGCTCCAGTGGAAGGGGTCCCTGCCCGTGGCAGGGGTTGGAGCTGGAGGAGCTTTGAGGTCCCTTCCACCCCAAACCAGTCTGATTCTATTACTTCTTCTCCCCTCCTCTGTCCCATACCTTCACTGCACGCTCAGAACCCTTCAGCTTGCATAACAAAGTTCACCTCCCGCACACGTGGTCATGACTAAGGGAAACAAGGCACAAAACACTTGTGTTTGCTCTCTCAGTGAGCTCTGACTGAACCCTGGCTATATCCTGAGGGTGTCACTAAGCAAACCCAAAATATAGGTCAGAAGTCTGCGTGGTTTGCCACAGCAAAAGACTTGTGTTACATCTGCCTGAAGGCAGATGAGATCTGAGTCACTGCTGTTGCAGCATTCTCTGCTCTTCTCCTTCCCTCAACCCCAGCTCCTTTTTGCTTGCCGTCAGATTAGGGCTGAAAGCATCCAGTGACATCAAAAGACCAGGAGAGCAATGCCTCGTAGTGCACATCACGCAGGGAGGGGATATTTCACGTTGATGCTTTGTTGAAGCCATGCCTCTTGCCCAACCCAGCACCTACCACACAAGCAGCCACTTTCTGAACTGAATGCCACTTTTAATTCATTCACCTGCTCTACTTGTCTTTCGTAAGAGGAAATTATCACACCTGAACAGTGGAACAAAATAGAAGAGGCTCTTTGACCAACAGGGCATGGAGGAAGAGCTCTCCACCATCTCCATCACTGCTTACGCGGGAGGTACACTGGTCCTTTGGCACGGCTGCTTCTTTAATCTCCTGAGGCAAGCCTGACAATCGAGTCAGGCTGCTCTTTATATGACATTAAACTACATAGGACTGAAGTCTTTTGGATGTACACACACCACAAAAGAGCCCCATCAGGTCAGGTGTGTACACATGGACAGACAAGGAGGAGAGTTTGAGGTAATGCCCACAGGAAGGTTAAGATCCTTGTTTCAAAAAGCAGTCTCTGCAATAGTCATCCCTGCTTCCACAAGTTCCATGTGTTCATATATAGACAGAGACCAGACAAAAGTCCATAGAACAGGATTGACAGGACCTTGGAGACGTCACCAGCCCACCGCTCTGTCCCAAAGCAGAATCAAGTGCTACCAAAAGTGACACTTTACCCATCAGTGGGCTACCCACAACATCCTTCAGCTTCCCAAGGGCAGGAACACCACCCAGCACAAAGTACCACTGCAGATGGTACAATCCATAACACGAGGGCATCCCGAGGGTTATACACAGCCCAAACAACATTTCTTTCCATCAAGAAAAGCAATGAGAACCAACGGGAACACAGTAGGAGATGGGGCTGATGCCCCACAGTTGCTGGTACCAGAACCTACAGGACAGCAAGGTTCCCTTCAGCTGAAAGCAGCAAACCTGTGTGTCTGTATGGCAAACCCTTTGCTATCACTGCTGCTCAGCAACATTTAGAACATAGGAACTTCAGAACCACCCAAATTCACTATAACAAACTGGCAGTTGAGCTGCAGGGGACCAGAAGCCACATTGAACAAGTCAACAACCAACCAAGCAGAGAAGAGCAGGGATTCCACCAGTAGAAACATCAAAAAGCCCTGCAGTGATGCAAACACAGCCCGAAATGTCACCTCATCCTCCCCTGCTTTACAGCACGGAGAGAAGCAGAGGTTTAACAAAGGCTTTTTCCTCTTACCTCCTTGTTGGTGACCCCGGGGGGCAAAGTCCCATGTTTGTAATCCTCCAACAACTGCACAGCTTCCTTCAGACGACTCTGCAAATGAGAGAGCAGCAGATCTGCAATGCCGGTCCTGCACTGAATGGTTTTACTGGGGCAATGGATTGAAGTCATAGAATTAGGTGTTCTTTGGTGGAAACCTTATGGTTTATTTTTAACCATATGATATAGAAGATGGATGTGTGGATTTGCTGGCTGGTACAGTCCTGCTGTTCTGTATCTAACTGCACGAGTGGTATAGAGGGAGAAATAAAAGAGGAAAGAGAAAAACCTGCCCCTTGCATTGTGTCCATGGAACACATCATAAAAACCTGAGAGTTCGCAGTGTGGCACCAGAGCTCTGATAAACCCTGGAGATGAAAGTTCTCACTTCAAGGTAGAAAACAGTGAAGATGAGCAATAGATAATTCTTCCCTGTGAGGGTGCTGAGGCGCTGGCACAGGGTGCCCAGAGAAGCTGTGGCTGCCCCATCCCTGGCAGTGCTCAAGGCCAGGTTGGACACAGGGGCTTGGAGCAAGCTGCTCCAGTGGAAGGGGTCCTTGCCCGTGGCAGGGGTTGGAGCTGGAGGAGCTTTGAGGTCCCTTCCAACCCAAACCACTCTGGGATGCTGTGAAGAGCATCTCCACTGGAGCTACTATACAACAGCTTGCAAGGCAGTGTAACAGCACCCTTTGTAACTGCACACTGAAGTCCAAGCTGAGTTAATTTATCTGCAGCCCCAATGCATACACTTCAGATGGATCTCAAAGTCCCACTGCGCTGACCCACTGACCTGTGTTGCTGTTTAAAGTGCCTGTTCCGCACTCATTCAGACAGGGGCTCACAACCGGTTGCATTCTCTCTAAGAACACCAACAACGTCAGTTGTTGCTGCAGTTAAGAGTTAGAATGGGGCTATCACCACCAAGTCAAACACATACATGAGTAAACCAAGATTTTCCTCACATTGTGATAAAATAGAAGAATGAACACATTCCATGTGTTCAAGGGATCACAAGGGCATTGAGCCGTGCTACCAGCCTGTCAAAATCATCAATGCACTCCCAAAACAGTTATCTGTATATATAGAAATATAAAGAAGTGTTCTGTAGTTGAAGAGTAGCTTATGTATGCAGAATGCTTTCAAGAACTAGATATAATAACTTCCAGAAATACATACTTTGTGTGTATATAGATACTATATTATATATAGCATATACTATAGAGTGTATATCATAGAATCCCAGCATGGTTTGTGTTGGAAGGGAGCTTAAAGCTCCTCCAGCTCCAACCCCTGCCACGGGCAGGGACCCCTTCCACTGGAGCAGCTTGCTCCAAGCCCCTGTGTCCAACCTGGCCTTGAACACTGCCAGGGATGGGGCAGCCACAGCTTCTCTGGGCACCCTGGGCCAGCGCCTCAGCACCCTCACAGGGAAGAGCTTCTGCCTAAGAGCTCAGCTCAGTCTCCCCTCTGGCAGGTTAAAGCCATACATGTACACACATGTGAGGTCATGGAGACCTCAGAGCAGCCTTCCAGTATCTGAAGGGGGCCTACAAGGATGCTGGGGATGGGCTCTTCATCAGGGACTGCAGTGACAGGACAAGGGGTAACGGGTTCAAACTGAAACAGGGGAAGTTTAGATTGGATCTAAGGAAGAAATTCTTTACTGTGAGGGTGCTGAGGCACTGGAATGGGTTGCCCAGGGAGGTTGTGAATGCTCCATCCCTGGCGGTGTTCAAGGCCAGGTTGGACAGAGCCTTGGGTGCCATGGTTTAGTGTGAGGTGTCCCTGCCCACGGCAGGGGGTCAGAAGTGGATGATCTCAAGGTCCTTTCCAACCCTGACTATTCTATGACTCTATGACACATTCTACATGAGATAAATATATTTCTTGAAATCAATTAAAAATTACTAAAGCAAACCACAGGGCAGAAGTAGAGAGGTCCAAATTAGAGAGAGATTAACCTAAGATAAAGAGGAACAAGTCGGGATACAAAGAGCAGCTTCAGGGGGGTTAAATCCACTTATCCAAGCCTGCAGGAAGCACTAGATCACGGCCCCCAAATATCTGAAGCCAAACGAATCACTCAGCTAACCACGTTCAAAAGCCTCCCGCGGGTTATCTGTCATCCAGTTGAGTAACATCGGCTTTGGTCTGATTGCTGCACTAGCCCTGCTGCTGTGGCAGCTTTGCTGGTCTTAAACCTGGAGGACATCCCATAAACACGGAGTATTTTGTCTAAAATCACCCACAGCGTGATGGTGGCTCATCTAAACCCTGTGCTTGGTGTGTGACCGTGCCGAGGCAGTGCCAGCTCTGCTCTCACATCCCTCCTGTAAACAAGGCAAAGCTCATTAGGCGCTCGCATCCATGGGATCGGTGGCAGGGAAACTACTTCGCCCCCCTTTCATGCCAACATCAAAGAGTACTTTGTTGTTTCCTTGGAAGCGCCAACCTGAAAGCAGCAATTAATGAATGACTATTGTCCCGAAAACATTCAACACACCAGACATATGGAAGAGTGGCAATTCCTGCACGGAGCGAGCGCGTTGGGAGCGGAGCCACTGGGTTGACGCTGGCTCTGCTCACAGCAGCAGCACCATGCTATTTCCAGCCCTGGTATTTTATAGGTTTGATTCTTGCAGCAATTAGCACCTCCCGAGCACAAGTGGAGTCTGTACAAAGCCACAAAATAGGGCTCACAGCAGATAGGAATGACCTCTGCAAAATACTACACCCTTGGCACAACGTGGGCTCCGAGATGGGGCTTGCTTGTGTTGGGTGCTGATGGTGAGGTCAGCGCTGCCAGCCAAAGCTCACAGCCCTGTGCCACTGGTAACAAGTGATATAGTCCTGGTTTCTGCCCTATTTCTGGGTGTATTGGCCTGAAACTTGCCCCCTCTTTGACTCAGACTGTCCCGTGCACATTGACCCCAATATAAAAACATGGAGCTGCTGGAGCGAGGCCAGAGGAGGCCATGGAGATGCTGCGAGGGCTGGAGCAGCTCTGCTCTGGAGCCAGGCTGAGAGAGCTGGGCTGGGGCAGCCTGGACAAGAGAAGGCTCCTGAAGGGGAGACCTGAGAGCAGCTCCAGTGCCTAAAGGGGCTGCAGGAAACCTGGAGAGGGGCTTGGGACAAGGGCCTGTAGGGCCAGGCCAAGGGCAATGGCTTTAACCTGCCAGAGGGGAGACTGAGCTGAGCTCTTAGGCAGAAGCTCTTCCCCGTGAGGGTGCTGAGGCGCTGGCCCAGGGTGCCCAGAGAAGCTGTGGCTGCCCCATCCCTGGCAGTGTTCAAGGCCAGGTTGGACACAGGGGCTTGGAGCAAGCTGCTCCAGTGGAAGGGGTCCCTGCCCGTGGCAGGGGTTGGAGCTGGAGGAGCTTTAAGGTCCCTTCAACACAAACCATTCTATGACTCTACATAGCAAGAAAAATCAGTGTCGTCTTCACTCTAAGCCCCCCTGCCTTATGCACACAAATGCTAAATTTGTCTTAAAATTTAAACTTATCTTAATAAAAAGTCATATGCAAGTGACAGAGGGAAAGCATGAATAGTTTCCTGGAAGGAGCCTACGTTGTTTAGGAACACAAATATTCTTGTTCCAAGTACTTCAATGAGTAAGGCCAGTCACTGGTCATACTTTTCCTCATCTATCAAACATCCCAGACAGAGATAGGAGCCCTTACCTGAGCCAAGTCCTCCTGACACTGGACAAAAAGCAAGAGTTATGAATGAAGACGGTGCAGCACTGGTGACACAGCTTCCTTGAGACAGGCTGAGGATCTCATACATAAGCAATGCTGACCTTGGGAAATGGGCACATGGGATGAAATCCAATGGCACGGACACATGGCCATGCTCTTTTGGGCAAGACCCTCAGGGCTCAGTAGCTGGAATGACCAACTACATGAAAGAGCAGTTAAGAATGTTGGTTGATCATTGGAAAGCTGTAAGCACTGTAGATATGAGAAACAAATGGGATTTTTAGGCTGGTTCGGGCATTTCCAACCTGTGAAGAACCACAGAATCACCCAGGTTGGAAAAGCCCTTTAAGCTCATCCAGTCCAACCGTTCCCAGCACTGCCAAGGCCACCACTAACCCATGGCACTGAGGCCTCATCTCCACGGGGTGTGAACACTTGCAGGGACGGTGCCTGCAGCCCTGCCCTGGGCAGCCTGTTCCAATGCCTGAGCACCCTCTGGGGCAGGAATTGTTCCTCAGCTCCATCTAAACCTGCCCTGGTGCAGCTTGAGGCCGGTTCCTCTTGTCCCATCCCTTGTTCCTTGGGAGCAGAGCCCAGCCCCTCCTGGCTCCATCCTCCTCTCAGGCACTTGTAGGCAGCCATCAGGTCCCCCCTGAGCCTTCTCTTCTCCAGACTGAACCCCCCAGGTCCCTCAGCCCTTCCCCATCACACTTGGGGTCCAGGCCCTGCTCCAGCTCCGTGCCCTTCTCTGGCCCCGCTCCAGCACCTCGATGTCTCTCTTCTAATGGGGGACCCAGAGCTGAACACAGGATTCAAGATGCGGCAAGAAAAGCATCACACAAGATCACAACAGGACGTGAGCCTCTTGAAGTTGTTCTTGACAGCTCCTTGCCCTCATGGCTGCTTAAAAACATCCTATTAGGATTACCCAGCATGATATACGTGTATATACATATAATTGTATAATATATTGGGTATCCTATATATTGTGGCTATCATATATGCATATCATATCATGTATAATATTGTGGTGAAAAGCTGAACAACAGATCCAGGGAAGACAATCGCTTCTCACCTCCCAGGCTAGCAAAGAACCCAGGAACGCCAGCCCAACATTCTGGAGAGCCATTTGTGCTCATTACTGGCCTCGTGGTTTTGTGGCTGAGATTACCTCCAGTGTGTGCCTTGCAAATGATCTGCAGAGAACAGCATGTAGCTCTGAATGAAAAACTGGAAGGAAGAGATGAATGGGTCTGTGTTCTATTTTTTCCCCCTTCTCTTGAGGAAATCTTCGGAGTTACTATAACAACCCTGGCCAGATCCCATCTTGTTGAGTATGGTAACAAACAGAAAACAAAAAAGGCTGATTTTGCTTTTCAAAATCCCAGTCTTCATGAATTTCCTCTTTCAGCTCCGTGGGGAGAAAAGGGAAGTTTCCCAAAGAAAGGAGTCCTAAACCAGCGCTGCTGATGGGTCCCGAGGTGGACAAAAGAGTGGCACAGAAAGCAAAGTGTTCATGCAAGGATCGCATTAAGAAGATGCTTTTCACATGGCTGGGAAGTGGTCAGGTAGTTTTAGTGCACAGCCCCCCAGGCTCAACATTCCTTAGGGAAAAGTGCCTTGTTTTCCTTCTGGAAAAGCCCAAAAAATAGGGAATTACAGCTCCAAACACCAGCCAAAGCTCGCCTCCTTTGCTTTCAGCACGGCGCGGCATTATTGCGCTAGTGCTCATGTCTGAGATTCCTCTTCATTTCCATTTTAACAGGGGAAAAGATGTCTCTCTGCAAGGTTGTGCTACTGTTTCAATGTTTATTGCTGCTTGATTTCTCTCCTGCTGCCTGTAGGAAGAAGTGTCACCGGAGTTTTTACAGCATCACCTAAAAAAAAGATGCAGCCACAGCTTTCCCTCGTAGATATCATTTCCTTCATACCCCTCTTCTCATCAAAACTAGAGCACTTCTCGTGGTGGGTGATGGGGTCTCAGCTCTCATAATAGGGTGCTAGACAGACCATCTGCACCCGGAGGAGGTTCTTACAAACCCAAGCCCAGAAGCAGTGCCAGGGATCTACCACGCTCAGGGATTCAGAAGCACAAACTTCCACCCTTGGTGCTCCACCACAGCAGCTCAAGCCGTGTCCACTTGGGAAATGCTGCCCAACAAGAACAGGTCTTAGGAAAGGGGTTCAATCCTTGCCTTGTGCTGAACACGGCTGGAAAATACAGAATCATGGAACGTTTTGGGTTGGAAGGGACCTTAAAGCTCATCCAGTTCCAAACCCCTGCTATGGGCAGGGATGCCTCACACTAGACCAGGTCACCCAAGGCTCTGTCCAACCTGGCCTAGAACACTGCCAGGGATGGGGCATTTACCACTGCTTTGGGCAACCTGTTCCAGCACCTCACCATCCTCACAGGGAAGAACTTCTACCTTATATGAAACCTAAATCTCACCTGTTTCAGTTTGAACCCATCACAGTTCTATCACTACAGCCCCTGATGAAAAGTCCCTCTCTGGTATCATTGTAGGCCCAAACTCACCCAGCTTTTGAACCACAGCTCAGTTCACTAAGCCCATGAGAAGTATGCAAAGGGCTACCGCTGATCCATGACCCTGGGGTTTACGGTTACAGCCAAAAGCCAGCACCTGACTCAGTTTGAATGACCCAGCTTAGATCTAACCTGTAGGTTTTGATTCAAAGAGCTGATGTAACCTGTTCTGCCCTGACCCGGGCCACCAGGCATTGACTCAGAAGGTCACTGCCTGGAGCACGCTTGCAGGACTACATCAGCAGAATGGAGACTTTCAGTCTTTGTAGGAAGAGTTGCTAAAGGATCGTATGAGGAGGAGTTTGGTTCGGCCAGCCAAAGAAAGGGGATAAAGAACAAGACCAGAGATCATAGAATCATGGAATTGTTTGGGTTGGAAGGGACCTTAAAGCTCCTCCAGCTCCAACCCCTGCCACGGGCAGGGACCCCTTCCACTGGAGCAGCTTGCTCCAAGCCCCTGTGTCCAACCTGGCCTTGAACACTGCCAGGGATGGGGCAGCCACAGCTTCTCTGGGCACCCTGGGCCAGCGCCTCAGCACCCTCACAGGGAAGAGCTTCTGCCTAAGAGCTCAGCTCAGTCTCCCCTCTGGCAGGTTAAAGCCATTCCCCTTGGCCTGTCCCATATAACACTGAGCTGATGGCCACCACAAAGAACCCTTTGCCACCACCCCGAATCCTCTAAGAGCCATCACTCCAGCAGCCTGGTGGGACAGGAGGACAACTGCAGACAACTGTCCATACATACAAGCATCAGACACCTCCATCCAGCACGTGAACTCTTGCACTGATTTTCCACCTTGTCCTCCGTGCTCAAGGGCACACTGTTTCTGTCTGAGAGATCTGTGCCTTGTCTTCTCTTGGATCCCAACTGATGCCTACACATGGCTTCGAGCTGCCTCCAGAAACCCATATGTGCACATACAGACCGTAATAACAGTCATTATGCCAGGAGCACTACAACATTACTGTTACAGAATCAACACAAAGAGAGAGTCAAGTTTTGCAGGCGAGGCTTTTAAGAGAAAACCCACTGATGGGACAGGGTGCACTGGGACAGTTGGCATCTCCCTCTGCTCTTGTGGAGCTCGTATTGGGGTTGCAAGGCTGCGTTATCCCTGTGATGCTCAACTCTGTGACTACAAGTTTCACCGGTTTCAGGTTCAGACCAATGATGACTTATCGGCATGTGAACCAAAGCAAGAGTCTTCTGGCCACCAGCACCACAAATGCAACGTGGGGCACCAAAATCCAGCTGTGCTCTGCCATCAGCAACTCAACCACCCCTGATTTTGTCTTGCTACTCCATAGATGATACATACGGCAGACTTGACTCCAGCTGGCCCTATTGTATTGGATCTACAGTGACAGACAACAGGAGCCAGAAACTTTTTGTTCAAGTAGAGCCAGCAGATGTGACACTGAATAAACACAGACAGTCAATCTGCTGAGTAAGAAGGTATCGTTCATATAAATAACATACATCTAATCCTGCTTCCATTTTAAACCCAAATATGGGAATGCAAGATGCTCCGTGCTCTGCAGACTTCGGCTTTGAACAATGAGATGAAGCAGAAGCAGATAACACACGGCCCCTCTGAGCTCGCTTGAATCCTTATTCCACTTTGGCTCTCAATTATTAGCAGCTCCACAGCTTTCTCCAGGAAGAGCTTCCCAATGAGCGTTAACAGTCTGGCCAGGCTCGTGTCAGATGGGAGACGTTAGGCTTATCAAAATAGCTGCTGGACCACACTGCTTCTCCCAATGGATCTTAATTACAGAGCAATTAAAAGCATTATCCCAATCCTTTCAAGCTCACGCTGCTCGAAAACAGGCATTACACCCACTGAGGGGTTCCTCATGGTCTCAGTGACGGGACTCGTTGGGTTTGTCCTCTGGGATGACTCCTGCTTAATGGGAGAAGGCTGCACATTTGCTGCTGCCAAAGATGATTTCATTAGGAGCCAGTTATGATATGAATTAGCACACGAGGAAACCTCCACTTTAGAGGTGACGTGCACCCTCGGCACGAGGCCCTTGCCTTGTTTCAGTATCAGATGCACTCAGAAAGCAAGTAAAATGAGTAGGTAAGTTTGATATAGATACTTGTATCTACACTAAAGATAAAACTGGGGCAACTGCCTTCCAACTGCCTCTGCCATGTAATCATGGAATGGTTTGGGTTGGAAAGGACCTTAAAGCTCATTTAGTTCCAACCCCCTGCCATGGTCACGGACACTATCCACTTGAGGATGTATCCCTTAAGGACATGTATCCCTTGAATATTAATGCTCACGAACCTTTAAAAGACAAGGAAGTTTTTAATGGTGTTAAGGATTTGCTTTATTGAAAGAGGAATGACTACGAGAGGACTGTCACTGAGGCTCATTGTGCTCCGTATCACTGTGCCTGGTTTCCCCCACTCAGAGGGATCACTTCATCCTTCCTCCAAACAGAGCTACCAGTAGGATGTAATGATGTAACACACAGCAATTAAAATAGGATGGAGAAAACCCCCATATTATTACATTTCCCATGGGATTAACCTCCCTTCTCATTAGAAACTCATTTATCTCCTTTTTTTCCCCCCCATTTGCTAGTGAGCTCCTCCAAGACAAACAGTGATTTATTTGTTCCCTGAGAACCCCGGACCTGGAAGATGCAGCCATCTGTCAGCGGGAAGGAGCTCTCCATAAACTGCTGCTTCCTCATCAAACCCTTCATGGAGTTTAATTTGCCACCTCAACTAGCAAAGGAAACCAAACAGCTTTTAGTTATCATGGAAGGGTTTGTGTTGAAGGGACCTTAAAGCTCCTCCAGCTCCAACCCCTGCCACGGGCAGGGACCCCTTCCACTGGAGCAGCTTGCTCCAAGCCCCTGTGTCCAACCTGGCCTTGAACACTGCCAGGGATGGGGCAGCCACAGCTTCTCTGGGCACCCTGGGCCAGCGCCTCAGCACCCTCACAGGGAAGAGCTTCTGCCTTACATCAAACCCGAGCTTCCACTGTTTCAGTTTGAACCCATCACCCCTTGTCCTATCACTGCAGTCCCTGATGAAGAGTCCCTCTCCAGCATCCTTGTAGCCGCCTTCCAACACTGGAAGCTGCTCTGAGGTCTCCACGCAGCTTCTCATCTCCAGGCTGAACAGCCCCAAAGTTCTCAGCCTGTCTTCACATATACATATATACACACATGACATATTTTAAAGTACAAGATCTACAGATCCTTTCAGGATCTAAAGTACACGTTTTCACCACCACCATCGCAGTGCAGAAGGAACTGGCCTCAGTTCACCACCAGCTACGAGTGGTTCAGCTCCCTGTGTTCCGAGAATTGCTTGCACATTTGTTTTCATCTTACACAACCCCACCTCAAAAGGAACCAAAATAAAATGCAGCAAAGGAAAAGGAAAAAGCCAGTTCCCTTCACTGGAAGCAAAATCCAGAGTTTTCTGGCCAGCAGCAGAACTGAAGATCACCGGCTGAAATACTTCTAAAGGATTCCCCACAACTGCTTTGTGAGAGCAGGGAAATGCAGTAAAGCTGGACAGGACATAAATGGGCCAGAAACCCAAAAAGTCTGTTACAAACAGGGTAATAACTAAGGAAAAACCTACACCACCTCACTCAGATAAGGTCTTCTTGAGTACAGGCACAGAAAACTGCAGTGTGAACCCTCTCCCTTCATGAGAATTACTGTTTACTCCCTCATCTACTCACCTGCATTTTATTCCATAAAGATTGTAGGAATTTTCCTCCTAAGAAGACTAAATCCCTGGCAAATTTGACTGAAACCAGTGGAGGGTCTCACCGGTTACTGGATGGAGATGGGAGATTGACTGGTGTGGATTCACCAATGTCTAATCGAAAGAAGTCTGGGCTATGGACTGAACAGAGCTCAGTTGGGCAATCAATCAGCTGTGAGACACAAATCCATTGGAAACCTGGCTTCATTACTCCTGCTCTTCACAGAAGAGATTGTTTCCAATCTAAACCTGTCTAATAAACAGGGTTTCAGACAACAAGGTGCATAGACATTACCTCGGTCACAAAGAGAGTGCGCGGATCGATGATGTCCAAGAAGTGCCTGAATCTGCCATAAAATGAAGTCTGGAAAACAAGGGAAAGAACAAAACATGTTCAGTTAGGAACCAATGAAGAGAAAAGTTTTATTTCCTCCTAAATAGCAGCGAAAAAGATGTAATATAGAAGCTATTCAGCTGTAATTTGGGATAGGAAGCAAAAAGGAAAAGATGATGCCTTGGATCCTGCTAATAGCAGCGTTGCTACTAACAGGATACTAATATAGATATTATAATAAAGGGATACTATCAAGCTGCTAAAATCCTTTCCTTTTACACACCAAATACAACGTTGTCGCCTTCCCCATGGGGCTCTTGGGAGATGCCAGAGGCCACAAAACCCAAGGCACAGCTCCAGACCTCTAAGTGATCTTGTCAATAGGATTCCCACCCTTCGACGTCTTTAAGCCTGTCCCCGTGCTGCTTGTCCTCATTGCCCCTAACACCCATCTCACAGGGTCCCTGACTGGGGGTAAGAGTCGTGTGAAGAAACCCCTTCCCCTGCACACCACCGGAACACAGGTTTGGGAAATTCGATTTTCAAATAGCCTAAAAGAGTTTAAAGTCTCAACAAGGGAATAAATGGTTTAAAGCCATTCCCCTTGTCCTGTCCCTACAGGCCCTTGTCCCAAGCCCCTCTCCAGGTTTCCTGCAGCCCCTTTAGGCACTGGAGCTGCTCTCAGGTCTCCCCTTCGGGAGCCTTCTCTTGTCCAGGCTGCCCCAGCCCAGCTCTCTCAGCCTGGCTCCAGAGCAGAGCTGCTCCAGCCCTCGCAGCATCTCCATGGCCTCCTCTGGCCTCGCTCCAGCAGCTCCACGTCCCTCTTGTGCTGCTGCCCCAGAGCTGGATCAGGGCTGCAGGGTGGGGTCTCCCCAGAGCACAGCAGAGGGGCAGGATCCCCTCCCTGAGCTGCTGCTCACGCTCTGGGGGTGCACCCAGCACACGGGGGGGTTCTGGGCTCAAGCGCTCACTGAAGCTGGGTCATGGGGAGCTTCTCCTCATCCAACACCTCCAAGTTCTCCTCAGGGCTGCTCCATCCCATCTCTCACTCAGACATGTCTGGATTCTTCCACCTGGATGCAGATAGAGGCTAAGTGCCAGCGCTGCATCACCACAGCCTCATCTGGACACCAGCAAAGCCAAACAGACCAGGGCAGCTTGGTCCAGCAGCTCCTCTATCCCTACCATGGCTTCTCTCCTGCAGCCCATTGCGGATGCAGAAAGGACACTGCTCATGGATGGACCTTCACGTACTCCTTGCTATTGAGCACCCTTTGCCCTGAGTGCTCTCCAGCCACGTGCAGCAAACCCCTTTGTGTTTGTAATGCAGAAATGTGCTATAAATAAAGGAGCAGAACATGCATACAGCAGCGAGAATGGTATTTAATCACAGCCTGGCACCAGTTCATCAAACATGCTGGTTCTTCTCCACTGAGCCATCAAGAGGAATACCAATAACGCTGCCTACTTCTTCAGGCAGAGCTGCCTCTGTAACAGCAGCTCCCAGGACCTCACATTCCAACACGCCATGCTCAGCTCCTCACATAACTCTCTGCTGTGTTTTGCCACGTTCTCCACTAAAACGAGAGAAGAAAACCCCACAGTTGAACAAACGAGCTTCAGAAATGAAGCCCCGTGGGTTTTAATTAGCGTTGGTTTCATGAGCACCAGTTCTGGTGCTTTCCAGCTTTTGTGGGCTTGATGCTTTGCTGCTTTCCTTTGGTTTTCAGTCTAAAACCCTCTGCAGATGCCACTGTCCTCCACAAGACGGCTGCCAGTGGTGCAGGCAGTGCCGTGACTAAGCCATGAGTCACTTGGGCCCTCCTCACGTTATCCCGAGCTCCCACGTTCCGTCATCCCTCTCCCACTGCCCATCCTTCTGTGCTTGCTCAATGCCAAACAGCACAGGGAATTCAGAGCAGTTGAAGTAAATGAGAACACGGAATGGTTGAGGCTGGAAGGGACCATTGGTGGCCATTGAGTCCAATCATAGAATCAAGTGGGTTAGAAAACACCTTTAAGATCATTGAGTCCAACCATTACCCCAGCGCTGCCACGTCCACCTCTAAACCATGGCACTGAGAGCAGTAGAAGTGTTTGGGTTGGAAAGGACCTTAAGGTCATTCAATGTCCCTCTTCCAGCAGGGTCACCCAGAGCACATTGCTCAGGATGGTGTCCAGATGACTCTTGATTACCTCCAGGGAAGGAGACTCCACAACCTCTCTGGGCAACCTATTCCTATGGTCACTTATCCTCACAGTAAAGAAGTTCTTCCCATGCTCAGGTGGAACTTCCTATGTTTGAGTTTATTCCATCACCTCTCATCCTATCACCTGGCACCACCAGGAAGAGTCTGGCCCCATCCTCCCTTTAGATGCCTCTGTACATTGATCCCACTGAACCTTCTCCAGCCTGAACAGCCCCAGCTCCCTCAGCCTTTCCTCAGAGGAGAGATGCTCCAGACCCTGAATCCTTCCAGAAGCCCTTCACTGGCCTTGCTCCAGGAGCTCCAGGTCTCCCTCATACTGGGGACCTCAGATGTGGACACAGTTCACCAGTGCTGAGGAGAAGGAGGATCACCTCCCTCAACCTGATGGCAACGCTCTTCCTCACGCAGCCCAGGACACTGTTGGCCACCCTGGGCACACTGCTGGCCCATGGACAACTCCATGGCCACCAGGTCCCTCTCTGCTTCCCAGCAGGTCAGCCCCCAGCCTCTACTGGTGCATGGGGTTATTCCTCCATAGGGGCAGGACCCTGCACTTGCCTTTGTTGCTCCAAAGGTTCCTCTTGCCCATCTCTCCAGCCTGCCTGAAGGACAGCACAGCACGATGGGGCAGTGTGGGAGTGGGGAGACCCATGTTTGAGTCCACCTTCCCTTCCCTAGAGCAGGCAACAAGACCCAGCCCCTCAGCTGTGGTTTCCACTTTGGTTTTGCTCTACCATGAGCTCTCTAAGATGCACTCACATGAAGGTGCTTCTCCTTGTTGCTCTGATTTGCTGCCTGGAAGTGAAAAACCCCTCTAAAAAGCCTCCCATGAATGGTATTCTGGTGCTCAACCACAACCCACCCCTTCCAACAGAAAGCTGTTGTCACCCTAAGACTCAATCTTCATCACTCGGATCAAAGCCCGGATCTTCCTGCTCTCTGTCCTAGATTCCAAGAGACAGGATGAGCTGCAGGCCCACAGCAGTGATTTATCCTTTCAGGGGTCCTCAGCACACTCACAGGTCAGCTCAACATCCCTCATCACCACTGTGCGACAGCAGAAGACAAGCCATTAAGTTAGGCCAAGTTTCTTCAAATGAGGCCACTGCATTGAACCTCCTTCATTCCCATGTCCAGGCCTGGATTTTAAAGGGAGCAGCTTTGTCGATGAAGCAACTGGGGAAGAAAACATTCGAATTGGTAAAAAAGCGTTTTCCCCATCCTGCTTCATCCCATCACGTGCAGAGGTCATAAAACCCAGAGGAAAAGAAGCAAACCAAGGTCAGGCTTGGACAGGGAGAGCTAGATGGAGGCGAGATGAGTGGCAGAGTGGGATGGTGGAAGTCCCCAGCTCTACATCTACAACATCTCGAAGTCCTTTCATGGTACCATACACTGTGTCATAAAAAACAGGCCCAAAAATAGAGGAGTAAGAGTTCAAATATGATTTGTTGTGGGTGTTTTAACCTCTGATGAAGGAGAAGCTCATTTTCCACATCAGCAGCTCCCTATGCTGTGGTCTCTCTGAAAACCACCTAAAATGGGACCAAATTCAAATCAAGAGCAAAGTAGTCTTCTTCAGGCTGCATCTAAGCATCATCACTCCATATTTCACTACTCAGCCCACCTAAGCAGCACCGTACAGCCCCGGAGCAAAGATATCCATGGTTTTTCCTTTGTCCAACTTTGGCCAAGGGCCTGTAGGGCCAGGCCAAGGGGAATGGCTTGAACCTGCCAGAGGGGAGACTGAGATGAGCTCTTAGGCAGAAGCTCTTCCCTGTGAGGGTGCTGAGGCGCTGGCCCAGGGTGCCCAGAGAAGCTGTGGCTGCCCCATCCCTGGCAGTGTTCAAGGCCAGGTTGGACACAGGGGCTTGGAGCAAGCTGCTCCAGTGGAAGGGGTCCCTGCTCGTGGCAGGGGTTGGAGCTGGAGGAGCTTTAAGGTCCCTTCCGACCCAAACCGCTCTGGAATTGTGCGATTCCTGAAGAGCAGGCAGCCCTGGGAAGAACAGGAGATACAACTCGCCCCAATTTAATTGCAGTGTGATTTCAAACAGGATTTAATTAAAGCCGGAGCAAGAGGCAGGCAGATTTGGGGTTGGTTTTTCTTTTTGTTGAGCTAAAAAACTGAGGCTGACGTCAGCTTGAAATTAATTAGGAAGAGATTAAAGCTGACCCAAACCAAAGCAAGGGAATGCAAGCTGCGGAGCAATGGGCCAGGCAGCAGAGCTGTGTAACTGCACACAGGCTGCAGCCCAGCCCAGCGCAAGCTTAGGTTAAGGCCATGGACTCTGCTGTTGGACGCTCTCAGCTTGACTTTAAACATCAAAGAACCAGTACGGAGCCAGGAGTAGCTCCTGCACCTCAGTACCTTCAGGCACCTGCAGTGACGGGGGTGAGCATGAACGGGGATGCACCAGGAAGCAGCATGGAAACCTTTCCCTGGTGTTAGGTGGGGTTTGCATCGTGTAGGACAAGAGACAAACAAACTCCCTGTTTAGAAACCTATGGTGGCTGATAGAGATGGAAGAAAGCAAAGGAATGGCTTTTGGGGCGGGTTCTGTGAAGTCGGCAGATAAACATCAACCCCAAAGGTGTCTGCATTCCTTCCCCTGCTCTGCAATTCACCTCCAAGCACATGCTTGGCAGGACGCAGTGCATTGTACAGGATACACAGGGTCAGCACATCCTCAGGGTTCGGTGAGAGCAAACACCACTTAGCACATTCCAACCCATCTCAAGCTGCTTGCACACACAGGGATGGAGCTGCCCATAGACAGGAGTTGGAGCACTTGTGAACCAAGCTGCTGGAGGGAGTCCAGAGGAGGCCATGGAGATGCTGCGAGGGCTGGAGCAGCTCTGCTCTGGAGCCAGGCTGAGAGAGCTGGGCTGGGGCAGCCTGGACAAGAGAAGGCTCCTGAAGGGGAGACCTGAGAGCAGCTCCAGTGCCTAAAGGGGCTGCAGGAAAGCTGGAGAGGGGCTTGGGACAAGGGCCTGTAGGGACAGGCCAAGGGGAATGGCTTGAACCTGCCAGAGGGGAGACTGAGATGAGCTCTTAGGCAGAAGCTCTTCCCTGTGAGGGTGCTGAGGCGCTGGCCCAGGGTGCCCAGAGAAGCTGTGGCTGCCCCATCCCTGGCAGTGCTCAAGGCCAGGTTGGACACAGGGGCTTGGAGCAAGCTGCTCCAGTGGAAGGGGTCCCTGCCCGTGGCAGGGGTTGGAGCTGGAGGAGCTTTAAGGTCCCTTCCAACCCAAACCAGGCTGGGATTCTGTGACAGTGATGCCTCTTTAGGAGAGAAGAGTTCCATTCCCTTTCTTAAAGTGGAAAACAACCTCACACCAAGCAGCACGAGGAGAAACTTCTGTGCTCCCATTGCAGTACAGCTCCGGTTCCTCCTGCTGCCTGTAACTGGGCTTTTAGCGACCACACTGTGCAAGCTGCGAGGCATTTAGCTCCTGAGAGGCGTATCTAATCAGTATCTTTATCTGTGTGTCACTGCAAGGGTTATCTTGGACACGTGGTTTTGATAAGAGGGGCAATAAACCTTGGCTGGGCTCTCAACTCACCAGATTAAAGCATAGGAAGAGCAGGAAATAACAAGTTTTAGCACTAAGGTCCCCATGAGCCACTGCCGAGATGATCATGTGCGAAGTTCCAGCATTCAAACCCTCTGCAAGGTCAAGCTCTGGAGCAGCACATCCCCACCAACGCTGTTAATGGTGCAGGGGGAGAAATGGCACGTGGGACCAACAGAACGGACCCTCCAGAGCGCACCACGTGCTCCAGGACCATTCACTGAGCCGAGCGAGGGCTAGAAGATGGTTATGGGGCTGGTTTGGGTTTATTCCCCTTTATTCCATCTCCTTCCTCTGAAGGATCCAAGATCTGCAACTCCTTTTTATGCCCATGAGTTGTGCTTGTTGAGATGAATGCCCCCAACCTCAGCTGGGAAGGAGTCTCCTCACTTCTTGGCTGCGCTCAAAGTCCTCCTGCACCAACCAAGACAACCTCATAGTACTTTATAAAGGGCTGACCCCAATAAAAGCATCAGAATTTAACCCCCTCCAGCATTAAACCCCCCTGGGCAGCAAACAGCAGCGCCCACATCTTATTTAGAGCCTTGCTGTTAAGGTTTCCTCTGATAGAAAAAGCACTGATTTTGCCCAGGGTAAATACCTGGGCTGCAGGTAATGACCCCAGGGCACTGGGAACACACATTGAGCTCTGGCTTCAGAAGAGGAAGCACTGAAATCCTTAAGGAAAATAGGGTACAGCTCTCAAATTAGAGCTACTCATCAGGAAATTCAGCCCTTCTCACACATTCTCAAGCCTAAGAGTCCTCATTTCATCTTTCACCTAAAAATAGCCTATTTCCACTGCGAGCAAGGCTCTTTGCAGCAAAGAAACCCCAAAGAAAGGTGACTTGACAGAACTCACTGCCCAGAGATCAAGAAAACCCAATCAACCGCAAGACAAGGGAGGGGAAAAGGGGATTTCATGAGCTCGCTCCCGAGGTGGTGCCAGGGGAAGGAAACCACCGCGAGCTCCTCTGCCCCAGATCCAAGTTTGCTCTCCAAGGGTTTTGTTCCTCGCACACATCTCTGCCTTGTTTTCCCCCTGCAGGGACTCAGTCCCTGCATCACTTCCAGCCCCGGTTTTAGTCCAACCTCCCCTTAAACAGCCCCAGACCTGCTCCCAGCCAGTGCTTCAGAGGAAAACAAGTGCTGGCATCACACGGGGCTATGGCTGGAATTTAAACAGCATCACTAATCCCTTCCAAGGCACGCAAAGCATCCTTTATCATCCAACACCGGGATCCTAGAAACAGATAAACCCCTGCAACGAGCCACGAAACAGAATGGGAAAGGCATGGATAGAGAAGGATCGGGGTGTTCAAGGGCTGCAGATCCCTTGGGCTCACACCCATGTTGCTCCCCAGAACTGGGGCGTGAAGTTTGGTGGCAAACCCCAAGGCCAAGATGAGGGAAATCACAGAATGGTTTGGGTTGGAAGGGACCTTAAAGCTCCTCCAGCTCCAACCCCTGCCACGGGCAGGGACCCCTTCCACTGGAGCAGCTTGCTCCAAGCCCCTGTGTCCAACCTGGCCTTGAACACTGCCAGGGATGGAGCATTCACAACTTCCTTGGCCAACCCGTTCCAGTGCCTCAGCAACCTCATGACAACTATAACCATCTGACCTAGACATGAACGACTTCAGCTCGGCTGGGTTGTGTGATGAGAGCAGGAGGAAAGGAATCAACCCACTCCAGAAGAGAAGGGGAATGCTTCCCAACGCCGTTGGCAGCGCACCCCCAAAGGACACAGTCCCAAGGGGCCTGGGTTCCCCAGCAGGGTGAGGGTTAACGCACCCAGCTCATCTCCCAGGGGTGGCAGCGAGGAGGGGACGGCTGGGCTCGCTCTCACACACACACACACACACACAACCCATCATTAACATCCTGCCATAGCCCTCCAAACGGCTTCTAAATGTTGCTACAAGTGACAGTCGCTCCTTAATGAACAGAACGCACCGATTCTGTGCCTGACTCGCTGCCAAGTGTGCCTCGAATCATCTGTGGTGTCTAGAAGGGAGTAGCGTCTCCTCCTCCTCATCTCCTTATTAAAAAGCTCCATCTCCCCAGCCTGAGCATCCCTCGGCTCACGCAGCCGAGCAGGCTCCCGCCATGGGGAAGTCACCTCTTCCTCGCGGCGCTCCCAGGAGGTTCCGTGCCCTTCCATACAGGGGTAAGGCGGTGGGGAAAAGAGGCACGGAGATGCAGGAGCAAAGAGCTGGCCCCTATGGGAAACCAGCAACTGGACTCTCAGCAACCCAGATGGGTGCTTTGGTCAATGGAGAGCTGCAATTAGCGAGTCAGATGGTTGGCAAATAGTGGTCCTGTGCAGATTTCATAGGGATGGTGGGAAGAGTCTCCTTGGAGACTGCCCCAGTAGTCACAGACACACATATTAATGAGCAGACTCACTCTTGAGCCTGCAGTTCCAATGGCTCATTCCTCTCCTGAGGAATCCTGCCCAGCTCAGGAGCCACAGAAGGATGCTCTATGGCCTCCATGGGAATGAAGAGTGGTCCCTGTCAGCTATAAGGTGGCAGGAACCCTTCAGAGTGCTTATGAAGAGGCTCTGGAAGGTGGCAGCATGGACGAGCACCTCTGAGCCCTGCACCAGCATCTCCTCACCCGGCTGCTGGGGACCCTTCCCCACCATGCTCCAGCCTCACACACCAGCCCAAGCCACAGCTCCTCACCTCCAATACCCCACATGATGCCATTCCTGCCCCGTCATGGGATAGACATGGGATAGGCTCCATGGAGGGGCCAGGCGAACCCTTGGCACCCACAGCCCGTTCTAAGGCGGCCAAAAGAACAACTTGGGACCGGCGCTGGCTCCTTCACCCCTTGGCTTTCTCCTACCACCGGGGCCCTGCGCTGGAAGCCCTGCTCCCACCCGTAGGCAGCTCCTCGCCTCCCTACAACCTTGTGCTCGCCACCCCGCACCGGGGTAGGGTGAAAGGATGAGGCCGCGCCATGCGCTGGTACCCGGGACCCCGCCAACCCCGCTGCCCTTGGCGGCTGCCGCGGGGCTCGAACCCGCGGCTTTCCTGCTCCACGCTCGCCCCCCCACTCGCTCAGCGCCACAGGGGCACGGCGGGACGCGCCAATCACCGCCCGCCGCGGGAGCCGCCGCGAGGAGGGGGGCGGTGGCTCTGAGTGACAGCGGCGCGGTCCAATCGCAGGCGGGGCTGAGAATCAATCAGCCAATCAGCGAGCATACCAGGGGGAGGGCGGGGCAGAGGAGCGGGGGTCTCTCCTCTCCCGGGGTGGGGGGGGGAATGGGGGGTGCGGGGACGCGAAGCCGCGCACGGAGGTTGAGGGGAAGCGCCTCCCGCCGCCGGTCCCTGCCCTTCCCCGCTCCCTCCGAGGCCGGCGGTACCTGCTCGAAGCGCGGCTTCCCCAGCTGGAACGGGGGATAATCGGCCGGCTCCGCCATCCCCTCCCCGCGCCGCAAGCGCCACTTTAAACGGCCTCCCCCCGCCGCCGGGCCCGCCCCTCGCGGCGGCGCCGCGCTGATTGGCTGCTGCCCACCGCAGCTCCCGCGGGGCACGACGGGAAATGGAGTCCGGACGGAGGGACGGGGGTGGCAGGGACAGCCAATGGGAGGGCGCGGGGGCCGCGGGGCAGTATGGGAAATGGAGTCCGCGGCGGGAGCATGAGGGGTCTGACCCGGGGGGGGCGAATATCCTCAGGGCAGCAGAAGCAGCACCCGCCATGACAGAAGGGTTTGGGTGAAGGGACCTTAAAGCTCCTCCAGCTCCAACCCCTGCCACGGGCAGGGACCCCTTCCACTGGAGCAGCTTGCTCCAAGCCCCTGTGTCCAACCTGGCCTTGAACACTGCCAGGGATGGGGCAGCCACAGCTTCTCTGGGCACCCTGGGCCAGCGCCTCAGCACCCTCACAGAGGAGAAGGTCCTGACATCTAATGTAGATCTAAGTGCAGAAAGATTAAGAAGAAACCCAGGGTCAAAAATACAGAAGTGACTTTGGAAAGCTCAGCAAAACACAAGATAACCGTGTCCTGAGAGGAACTTGGCTCATTGTGAGACTAAAATCCCACCTCCTGAGGTAAAGGACCTTTGCCCACAGAGACCTTTACACACAGAACATGTGCAGTGAACTATACACGGTGTCTTTAGACAGAGATGAGCTGCAGTGCTGGTGTCCTCAACATGAGAAGGACGTGGAGCTGTTGGAACAAGTCCAGAGGAGGCCACGAGGATGATCAGGGGCTGGAGCACCTCCTGTATGAAGACAGGCTGAGAAAGTTGGGGCTGTTCAGCCTGGAGAAGAGAAGGCTGCGTGGAGACCTCAGAGCAGCTTCCAGTGTCTGAAGGGGGCTACAAGGATGTTGGGGATGGGCTCTTCATCAGGGACTGCAGTGACAGGACAAGGGGTAACGGGTTCAGACTGAAACGGGAAGTCCAGGTTGGAGATAAGGCAGAAGTTGTTCCCTGTGAAGGTGCTGCCACTTCCCCATGTCCATCCTCCTTTTTATGAAGAAACAGCTGAATTTAGCAACCAGCAGCGATGTCTGAAGCAAGCAGAGAGCATTGCTCTGTTCTTCCTGCCCTGGGAGCACGTACACCTCGTGGCCCACGCTTCCAACCCCTTCATAAGGAACTCATGCCAAAAAGCCCTTCCCGTTTTGAGCACAAACACTGTTTGTCAGTGATGCAGCAGCCAGGAGACGGGTGGTGATAGAGGACTCACAGGAACGTGATGTGGAAAGTGGACGTTTGCCTTAAAGCTGGAATTGAGCAAATAATAACAGAGAGAAAGGGGAAAGCCTGAAAGCTGCTGAAGAAAAACCCCTTAAATTTCATCCTTTCCTTGTGGAAACACATTGATGGCTCCTAACAATTGCTATTGACCTTTAAAATAGGTGATTACAAGGGAAGAATTGGCAATCTGGGAATAAGGAGTTTACTCGGATGCAGATGGATTTGCCCATGTGCTCAGTGCCGGGATGTGTGGAGCTAAAGGAGGGGCTGGGGGCCGAAGGGATGTGTGCGAACTGCCTCCGGAATCTTCTTCTTTAGATTAGTGGGATAACAAGAGTCTGACCCTTCCAATGCTGCTGCAATGGGTTGGGGGATTAGGATCAATG
The DNA here is from genome assembly GCF_963264785.1 of Psittacula echo. Taxonomy (NCBI): domain Eukaryota; kingdom Metazoa; phylum Chordata; class Aves; order Psittaciformes; family Psittacidae; genus Psittacula; species Psittacula echo. The sequence continues at coordinate 1,735,539 of NC_137735.1, forward strand.
CTCTGAGGAAGAGCAAAGGGTCAGCAAATAGAGCGCAGGGGAGGATGGAGCAGGGGAAGCAGCCAGGTATAAGGGGAAGGATTGGAGCAGCAGCAGTCAAAGCAGGAGGTTACAGAGCAGGGCGGGAACAGATTTTCCACCTAAGGAGGAATTAAACAATAGGTGTGAAAAATAAAACCCTTATTTTTTTTTTGCCTTACAGGGAAAAATGTGACCGTCACAACACTGCTGTGGGGATGCGGCTGCTCTGCTTTATGGATGTGGTGCTGAATCTCCTTTCTTTCCCATCCCTTCCCATCTGCAAAACCATTTCTGCTTTTAGGCTAATTCAGCACCGATCCCCTTCAGTGGATCCTGAATCTCCTGCAGCTCTGGGTAGAAAAGGGGCTCAGAGTGTCCAACCTGGCCTTGAGCACTGCCAGGGATGGGGCAGCCACAGCTTCTCTGGGCACCCTGTGCCAGTGCCTCAGCACCCTCACAGTAAAGAACTGCTTCCTTAGATCTAACCTGACCTGCCCCTGTTTCAGTTAGAACCCATCACCCCTTGTCCTATTGCAACAGCCCCTGATGCAGAGTCCCTCTCCAGCATCCCTTCCTTTTAGGCAGGGTCTAACCCTGCTCAGAGCCCTAAATGCCATCCTAAAAGGAACAACAAATCCATTGTGCTGTGGGTAACGCTTCACGAGGCAGCTCTCCCTTTCCTAAAGGTTTCATCCTGCACTTCACAGCGCAGCCAAATCCCTCCACTTCCTAAGGATGATATCCCAAACCCCTCCGTCTCCACACAGGGGGAATCTCCCTCCCTCCCATCCCAGCCAGAGCCAGGGAACTGATACAATCCCTAATGTTGACACACTAAATGTTTGGTAACAACAGAGGGGAGAGAATCTGTTTATCTCAAACCCCATTTGGAGTGACATAAGACTATCACTTTTTTGGTTAAATACCAGAAAGAATATCAATTCTTTGGCTGATGTCAATCTCACCAGATCCATGGAGACTGACAGCTCCTGCTTCCTGGGCTGGGGAAGGAGGAGGAGGGGGAGCTGCTTCCTCACAATTGGTTGACAATCATGCTTCTTTCCATTGTGGTGGGGAACAAGCACCCAACCATTGAGTGAGGGGCTCTGGAGACCTGATGTACTAGGTTTAGGTGCAAGGGTTTGGTACCAGGAGGCTACAGGGTGGCTTCTGTAAGAAGCTGCTGGAAGCTTCCCCATATCCAACAGAGATGATACCAATGAACTCCAAGATGGACTCATCAGCAACGTGGCAGCACCTCTGGGACAATGGATTTAAGAAGGAGAAGGACAAAACTGCACCTACAGCTGGAGAGAGGAGTGAGAACATCGAGAGGAGCAGCCCTGCACAGACAAGGTGAGTGCAGGAGGAGGCAGGAGATGCTCCAGGGCTTCCCCTGCAGCCCATGGAGGTCCATGTGGAGCAGGGTGCAGGGGAGCCCACGCTAACCCTGACCTTCCTGCTGCCTTTTCTTTGGCTAGTCTTTCAGGGGATCAGAGTTCAGAGCGCTGATCCCATGGAGCAGCATTCCCAACATTCCCATTCGGGCTCTCAGGGTTAACATGATCCCCCCAGACAGGTGCTAAGCTCCTGATCCAGCTGGAGGAAAAATAACCTGGGATTAGAGCTGACAAAACTCTTCTGTCGGAGCTGTGATTTAGGGAAGCTTAAAGGGTTCATTGGTCTGAAGGAAAAGGCATGAAGGAAGGAAGCTGTATCCTGGAGAAGGGGAAAAGGTGGGATTAGGGCAGAGGAGCTGGAGGGGAAGGGCTGGGAATCAGCCCTGTACTGTGAGAACCCTCAATACTTCATGCCCTGTTCCATGAGGGGTGGCACCGATGGAGCTGGTTTCCTCACCAGGCACCTGAGGCTGCACTCTCTGGTGGCTATGATGCAGGATGAGGTCTCTTCATCCCTGCTCCATCCCTGGCAGTGTTCACAGCAGGCTGGACGGGAATAGGAGGGAGACCCGCTGCAATGTGCAAGAGGATGAATCATGGAATGGTTTGGGTTGGATAGGTCCTTACAGCTCCTCCAGCTCCAACCCCTGCCACGGGCAGGGACCCCTTCCACTGGAGCAGCTTGCTCCAAGCCCCTGTGTCCAACCTGGCCTTGAACACTGCCAGGGATGGGGCAGCCACAGCTTCTCTGGGCACCCTGGGCCAGCGCCTCAGCACCCTCACAGGGAAGAGCTTCCTCCTCATTGCCATGTACTCCCTGCCCAAGCGCCATCAGCACAGACGCTGTTGTCAATAACTCACAAGTTTCTAGGAACAGCTTGAACAACTTTTATTTTCTCTTTAAAGTGCTTCAAACAGAAGAACAAGCTCTTTAGAAACATCAGCTGCAACTATTAAAACATGAACCACTCAGAACCCACTTCCTGCCTCCATCAGGTACAGGGAAACCAACGACTTCAACGCGCCGCCCCCCCCCCCCCCCCCCCCGACGCTTCTCCTTCCCATTTTGGGGTGTTTTCCCACCCCACGTTTACAACACGGAACACACAGAGGTTTCTTCCCGGACACAGCCTAAGGCCGAGTCCACGCGTTGCTTCAGCACCCACATCCCTTCAGGTTTGTTCCAGCTGAAGGATATTCCTTCACGGTTCTTCTGGCCCCTGATTCCAGGCTGGAAGGGCCAGTCAAGGCATAAAGAAATCATTTGGCCAGAGTGTTTTAAGAGCAGAAAACACCCAGTTATGTGCTGGCAGCGAAAGCAGAGCTGTGAGCAAGAGCTCCCTGCCCAAGGCCTCGTGGAACAGCTTGAGCATGGAAAGAGAAAGACCAGAGGCAAAACCATAGAGTGATGTTATGGTTGTGCTTGAAATGGACCCAGGGAGAAGCTGCTGCTGGGCCACCAAAACCCTGCTGGGTTCAGCGAGGACCAGAGCCAGAGTGTTCCCTCCATGGGTTTGCAAAGAAGACGTGGAGATGTGGGACATGAGCAACTTGGGAATGTTTCCCTGCTCCTTTTCCTCACCTTCCCCCTCTACAAGGCAACATCCAGGTCCTCAAACCATTTCCCTCTGATAACTTAGAGGTTTTAACAAGGAGATTACACAGACTCTGGCTTCCGCGCTGTTGTGTGTAGCCACTTATGTATGCAGAGAGTAAACTGTGTGCTGGGGGGAAGAAACCTGTTTGCAGGACAGCCGAGTGGAGAAACAGAGAACGAAGACAAGAACAGCTTCAAGACACCTTTTCCTAAGCACAAGTGCCAAGGTCCCCGTGCAGAGCCCCACCGTGGCCCCTGGAGATGCTCTGCTGTCACCAAGCCATCGTGAGAGTGCTTTAGCCTCCCCTCGATGGCAGCAGAAGGCAGTTTGGGGACATTTGGGGACCGTGCTGCTCGGAGGGAGGTGTCAGATATTGCTGACAGGGCCCAATACAGCCCTGCTGAGAGGAACTTTATATATTCAAGTGCAAAACATTCAAGCTTTGGAGGAGAGAAAAGGCCGAGCTAAGGCAGAAGGGGAACGTGCTGAAGAGGAGGGGAAAAGGTGCAGTGAGCTCCTTATCAACACTGGCACTTGTGTGTGGGGAGCACCTACAATGCAGAAGTCCTGGGAAGCAGATGGTTGGGGGGGAGCAGGGAGCCAGTGTGAGAATCCAGCTCTGGTTTCCCCTTCCTCATTCCCAACTGACATAAGCCTTCTCCATTCAGCATCCCTGCGACTTCTCCCAGCCCTTCTGCCCATTCCATGCTGCTCTGCTGATGCTGGGCTGGATCCTACCTATCCACAGCTCCTCCCTGCTCGCTTTCAGGTCAAAGGGGGGAGCTCTTCCATGAGAGGAACCCCCAGAAAGGGATTCGAGTTCTCAGGCCATGGGTCCTCTTGATGATACAGGCAGAGAGAGGTTTCTGGTGCTTTCTGCATTGGGAGAAACACCTTCCCTCGGGCCCTCATGTCTTAAACCAGAAGCAAAGTCCCTGCACAAGGGCAGAAGCAGCATAAAGACATGGGGGAAGAAGTACAAAAGCCCAGATTGCTTCCTCCTAGGGCCAAAAGCCAGTAGAAATCAGGTAGGAATGAGGCTCATGGCTGGTATCTTCCCAACTAACACATCCTCCTCCTTGTATGATGGGCTCCATGCTAGATATGACCATGACAGTGACACCAAACCGCCTTTCTCCTGCTAGCTCTCACCCCAACAGCCTGTTTCTCCCACCTCAGACTCTGAGCATGACCTAACACTGTCTTTATCCAGCTGTAGTTTGTCTTGGAATGCTTGGCCTGCTCTTCCCCCAGTGTCAGCTCTTCCTATCTGCTGTCCATGCAGAACTCCTGCCAAAGTGACCCACACACAGGGGTGGGAAGGCTCTGCTGCCTGCACTTAAACTCACCTTGCTCAGATGAGCTGGCAGCAGAGGGAAAGCTGCCCGAGATGGGATGTGTTGGGCTGAGAATGGGATCTCAGAGCCTGCTACTGTCCTACTGCAAAAGGCACAGTTTCTCCATGTCATGGTATAACTGGAAGGAATTAAGGAGGAAGGAATATGAAGGATTTGAAGGAATCTGGTAAGTTTGGGAGATGTACAGGAGGGAGAAGGTGCCTCACATGTCCAAGCAGCTCAAGACCCCCACCACTGACCCTCTGCCTGCACGGGCACCTTCTCCCGCCAAAGCCCTGGCAGAACAAGAGGAGCAACACCCTCTCTAGACCCTTCCCCAGCATCTCCAAGCCAAAGCTGCCCTGCTCTCCAGTGCAGCCAGGAGCATCACTCACCAGCCTCAGGCCAATGTCCTTATGGCCACTCAAAAGTCAGCAGCAAGAAGCACTTTGGGTGAGCCCAGGCCACCAGAGGCCTGACACCAGAGGGTGGATGTGGTACAGCTCGAGGTGTTTGGTGCCAGCACTGGCTTGAAGGAGCTCTGTGGTGGGTAATGACTGACCTGCCAGCTCTGACAGTGAGGGCTGGATGCACTCCTGACCTCCCAGGGTGTCATGCACAGAGGTGGTGGGTGCTCTGACACCCATCTCCACACACAAGCTTCAGTCCTAATGGTGTTTCCTGCTGCACTGAGAAAGACAACACCAAGTCAGTGGTGGGGCAGGCGGTGGAAGGTGATTCCTGTGGACACAGAACAGTTTAGAGCTGAGGAACTGAGGCAGCATCACACAGCAAAGGAACCAACACCACTCATGGTTGGGCAGTGACATTGGCTTGAGTCCTTTATGGCCTCCAACTCCAGCAGCACCTCCCATATCGCTGACACACTGGAGCCAGCTCTTCAGATGGAGACTCTTCATTTAGGGTACAAGAGGAAGGGAAAGAGGTGTCCAACAGCAGCTCCTTCCCCTAAGTGCCTACATGCTGGTAAAGCCAAACTGAGCTTAAGCATCCTGATGTTCAACCAGTTGAACACCATCCATCAGCCAGCATACACCACTTCAGAGAAGAGATATGGAAGAGTGTGGGCAGAAGAGCAGCAGCAGCAGGAGGAAGACATGGGCAAGGTGGTTGGTTTCCAGCTCTCAGATACCCATGGACCACTTAAAGCATTGGCAGATGAGTGCCTGAGAAGATGCTGCTCGGTCACAACAGGAACCTAAGGAGGCATCAGCCTCCTGGGGAGGGCTCTGCTCCTCCCCATAGGGTGGGTGACAGCCCATCACCCTATAGCTCCCTGGAGCCAGAGCTGGGATAAGCTTGGGCTGGGAAGGAGCAGATAACCTTTGGCAAACAGAAGCCACTGGAGCCCTCTTGGAAGAGGAAGGGGAGTGCAGGGATGTTTGCAGCGTGTTTATTGGAGGAGTGCTGGTCTCTGGGGAGAGGTTACTTGGTCTTGTTTTCTCCCAGTGGGATCTGGAGGAGCGTTGGAGACTGTTCCATGATGCGGACCAGCAGCTGGTCAATGTAGTTCTCCAGTTCATGGATGTGCTCCTCCTTCTTGTTCAGCTCCTTCTCCTTCTGCAGCAGGAGCTCGATGAGTTCATCGTGGGTCAAGTGATAATACTTGGCTGACTGGTCCAGAACGGTGGGATCCTGTGGTAGAAACCAAGAGGAACATTCAATGAGTCACAGAATCGTATCATGGAATGGTTTGGGTTGGGAGGGACCTTAAGTCAAATGAAACCCCTGTCCCCCAACAGTTAAAAGCTAAAGGTGGGAGCACAACAGAGCCCATTCCCTTGCTATGAGACTTGCCATCAGCTACCTCCCTTTCTGGAGCTTCCACTCTCTTCAGTCCTCCAGCAGCAGGAAAAGACAATTAGGAGCTGAAAAACCCCTTTAGGAGCTCCCAGAGGATGAGAGCTCCAGGCGATTCAGGTTTCCAGACAGGCTGGAACAGCACAGGGGAGCAGGACCCGGACAGACCTCATCCCAGATAAGTTGAGATGCTCCTAACCCGTAACGTGAACTACCTGTGGAACCAGAAAGGGCTTTCTGGGCACAGAGGTTGTACTTGTCCTTCCACTCAGGTGAGCCCCAGCAGTAGCATTTTATAGGTCAGGTTGGGGAGGCAAACAGAGCAGCAGTGGAGAAGGAGGAGCAGGACAAGAAAGGAGGAGAAGGCACCCCCTGACACTGTGCCCTCAGACATCTCACATGGGTGTTTTCCTTGCCTCAACATGCCAGTGTATGGGATACAGCAGGCAAGAGGCAGGAGCAAGGCTCCAGGAAGAACTTTCCCCTCTGCCTTCAGGCCTTTCATCAGGCACTTATCTCATCCCATCCTCTCATCTCTGTGGATAACCTGGCATTGGTTCACACCCTGTACAACAAAAACCCCAACCCAAAGCAAGCAATGGGAGAACAACAGGGTGAGAAGATCCAGAGACCAAGCCATGGAGGAAGGCAACCAGGATTGAGGATGTCAGGGTTAACACACAGTGGGCTTTGCTCACACTGTGGCAGGACCCAGTTCCACCTCATCCCACACCAGCATCCTGCTCCTCTGTCACCAGCTACGGAACATCTGGAGGAGGTGCGAACGCAGCTCTCATCTCAGAGGGATGTTCCTACCTTTAATTTCTTGGAGTCTGCCTTCTCCGGGTGAGAGGACGGGGCCACAGGCTGGACGCTGCTCGTGGTGACCGTCTTCAGCTTCTCCAGCCCATTGCTCAGAGCAGTCGTCAGGCTGGACCTGTGCTGCTGCTTCTTCTCACTGGAGACCTCCTGCATCGCAGCGCTGATGGGTTTCACTGGGTGAGGACTAAGGAGAACAAGGAGGTTGGACAGTTAAAACCCTCCCAGGATGGGGAGCAACACCGATAGCTCTCCCTGGGGTTCTTCACAGACTGGTTTGGTTTGGAAGAGAGCTTAAAGCTCATCCAGCTTCAACCCCCTGCCACCTTCCACTAGAGCAGCTTGCTTCAAGCTCCTGTGTCCAACCTGGCCTTGAACACAGCCAGGGATGGGGCAACCACAGTTTTTATGGGATGGGACCCACTGATGACATTCAGTGAGCTCCACACAGCTCAGCTGCTCTGAGGAGAGCCCATGTTCTGCAGAGCAGGCAGCCCAGAGTGCTCTCCAGCACCATTTCCACCCAGAGGTGAGATAAGGTGCCCCAGAACATGTGTGTTTGGCTGAGATAGGCAACAGATCCCCATGCCCACACCTCTGCTGCTCAGTCCGCACTGAGTCCTGTGGGTCAAAACTCCCACCAGGCACTGGTACCATAGGGGAAGTTCAACCCAGGTCCAATGTCATCAGAAGCTGCTACATCCACTGCCCAGAGCGGGGGTTTGGGGCTCAGGAGCCCCCAGGTTAGAGTCTGGAGTCACCACTGATGCTTCAGGGATGCTCCTGAACTGCCTCAGCCCAAGAGCTGGACTCCACCTGCCTGAAGACACCACAGATTTGTCTCCTTCCACCAGCCAAAAGGGAGAGTGAGGAGGCTGTGTCTGAGGGCACCTTCTCTGTCACTTGAGAAGGAATTACAGTTTCAGTTATTCTGGCCTCATTCTTCACCCAAAAAATTGTTTCTGGACTTAATCAAAGTCCTTTTGCTTTTCAGTGTGATGGAAAGAGAAGTGACCTGATGCTACTGTCCTGCAAAGAATACACAGACCTCAGGATGAAATCATAGAATAGAATCACAGAATCAAGCAGATTGGAAAGGACCTTTAAGCTCATCCAGTCCAACCGTTCCCAGCACTGCCAAGGCCACCACTAACCCATGGCACTGAGGCCTCGTCTCCATGGTGTGTGAACACTTGCAGGGACGGTGCCTGCAGCCCTGCCCTGGGCAGCCTGTTCCAATGCCTGAGCACCCTTTGGGGCAGGAATTGTTCCTCAGCTCCATCTAAACCTGCCCTGGTGCAGCTTGAGGCCGGTTCCTCTTGTCCCATCCCTTGTTCCTTGGGAGCAGAGCCCAGCCCCTCCTGGCTCCATCCTCCTCTCAGGCACTTGTAGGGAGCCATCAGGTCCCCCCTGAGCCTTCTCTTCTCAACACTGAACCCCCCAGGTCCCTCAGCCCTTCCCCATCACACTGTGCTCCAGGCCCTGCACCAGCTCCATTGTAAAATCCACCAGGAGCTCTGCAAAGCCTCTGCTCCCACCAGATGCAGCAGCACAGGGATAATCCCCAGTGTTGGGCATCCAAACAGTGCTGCAGGAGAAGAGGGACCTTAGCAAGGTGAGCAAACACAGTCACCCTTTACAATGGGGATGTCAGGGTGTTGGTACAATGGGCTGTAGGAGGACTGACACCCACAGTGACGGTGTGAGCTGTTGCTGGGCTGGGACTGACACCTCTCAAGTCTAGCTTGAGCTTAATGTGCTTTGAAAGCTTTCAACCCTGTTCCAGGACTGAGATGACACCTTTGTCCCAGCCTCATTCATCACATCAGGCATCAGGTGGGTGGACCAAGTCCTCAAGGCTGGTGCTTTCATGCCATGTCAATGGTGATGGGATCAGGACATATCAAGCAGTCTCCTTGTGCTGACAGGGCACGTCTGAAGTCCTCTTCAACCACGATGATGCCTCCTGTCATCCATTTGCTATGAGAGGACAGCAGTGGTAGCCACTGACCAGCTCCAACAAGCCAAAGGATTGTCCTTGTCACTCCTTGTCAGAGCTGTCCGAGTGCATGGACAGAGCCAGGGTTCCAAAGCAGCATGGAAGGATGGAGAGGGACCCCACAAACGACTGTGGGAACAATCCTGTTCCTCAAAACACGCGGTTCAGGAAGGAGACCAGTGGGGGCACCGCTTATCCCAGCCAGATATGAACACAAGCAGCTCCAAATGCCGTCAGAGAATCCCAGACTGGTTTGGGTTGGAAGGGACCTTAAAGCTCCTCCAGCTCCAACCCCTGCCACGGGCAGGGACCCCTTCCACTGGAGCAGCTTGCTCCAAGCCCCTGTGTCCAACCTGGCCTTGAACACTGCCAGGGATGGGGCAGCCACAGCTTCTCTGGGCACCCTGGGCCAGCGCCTCAGCACCCTCACAGGGAAGAGCTTCTGCCTAAGAGCTCAGCTCAGTCTCCCCTCTGGCAGGTTCAAGCCATTCCCCTTGGCCTGGCCCTACAGGCCCTTGTCCCAAGCCCCTCTCCAGCTTTCCTGCAGCCCCTTTAGGCACTGGAGCTGCTCTCAGGTCTCCCCTTCAGGAGCCTTCTCTTGTCCAGGCTGCCCCAGCCCAGCTCTCTCAGCCTGGCTCCAGAGCAGAGGAAGGCCCAAAACAGCATGGGCCGATCTCACCTCGGCACCTCTGACATTCCCAATCCTGCCTCTTACGAGTGCCACGTGACGCTGCCACAGTCACACACCAGAGTTCCCCATCACTTAAGGAGCTGCCCAACTGCTCCAAGGCAGTGGAGTCCCCAGTGCACTGTCATGGGCTGTCCTTTAGGTCCCACCTGTACCAGAGACACCTTCCCAGTGGTGAAGGCACCATCCCTCCCTTCCCCAAAGAGCAGAAAGGGATCCTCCGCACACCTGAGTGCTGCAAATGATGCTCTGAGCACCCACATCAACCCAGCAGCAACACTTCCGTGGTGGGAGCCCTCCCTCACTGCAGGACCTGCAAACACAATCCCAACACGTGCTCTTCCGGACACTGATTTCCCCGGCTCCATCTTCAGATCCAGCACACCAGAAGCTGTTCCAACCTCCCAGCTCCCTATAACCAAGCTGTGTCCCACCCAAACCAGGCAGGAGCTGCTGGTGTCGGTCAGACACACAAGTCTAGCGCTTGACTTGCCATCTTGGATGAGACAATCAGCTCAGAGCCCTCTGGACATTTGGGAAGAGGACATAGGACCCTGCAGGAGTTTCCATCCCTCCAAAGGAGGGCATGTACCCTCAGCACACCAGATTCCCAATAATCCACACCAGCTCTCCATACCAATCCAGGTACCAGCTCCTCCTTCATCTCATGGGAGAGAAAGCCACTTTTGTCCCAGCTCAGCCTTCATGTCCATTCTAAGTCTTTCCTTTTCCCTTCCACCTTATTTCTACCGTATCTTTTCTTTGTCTACCTTGCCACTGAGCATCTTATTAAGGAGATTCCTTAAGGAAAGGCCAACCTGGAAAAGGCCCTTCCTTTTCCTCTCTCCCCTATGACAATGAGTCACCTCTCCCCAACCTTATCAAGTAATGCAGAACCTCAGAGCCTTCCACAGGGACCTCAGGAACTCCTCCAAGGTGACTCCTTCAAAGGTTCTTCAGTCCCAGCAGCAAGAATCCAAACCATCCATGGTTTACAGGCAGAGCAACCAGAGCAGAGATGTTCGAGGCCGCCTCAGACATGCACCAGGACAGAGGCCAGCACTGACACAATGACCAGCTCTTAGGTCCAAGCCCACTTTCCTCCCATGAGCCAGTCAGGACTTGGATGGATGCACAGTCAATCCCAAGGATGACTGTGAGCATCTACCGTCATGTACCATCCACACGGAGTGTTCTGGGAGTACACTCGTTGCCTAAATCTACCCTTTGGGACTGCAGGACACTTCTCTTTCCATCTCTACCCACAAATTGTGACCAAGGTTACCTGTTGGGGGGTGAAAAATCCAATTAGGAATGATTTGAGGATCTGGCCTCCATGAAGGGATAAAAACCCAAACCAGCTCCCAGCCCCAGCTCGTGCTGCTCTTTGCTCCCAAGGACACCAAATCCCCACTCAAGCCAAGGAGGGATCCCCATGCAGAAGGGCTGCAGCTCAGCTACGTTCTGCTGTCCCCATCTCCTGCCTCCCTCCCCAGCCCCATGACCAGCACTACGCTTGGGCCAGGTGGGATTTTATCATCTCAGTGCCCCCATCAAGCTCCCTTTGCCTCTGTAGCAGAAGTGAGGCCAGCCAAATAAATCCCTGCCAGAAGACCCATGTAGGACCCCATGGAAACCACAAGAGCTTGATCCCTGATGCTCTGCGCAGAGCCCATGACCACCTTCTGCCCAGGCAGACCAGGGGAAGGTGCACCAAGAGAACTTGATGACCTGAAGGACACAGAGCAGGAGTCCTCACCCTCAACTCAGCATCTTCCTCATGGCATTTCTACAGCCCAAAGCTGACCTGGGAGGAGGAACAGCCCCTTCCTTCCTTGATGCAACACCGCAATATCCCCCTTCCCATTCCCATTATCCTTAAGGCTAAATCCTGTGGCTTCATAACCAGTGGGCATCTCTGCAGGAGGAAGGGAAGATCAGCATCTGCCACCGCCCTGGTGACACCACTTTTGGCTATGGAAGGAAGAAGGCTTTTAGTCCCTGATGGTCGTTTAAAAAGGAAAGAAACCAAAGCTGAATGACAAGGGAAGGGGCAGGAGCTGTGCACATGCCATGAAGGAACTCATGAGAGCATTAACGGCTGGAAGCTCTCCTGGCAGACACGGAAAAGGCACCTATTGCAAGCACAGGGAAGATGATGGAGCCAAACTTAGCATCGAGTGCAATGCGGATGCAATTCTGCTGCGTTTTCAGCTGGGGCAGGTCTTGGATGCATCAAACCATTTACCCTACGTTAGGGCAAACACGGGACACCAGTGGCCATTCCTCGTGATCCAAGAAAGCCAAAGCTTCAAGCTGCTCAAGCCTGGACTCTCTGGGACCACGGGAAGGTGAGGGAAGAGTCCCTGCAGCAACACATGGAGCATCCTCCTTGGAGTCGGCTGCTGAGGGATCCACTTACCAACCCCGTTGCTAAGAGCAGATGGGAGCCAGGGTTCACCTCTACCAAACACAACATCCCTTCGCCTTCCCCGGAATGCTCACCTGGAAATCTGCTGGAAAAAGGGCTTCTCAGCTGGCTGTGTCTCCCTGGGCAAAACCAGGAGCGCTGAAGCTTGTGTGTCCCCGGGCTGTGGCATAGGGCAGGGCTGGGCGGCTGCGCGGCTGGTGGCGGCAGGGCAGGGGCAAGGGAAGTCAAACTGCTCTGGGTTAGTTGCAGCCACGAGGAAAGGGGTGGAGAAGGCCAAGGGCTGGTGGTCATGCAGGAAGGGTTTGCCTAGCACATCCCCAGGGAGGTTAGTGGGGAAGCCTTGCCCAAGAGCTTCCTCTTGGAGGCTGGAGAAGCTGGAGCCTCCCTGAGCAAACCTTTCGGGCAGCACAGGTTGAACAGGGATGGCGTCTGGTGGCTTCTCCACAAAGGGGTTGGTTGGGGGGTTTGGGCTGAGTGCTGGAGCAAAGGGGTTTCTCGGGGTTGAAGCGTCCTCTTTGTGCCTCTCCTCTGCCCCTGCTGCCTTCCAGAAATCAGCCTTCTTGAAGTCTATCCCGGGCTCGCTGGCTGTGGGGCTGCCCTGCTCTGCCTCCCAGGGAGTAACAGCCACTGCCATGGGGTGCCACGGCTCACCCTGGCCTCCTGCTTGCCCCATGGGGCCGGCCACCAGCTCCTGCTGCCCCTCACCATCACCCCGTGCCAGCTCTGGCTGCGGTGGGCTCTCCCCATGCGCTAACCTTTGGGGTTGTGGTGCTGAGCTGAGACCCACGGGGTGACCGGCTGCTTCCTGCTCTTCCAGAGCTGTCCAGAAGGTTTCCTGCTGGGCCAGGTCTAGCTTGGAAGGTGGGTTTAGTCTTGAGGTACTGAGGTCCTCAGGGAATGGCTCCTGGTTGGAGGCCATCTCCCACTCGATCCCCATCAGAGGGGATAAACCTGACTGGCCTAATCCATTCAGGGAGAACTTTGATGGGCAGGTCTTGAAGTGCTCAGCTGCAGGTGTCTCATTCATCTCTGATGGCTCTTCCCTCAAAGACGTGTCCCCTTTTGCCAGCTCGTGAGCTCTCGCCTCCACATGAGCTGCTGAGTCCACAGGGGCAGATTCCACATCTTTGGAGACCGGGAACTCACTCCCAGCTCCATCCACTCCCACTGTGGATGCGCTGGGAGATGCTGGGCCGGAGGGCTCGCTGCTCAGACAGCTCCTGGGCAGCTCCACCTCTGCCTTTGGGCCCTCCACCTCCTCCCGTTGCTCCTCACCCCCTCGCTGTGGGTTGCAAGCATCTTCCTCCTCGCCATCCCCTCCACCTCCCATGGCTGCGAACCACCTCGGAGGTTTGGGTGGTGGCGCAGTGGAGCTGGCCACCATCTCCTCCTTCTCTCGGCTCCCTGTCCATGGAGAGAGGACAACCTGCCTCTCCCGAACGTCAGAGCTGAGCCTCACTCGGCTGTCGCTGGCCTCCAGCCTCATGCTGGCCTGGAGCCGGTACACCGATGTCCGAATGTCGAACGCGTCCTCCTCCCCTCCGGCACCCTGAGGCTCCATCCCGGGCTCGGGGACCACAGGGAACCGTCGTGGGGCCACATCCGGGAGCACCCGTGGGGGCACAGCCACCACGTTGCTGCCTGGCAGGGGCTCGGAGGGCAGCTCGGGGCTGAAGGTGCTTCTGGGCAACACGCAAGCGGCGGCGCGGGAGCTGCTCTTGGCCTCGAAGGTGCCCTCGCTGAGGAAGGCTGGACGTGAGCTGAAGGTGCTCTCCTGACCCACGTGCTCCTGCCCTGCCATGCTCTGGGTGCTCTCTGATGGGTCAGGGGTGGTTTCGGTGGCTATGGTCATCCAGCTGTTTGTCCCTGCACTAGAGGCGTCCTCCTCATTGCTGTCCCCTTCCTCCCTAACACGGTTGGGAGCACTCAGTGGGGTTGAAGCCTCTTTCTCCCCTGGGTTTCCCGAAGCAAACGTGGTTGTCCAAACGGTAGGAGTGCTGCTTTTCCTCCTCCTTCCCATTGACCCCACAGACACGGGGCTCAGCACATCCTCTATCACGGTGGCTTCCTGGGTTGTGCTCACCAGGTTTGCCCCCACATCTAACCCCGAGAAGTTGGTCCAAGCCCGTAGAGTTGCGGGTATTTCAGTGCTCATCTGCGCATCAGCCTTTGTCCCCTTCTCCTGAGGTGGCTCCACTGGTCTCTCTGTGGGGCTGGCCACACCAGGATCATCGATGAAAGCCATGCCCTCTGCTGCCACCGAGGCAAAGAAGTTCTCCTTCTTCAGCTCCGGTTTGAGCCTGCTGGTCGCAAAGGCATCGAAGGTCTCGTCCCACTCCGAGAGGGGAGGAGGGACAGCGGGCTTCTTGTCCGGAGGAGGAAGGGCTCCTTGTGATGGGGGAGTTGTTTCTGGAACGGGGACACCAACACTTTGGGCTGGAGACTCCCTCTCTGGGTCTTTAGGTCTTAGGGAGGCAGAGGGACTGGAATCCTCAGAGGAATAAAAGCTCCCAGCGACCTCTGGAGCAGCACGTGGCCCAGGCGGGAAACTAGAGAGAAAGTGAGTAGGTGAAGGAGAATTTAGTACCTGGTCAGCGAGGAGGTCCTCAAAGAAGGGATTGCTCTGCAGGGAGTTGAGGAATGGGTTGGTAGGGGACAAGCATCCGGGTTGACCGTCTCCAAGAGCGGGAGAGAGGTTAGTGCTTGGCATGCTAGCGAGATGGGCTACGGCAGCAGGAGGAAACTGGGCAGGGGAGCAGGGAGGAAAATGAGAAGGAGCATCTGAGCTGGTTTCTACCTGAGGAGACACTTCCAGGCTGTGGAGGGAAGACAAAAGAGTCCTCCTGGTTAATGCTGTGACAGAGCTGTAAGCACACACCACACACACTCCAAAGCAATGCCATGATCAAATACGTTCTCGTCTCTCTGGTTAGGCAGAGCAATGATTATGGAGTCAAGGCATGGAAAGGGCATGCACGACACACAGGAGAGGGCAGCCCTTCTTCTAGATGTCCTCCACACTTCCCCTTCCTACCTTAGCAAGCCCCAAGACTCAGGAGCCAAGAGGTTTTCCCACCTCCTGCAGCCCAAGGAGTGGGCTCAGGGGTTTTGGTGTGTACAAGGAGCCGGGATGGGCTCTTGGATCGGGATTATTGAGCCAGGAAGAGCACCCAGGAGTGAGTCTTTCCCAGCTTATCCCAGTGCTTCAATACCTGTCTGCCAGCACATCAGGGTGACAGCAGATGTGGTGCTCCCTCTGGCACAGAAGGGAGGGGAGGGCAACCAAGCAGGAGGGAGCACATGGCCAGGATGCGGCCCTGGATCCGCTCCTGACTCTGCCCAGTGCCCCCACATCCCCTTCATCCCATCGCTTCTGGCCTGAAACCCCATGGAGGACCCCAAGGAGGAGGAAGGGATCCAGCACACCTCAGATTCACACTGCACATCCTCCTGTACCTCACCCCATGTCAGGCAGCCCGTTCCCTGCTGCCTTTCCAAGAGGGACTACAGTGACCTTGCTTTGGGATTCACTGATCTTCCTTTGGGATCTCCTCTGGCAATATGCATCACCCCCACGGGGAACTCACCAGGCTGGGGATCATCATCTTGGTGGTTTTCACATCATGGTGTGGACACCCCATGTCCCAACCGGTGCTCTGATACCATAATCCCTCCTCCTGAGCCTGCATCCCCTTCACTCACCCCTACCCGGAGCAATCCCAGTGCCAGGATGGGAACACCCAGCACCAGGACTGAGCTGCCCCAAAACTGAGGCAATGGGATCACCTCCTTCTGCATCAGCCACCACAGCTGAGCTTCAGAGCCCCCAGCATTGGATTGGGAGAAACATGGACATTCACCAGCCAGCACTGGGCATGGCAAAGATTAATGAGGAATGAATGAAGGAATGGCCCTAGGGACACACCATGGCATTCCCTGCCTCCCCTGAGGGGACCACAGGCAGCGCTGGAAGATCATGGTCAATGCGCTGTCAAATGGGAAAGTCGCCTGGAAAACTGTGTTCTTGTGTTCATAAGGATGCACAAAAGCCTCAGACACTTTTTAAAGCTCAAAAATGCCATCTTGAGGCAGAAGCTGAGGACGTGTGAAGGTGCAGCACAGAACCATAACCACGGAATCACAGAATCACTCAGGTTGGAAAAGCCCTTTAAGCTCATCCAGTCCAACCCTTACCCCAGCACTGCCAAGGCCACCACTAACCCATGGCACTGAGGCCTCATCTCCACGGGCTGTGAACACTTGCAGGACGGTGCCTGCAGCCCTGCCCTGGGCAGCCTGTTCCAATGCCTGAGCACCCTTTGGGCAGGAATTGTTCCTCAGCTCCATCTAAACCTGCCCTGGTGCAGCTTGAGGCCGGTTCCTCTTGCCCCATCCCTTGTTCCTTGGGAGCAGAGCCCAGCCCCTCCTGGCTCCATCCTCCTCTCAGGCACTTGTAGGGAGCGATCAGGTCCCCCCTGAGCCTTCTCTTCCCCAGACTGAACCCCCCAGGTCCCTCAGCCCTTCCCCATCACACTGTGCTCCAGGCCCTGCACCAGCTCCAGTGCCCTTCTCTGGCCCCACTCCAGCACCTCCATGTCTCACAGCAGGCAGGTTATGTGCTGCCCATGCCCTGGACCATGAGTGATGCACAGATGGGGAGGAGTCTGTGCTCACTGCAGCAGGGTGGCAGGACCCCCTCCTCCCTGCTCCTGGCAGCTTCACAGCCCCTCTCACACATCACTTTCCAAGCAGCAACCTTGGAAAATGCTTATCTGTGCAACCAATACCACCAGAGTCCCTCCATCCCAGTTTTAAGGTAGGTAACAAACACAGAAAGTGGCTGAAGCTCAACTCCAGCACCCATCAGACACCACACCAGATACTACTGAGCAGAACTGGGAATTCAAGCACCAAAGCACCCATAAGAAACATCATTTCCCCCCAGACCTGCAGCACACTTGGTGCTGTGGGCAGAGAGAGCTCCTGGGTCACCTCTCCTGCAGTCACTACACAGCAGTGATGGCCATGGCCAAGCATCCACTCCAGTCCTCCCAGAGTCCATCCACGCTCTGCTGCGGGCTCCATGTCCTCTCCAGGCATGTACCTCCACAGAAGATAACTCAGAGCTGCCCAGCTCTTCCTGGCTGTTTTGAGCTCTCTGTGAGAACAGAACATCTCCAGGACAAGCCATGGAAGGAGGTGATGGAGAAGGTGATGGATCTTTAGGCACAAACCAGCCCAGAATGACCAGCTCGGCTTGGAGCTGACCTGTCCATGCATGCTGTGATGGGCAGGGACACCTTCACTGGAGCAGCT
The DNA here is from genome assembly GCF_963264785.1 of Psittacula echo. NCBI lineage: Eukaryota > Metazoa > Chordata > Aves > Psittaciformes > Psittacidae > Psittacula > Psittacula echo. Next base: position 1,752,969 of record NC_137735.1, read on the forward strand.
TGCTCCAAGCCCCTGTGTCCAACCTGGCCTTGAACACAACCAGGGATGGAGCATTCACAACCTCCCTGGGCAACCCATTCCAGTGCCTCACCACCCTCTCAGTAAAGAATTTCTTCCTTAGATCCAACCTAAACTTCCCCTGTTCAAGTTTGAACCCATCACCCCTTGTCCTGTCACTACAGTCCCTGATGAAGAGTCCCTCCCCAGCATCCTTGTAGGCCCCCTTCAGATACTGGAAGCTGCTCTGAGGTCTCCACGCAGCCTTCTCTTCTCCAGGCTGAACAGCCCCAACTTTCTCAGCCTGTCTCCATACAGGAGGTGCTCCAGCCCCTGATCATCCTCGTGGCCTCCTCTGGACTTGCTCCAGCAGCTCCAGGTCCTTCTTACACTGAGTTTCCCCTCTCTGCTGAAGGATGCTGAGGAAAACCAGGAGCTGAGGACGGCGAATTCCTCTAGAGGGAAACCTCCGCCTGCAGCAGCCTGATGGGAGATGATCTTGCTGCATTCAAACGCTGACTCACCCTCCTCCTCCTCCTTCTCCTCCTCCTCTTCCCATAGCCCAGCACACAGCTCCGCCAGCCAAAATAAATAGCTGGTACCTTTCTGCCCTCATTTCTGTGTTTGGCAGCACTTCACAGGCGTGGTTTAGCCTCTCAGCATCGAAAAAGGAGAGAAGAAATCTTGCTGAGCAACCCCCTGATGGAAAAGTCTCTTGCAAACAGCTTGTTCAATGCAGGGGTTTTCCCCTATGGATTGCAGCCTAGATTCCAGGCTGAAGGCAAACACCCTGCAGGCACAGGGCACGGTCCCCAGCCATCACAGCCCATCTGCAAGAGGATGGGTTAAGCTGCACCATGGAGATAAAGGGAATGTGCTCAAATGTCAAGGTTTGGGGAGGGCAAGGCTCAAGTCCAGCTAGAATAAGTCAAGGTTAAGAGCTGCACTGAAGCTCAAGTGGAAAATCCCTCCTAAGAGGGCTGGAGCACAGAATTCCAGCCTGGTGTGGGTTGGAAAACACCTTGAGATCATCCAGTTCCAACCCCTTGCCACAGGCAGGGACACCCCGCAATGAACCATGCCACTCACAAGCTGCTTTTGGCACCATTTCCCTGTGGACCAGCACAGAGCAAGGGCTGAGGTGGAAAACCAGCAGGATCAGGGCGCTGGAGGCGCCAGCAGCAGCTTCAAAGGCTGGCAGGGATCAGGAATTTCCTCCCATCAGATTGGTGTGGAAAGGGTTGGGATAGGCTATGGCAGCCCAGGACATTTTTGGACAGGGTGGGAAGGAGGCAGAGGATAAAAGCAAACACTGCTTTTAAATAGGAATTCTGGAGGTGAAAGGAGTGGCTTTAGGTCTCTGTGGAGTAACTGCTTTGCTTTCCCCTTGGTCCTCACCTGCCCATCATCCCAATTACAATGGCCCAGTCCTGCTTTATAGATGTGGCCCCAAAACACAGGGATAAACACATAAATAGCAGAGATGGGATCTGGGAAGTGGGAGCCCAGGTGGGTGCAAACCCCAGAACCTGCTTTCCATAGGATCCCAGCCTGGTTTGGTTTGAAGGGACCTTAAAGCTCCTCCAGCTCCAACCCCTGCCACGGGCAGGGACCCCTTCCACAGGAGCAGCTTGCTCCAAGCCCCTGTGTCCAACCTGGCCTTGAACACTGCCAGGGATGGGGCAGCCACAGCTTCTCTGGGCACCCTGGGCCAGCGCCTCAGCACCCTCACAGGGAAGAGCTTCTGCCTAAGAGCTCATCTCAGTCTCCCCTCTGGCAGGTTCAAGCCATTCCCCTTGGCCTGTCCCTACAGGCCCTTGTCCCAAGCCCCTCTCCAGGTTTCCTGCAGCCCCTTTAGGCACTGGAGCTGCTCTCAGGTCTCCCCTTCAGGAGCCTTCCCTTGTCCAGGCTGCCCCAGCCCAGCTCTCTCAGCCTGTCAAGAGAAGGTTTTTAACCTGCAAACAGCACCAGTACTGTTATTTGTACAGGAGAAAGCACAATTTCTCCCTTCTATTGCCAAGCCTGAGATGCAGCCTCCTTTTATCATTCCGATTCACCCTGCAGGGAGCAGGCTCTGTGGAGCTCTGATAACACTGGAGGAAACCCTGAAAACAGTGAAACCAATTGTTTTAGCCTCAGCTGAACCTGCTGAGCTCCTTCCTTCCCTACAGCCCTGGACCACACAACCTTAAGAACAACAAACCCCAAAGAGCCCTTTATTCAGGGCTCCAAAGAGCAAACACCATCTTCCTACTGCTTCCATTCCAGCCACTATCAAAGCCTGGTGGCTTTAGCAAAGCACAACCTTTGGGACCTCCTTCCTTGTGCAGGCAGTGAGTAACCAGCTGTAAATAAGTGCTGCTGATGGCTCAGCAAAACCCTGCCCATAAGAGAAGAGCAAAGCTCTTTGGAAAGCAGAAGTTAACCCAGAACCTTCCTGCTTTTAAGACAGGGTCTGGTTTTGCAAGAGGTTCAAGACTTGGCTTAGCTGGAGGCTCATTTCAAGCTGAGCTTTGTAAAGCAGCTTTCTAATTACAGAGCTTTTAACTAATGAGAGGTTGAGCTTTCTGGCCCCGCAACGGTGTCTGCTTTTGATGCTGTCTCCATCCATTTGGCTCCGGGTGAAACTTGACCTCTCCAGTGGGCAAACAGAGGAGGGAACGCTGCTGGCTCAGCTGGTAGGAGCTGCAGGGCTGAAGGTTCCAGAACGAGGAGAGCAAGAGGGGAAAATCCCTTCTGCAGGTAAGTTAAAGGCTTAAAACTGCTTCATGCAGAAGCTGTTCTCTCTACAAAGCAACTGTTCATCATGGAATCCTGGAATCCCAATGGAAGGGACCTCAGGGATCATCTGCTCCAACCTTTCCAGGCACAGTATGACCTAGATTGGATGGCCCAGGACCCTGTGCAGCCCAGTCTTAACAGTGTCCAATGTCAGGGAGTCACCACTTCCCTGGGGAGATCATTCCAATGCTTGTGCTCATTGGGAAACCTTTTCCTCTTGGGTCCAGTAGGAATCTCCCCAGCAGTAACTTCTGCCCATCACCCCTCGTGGTTTCTATGGGATTCCTTGTCCAAAGGGAGTCTCCGTCTTCTTTGCAGCCATCCTTTAAACACTGGACCATGGTGACAAGGTCTCCCTGAGCCTTCCCTCCAGGCTGAACAGTCCCCGGCTATGATCCATCTCCAGCTCTAGAAGGTACCAATCAGCTGCCCCAGATGCAGGTGGACACCCACAGAACACCCACTGCTGGGTGCCCAATGCATGCTTGAGAGACCATGCACATCTGATCCTACATTTGATGGTACCAGACCACACATTCAACCTGATACCAGCAAGACCTCAAAAGCTCTGCAACAGCTTTGCCCTGCATCAGTGATGTGCTCCACGAGGTCGTTCCGTGTAAGGAAGGAGAATAAAACCACACAAGAGTTGTGCAGAATTAGAATGAGCAACAGTGTTGGAATTAATGGTCAGAGAAATGAAGACCCAGGGAAGCCAGACCAGAGAAGGGCATGTCCCTGGGATGATGGAAAGGCCATTTCTGCATCAAATGAGACCCATTCACCATCTCCCATCATCCAGCCTGGGCCATATGGGGGAAAGCATCAAGATCCTGGGTTATTATTGCTCATGAGCTCTGTAAGGGTAACAAACCAGCCCAACTTGAAGTAAAGCTCTTGAGATTCCCCTTCTGGCTTCAGTTGGATAACCCCAAGCATCATTGGCTTTCTTTTAATCATGGAATGGTTTGGGTTGGAAGGGGCCTTAAAGCTCCTCCAGCTCCAACCCCTGCCACGGGCAGGGACCCCTTCCACTGGAGCAGCTTGCTCCAAGCCCCTGTGTCCAACCTGGCCTTGAGCACTGCCAGGGATGGGGCAGCCACAGCTTCTCTGGGCACCCTGGGCCAGCGCCTCAGCACCCTCACAGGGAAGAGCTTCTGCCTAAGAGCTCATCTCAGTCTCCCCTCTGGCAGGTTCAAGCCATTCCCCTTGGCCTGGCCCTACAGGCCCTTGTCCCAGGCCCCTCTCCAGCTTTCCTGGAGCCCCTTTAGGCACTGGAGCTGCTCTAAGGTCTCCCCTTCAGGAGCCTTCTCCAGGCTGCAGTTTAAGCTCATTACTTCCTATTTCCAATTTGCAAACTGCAATTAAAGCCCATTCAGCTGTTTAGAAATGCTCCAAAAGGAGCCTCTGTGAATTTGCTCCCTGCAGCCCGCACCGCTTCAAAGCAATTCCTATTTTGGGGAGAGAAAACCCCAGCTGGAGGAGCTGCTGCCGCACAGCTCATCCAAGTTCCTCCTATAGAAAACAGGCATCTGCAGGCAGGGTCCTGAGCAACCCAACTCTAAGCTAAGCCTAGCTCCAGCTTAGCTTGAATTCAACTGTGAGCACCGAAGTAGGTTAAGAGAGAACAGAGTGAAAACCCTCTGGGAAAGGAATAACACTGGGAATGGCTCCAGCAGCTGTCAATGGTTGTTAGAAACCAGCAGTGTTTGAGGGCACCTCTGTGATTATCCCCTGGGTTGGATGCTACTGGAGCCCATTTACATCCCTGCCTTGAGGACAGTGGTGTCCGTTGGGATAGAACAACTCACACAGGGGGATGGAGCACACGGAGCACATCTGCCTCAAACCCAGAGCTGCAAAGCAGGAGGGAACCTGGAGGTTCCTCACCCATTTATCATGGAAAAGGCTCCATAGGGAGATGCAGAGGGTATCTCCCATCCTACCCCACCGCAGGCTCACAATGCTTCAGCATCTGGCTCAGGCAGCTTGTGCAGTCACTGCCTGAGCACAGAAGGGCTTTGATGGGTTTTTCATACAGGATCTTCTATTGCAGGACTGAAACAGCAGCTTTATTATCACAAAATGAACTAAAAGGGAATCAAAGAACAATCTCGAGTGGTTCCATTCTGTCCTTCCTCAATCCCAGCATTCGCAGAACCACAGAGTGGTTTGTGTTGGAAGGGACCTTAAAGCTCCTCCAGTTCCAACCCCTGCCACGGGCAGGGACCCCTTCCACTGGAGCAGCTTGCTCCAAGCCCCTGTGTCCAACCTGGCCTTGGACACTGCCAGGGATGGGGCAGCCACAGCTTCTCTGGGCACCCTGGGCCAGCGCCTCAGCACCCTCACAGGGAAGAGCTTCTGCCTAAGAGCTCAGCTCAGTCAGATTCCTTTAGTCTCATCCAGAAACAAGCCTCGCCCTGGGGTGTGACACCCAATAACCGCCTGGAAATGAAAGACCCATAGGTGGGAATGGTGCCTCTGCATTCCCAGGACCTCATGTTCACCCCTCTGCTGCTGAGCAGCTCAGGGACAGAGCCCACATCCTGCCTTGTCCTTCCCTTCCCCATGGCCTCAGGGGAAAGAGCTCCAGGCCCTATGGTAGGAGGTGTTTGTGATGGGGAGCAGCTCCTGCCTGCCTCAGTGTCCCCATTGCCCAGGCAGTGCAGGATTGAGCCTCACCAGCCCCCGTGGCTCCTCTCCCATGCTCTCACCATCAGCTCATCCTCCTCTCAAGGCACCACATGTGCCACACAGCACAAGGACACATCTCCTGTCCTTGGGAAGGGGGTGGCAGCAAGTCCTTTTCACCCTTTGGCTTTAAAGGCCCCCCTACGAGCACAACACCATCTTGTGGGGTGAGAAGACGACGCTTTAGGTGCTGCCCTGCTCTGAAGCCCCAGGGAGCCATGTGCTCACCCTCCCTCAGCTCTGAGCAGCACTTGCAAAGCAGCTGAACCTGTGGGCATGTGGTTGGGTTGGATAAACCATGAGTGCCCTCCTCATGAAAGGAGGCTCAGACTGAATTAAACCCCTTCTGCTTCATACATGAGGTTCAAGTCAGCCCAGATTAGGAAAATCCCCTAATAAATCAACCCTGGAGATTCAACCAGCTCAGAACTGTTGGTTCTTTTCTCTGGCTGCTTTAACCCCTTTCCTCCCTCTCACTGAGCAATGACAACACCACACTGGGCTCTCAATCTCCCCCAGGAGCTATGGGGATGGACACAGGTGACCCATCAACACGACAAAGCCCACACAGAAACAGCACCACCACCACCACCACGGTTTGTGCGCCATGAACCCAGTGCTGAGGACTTGGGAAGAGACGAATCACCACACAAAGCAGGAACAATCAGAGATTCCCACCAGGGAGAAGGGAAGGTTGGGGTGGGATGGGAAGAGGAAGGAGCAGGGATGGGATTAGTTACTTCATTTTAAGGTACCAATGTACTGCATCCCCAAACTGGACCAGAAACAGAGGGGTGGGAGGCTGATAAATGTCATTCCGTGTCACTGTGTCCCACATCCCACAGTGTGCGTCAGGGAAGCTCTTTCAGCTCAAGAATAATGATCCTTTACTTTGAGGCCACAGAAATACTTGGCATGACCACACTGAGCCTCTGCACAGGGAAACAATTCCTTCTCCATGAAGTGGATCTCTCCCATTCCCAACTGGGAAACACAGCCCAGGAGGGCCAATGGAGTTGGTCTGTGGCAGAAGCCAGGGAAGGATGCAGGAAAATCACCCTCTCCTTGAGACATTTAAGACCAAGAAGCATTTCCCCCACTACCACCTCTCTGAGCAATTGGGAGCAGTCCCCTGCTGACGCTGGAGCGCATTTACCAGCTCAGTGTTGAAGACAGGACACCGGGACACCCAGTTCATGACCCAGGCATCACCACCCCCATTTCACTGACCTGGGTTTCTGAGGAGACTCCTTTGAACCAAACCAGCCGCTGCTCTTACTCCTCTCATCTCCTCCTGTGTGGATGGACGAGCCATGGGAAGATCCCACTTTCTCCCCTTGCCCTTTGCTCCCGGCATCGTTCTTATTGCCCCCGTGGTGGAAGAGGCCACCCTTTGCTTTCTTGTCTTCCTTCTTGGTGTCCTCAGCTTGCTTGTCCTTCGCTGTGTCCGTGGAGAAGACCATGGGAGCTGCAGCCTGGGTTGGTTTGCTCTCCATGCGACTGCTCTCCTCCATCCTGGCTCTGCCCAGATGGTTACTGAGGGTGACAGCTTTTGTGGAGACCCTGAGCTCCTCCTGCAGGGCCAAGCTGGGAGGAGATGGGATGAACCTGGGCTCGTCTCTCTGCTGTGTCCTCTCAAAGCTGCTGGCCCCCCAAGGCACCTCCTGGGGCTCGGGATGGAGGGGAGCAAAGCCGAAGCTCTCCTCCTGCCGCTTGGGAATGCTGGAGCTCTGTGGGACACACACAGGGCTCTTTGGTGCAGGCTCGTCGCTGTAAACGTGGCTCCCATTGATGCAGAGGGAAGAGCGGGACACGGGATCATTCTTTGGCTTCAGGCTTTGGATTGCTTTGGGCTCCAGGACTGGGCTCACCTGGGAGACATCATCACTGAATGCTCTCTTGTGGGTCAACTTTGGAGATGGCAACAAGTCTTTCACTGGGGGGGGAATCAAACACAAGACAGAGGCGAGGCCGCCTGAGTAACAGGTCCAGGTAGGACAAACATCCTTATCTTCCCCTTGCAAACACTGAAGACCTGGGAGATGAGACCAGCTTTCTCCCTGCCAGGCTCCCACTGCATAATTAAACTACCAGAAATGCAAAGCACAGGTCACAGGTATGTGGCTGCACAGGTTGTGCAATGTCCTCCCCAGACATCACCTCCCACTGCCAGATGCAGAGAGGAGTCTCTGTAAGACAGCAAATCCCTTGCCTGAGAGGATTCAAGGTGGATAATGCATGCAAGAAGGTACCCAGAGGCTACTTAAGGGCCAGGCCAAGCGGAATGGCTTGAACCTGCCAGAGGGGAGACTGAGATGAGCTCTTAGGCAGAAGCTCTTCCCTGTGAGGGTGCTGAGGCGCTGGCCCAGGGTGCCCAGAGAAGCTGTGGCTGCCCCATCCCTGGCAGTGTTCAAGGCCAGGTTGGGCACAGGGGCTTGGAGCAAGCTGCTCCAGTGGAAGGGGTCCCTGCCCGTGGCAAGGGTTGGAGCTGGATGAGCTTTAAGGTCCCTTCCAACCCAACCCACTCTGTGAGTCTACGACTGAGGGGGTTTTGCTTCCAAGTGATTTAAGAGTTTGCACTGAACGGAAGATGCGGAGTCTCTGAGCTCTGCTCCTGTATCCTGTGTGATACAAGCCCGTACTGCGCAGTGCCTGCTCCTCCCTCTCCTGCCTGACTGTGGCTACTGCAGCACCCAGCAGGTTTTGTCTGCGGAAGAGCCAGGTGAAAAAGGTGCCTGGGCTCCATGTGCCACGCAGCCACTCCTCCTCCTAGCGGGAAACTCCCCTTCACCACAACATTTGGCCTTGGGTGCCATGGTTTAGTGTGAGGTGTCTCTGCCCATGGCAGGGGGGTTGGAACTGGATGATCTTAAGGTCCTTTCCAACCCTGACTGTTCTATATTCAGACCAGTGCCTCCACCATGCAGCACAAACCAAGCAGCATCACATGCGTGGCTTCACCAGCACAGTGAGGAGCAGCACCAGTCTCCCACCAACGTGCGGATTTGCTGTCTCCAGCCAATTAAACCAGATCATTGCACATTGCTTCCAAGCAAGAATTCATTCTCCACAAGGACCCTTTTTGTTTGCAAATCGCCGCTGTCCGAGCGCCAAGAGCTTTAACACCAGGAGCCAGTCACTGCCTCAGCTCTGCCTCAGGCCTTAGGTGTCCCAGCAGACAAGCAGCAGCAGGGAAGTGCAGCAGCACTGTGCCCTCTCTCAGGGGCTTATTGCTGTGACCTGCTTTTAGGAGACAGAGAGGAAAAGGTCCTAAAGAACGCTCATAGCCCACAAGCTGATGGCGAGCTGCAGGGACAATGAGGCATCAACCCAAGCCCGGTTGTTCATAGAGTGTGAAAAGCAACATCTCCAATGCCCTTCCCTGTTCTGGGAAGCACAATGCTGCCAGCATGCAGAGGACCAAAGAGCCATAGAACGGTTTGGGCTGGAAAGGACCTTAAGATCATCCAGTTCCAACCCCTGCCACGGGCAGGGACCCCTTCCACTGGAGCAGCTTGCTCCAAGCCCCTGTGTCCAACCTGGCCTTGGACACTGCCAGGGATGGGGCAGCCACAGCTTCTCTGGGCACCCTGGGCCAGCGCCTCAGCACCCTCACAGGAAAGAACGTGTGCCTTATATCTGACTTAAATCTCCCCTGTTTCAGTTTGAACCCATCGCTCCTTGTCCGATCACTACAGCCCCTGATGAAGAGCCCCTCTCTGGCACCCAAAGGGAGATTCACAGATCTCAGAGGGTTTGTGCAGCCTGCAGGTAAGCAATGAGTTAAGAGACTTGCAGGAAAGCCTCAAGAGTCCCTCACAGAGAAAAGAAAAGGGGGAATAAAGAGGGGGAGAGGGAATTAAAGCCATTATCCTCTTACCAGAGCGCTCCATGGACACACTGCTGTGTCTGCTGGGGGATCTGGTTACCTCAGGAACATTCGAGGCCAGCCCCAGGCTGGCAGAGGAGATGGTGCTGTCGGATCCCAGGGAGGTGTTGGATTGAGTCAAGGATGACTTGCGGAGCTTGTTCTTCAGGAAGAAGCCCTTCACTTTGGACTTCTTGCCCCCAATGTCATAGTCATCCTCCATGTCCAGGCCGCCCATGCTGCTGGGGATGATGGCAGAGGCTGACTCCAAGTCATATTTCTTCTTGCCTTTCACCTTGTCCTTCAGCTTGCCAAAGGGTGACCGGGGCTTGTCCTTCATGGAGAGGTCGAACATGCTGGCTGTGATATTGTTGCGCGTAAACTGGATGCACACCAGGATCTCACCACGTTCCTTCTCCTTCTTCCCGGCCTTGGAGTGGAGCTTGTGCCACCTGGAGCCAGAGAGGAGAGAAAAGGAAAGGCCCTTAGAATCCAAGAATCCCAGCCTGGTTTGGGTTGGAAGGGACCTTAAAGCTCATCCAGCTCCAACCCCTGCCACGGGCAGGGACCCCTTCCACTGGAGCAGCTTGCTCCAAGCCCCTGTGTCCAACCTGGCCTTGAACACTGCCAGGGATGGGGCAGCCACAGCTTCTCTGGGCACCCTGGGCCAGCGCCTCAGCACCCTCACAGGGAAGAGCTTCTGCCTAAGAGCTCATCTCAGTCTCCCCTCTGGCAGGTTAAAGCCATTCCCCTTGGCCTGGCCCTACAGGCCCTTGTCCCAAGCCCCTCTCCAGCTTTCCTGCAGCCCCTTTAGGCACTGGAGCTGCTCTCAGGTCTCCCCTTCAGGAGCCTTCTCTTGTCCAGGCTGCCCCAGCCCAGCTCTCTCAGCCTGGCTCCAGAGCAGAGCTGCTCCAGCCCTCGCAGCATCTCCATGGCCTCCTCTGGCCTCGCTCCAGCAGCTCCACGTCCCTCTTGTGCTGCTGCCCCAGAGCTGGATCAGGGCTGCAGGGGGGGTCTCCCCAGAGCACAGCAGAGGGGCAGGATCCCCTCCCTGAGCTGCTGCTCACGCTCTGGGGGTGCACCCAGCACACGGGGGGGTTCTGGGCTCAAGCGCTCACTGAAGCTGGGTCATGGGGAGCTCATGAACCTTCTACTTCTGCATTTCACCATGGTACCGCATTCAAACAGGGAAGAACAAGACCTAGGCCACGAGGAAACTTTGTTCCCCAGAGCCATTACCAACCCGGTACCCTTCAGTCCCTTCTCCTCCCATAAGATGCTCCATCCTTCTGCCCTGCTTCCAGGCACTGCTTCCCTGGGTGGCTGCAGCAGGATGAGCAGGTCTCCAGCACAGCTCTTGTCCCTGCAGCTCTGATCCCTCTGCTCCAAGTGTGAACATTCCCCTTGACAAGGCACAAGGAAGTCTGTAGGTTCAGGACAGCCCCCATTTCTCCCTGCCACGTTTCATGGGTGAAACACAGCAATGAGAGGCAGAAGAACCTTCTAGACCTGGGTAACCAAATTCCCACTGATTTCCCAAGAAAGACAAATCCCAGCAGTGTTTTCCAGCCACTGGAAAGTGAAGTCAGTGGAAAGAGAACAAAACCAAGGGCAGGAAAATGTGAGGGGTGGAGATGGGTGTGAGCACCCTGAAACCTCCATGGAGAGGGGAAAACAGGAATCATGGCCTCCAGAGGTTTCCGAGTTAGTGCTGGGGGTGATACCACATCCTGGACAAAGGGAGGCGATGGAAAACCTGAGGAGCCTGCACTCTGCCTTGGGAAGGAGGCACAAACCCTTCATTCCCTGCTGGATACCTGGATAAATAACGTGGGCACAGCTGGAAGCACCCAGGTCCTTCAGCACACAACTGAGGTGCCACCGAAGGGCAGGAGGGACGGTGCTGGGCACGGACATGGGGGTAAATCAGGGAATGGTTTGGATTGGAAGGGACCTTAAAGCTCATCCCTACAGGCCCTTGTCCAAAGCCCCTCTCCCGGTCTCCTGCAGCCCCTTTAGGCACTGGAATGCTGTCATCATTCCTATTTCTTCCACTTGCTTATCCCACCCCTTTCCAATGCCCACTCCACTGTCAGTGCTCAGCCTCAAGCTCGGACACATCCAGACACGCAGAATAAAATCCATGGGGAAGAAAAGCAGCATTAACCCCTTCCAGCAAGTCACAGCAGCACAAAGCCTCCCAGAGAGGTTGATCCAGTGCCAGGGAGCAGTCGGGAAGCAGGAGCAGGTGAGTCAGATGGACACTTCCCGGAGCAGCCGTAGGGAAAGGGCTGTCTGGAACAGGCTGTGGCCACAGCGCATCAGCTCCAACATTGTTCAGCTTGATGCAAGACCTGGATGAGGTTCAAGAGGGAAGGGCTGCAGCGGCCTGGCTGCTGGGAAAGCAGGGATTCAGGAGCTGAATCATTCAGCTGGGGATGAGAAGAGGAAATCTCACAATGGGTTCCAGATCTGTGTCATAAATAGAGAGAATCTGTGTGAATTAAGGAAAGAGAGGAGCTGCTGAGGATGAGGAGATGGAACAGCCCCCAAGAGCTCAGCCTCCATGGATTCACTCCCTGCATCTCCCATCAGTGAAGAAGTTGTGGTCATTAAAGTGAATTTGATGCCTTTGAAAGAAGGAGCTGGAAAACCTGAAGCTGGAAAACCTGACCTGCTCCAAACAGCGTGTGTGAAGGAACAGCCTCTGCTGCTGCTGGCGCTGGCTTTAGGAGCTATTTTAGCTCCCAGGACCTCCCCAGCAGTCAGGACATCACCTCAAACAGGGCACGCAGCTATATTTAGGCTGTGCTCTAAGTTTATGGGTGTTTGGGAGGATTCAGTTGTTCCATGTTGGGTGTTTCTGACTGAATCAGTGGAAACAGGAGGTGCCAACACGGCCTCAGCTGGGATGCAGCAGGAGACTGGGATTGGGGCTGGTTTCAAGTCCCAGCTAAACACAAACTCCTGCAGCATCTTTTTGCCATTATCGAATATCCCTCAGTTTTCCATGTTTCTTCCATGAATTGCCCTCAGGGGGAAGCCCTGGGTGGGATTCTGGATTGGGGCCACACAAACCGAAGTCTTAGAGGAGGACACGATCAAAACCAAACAGGTTCTGCTCATACAAAGCCTTTTCCAGGTCTGGAATGGCCACCATGGGCTTCACAGCTCAGGCTCAGCCCAGTTGCTCTGAACTGAACTGGGTTATAGTAATAACGAGTGGAAGAGGTGTTGGTACCAAGAAGCATGGGGAGATACAGGAACCTCTGCCACCATGTCCAGCACCCAGACTGCAGGGACCCACTTTCCAAAGGTGTTTGAGGCCTCTCTTGAGAGGGCGTCACCAGCCTGGGTCCAGCTCCTCCCAGCACAGGACATCCAGGACAAGCCACCCCATACTGGTGGTGATGGTGGAGCTGCTGGAGCGAGGCCAGAGGAGGCCATGGAGGTGCTGCGAGGGCTGGAGCAGCTCTGCTCTGGAGCCAGGCTGAGAGAGCTGGGCTGGGGCAGCCTGGACAAGAGAAGGCTCCTGAAGGGGAGACCTGAGAGCAGCTCCAGTGCCTAAAGGGGCTGCAGGAAACCTGGAGAGGGGCTTGGGACAAGGGCCTGTAGGGACAGGCCAAGGGGAATGGCTTTAACCTGCCAGAGGGGAGACTGAGATGAGCCCTTAGGCAGAAGCTCTTCCCTGTGAGGGTGCTGAGGCGCTGGCCCAGGGTGCCCAGAGAAGCTGTGGCTGCCCCATCCCTGGCAGTGTTCAAGGCTAGGTTGGACACAGGGGCTTGGAGCAAGCTGCTCCAGTGGAAGGGGTCCCTGCCCGTGGCAGGGGTTGGAGCTGGAGGAGCTTTAAGGTCCCTTCAAACCAAACCAGGCTGGGATTCCCTATTTCCACCCATCACCTACTGCCCACCTCCACTGCCACTGCTCCTGTTGGACACCTCAGCCCAGGCCACACAGAGAGCCAGGCCTGCTCAGAGACACCTCCAACACAACCCAAGCAAGGAACACAGCTCAAAGCAGCTGAAGACACGAGCTGCAGGTTCAGCTACAGAATCCTCCTACATTCTTCCCTCTTCCACCCTACGGGTCCAGCACCATCCAGTGCCTGCTTACCGCATCCCCCCCAAAGGCATGTCCCAGCATCACCCCAGGGTCTGCCATCCATGATGCTGTGTCAGGGGATGGCTGCAGGGGGAAGGAAGCAGGAAGCTGCCCCAGCACAGAGAGGAAACCTCAAACAGAAACTCATTGCAGATGTCCCAAAAAAGGGGAAGCTTGAGGCCATTTCAAGCTCTCAGACATGCTCCAGGGCTTTGCAAGCTGCCATCCCACTGTTCCCAACCCCCTGCATGGCTCATGTAGGTCACCGTGTGTAATCAGCACATCCCAAACGCTTCCAGACTGCTTCAGTTAAACCCTTTCTATGTAAAGGCTTCTCTCTCTTCCCACAGGAGCCAAGGAGAAGGGTGGGATGTGCAGGTTTGGGAGGAAAGGCAGAAAGCATCTATATTTATAGCTGCGGTTGCCAGGATCAGTTGGAGCAGCAAAGGGAAGCATGGAAAGGAGAACACAAAGCACTGCTCTAGCTCCAGGCCCCCACGTGCTTTCCCCCATCCTCCAGCAACATCCCATTCCGGAAAGGCAGCAAGCGCTGAGCAAAGGGAAAACCAGGCTGGCATGGAAACAGGAGCGTAGGAGCTGCTTGCGAAGGAGGGAAAGGGACCCCACGGGATGCTGATGGGGTGGAACCGCTCAGGGTCAGTGCCTGGTTCACACCATCCCCTCTGCTCTGTGTCCTCCTTGAGGGGCAGGTGACTGCTTATGGAGCCCCCACTCCCACAAACCTTGTGTTGGGAATGAGCTCAGTGGGAAAATGCCTGGGCTGTGCTTTCTGCCTGTCAATGAGCGGCTGTTCGGGTTCAGGAGACACTCGGTGTGTGGGGGCTGACGAGCTGCTGGGGTGCACAGGAGGACATGGAGCCTGAGCAGACCAGACCTGAGGCTTTCTGTCACCTTGCGCATCCCCCTCCCGGTACAAGCAGCTCCTTCAGCACAAACCCAAGCCCAAAGCCCCCACCCCATCACAAAACACGGCTCTGAGATGCCACGTGCACCACCAGGCCACCATCCTGCCCTGCTTCCAAGCAGGATGTGGGTCCTGCCAAGCAGGACATGCATCCGTCCAAGGAGGACCACCACCTGGGCTGGGGTCCCCAAGAGATCCCCATCCACCGAGGGACCAGCTTCACCCCAACAGACCTGCTCGATGCACCCTTGGTACCTCCAGCAATGGTTCTCCAGTTTCTCTCTCAGACTGGTCCCAGTGCTTTACCAGCAGTGAGTCCAAGAGACTCTCCTTGAAAGTTAAGTCCCACAGCGACTCGCGGTGTTCATGGATGCAGGGAGGGAAGGATGCACAGATGGGAGTGTTCTTCCCAAAAGCCCCCCAGAACCGCTCAGCACTGCCGGGGGGGGGGGTGATGCTCACCTCAAACTGAGCAGAACTGCTCCTGCCCCACACAACCGAGCCTCCTGAGCTGCAGCACAGAGACAGCCCAGCAGGGAGCCAGCGCCTCTTCCCTGCCTGCAGCAGCCTGGCTCTCACTGCTGATTCATCCTTGCACCAAGGTCAGCCTCAGGAGAAGAGCCCCAGGTCTTTGATCCAAGACTATCTGGGCCTCTACAGTGACACAGCAGGACAGGCACAAGAAAACATGAAGGCAGAAGGGGCACAACCCCCTCGATGGGCACAAGGCACATTGGTGAGCCAACAGCTGAAGCAGCCCTATGGAAACACAAACGTAGGATCCCAGCCTGGTTTGGGTTGGAAGGGACCTTAAAGCTCATCCAGCTCCAACCTTTGCCACGGGCAGGGACCCCTTCCACTGGAGCAGCTTGCTCCAAGCCCCTGTGTCCAACCTGGCCTTGAACACTGCCAGGGATGGGGCAGCCACAGCTTCTCTGGGCACCCTGGGCCAGCGCCTCAGCACCCTCACAGGGAAGAGCTTCTGCCTTAGATCCAACCTGAACTTTCCCTCAGCAGGAGGAAGCTGAGCACCCAAGAAGGGAAGTGGAAGGTGGAAACAACCCAGCCCGGGGGAGCTCTGTGCTCCCCATCGGTGCCAGGGGTTCTGCAGCACAGGCTGGGTTTGGGGTTGCTTTTGGCTGCTCTGCAAAGTGCTCCCTGGAAAGCTGCTAAAACACAGCTGGAAAAATCAACACAGGAAAACCAGGGAAAATCTGATGCCCCCCAGATGGGGAAGAAAGGGCTCGGGTAGCTGAGGGGGAGAAGTTCATCCCTCCAAACAGCATCACTGAGCAGTGCTTGAAACCAAACCTGAACCAACCTCTCCCCAGCATCTCAAGCTGCTCCTCTGATGGGTTCCAGCCCTGACAGGACCAACTCAGCTACTCAGGAGGGTGTCGGTTAAATGAGATGTCAGAACTGAAGAGCAGGAGCTGTGTGTGGTGAGGGGGACAAGAGGATGTAGCTATGGGCGCAGTGGTGGTGCTCCAAGTGATGTTACTGCAGCGGATGCAGGAGCATGGGACAATCCCACCACTAACTCACACTCATCCCAGGGCACAAACCATCCATGCCCTGCTGAAAGGCTCATCCTATGGCTCTCAGTCGAGGGACAGAGCTGTTGCCTCCAGTGGGACTCAATGGCAAGGAACCCTTCAAGGTACGACGAAACCCAGGGATAAAACTACCCCTGCCTGGGTCCACAGCTCACTGGGAAGCCTGGTGCAACAGCCAGGCTGTGATACAGACCTGGGGCTCCAGGCATGCATCCTGCTCCATGCATGAGGTCCATCCTGACAATGTCCTGAGCAGCTTCATTCCTGCATCCCATCCGGAGCAGCGCCCCACAGGACCCTTCTACTTCACATCACCTCCCTTGGCTATGAGGAAACAGGGGTGGCCCAGACTTGCAGAGCCCCAAACAGGCTGTTGCCATGACCCCGTATGCTGCCCATGCCTCCCCAAATCTGCCCCTACAGCCCCTGTGCTGGCTGGCAGAGGCAAGCAGGGGGGTGATGGGAAGGAGGGGGACATGGTAGACACCCGGGATGGAGAAGAGCCACCAGTGCATTGTTGGCATGAGAACAAGGGTGGGTAACTCCATCACAGATCAATCCAGGTTATGAAGATCAGAGCTTTCCAGGGCCTAGTGCAGGATGGGCAGGAAGGAAGAGGAGACCTGGGAAGATTTAAGGAGCTGTAAAACGGGACATGAATCATTTATGAATGGAGATGGTAACAGCAGGAGACAGAAAATGAGCTCTTAAAAGGGCACTGGAGCTGGTGCAGGGCCTGGAGCCCAAGTGTGATGGGGAAGGGCTGAGGGACCTGGGGGGTTCAGTCTGGAGAAGAGAAGGCTCAGGGGGGACCTGATGGCTCCCTACAAGTGCCTGAGAGGAGGATGGAGCCAGGAGGGGCTGGGCTCTGCTCCCAGGTAACAAGTGATAGGACAAGAGGAACCGGCCTCAAGCTGCACCAGGGCAGGTTCAGATGGAGCTGAGGAACAATTCCTGCCCAAAGGGTGCTCAGGCATTGGAACAGGCTGCCCAGGGCAGGGCTGCAGGCACCGTCCCTGCAAGTGTTCACAGCCCGTGGAGACGAGGCCTCAGTGCCATGGGGTAGTAGTGGCCTTGGCAGTGCTGGGGCAGTGGTTGGGCTGGATGAGCTTAAAGGGCTTTTCCAACCTGAGTGATTCCACGATCCTATGAAGGTCCCTTCCAACCCAAACCACTCGGGGATCCTGTGCTTGCAAAGCACAACGGACAGCAAGGAGCTGCCCTGCAGGTTCCTCTGGTGCTCTCACTCCCAGGGAACCACCTCACACACAACCCAACCTGCACACGATGGGCACGAGAAACATGTTACTGCTGTAAATCCTTCTCTACTTCCAGCTGGAAAGAGCACCATGGACAGCCCAGTACCTGGAGCAACACAAGCTTGGGAATGCAGAGCCTGTTCTCCGGAGGGGAAAACAACCCCAAGGCCTCCACACAGCTTGAAACACCCAATCTAGCATGTAGGTTACACATCCCAGAATCACAGTAGGGCAGTAGCTGCTCTACTCATACACACACCTTTACCCTTGGTGGATTTGCTGGTGAAGAGACCCATCGGCTGGAAATGCAGAGCAGGAGAGGCCAAGGGATGCTCCTCTGGGAATGGGGGTCCCAAGCCCTCAACTGGCCTGGAAAGTCCATCCTATTGGAAAGCCAAACCTCCCATCCCAGCCAAGCTTGTGACAGCAAGAGAGGTGGCAGCACTGATTTAAAAGCCATTTCCACTCCATGGACCACATGTAGAAAGATGCGAGGTCTTCCCTGGACTCCTTATGCCAAGGAGCCCTCACGGGGTTACTGGAGGCAAGGAGCCTATGTGAGCACCAACATAAGCCCATCCATGAGCCAGCTACAGAGGATGGGCGGAATAACCCAGTCTAGACCCTGCTCTGGAAGCAACCACAGTGCAAACGTTCTGCACACCAACAGATGCTCTCCCTCTGGTGAAAGAATGGGGATGTCTCCTACAATGGAGCAGGAACCATGAAGAGCATCCCCAGTAACTCCTCTCCTGCTGTGGATGCTGCCTTTGAGCAAACCAGCTCATCCCAACATGAGGACACATCCCTTTGGGGGGTGACAGGATGGAGAGCAGAGCCCACCCCACATTCCTGGTCATCAAAGAGGAAGGAGTAGCACGAAATAAAGGAGGGAATCACCTTGGAAAGATGAACTGAGGTGGTGAAGAACGGCCCGAGCATCAGCTGAACTCAGCACATGCAATAGCACCACCTCCATCTGCAACTTGAGCTTTATACCAATAGGTTTGAGGTGTTCCCTGAGATGAAGGTTTTCCTGCAACTTCTAAGGGAAAAAGCCAGCTGGAAGCAGTTGGGGCTTGGAAAACCCATGTGAAACAGAGAAAGAAGCCTCAATCTGCAGGTTTTGAGGGTTGAAGATGAAGCAGGGTGATGGATGGTCACCTTGAGCCCAAAGCCAATGTGTCAGACTTGCAAAGCTGGGCTCAAAGTGCTCAAACAGCTTTTAAACAATGACAAAAGCAGAACAGAGCAAAGGCCTTAAACCCTTTAAAGCAGCACTGGAAACTGGGTGACAATGGGGTTAACTGGGCTGGTAGGAGCAACATGAAGCCCTGCCATCAGTTTGGAAGCAGCAGCATCATGCTCTCCTTTGGGCTCTCGGCTCAGGACAAACACTGGCCACCAAGGACCCTGTCCCAAGAGCCAACTGCCTCCAGCACACAGAGAGCATCCTGACCTCGGTTTTGGCAGGACCAGCCCTCTCCTCCTCCCTCTGCTCAGCAGTGTTTCAACACAGCAGGGTGTTTCCTGGCTCTGCACAGACACAACAACCCTTCAGAGCTGCCTTTCCAGCCCACAACAAGGATTTCACCACAGTCCAGGGTGTCTGAGCAGCAAACTGGCGCTCTCAGGACCTTCACCAGCACCTCTAATCACAGCAGCTCCTGCAAAGACAGCTCTGTTTGCCCTCGCATTAAGGCTTTCCATCCCCAAACTATCCCTGAGCAGCTGTTTCCTCTCGGCCTCCTACCAAGGTCTCTTCCCCTCCTTGGTTTAAGGACACACTGCAGTGCTATGGCCTCAGCTCAGGCCTGATAGGGAGCAGACAGTGAGCCCTGACCCTGGGTGTGAAGATCTCTCCTAGGATGCAGCCATGAGCCAAGGCTGTGGTGGGAATGGCAATGAGCACAAACCACTGCATCCGAGATGCCACAGCCAAGAGCCCACAGGTCACAGTGTTCTGCTCTAATGATGCCCATGGATTTAAGGGAGACCTTGGAACAGTCTTCCAGAGCCAAAGGGGCTACAAGAAACCTGGAGAGGGGCTTTGGGCAAGGGCCTGTAGGGGCAGGCCAAGGGCAATGGCTTTAACCTGCCAGAGGGGAGACTGAGATGAGCTCTTAGGCAGAAGCTCTTCCCTGTGAGGGTGCTGAGGCGCTGGCCCAGGGTGCCCAGAGAAGCTGTGGCTGCCCCATCCTTGGCAGTGTTCAAGGGATGGGAATTCCCTTTTCCACTCAGACCTGCCCCAGAACTGAGCTCCATCAAGACACAGAGGAGAGAAGAAGCCACAGTGGCCTCAAGGACTTCAGCTGGAGAAGTTTAACACCCAAAGGAAAAGGGTTTGTACCTCAGTGGCTTCTCTGCTGATGGACAGTGAGAAGAGCATCTTATTCCTGCTCCCAGGATACAAGAGCTGTGGTTATCCAGACCCCCGCAGCAACCAGCCCCTCCACAGCTGGGAAGGGACAGGAAGAAGTAAAGGGAAGTGCTACAGGGAGGTTTGGGGCTGTAACTCCTGTTCCAAGGCCGCAGCCAACAAACAACTGCAAGTCACTGCAGGCAACACCAGGGCCAGGATCACAACTCCTGCTACTTACAGTCCCCTTACAAAGATCCCAGTGCTCCAAAGCCTGGAATTCTGCCCTCTGGAGACCGAGCTCCAGCAGAGCTTCACCCTGGAAGGCTTTAACCCTTCCCAGTGTGAGATCTTAGGGAAAGAAGGCAAAGTAAAATAGGATTTCAAAGGGATAGAGAGGAGGTCCTGACGTGTCCATTGCCCTTTCCCACCATCAGCCATGGAGCAAAATCCTTTGAGATCCCTACAGCAAGGCCCAAAGTCCAATCCCAAAGCGTTATGTGGGATGCCCAACATGGAGCTCCCACCACACCACACACCTGAGAGATGCTACAGCACTGTCCAAGTGGATAACACAGCCTGAGGGGTGTTGGATGGAAGCTCTGGCTCACGGCAGCTGGAGTCATTTCCACCCATCCCAAACACCCTGTGTCAGGGATGGATGCGGAGGGAAAGCAGGATGAGCCCCGCAGGGACCTGCAATGGCACTTCCTGGCTGTCAGGAAGCAGAAGTGATAACTGCCTTGGGAGCACAGAGAAACCCTCTGCTGCTGGGCTGAGCCCTTGGTTTGGGGGGATCCACTGAGCCCCCACATCTCCCTGCGTGCCAGCAGCACTGTTGTGGTGACCGTCACCATGCCAGTATGGAAGGATTTCATTGCATGGTCTCATCCTGCTGCTGGACTGGGCTTTGGGCTCCCAAAATATGAGGCAGGACAGGTTATGGGAGGGAGAAGGGAGGACCAGGAGCATCCTGCCCGTGCAGAGCTACAGCACAGAGGGTTTGACACAGGAGGATGGACATTGGGCACTAAAAGGCATGGGTGGTACATAAAAGCACTAGGAGCTCAAGTGGAAAAGGAGGAGTGATGCTGAGCACCGCTGCTTTGCTTGCCAAGCCCCAAGCCTTGGAGCTGAGTGTTGGATAAGCTTCGGGATACCCCAAAAAGGCCAAAAGGCTGCTCCTGTGCAAATCCAAGAGCTGATTGCCTCTTGGGCAACACGTAGTGGCAGAGATGCTGAGCTCAACAGAGCAGCTCAGAAACACCCTGATGCTTCCTGGAGGAGAGTCCAAGTCGGATGGAACATTTTGCATCGAGCTGAAAAACAAGGGCGAAAATCCTCACATGCTCCCATGCAACAGGAACGAGCAGGAAAATGAGAGCAAGGGCAGGGCACTGACAATTGAGGCCTTTGGGAAGCAGGATCCCATTCCAACCGGTAGCAGCTTTGTGCCCAGGAGCAAGGAGCATAAATGGGGTCCTAAGCAGTGTATGGCAGAGACTCAAGTCCTGCATCCCTCACTTGAGGGCAGTGGTTATCTCTGCTGCACAGCCCTGGGTGTGCTCCATGGTGTCGGCCTGGAGCCTGTTTTGCTCTTTCTTAATCTGGGACTAAAAGTCCCTCCTAAACAAAACTAGTTGCAATGGAAGACATGGGAATGTGGTTGGAAGTTTAAGGAGGTCTCATAGAACCAGGGGCTGCCCCCAAGTCTTCATCTGGACAAGCTCCAGCACTTGGGATTCTGATCCAAGATAAAGTGCAGCCCCTTCCACACTGCAGACTCCAAACAGCTTCCACCCATGGGCGAGTGAAGGGAGATGCTCAGGGTGATTGCTCCCTGTCAGGTTTTCCATGCTCACTTCCACCAGGAGATAAAGAAGGGAAGAAAAAGAGCCTGAAAAGCTCTTAACAGCATGAGGGGAAGTTCATTTTCCTTATGCAAGCAAAGCTACAGGAAGGGAGGGAAGGAGACAGCAAAAAGCCTGGAATTCTCCTGCCTCACTGCCCCGACCCCCGCCTTGTGCTGCAGTCATGGTGTGACAGCGTCCAGCCACGTTGGACGTTGTTCCCATGGGATTAACAGCCCCTGACACTGAGACCTTTGAGCCAGGACCATGGGCTCAACCTCCTGAACCCTTCACAGCTCCATCAACCTCTGCTGACAGGAGCACAACGTTCCTGGAGACGTGGCTCCTATCCCAGCTCCCGGCGCTCCCCAAACCACAGGCAGGATGGAAAAGTTCCTGTGCCAAAACAACTCGCCTCATCCCGAATACCCACGGATTAGAACTGCTCTGAAGCCTGTGCGCGATCCTGGTTTGAATTAGACCTGGAGAATCCCGATCCAGCTCCTCCACCGCCTCCCATTCCCCAGGCAGGGCCAGTAGAAGCAATCTGAGCGCCGCAGGGGAAACACTCAGACACCAGCTCCCGGGTTTGAGTCCCTTTTCCTCTGGGAACACTCCCATTTTAGGGCAGGCAGGAGGCTCCCCAGGCTGCAGATGGAAATGAAACCCGTCTCTCCACTTTTCCAAGCCTTTTCCACGCTGATCCCACTCTCCAGGCTGTGCCCTGGGGAGGAGGCTCCTCTCCAAGCCTGTGCTTTGGGCAAGGAGCCAGTGGAATTCCTGGGGTCTGGGAATGGCAGAGCGGTGGGGATGCTCCCAGAGGCACACAGCAAAGCGCTTCCCTAAAGGAATTTCATCTACATTCCTGCATTTCTCTGCTTGGCAAAGGCTAGGAAATGTTATTATTGCTTTAAAGCCTTCAGGAGGAAGAACAGCAAATCCCCTCCAATAGGGATTTATGCCAGAAGCAACACAAGGACGGGGGTCAGGCCCCTGAACTGAGGGAGCCTCCTGCAGCAGCTCCATGATAAATCAGGTCACAGCCCCACCACAGCCATCAGAAGGACAAAGCACAACATGGATCCGTGCCCCAGCTTCCCTGGAATGACAGAGCCATGGGGAACCCTCATGGGATAAGGAAGGTCCCTTGGGGCACATGGAACAATGGATCCTGTGCCTTGTCCCACATGATTCCCTTCCAGGGCTGATAGGAGCCACCCCATCCTCCACACCACACGTGATGTTCTACTCCCAGCAATGTCCTTCCTGGAGCATCCACAGGCCCTGGGATACCCTTATCCTGCAGTGCCCTTCCTGAGTCATACACAGACCTCAGGGCACTCCAAACCCTGGGACACCCTCCCAGGGACCCCACCATTCCCTGTGACACCCTTCTTGGTGCATGCACAGCCCCTGCCATGGGGCAAGCCTGATCCCATGGCACCCCGTGACCCCCTCCCTAGGGTGCCCATGGAGCCGGTGATGCCCTGAGGCACACACAGCCCCACCGCAGCCCACCTCCTGCACTGCCCTTCCTGGGGCACACAGGGTGTCCGTGATCCCCTGGCCCCAGGGACACCCTTCTTGGGGTGTTCAGGGACCCTGTGACACCCCACAGCCTGCAAAGCCCTTTCTTGGGGTATGCATGGACCCCACAACATCCATCCTCGGTATGCAGAGACCCCACAGCACCCATCCTGGGGTACCAGGGACCCACTGATATCCATCTTGGGCACACTGGGACCCCACAGCACCCATCCTGAGCACTCAAGGACCCCAAAACACCCATCCTGGGGCTCATATGGACCCACTGACATCCATCCTAGGGCAGCAGGGACCCCACAACACCCATCCTGGGTATGCAGGGCCCCACTGACACCCATTCTGGGGCACCAAGGACCCACTGGCCCCCATCCTGAGCACACTGGGACCCCACAATCCGACTCCCCCCCTGCTCCCCACGCCCATGGGGCGATGCCCGGCTCTCACTCACCGCTCATCGGGCGCTCGGCCCTGCTGCAGGGCGGGCTCCAGCGGCACCAGGGCCTGCCCGAGGAAGCGGTCCATGCCCACCAGGGCCCGGTGCATGACGGTGAGCACCAGGCCGGGGCAGGCCGCGGCCCCGGGGGGCAGCTCGAAGGCGCACTCCTCCCGCCATTCGGGGTTACCGGTGCTCTTCTCGGCCACCGAGGTGCTGTACTTCTCGCGGCCCAGCTGGATGATGGTGTACGCGTCGCTGGTGCCCGCCTTGCCGCCGCTCTTGCACCGCAGCCCGCGGGCCCGCACCACCGTCACCTGGACGTGGGTGGGCAGCCAGGCCGGGGACCCCTCCGCCGGCAGCGCGGCCGCACGCAGCAGCGCCATGGCGGGACGCTGAGGGAGGCGCCGGGCCGGCTGGAACCGGATTCAACCGGACACAACCGGACCGGCCGGGCCGGACCGAGCCTCGCTCCGACGCCGCTGCCGCAGCCGGGCCGCAGCGCGAGCGACACCGGCCCCCTCCGCCCCGATGCAAGCCCCGCCCCCGAGCGGGCTGGAGCCACGCCCCCTCGCCGAGGCCACGCCCCCCCTGCCCCCCGCTGGCCCCGCCCCATCTCGGGCCGGGGGCGGCCGAGTGCACTGGGGGGGAGCGGGGCGGGTGTCACCGCACACCCGGCTATGTCGCGACAGTTCCCGCGCCTCCCGCGTTCCCCTCTCCCCGTTTCCTTCGCTCGCTGCTGTTACCCTATCCCGAGACGTGTGTGTATGAGCGCACCTGCATGCGTGTGCAAGCGGGTGCAAGCGTGTGAATGTGTGTGCATGTGTGTGCATGTGTGTCTGTGCATGTGTGTGCACGTGTGTGCATGTGTGTGCATGTATGTGCATGTGTGTGCCTGTGTGTGCATGTATGTGCATGTGTGTCCATGCATGCGTGTCCATGTATGTGCATGCGTGTCCATGCAAGTGCATGTGTGTCCATGCGTGTGTCCACGTATGTGCATGTGTGTCCGTGCATGTGTGTGCATGCATGTCCATGCATCTGTGTCCATGTATGCGCATGTGTGTTTGTGCATGTATATCTGTGTATGCACACGTGTGTCCGTGCATATAGAATCATAGAATCAAGTAAGTTGAAAAAGACCTTTAAGATCATCAAGTCCAACATGTGTCTGTGCATAAGCATGTGTGTCCATGCATGTGTGTGTCTGTGCATGTGCATCCATGCATGTCTGTGTATGGGCGTGTGTGTCTGTGCATGTGCATGTGTCCTTGCATGTGTGTTCATGCATATGTATGGGTGCCAGTAGATGTGTGTGTGTGTCTGTACATCTGTGTCCATACACGTGTGCGTGTCCGTGTGTGTGTGTCCATGCATTTGTGTCCATGCATGTGCATGTGTGTCCATGCATGTGTGTCCATGCGTGTGCATGTGTGTCCATGCATGTGTGTCTGTGCATGTGCATATGTGTCCTTGCATGTGTGTTCATGCATATGCATGTGAGTCCATACATGTGTGTGCATGTCCATGCATGTGTGTCCATACGTGTGCACGCATGTCCACGTATGTCCGCGCACGCACCATCACCGTGTGCAGACACAGACCGCGCACACTCACTGCAGCCCCCCCAGCCCCTCACACCCTGCTTCACCCCGAACACATCCCCACGGGAGCAGCTTCCCAACATCCCGACATCATTCCCGGTGCGAGGCTCACATCGAGCCACCACCAACCTTCCCCTTTCCCAGCCGCCTTTCCCACGCCGCATCCCTGCGGGGGCCCCAGCCCTAATACACAATTAAACCCCCTCCGCTGACCCTAATAGCGCCATTCCATATCCAACCCCGGCATTCCCGGCCCCTGGAGCAAGGTCACACCGATCCCCCCTCACTCCGCGCTCGGTGCGGGCGGGCCGGGTGCTCACGGTCACGGCCCCGGGGCTCTGATGCCGTCGCGATAAGCGGTGTCCGGGGCCGCCCCGGTTAATGGGACGGGGCTGGGCTGCTCTGCTCTATCGCTCCCATCTAACACCGACCGGACACCTTCAGCTTTGGGCTTAATTCTGCTTCACAGCCCTTCCCCGGGGGCCGGGGGTGTCCGTTCCGCTCGGATGCAGGGACACAGGGTGCCCTGATGGTCTTTTCGGGATTGCTGCGGCTCCCTTGGGATCCCATCTCCTTGCTTTTGGGGCTTTGCACCACTCCAGCTCGCCCCAAAGAGGCCGAACCCTGAGTGCTGATAAGCCACATTCCGCCCCCAAAAAAACCCCAACTGCAGGAAATAGGGAAAAGAACCCCTCAGGAACCTGTACATTTCGCCATGGGATGTGCTGCCCCGTCCCTATTCAAATCTGACATTAAAATATGCTTCATAGAGGAATCAAAACACGGGGAATCTCTTATCGCCCCCGAGATGAACTGAAATCCAATTATCCCACCCGCCCGGTGCCCGGCCGCGCTCCGCTGCCGCCTCTTATCCCTCCTCAGCATCTGCTTTTGATTTTGCCTTCTTTTGATTGTTTTCCCCTGTTTTTTGCCCTCCTCCCTGATTATCTCTCCTCTCCCACATCTCCTCCTCGCCCGCTTTCCATCCCGGCCCCGTAATTGGGGTTCTTGTTCCATCTCCACCTTTCCCTGCCCCACTTCCCGGCTCTTTTTGAGTCACCTCTTTGATTGAACCGACACTTTTGCATCTGAGGCATGAAGAGGGGGTTTAATTACCCCAGGAATCAAGGACGGGTTGGTTATTTTCCTCTTGGATCACAAGGAAAACGCGTTAGGAGCAGCGCTGGGGCTGTGCCACTGCCTCATGGGTGCCCTTGACATTGTCCTGCACCAGACTGGGATGGGTTAAATTCTGCTTTATCTTTTGCTGCCACTTTAATTTTGGATTTAAACTTGAATTTTCCCTTTAAGATTTCCTTAAACTTTGCCTTTTTCCTTCAACCTTGATTCGTGTTTAACATTGATTTTTGCTTTCTCCTTCTCCTTGCCTTTAGCTCATCCTCTCCTAAGTATCATTGCAACAGCATCCTAGATGAGGGCTCTTCCGTAATCCCATCTGCCACAGGAGCAAGGAGCTGGAAAACAATGCTAATGATATGGTTTTGCTTACCCTACCCCCCCCCCCCCCCTTTTTGGTGCAAAATGCTGCTCTCCATCATGCTGTGCACCTCCAAAAGCTTTCCAACCTGGAGCTGACCCTTTGGGATGGGAAAGGCACATCACTGTGGTCGCAAAAGAATTGTATTACATGAGAGTGAAGCAGAGCGATGCTGGAAAGCTGTCAGATGGGCGGGATGCTGAGCTGGGATTTGCTCTGTGATGGCATCGGGTGCTGGGATCATTCCCCCAGGGCTCCTTTGCTGGTTGGGTTTGGGTTATGGGAAGCTCTTCCCTGTGAGGGTGCTGAGGCGCTGGCCCAGGGTGCCCAGAGAAGCTGTGGCTGCCCCATCCCTGGCAGTGTTCAAGGCCAGGTTGGACACAGGGGCTTGGAGCAAGCTGCTCCAGTGGAAGGGGTCCCTGCCCGTGGCAGGGGTTGGAGCTGGAGGAGCTTTAAGGTCCCTTCCAACCCAAACCTTCCTGGGTTTTATGATGGATGCTGACACTCAAGGTGGGAGCAACTGCACCAGCACCCACACAAACAGACCTGGGATTGACAGGAAGAGATGAAGGATGAGCAAGAGCTGGGGATGCAGCACCCCAAATCTCTGCACCAGCAGCGTGAATCATAGCAACATAGCATCCCAGCCTAGTTTGGGTTGGAAGGGACCTTAAAGCTCCTCCAGTTCCAACCCCTGCCCCAGGCAGGGACACCTTCCGCTAGCTCTAACCCACCACTGAACCACCCCCAATGCAGTGCATGGACACACGGCCCACATTTAACAGCATCGCTAAACCTCCCTTTGCTCCATTGGGGGTTACAAGCAGCATACCCCCTAAACCCAAGTTACAACAGTGTTTGGTGGTGTTTCCCCACTACTAAATCCCAACTTGCAGCACAGGAATGGCAGGAGGGCGATGGAGGGAATGGGGGGGGGGATGCGGGTGAGGCTGAAACCAAGACAAATAAAGAGTTCAAATGGGAAACGATTAAAACTAAACTGAACTCCCATAAATGGGAAGCGGGCGAGATAAGGCCCGGGCGGCCTCGCTGCCTATTTAACATTCATTGGATTGAATAATCAGGCTTCATTATCTCCAATGGCTGCATATTTGCCCTCAAAATGCTAATTTGGAAGTTGGCTGCGAGCGCCGCTTGCCTATTTTGACTAAACTATTCCTTGGATTGGCCTTTGTAGCTCCGGGGGCATTTCCCTGTGCGAAGCGAGAGGGAAATGAGGGGGAAACAGGTAAAAAAGGAAGAACAAGCCCCCCCCTTGGCGTTTATCAGGAGCTTTCTATGGGAAAGCAGAGTCCTGTTTTGCTTAGAAATGGCATTTTTAGGCCTTGCAGTGAAATGAGAGGCGTTATCAGCGAGGGGAAGGGCGATGGGGGCTTTATCGCTCATCTCGGCAAGGGAGAGAGGAGAAATGATTTGCTTTTATTCTGATTGTTTGCTTCCCGCAGTTCCCCCCCTCCCTTATCCCTGCCTCCGTGCCCCCCATCACCCCTTTGGTCTCCTCTTTGCTTCGGGGAGAGGGGGGGTGTTAAATCAAAGCTTTGGGCTTTATCCATCGGATCCCACACGGCAAAGGAACCCTCGGCTCCATTTGATCTGCGGGCGGGATTCAGAGCATCAGTCTCGTTATGTTATTACCCTTTCTAAAAGTCAATCAATAGATAATAAGGTGGGAAGAATGGGCAGGAGTTAACACACACACACACACACCCCCATCCAGAGCCGAGGATTAGGGTTATTGAAGGGCAATTGCTTCGGAATCGTTTCAATCCGGCGTTCGGGATGCCGGGATTCACTCCCGGCTTAGCCGCAGCACTGCCGGCCACCCCCAAATGACCCGTTTCTCATGCAGACCCCACGCCAGCCCCCCCAAAAGCTGTTTGCAGAGCAAACTGCAATTGTATGGGAGATTAAGGGGGCTTTGCGGGGCCGGGGGGAGGCCGAGCAGCCTTGTTGACAAATAAGGGTGGAAATCCGGCTCCATCAATTCCACAGGCACCTCTGGATTTGGCAATGACACTGCTTTTGACTTTCCCGGATGGGCAGATGGATGGGGAGGGTTCTGAGTTGCTCCCATATTTTGGGGGCAGATGGGAGTGCAAAAAGGGGGGATGTGGGGATGCTTCAACAACCCCCCCCCCCACCATTCCAGCCCCAGGGAAATCATGGTCAGCCCCAAAAGCAGCACACGGAGAAGGGCAAACCTCAACCTTCCCATTGCCCCCACATGGTGTTGTCCCATGGGATGGTGGGGACAGGCACGGCCTTAAGGTGCTGACCAGGACTGTGCCCTTTTTGGGTTGATAAATGGGGTTTTGGGGGCTGGTTGCAGCTCATGTGTGTTCTCCTGGTTAGAGATGGGGTGAATCTGCTCGCCTTGGGATCAGCCAACAAGTGGGATGCTGCGGATGGAGCCAACCCCATGAGGTTCATGTGGCTCGGCTGAAGTCAGGCAGCTTGGGTGAAGCTCCAGGGTGGATTTCAGACCCTGAAACCACCCCTGCTCTGGACACACAGGGAGGTGATGGTGTCCTTGGTGTGCCCTTGGCTGGTTGGAAGGGATCGTGCTTGAATCCCAGAATCCCAGACTGGTTTGGGTTGGAAGGGACCTTAAAGCTCCTCCAGCTCCAACCCCTGCCACAGGCAGGGACCCCTTCCACTGGAGCAGCTTGCTCCAAGCCCCTGTGTCCAACCTGGCCTTGAACACTGCCAGGGATGGGGCAGCCACAGCTTCTCTGGGCACCCTGGGCCAGCGCCTCAGCACCCTCACAGGGAAGAGCTTCTGCCTAAGAGCTCATCTCAGTCTCCTCTCCTTCCTCCACATCATCACCCAAGCCCTGTGCTGGGCCAGCCCCAGAGACCAGCCCTGTTTTGTCCCATCCTGATGTCTCACCCCAGTTTGTCTCATCCCAATACATCCAGTCCCTGCAGTGTCCCAGCACATTGTGCTATTCCTGTGTGTCCCACCCTAGTGTGTGCGTCCCACCCCGGTGTGTCTCATCCCATTGTCCCCCATCCCACTGTCCTAGCCCAGTGTGTCCCACCCTGGTGTTTCCTATGCCAGTGTGTCCTATCCCACTTTCCCATCCCAGTGTCCCTCATCCCAGTCTTCCCAAGCCCAGTGTCCTTCATCCCATTGTCCCACCCTGCTGTCCTGCCTGGTGTGCCACAGCCCAGTGTATCCCATCCTGGCGTGTCTCCCAGCCCAGTGTCCCCCACTCTGCTGTCCCACCCCCGTGTGTCCCAGCCCGGTGTGCTCCACTCCTGATGTCCCATATCAGGATGCACCATCCCAGTGTCCCCCATCCCAGTGTCCCCCATCCCGGTGTCCCCCATCCCGGTCCCGGCCCGGTGCCGCAGCCGTGTGTCTCCGGTCGCAGCGCGGTCGGGCAGCGGCCTCTGGCGGTCAGCGGCGGAACGGCCCCGACCGGACCTCCCGAGACCCTCCCGGTCCTCCCTCGAACCCTCCGGGATCCCTCGGGATCCTACTGGAACGATGCCAACTGGGTACCTCCCAGCTGGGACCCTCACTAAATGGGATGCTCGCTACCTGGGATCCCTGCAACTGGGATCCCTGGTGAGTAAAGATCCCCTCGGCAGGCTCTGTGCTAACGGGCATACCCACTCATTAGCAGCCTGCTAATTAATTGGGATTCTCTTTAACTGGGAGAATTCCTGCTGACTGGAATTGTGCTCGCTGGGATGCCTGTTAACTGGGATCCCTGATAAATGGGATGCTCGCTACCTGGGATGCCCTCTAACTACCATGCTCGCTAACTGGGAGCTGGGATTCCTGGTAACTGAGTTGCTCACTACCTGCAACGCTCACTAACTGGGATGCCTGCTACTGGGAATGCTCACCAACTGGAATACCCATTAACTTGGATGCCCACTAACTTGGATGCCTGCTGCTGGGATGCCTGCTGCTGGGATGCTCACTAACTGGGATACCTATTAACCACGATGCTTACTAATTGGGATACCCACTAACTGGGATGCTTACTAACTGGGATGGTTACTAACTGGGATGGTTACTAACTGGGATGCCCACTAACTGGGATGGTTACTAACTGGGATGCTTACTAACTGGGATGCCCACTAACTGGGATGCTTACTAACTGGGATGCCCACTAACTGGGATGGTTACTAACTGGGATGCTTACTAACTGGGATGCCCACTAACTGGGAAGCCCACTAACTGGGATGCCCACTAACTGGGATGCTTACTAACTGGGATGCCCACTAACTGGGATGCTTACTAACTGGGATGCTTACTAACTGGGAAGCCCACTAACTGGGATGCCCACTAACTGGGATGCTTACTAACTGGGATGCTCACTAACTGGGATGCCCACTAACTGGGATGCTTACTAACTGGGATGCTTACTAACTGGGATGCCCACTAACTGGGATGCCCACTAACTTGGATGCCCACTAACTGGGATGCTTACTAACTGGGATGCCCACTAACTGGGATGCTCACTAACTGGGATGCTTACTAACTGGGATGCCCACTAACTGGGATGCTTACTAACTGGGATGCTTACTAACTGAGAAGCCCACTAACTGGGATGCCCGCTAACTGGGATGCTTACTAACTGGGATGCCCGCTAACTGGGATGCTTACTAACTGGGATGCCCACTAACTGGGATGCTTACTAACTGGGATGCTTACTAACTGGGATGCCCACTAACTGGGATGCTTACTAACTGGGATGCCCACTAACTGGGATGCCCACTAACTGGGATCCTCACTAACTGGGATACTGGCTAACTGGGAAGCCAGGTAACTGGGATGCCCACCAGCTGGGGTGCCTGCTGACTGAATATGCACTAACTGTGGTGTTTGCCAACTGGGATCCCTGCTTCTGGGCAGCTCCCGGGTCCATGTGAACCAGAGCTGCTCCGCACTTGGGTGCCTTTGGGAACTGCAGTGGAGTTTTCGCTGGAAGCAGCTGCCAGCATCCTAAAGAGCCCATATGGAGCAGGACCAAAGCAGCATCAACAGGGCAGGATTTGGCCTTAGCCACAAATCCCATGAAATAAAACACCATGAAACAGGAATGAGGAAGGTGATGGAAAGAAAACCCCATCAGTTTCCCTTCCGGTGCATGGAAAGGGGCAAAACCTTTAGGGAATTGAAGGCAAACTTTGCCATCCTGCTTCAGTTTATGGAAGCATTTCTAGAACCCATTTGGCTACTGTGGGGGGACCCATCCCAACCTGGAGGGACCAATCCCAGACCTGGAGGGACCCATCCCGTCACTGAGCCACCCATCTCTGCTGCAGGATGCCCCAGTCTGGGATATGGTGCATTTGAACCCGGATCATACAGCTCTGGATGCTGTTATTTGCAGTAACTCCTTTGCTGAAGCTCTCAACCACCACAAGCTCCCGGACAAGGGGTTCCTCAGGTCAATCCCTTGCAGGGTTTTAATAGAAATGATGTTTTTCCTCATTTTTATTCCCTTTGGATCATATAACAGGGGCTGGCAGCGACCAGTGCACTGAATCCTGCTGGAACACCCTCCCTAAGAGCCAGGTCAGGTCTATGGAGAGAAGCAGCGGAGCTGCATATCTTAGGATGCTTAAGGGAGGGCTTTGCTCTGCATCCCAAATCCCGGTGGTGAGACCTTTACTAACAAGCAAGGAAGTTAATGAATGGATTTCATTAACTGGGGGGTGGGATTCAGAGAAGATCCATGGGGCCATCGGTCAGGCCTGGATCCTCCTCAGCCACTTGATGGCAGCGGCTGTCCGAATACTTCATGTTTTTCCCAATACTTTGAGCTGAATTGGGGGAAATTCCCCCTTTTCCCTGAAAACTGGGTGTCCACAGCCCCCCAGCCCAGCCCAGCACATTGGCAATTGGATAGAAAGGGCTTTTGGGGAGAAAACACTGGGAGAGGGGATGGATGGACACAGGGATGCTGCAGGACAGGAGATGGACACAAAGGGGAGGGTCCTGTGGGTCTGGTGTCACCCTGAGGCTCCCCAGGACATGGGGGTGACCCTGGAGGCCCCATTGTTCCGCAGACACAATCCACACCAGCCCAGACAGAGGCCTAAGGAGCAGCATTGATATTCATTAGCCCAGGAACTGCAGCCTTGGGGCAAGTTTGGCTCCAAATTAGGCAGGAGCCATCCCTGGGGTCACATCCCTGTTGTGGATATGGACAGGGATGAAAGGAGATGGGTTTGTGAGCAGTGACCCCCCAATTCCATGCTTCCATCCCTCTTGTACTCCCAAATTATTAACACACACACACACACACACACACACATGTCTACAGGACAGGATTTTCCCACCTGGCTGTCCCAGTATCCCCACTTTATCCCATTTGGTCCCCGTTTAGCATCCCAGCCAGCACAGGGATGCTGAGCACCCCCAGTCCTGTGGTCGCCCCACTTCGGAGCAGTGATTTGCTGAGTTCCATCAACCAGAGGGAGAGGAACAAGGAATAAACCAAGGGAAAGCACCTCCTGACCAAACAAACAGGTTCCTGGAGCAAGGCAGGAGCCTCCTGTCTTTATCTCTCCCATTTCAAGATCAGTTCAGACCAAATCACCCCAAATTTGCCTCTCCTTCATCTTTGTACCCCCAAAAAGGGTCTTTATTTGCCCCCAACACCGTGGCTATGGGGTGAAGGCCCCACGATGAGCTGGGGAGCGTGGCATAGTGCCCATCACCAGCTTCTTATGGCTCTTTTGCTGAGGAGCCTTTGCCTGTCTTGGATGTACCCCGGTACCATGGATCTGGGGGGTCCCCATCCCTATCCCCATCCACGCAGCTGCAGAGGATGCTCCATATGGGGCAGAGCCCCATAATGACTTTCTCAGTGATCCTTTGGGATCATTTTCCCAGCTTTGGGAACTCCACACGCTTGTGCTGGGCCCTGGGGACCTCATGAAAGCCAAATGCGGGGTCTGCTGCAGTGCAGATGTGGGTCCCAGCCCCCCAACTCCCCTGTGCCCCATTTCCTCCCCAATAAACCCCGAGCCCCAGTGGAGTCCTTTGACCGGGGCTCGCTCCCTGCCGGGCCCAGCCGAGGTGTGACTTTTCCCAGCTCATTAGGAAAAGCTGCGGGATTTTAGGAATCTCAGCCCCTAATGACCATCTGAATCCCATCAGCAGTGAGGGGGGAGCCCCACACCTCTGCCACTGCCTCTCGGAGCATCCCTGCTCCTATCCCATCTCCTCGCTGGTGGACTGTGCCCCCCCACAAGCAGTGGGGTGCATGGTGGTGTGATGGGGTCAGGAAGCCAAAGGTGGCCTTGGGGTGGTACTGGCTGTCCCCTGGTGTGCCCTGGGTACCTGGATGCTCCTGCCTGAGTATTTCAGGGTCAAAGTCATCCTGGGAGGAGGACAAGGGGGTGCCCACCTGGGGGAGGATACACGGGGGTGTTTACACCAGGGGCAGGGGAATATGGGCAGGGAACCCCACCGAAGGCAGGGAGACATGGAGGGGGATACCCCAATTGGGGCAGCAAGACAAGGAGAGGGACATCCTTGAGGGCAGGGGCACGTCCCCATGGAGGGCAGAGGGACCAGTGGGGGAACTACCCACTCAAGGGCAGAGGGATGAGGGGGTACATCCCCATTGAGGGCAGGGGGACATGGGAGGAGATATCCCCATGGAGGGAAGTGAGACGTGGGGGACATCCCCATCAAGAGCAGAGGGACACGAGAGGGGACATCCCCATTGAGTGCAGGGAAGATGTGAGGGGAGACATCCTTATTGAGGGCAGGGGGACATCCCCATGGAGAGCAGGGGGACGAGGAGGGGGGAACACCCCAGTCGAAGGCAGAGGGACATGGGTGGTACATCCCCACCGAGGACAGGGGTGACGTAGGGGGGCCACCCCAGTCAGTGGCCGAGGGACATGGGAAGAACGTCCCCATGGAAGGCAGGGATATGTGGGGGGACATCTCCATCGATGGCAGGGGAACCTGGGGGCGACATCCCCATGGAGGGCAAAGGGCCACGGAGGGGACACCCCGATGGATGTCAGGGGCCACAGGCGCACACAGGGCCCTCCCCACCGCCCCGGGCGATGCCGCCGCTCACGCCCCACCCATCCGGTCCCCTCTGCCCGGCCGGGCCCCCGCCCGTACAAAGGCAGCGGCCGGTCCCGGGCTCGATCCCCCCCATGCTCGGCACTGGCACCGGTACCGGCGCCCCCAGGCAGCGCCTTCACCATCGCGGCGCTGCTGGGACTTGGGGCTCCCCCCGGGCCGCACCGCCGCTGCCTGCAGCAGGGTCCCTCCCGCCTGGACCGCCTGGCTCGGGGCTACAGGTACCGCTGCAGCCTGCGGGGCATCCCTGGTGGGGCATCACTGATAGGGCATCATTGATGGGGCATCCCTGATGGGGCATCATTGATGGGGCATCACTGATGGGGCATCACTGATAGGGCATCACTGATGGGGCATCATTGATGGGGCATCCCTGATGGGGCATCATTGATGGGGCATCACTGATGGGGCATCACTGATAGGGCATCACTGATGGGGCATCATTGATGGGGCATCCCTGATGGGGCATCACTGATAGGGCATCATTGATGGGGCATCACTGATGGGGCATCCCTGATGGGGCATCACTGATGGGGCATCCCTGATGGAGCGTCATTGATGGGGCTTCCCTGATGGGGCATCACTGATAGGGCATCATTGATGGGGCATCACTGATGGGGCATCATTGATGGGGCATCACTGATAGGGCATCCCTGATGGGGCATCACTGATGGGGCATCCCTGATGGAGCATCATTGATGGGGCTTCCCTGATGGGGCATCATTGATGGGGCATCTGTGGATGGGATCATCCCAGAGGGAACAAGTCCTGATGGGGACATCTCCGAACTGGGGACCTCCTTCATAGCTCCAAGAAGGAACCTTAGGTCACCTCTCTAAATGGGGGACCCTGCTCAAAGAGATCTCTTCTAGGGGGACCCGTATCCACCTCTCCCATGAGGACAACCCCTGTTGGGGACATCTCCAAGCTGGGCACCTCTTTCTGGCTCTCCAAGGGGGGACCTTAGGTCACCTTTCCAAATGGGAGACCCTGCTCAAAGGAATCTCTTCTGGGAGGACCCATATCCCCTTCTCCCATGGGGATGTCTCCAAATGGGGCCTGAATCTGTATCTCCCATGGGGTCATCTCTTAAGTAGTGGTTGCCTTCCATCTTCTCAAGGGGACTCCCTCCAAAGGGGTTGTCTCCAACAAGGACCTGAAGCCACTTCTTCTCTGGGGCCATCTCCAGATGGGGATCTCCTTTCACCTTTCCAAGGGTGTGATCCATACCCATGTCTCCTGGGGGACCCTTCTGAAAGGGATCTCTTCCAGGGGGACCTCTCTTGGGATATGTCCAAATGGAGGATCTCCTTCCATCTCCAAGGAGACCATTGGCCACCTCTCCAGATGGGGAACCTCTCTCCCATGCAGACTTCTTCCCAGGCAGACACCCCTGTCCACCTCTCTCATTCAGATGTCTCCAAATGGGAGACCTCCTTTGCCTTCTCCAAGGGGATCTGTCCAACAAGGACCCTCTTCTGCCCCTCCAAATGAGCCCCTTGTCCTCTCTCAGGGGACATCTCCAAATGGGGGAGCTCCTTCCACCTCTCACGGGGACTCCCTCCAAAGGGATTCTCTCCAGGAGGGACCTGCATCCACCTCTCCAAGGGGACCCTCTGCAAATGGGGGACCTTCGAAGAGACCCCTCGAAAGGGACCACATCCAAACGGGAAGATCCCTTCCAAGGGGGGACCCCAGTCCAAAGGGGATCCCTTCAAGGGCTCCTCTCACCCCTGACTCCCGTTCTGTCCCTCACCTCCAGGCTTCCTGATGTCCAAGTGCTCTTTGCCCATCTCCAAAGCCAAGAGAGGCAAAGCCAAGCGGGTCTGGAGTCTGATGGCAGCAGAACACGGTGGGCACGGAGAGGCGGCTGCTCTCCTCCTCCCTGCAGCTCCCTGAGGAGCAGGTAAGATCCATCTCCACCTGCCCCACCAGCAGGTCCAAGGGGGATCCCAAACTGTGTGCGCATAGGTGGGATCTGGGCCGTGTCCCTCAGCCATGAGGGCAGTAACTGCACATAGTTCATATGGAACGGGTACCAGATGGGGAAACTGAGGCACAAAGTGGCCATAAGGAGGGGTTGAGCTTGTGTCCATCTAAAGGATGGACCCACACCACTGGCAGATCTCAACTCGCCAGTGCAGGAGGGAGAAGGGATTCAAGGGAGGGTTTATTTGAGCAAGTGTGAAAGGTGATGTAGGGAGAGAGGGGACAGTTAAAGGGAGAATGCAAAGAGAAAGGGGTAATACGGGACAGGGATGGTGCAAAGAGAAGGGAACAGTGAAAGGAGAAGGGAGATGATGCAAGGAGAGGGGATGAGGCAGAGAAGGGGATGATGGAAGGAGAAGGGACAGTGCAAGGAGGAGATGATGCCAGGAGAGGGGGTAACAGCAGGGGAAGGGGATGGTGCATGGAGGGGGGAAGGATGCCAGGGAGAGGGATACAGGGCAAGGAGAAGGGGATGAGGAAATGAGAACAGGATATGATGGAAGGAAAGGGAACAGTGCAATGAAAAGGAGATGAAGCCAGGAAAGGGGCACAGTGCAAGGAGAAGGGGGCGATATAGGAAGGGGATGATGCCAGGAGAAAGGAATACTGCAAGGAAAAGGGAATGATGCAAGAAGGGGACAGCGCAAGGAGAGAGGAACAGTGCAGGAAGAAGGGGATGGTGGCAGGAGAAGGGGATGATGTGAGGGAAGCTGCCCTTTGTCCCGGCTGTTTTCAGAGCTGGGATTAGCCGGCGGGACTCAAAGAGCCCAAACTGTGCCGGTGTCTTCCCATGTCTGCTGGTTTAACCCCCTAATCTCACATGCTGGCGGGTTTATTGCAATCAACCCCCAGACAACGGGGCTTAGGGGGATGTTTAATATGTCCCAGCCAGGGGCCGAGCTGATTGCCAGAGTTCAGTTGTTCTCAGGACACCTTTAATCCCTTGGGAGCTGGATCGGTGCCGCGCTCCTCCGGGGCAGGCAGCAGGGAGCACATCCCTGCTCCAGGGGATGCTCCCCAGCGGCTGCAGGGCTCGGACCCCTCTGTGGGCAGTGTCCCACTGGGAAAATGACTTTAATTAAAGCTGCTGGGCTTGATTGAAGATGAATTAAATCACGTTGCATCCCTCTGGCACCTTGAGCTTTTCCCATGGAGGGTGATGATCCTTGAGGGTATTGTTGGTCCCTGGGGATGCACTGGGCTCTGCTCCCTTTCCTACCTGCCCCAGGACAGTGGGATCAGAGGAAGGCTGTCACCAGTGATTTGAGGTTCCCTAGGGTGGGAAGGGAGTGTATCTGCAGCACAAAGCAGCTGACTGCTCCAGAGGGATGAGAAGGGTCAAACCCTCAGATCTGGCCCTGATAATGGGATGGAGTTGATGGTTTGTGGAAACACTGGATGTGGTTGGGATATTTTATGCCTTCCAGGCCTCAGCCAGCCCTGGCACCCTGGAACGGGGTTAGGAATGCAGCTTCCTTCTCCCATTGGAGGCACCTTCCTGCCCAGTGCAGGTCTCACACTCAGCCCACTGCCTGGCAGCTCAACCGGGACACACGAATTGGGATCAAACCCAGCCACAGCAATTTGGCACCATGGCAAATCAGGGAGAGAAATGCTCCAAGAGGCCTTGGGTTGGATCAACCCAGCCGGGACAGAGCCTTGGCTCCTCTCACCCCACAGGAAAGATGCGCACAGGAAGAGCTGTGTGTCCCTACCCACACCCCATACTCATCCCAAAGACACCACAAGTCCCTTCCCAAACCTTGTGCATCCCATTGCCCTCTTAAAGAAAGCTTATTTTTCACCTGTCTGTAAAGCAGGAGTTGGATTTTAGTGGCAGATAATTATATGGGAGTGAGAATGAAGCAGCCTCACTAAGAGGATAAGGGTTATCTGCTCAAGATGCTGAGTCCTCCCCAGCACACCTCAGCTCCATAGATAAGGAAAGGGCTTGCAGGAGGACAGGTAGGTTGTGAGACAGGAGGGTGGATGCATCAGGGTGGGCTGTTTGCTCACCCTGGTCTGCGTGTGGATAAGATGGATGGGGGGATGATTTGGGGATGAACAGGGCGCTGGTGAATAAGTGCAAATGGGTGGCTGTGTAAATGGGATGGGATGGAGATAGGGGAAGTTATCCCTTCTCCCAGATAACGGGGGTGGAACTGCAGCACACAGGTCCTCTGTGTCCCTCTCCCTGCTCTCCTTCCTGCCAGGATTATTCCTGCTGAGCACATGGCGACGGACACGGCTTGTTTGCACCAGCTGAGTTTACTCAGGAGGATGAAGGTTTGGATGCTGGAGCAGCAGGATCCCTCCAGCCCCCCAATCCCTATGACCCAGCTGCTTTCCCAGGCACCTTTTCCATCCCTTCCCAAGCTGGGAGCCCCGTTCCCCTCCTCTCACGGCCCCATCATGCTCTGTTTTGGTACGGGGTGGGGGGTGCTAAATGGGATTATCATGTGCTGAGGATGGTCCAAGGAGGTTCAAGGCAAAGCCTGACCTGAGCTGGGACACGGGGCATCGGCTCGGCCGTGCGTGTTTCCAGGCTCCAGCTCATCGTGTAATCTTGTTAAATGGTCAGAGAGCGCTTCCCTGCCTCCCCCTCCCCTTTAATTCTGGATTGAAACATCAAATAACATTCCCGAGGCTGCTGGGCAGCTCCGACAGCTCCACAGGGCCTGGTTTCAGTGGGGATAAAACAAGACATCACAAGCAATGGGAGGAAATGGCACAGCATCCCATCTTTGCAGTCTGTCTGGGATGAGCTTGTCCCAAGTTGCCTTGCTCAGACAAACAGTGAAAGCACCAATTCTTTGCATTAAACTCTAAGCTGGAAGCATGAGAGGCTGAGAGAGCTGGGCTGGTTCAACCTGGAGAAGAGAAGGCTCCTGAACGGGAGACCTTAGAGCAGCTCCAGTGCCTAAAGGGGCTGCAGGAAACCTGGAGAGGGGCTTGGGACAAGGGCCTGTAGGGCCAGGCCAAGGGCAATGGCTTGAACCTGCCAGAGGGGAGACTGAGATGAGCTCTTAGGCAGAAGCTCTTCCCTGGGAGGGTGCTGAGGCGCTGGCCCAGGGTGCCCAGAGAAGCTGTGGCTGCCCCATCCCTGGCAGTGTTCAAGGCCAGGTTGGACACAGGGGCTTGGAGCAAGCTGCTCCAGTGGAAGGGGTCCCTGCCTGTGGCAGGGGTTGGAGCTGGAGGAGCTTTAAGGTCCCTTCCAACCCAAACCAGTCTGGGATTCCATGAAAGTAAGGCTGAAATGGGATGATCTGCATGGAAATGCAGTGGGAAACCAGGCAGCTAAAGAGACCCCTCATATGGGGTGAGAATTGCAGGGGCCAAAACCTCTGGGGTTTAAGATCCTGGCTTAAAATGCTACAACAAGAAACACAGGGCTCTGGACCAGGATGTAAACTGGGCAGACTGGGAGGAAATCCCTTCCCAGCTCTGCTCCTGGCCGTGCGCATGGCAGGAGCTGTCAGAAGCCAGTTTGCTCCATTTCTGTGCAACAAGCTGCTTCGAAACAGCCTAAAAAGGGTGCAAACTGCACCATCTCCCCCTTTGCAAAGGAGTTGCAGCACAAAAGCCCTCAGCCCTGTGGCAATGCCAGCCCAGGCTGGGCTTTTATGGGGGGGGCACTGGGGCTCGAGCACTGGGGCCCCTCTGCAACGGTGGGGTTTGACTTTCAAACGTTGATTACATCATTAAATCAAGTCATTCCTGATGGAATGGGATGAATACAGGGTCTCACCGGGACATTTGGGACTGGCAGACGGATAAAGTGCTCCGCAGCCCTATTAAAACCTCCTCCTGGGGCTGACTTGTGCTGGGATGCTCTTGTGCCTCAGTTTCCCCATCACAGCCTCGGACATGGAATACATGGATACATGATGGTATCACTCAACTCCTGCGGGCCAGGTCTGATCCCATTCCACATCCCTGCCAAGAGCCGAGCCGGATTCAACCCTCACTCTGCCCCATCCTTCCCCCACTGCATCTCTATTGATTTAATAAGATGGAGAGGAATTAACGGGGCCGGAGCATTGGGATAATGCGAGATGAACAAAGGGGCAGCGCTAGCAAAGATGCTGCCAGGTTTTAATGATGAGGCCTGGCAGATCCCCTGCTAGCTGTCCCTTTGGAGTGGCGATTAAGAACATACTGTTATTGTTAAGGCAGAGAGATAAATCCCTGCACCGTTTCTGATGTGATCAGCCGGGGCTTCTCCCTACAATTTGTGATCCTATTGTAGCCGGTGTTTGCCCTGGGCAAGGAGAGTCTGGGAACCACTTATGAGCCATCCTTTGGTCATTAGGCTCCTCATTAGGAGAGAACAATGAAGGAGAAAGAAGATAATTGCAGGAGCAGGGGCTGATCCTGCACTCGGGCCCGTACCGGGGCTGCCTCAATGCTCAGTTTGTTCAGAATTCCCAATTAATTTTAAGTGCCTGGTTTCGGGATGCTCTTAATACCGGCGATTACACCTCCTGGGAACAGGATGCTCAGGTCTGGGCTTGAGTGGAGCATCCTCCAAAGGATTGTAGCTGATTTTGGGGGTTACCCATGATTTTGCTGTCAGTTGGGTATAGCCCCGTCATGGACTCAACCCAAGCTGTACTGGGAGGGACATCAGGCTCCCAGCAGCCGGGGAGGATGAGGATGCTGGGATGCAGCAGGTCCCGCTCCTCCGTTTCACATCTGGCTGAGATAAGAGGCCAGATGCGATAAAGAAGAGCACTGCTTGCACTGGGGATATGTCCCCATGGATTCTGCCCCAGCCCTGCCTGGCCTTACGGCAGCTGAATTCCGATCTTGCCGTATCATCCTGGGTGATGAAGGACAGGAAATCCCTGAGGCTATGGGGGAGAGGT
The DNA here is from genome assembly GCF_963264785.1 of Psittacula echo. Lineage (NCBI taxonomy): Eukaryota > Metazoa > Chordata > Aves > Psittaciformes > Psittacidae > Psittacula > Psittacula echo. The sequence continues at coordinate 1,794,388 of NC_137735.1, forward strand.
GCTTTGCCCCATAAGCCTGGAATTAAGAGGAGCAGGTCTTCTCCCCATCCACAGGGACACGGGGCAGGGCTCCGTGCCTTGGGGAGGAGGGGGAAGAGTTGTAATTCCTCTCAGGATGCCCGATATTATCAAGTGCTAATGAGACCTGGATGGGGCTGAGGTGCTTTGCGGGCCATTATCCCAAATTAACCTGACAATGCAGCCGGGAGCGGTGTCTGAAGGGCGGCTGTAGTGTGTATTGGCTGTCTGGGCTGCGGAAAAAAGGATGCTCCCGCCCGGAGCAGAAAGCACAGGCCTGGAATTCTGCAGGTTTCCCATGACATGGACATGTTGAATCAGCTCCCCAAGAGGTTTGACAAGCAAAAGATGGGATAAGGTGATAGGGATGATGAGGATCAGGGCGGTCTCCTCTGCAGGCCAGCGTCTGGGATAACATCAGTTAAGGAAACTCTTGTTTTCCCAAGTCCATGTCCATCCCATGCTGATACCTGCTTTAACCAGTGCCTGGGCAGTGGAACAAAGTGGGGAGCACTCAGCTGCAAAGCAACCATGGCCTTGGAGCAACCTGCTCTAGCGGAAGGTATCCCTGCCCATGGCGGGGGATTGGAATTGGATGAGCTTTAAGGTCCCTTCCTTCCCAAACCGGGCTGTGATCCTAAGGTCAGGTTGGATGAGGCCTTGGGTGCCATGGTTTAGTGTGAGGTGTCCCTGCCCATGGCAGGGGGGTTGGAACTGGATGATCTCAAGGTCCTTTCCAACCCGAACTATTCTACGATTCTATGATTCTATGATTCTATGATATTCCTGGAGCTGGTGGCTGTCGCTGTGCTGGGCTCTTGCAGGGGGACACACGGTGCTGGCCACACTCTTGTCACCTATAGCCAGGGCTCCCATTGCTGTATAAGACCCCCAAAGTGCAGACAGTGTCGTGCCATCGCTCAAGTCCTCAACACAGCTTGGGGCTGACAATGGGACACGCTGCAAGTGGCCGAGGATCCAGAAGGAAAAGTGAACCGTGGCTGGATCCGGCTGCAAACAGGAGAGATGGGGTTTGCCAAGAGCTCCCAACAGCAGCACCTTGCTCTGCAGCTCTGCAGCTCCCCAGCATCTGGCTGAAGGTGGCAAAGCCAAGGCAGAGCAGCACCCTGGTACCCAGCACCTCAGATGCTCCTGGTGCAGAGAGCACGCAGAGTAACTACTGTTACCCTGTTACCTACTACTGTTACCCTGTTACTGCTACCTATTTATCTTTTCTAGACTTTATAATGAAGGAGTGAGTACGTATCAATTATTCTGTATTAATAATATTTTATATTAATTCTGTATTAATATGTATCAATCAGTCTGTATTTAATATCTGAAGGGGCTACAAGGATGCTGGAGAGGGACACTCCATCAGGGACTGGAGCAATAGGACAAGGGGTGATGGGTTCCAACTAAAACAGGGGAAGATCAGGTTAGAGATGAGCTCTTAGGCAGAAGCTCTTCCCTGTGAGGGTGCTGAAGCGCTGGCCCAGGGTGCCCAGAGAAGCTGTGGCTGCCCCATCCCTGGCAGTGTTCAAGGCCAGGTTGGACACAGGGGCTTGGAGCAAGCTGCTCCAGTGGAAGGGGTCCCTGCCCGTGGCAGGGGTTGGAGCTGGAGGAGCTTTAAGGTCCCTTCCACCCAAACCAGGCTGGGATTCTATATCCTCCAGGGAAAAACCCATGCTCCTCTTTTTGCAATGAAGGCAAATTCCCATTTCCTTCTTTTTACAGGATTCAGTGGGATCCAGCTTGGAAAAGGGCAAATCACCACCTCCAGGAGCCATGTGATTTGGGCATGCTCCTCATTGCCTTTTTATTATTGGATTAGCATGGAATCACAGCATAGTTTGGGTTGAAGGGACCTTAAAGCTCATCCAGGTCCAATCTCCTGCCATGGGCAGGGACACCTTCCACTAGAGCAGCTTGCTCCAAGCCTCATGGTCATTTCTTATGACTATGGATTATAACAGAAGAAAAGGCTGCAAAAATCTGTCACAAGGCTAAATGTTAATGTTCAGAATCCCATTTTTAAGCTAATTTTTATATGTTTTCGAGAGAAAAAGGCACGAGATGATGATTCCAGACTCCTTATGATGGCAGTGCTGGGCTGGTTGTGAGCACAAGCACATGCTTGTCTAAGCAGCAACACGGATCCACCTTCTCTCTATAGGACGTGACAGAAAGGATGCTCTGGGTGGAGAAGCTGTTTCCTCCCTTGCAGCAGGACTCATGCCCTGGATTACAGCGGCCCCAAATCCCTGTCACGTTTTCACGTGTGCTTGTTGAGCCTTTTGGGGGAGATTTCCTCCACTTCTTGTGCCCGCTGGGCTGCTTTGGAGGCTGGGAGAGGGCTGGAAAGGGAGGCAGGCAATCCCGGCCGAGCCGAGGTGTGAAATTTCTCATGGGCAAACAAGTGAGAGCTGCGGGGAGCCCAGGAGAAGGGGACAGAAAAGATGAAGGGAGGGAAAGAGGAGGAGGAGGCGGGGGAGAGAAAGCAGCAGCCAAAGAGAAAACACAAACGCCCAAAGCAGAACCCGGTTTGAAGAGCCGGGGGGGGGAGTGTGTGTGGGGGGGTGTTTTCTATGAGGGGATTGTAAAATGCGGCTCTCTCTTTCCCCTTTGCAGGGGGGAAGAAGGGCCCCCACTCGATCTGATAGTCATTAGCATCAATTAGCCCCGTTTGAAGTAGGCAACATCTTTGTCTCTTGGCCAAAAAAAGAAATCAAAACCCCTTTTCAGGGAGCCCATAATAACATCTGGAGCGAGGAGAGGCTGAACTCAAGTTCCCCACTTTCATCTCTTGTCGAGGTACTTGGAATGTTAATGCAGCCTCATTCTTTAATGGAGTTATCAGGAAATGCTTTTCACCTCCTTCCCTTTGCTCAGGGGGGATGTTTACAAAGGGCTGGGGGCTTGGTTTGGGGTTGGGATTTGGGTTTACCCTCCCCTAAAGGACTCCCCCTCCCCTTTCATGTTCTCTCCTCTTGACAAACAACACTGGAATCATATAAAATAATGAAGAAATAAAAGCAACCCCTCAAACCCAAGCCCGCAGGGCTAAAAAGAAGAGGATCAGAGCCCAACCTTTCATCTCCTGCAGCAAAGTCCTGCTCTCCTGGGAGCGGGTGGGATGGGGATGGAGGGGAGGGGGGTCCCTGCTCTGCCTGGCTGCTGGGTGCTACATTTCCCAAGTCATTACCAGCGAGTGAAAATCTCCAGCTTTCAAGCCCAAAAAGCATTAGCTGAGCACACAGTACTAATGGGACACAGGGAGCGTCATTAGGCAGAGAATTTGGCCAAGTGGAAGAAGCCAAAGGGAAAAAGTCAGGGATTTTGCTGCTTGTCTGTCCCTCTGGCTCGCTGTCCATCCATCCACTGAATCATAGAATCCCAGACTGGTTTGTGTTGGAAGGGACCTTAAAGCTCCTCCAGCTCCAACCCCTGCCATGGGCAGGGACCCCTTCCACTGGAGCAGCTTGCTCCAAGCCCCTGTGTCCAACCTGGCCTTGAACACTGCCAGGGATGGGGCAGCCACAGCTTCTCTGGGCACCCTGGGCCAGCGCCTCAGCACCCTCACAGGGAAGAGCTTCTGCCTAAGAGCTCATCTCAGTCTCCCCTCTGGCAGGTTCAAGCCATTCCCCTTGGCCTGGCCCTACAGGCCCTTGTCCCAAGCCCCTCTCCAGCTTTCCTGCAGCCCCTTTAGGCACTGGAGCTGCTCTCAGGTCTCCCCTTCAGGAGCCTTCTCTTGTCCAGGCTGCCCCAGCCCAGCTCTCTCAGCCTGGCTCCAGAGCAGAGCTGCTCCAGCCCTCGCAGCATCTCCATGGCCTCCTCTGGCCTCGCTCCAGCAGCTCCACGTCCCTCTTGTGCTGCTGCCCCAGAGCTGGATCAGGGCTGCAGGGGGGGGTCTCCCCAGAGCACAGCAGAGGGGCAGGATCCCCTCCCTGAGCTGCTGTTCACGCTCTGGGGGTGCACCCAGCACACGGGGGGGTTCTGGGCTCAAGCGTTCACTGAAGCTGGGTCATGGGGAGCTTCTCCTCACCCAGCGCCCCCAAGTGCTGCTCCTCAGGGCTGCTCCATCCATCCGTCCATCCATCCATCAGTCCGTCCGTCTGTCCGTCCATCCATTCTTGCTGCAGACAGCACCTCACTCTAGCACCCTGCTCTGCTGTCAGCTTGCCCATCCCAATATTTGCCATGGAAAACTACTCCAGATCACCTCCAGCACCTCTTCCCATGGGAACTACAGCAGCAGCCACAACTTGCTATAAAGAGGAAAGGAGATTTAACAGGCTTTTAATCAAACAAATCAAACCCTTGTCTAAAGACCCCCCTACTTTAATCCACAGCACCTCGGTGCAAGCAAAGCCAGAAGCTGTGAATCCCTGTGGATTTTTTCTTCTCCATGGTGGCTTCTTTTTGGGAAGAGGCTTCGGCACTTGCCCAGCTTTGAACGTGTGATTTCCATTAAGCACAGAGTTACACAGGGCTGGGGCTGCCTGTTTGGATAGGGAGCAATAAAGCCCCAGCTGTATTTATTCACGTAGTTTGAAGTCGCTGTGGAGGACAGGATGCTAAAAGGCAGAAGAAAAGGGGTTTAAAAGGCAAACTTGAGGGGTTCTTTTATCTCCTGCAGGCATCCTCTTCCCTGAGGATCCCCCAGCCAGCCCCAGGGTGCTTCCTCATGAGCAGGATAATCCTGCCCATCCATTCCCATAATTTCCATTTGCTTTGAAATGCTTAAAAATATAGAGATGCTCTTTTGTAACGAGGTCTATTTCTGTGGCTTGGGCAGGGGAAGGAAACGTTAAATGTCAGGAATCCCTCATCTGAGGCAGGATTTACTGCATATTGTCAGCAAGTCCCTGCATGCAGAGATCTTTAACGCTGTTATTAAGCCACGGGGGATTTTTGCTCCACGTTTATTAACCTGGAGACTCCGGTTTGTGGATTTTGTAGAATCCCAGCCTGGTTTGGGTTGGAAGGGACCTTAAAGCTCCTCCAGTTCCAACCCCTGCCACAGGCAGGGACCCCTTCCACTGGAGCAGCTTGCTCCAAGCCCCTGTGTCCAACCTGGCCTTGAACACTGCCAGGGATGGGGCAGCCACAGCTTCTCTGGGCACCCTGGGCCAGCGCCTCAGCACCCTCACAGGGAAGAGCTTCTGCCTAAGAGCTCATCTCAGTCTCCCCTCTGGCAGGTTCAAGCCATTCCCCTTGGCCTGGCCCTACAGGCCCTTGTCCCAAGCCCCTCTCCAGGTTTCCTGGAGTTTGCACACATGGGAGTGAATTTTCAGGGCAAATCTGGGGCTTGTGGATGTTGGAATGCTGGGCACTGTGCTTGCTGGGTACACGCACATCTGAGAAAGGGGGCTGTGCTGTCCACAGCTCTCCACACATCTGCACTCGGCTCTGGGAGTATCCCACAGGAGTGGCACCCAAACCAGACCAACAGCTCAATTCCCACAGCACCATTGGCCTGTGAGCTCCTGATGTGCTTTTCCCATACCCCAAACACACGGACACCCTCCAATAGAGCCGAGCAGGTACACACAGACACACTCTCCTTGGCGTGGTGGGAGATCAGGCTCCCACAGCCTGTCCTAGGGCATATCTGTGTCCATGGGTAGCAGTGGTCTAAGGAGCATGGCCAAGGGAAGGTGTGGGTGTAATGGGGGGCTTGGTTGTCAGTGTGGTGGGTGCTATAGGTGTCCATATGGGTGTCCACTGGGGAAGGTGTGAGTGCCAGCAGGGTTGTGTGTGGGGGAAGGTGTAATGAGGAAGGTATTGGGTGTCTGTGGTGGAAGGAGCAAGTGTCCATGGGGGTGTCTGTTTGGAGTGAGTGTTGGTGTGGGGGTCCATGGAGTAGAAGAATGGACATCCATGGAGGAGCTGGGATGTCCGTGGGGGTTTCAGTGGCGAAGATAGGGTGTTGATGATGGTGAAGGGGTGTCAGTGTGGTGAACAAAGGGTGTCGGTGGAGGTGCCGGTGCGGGCCGGGGGCTGGGGGCCGCCCCCCTGTTGCCGCTTTGCATAGGAGCGCGGCTCATCCCAGCCCACCGCGCCCTCCATATAACCCTGCGGGGCGGGCGGCCGCCACCCCGGCCCGGCCATGCTGCGCAGCCCTCCGCGCCCGCGGCCCGCCCCGGCGCCCCACAAGACCCCGTTCCACATCGAAGCGCTGCTCGCCCGGGACCCTCCTCGCCGCGGCCCCGCCGCCTTCACCTCCGTTCCCCCGGCCCCGGTGGCCCCGCACTGGCCCGCGGCGGGCCCCGGGCTGGGGCTGGGACCGGGATCGGGGCCGGGACCAGGCGGTTGGGGCTGGGGCTGGGGCTGCGCGGCCATGCGGGGCGGTGCAGGTGAGCGGCGGGATGCGGGGGTACCGGGGGGTGCGTGTTGGGGGGGCGGCTGTGGAGGCAGCTGGGGTGCGGGCATCACCCCCGGGCAGTTACGGGGTTCGGGGCACCCGAAATTGGTTGTATCTCATTCCCCGACGGCTGTAGCTGATGTTCCTCTCGACCAGCCGCGGGGCGAAGGGGTGGGAAATGTGGAGGGAGAGGGACGAGTTTCGTAATGCCTTTTTGATTCCTCTCTATTAATCGATAATTAATATCAACAATTAACGTCCACTATTAAATGCCCGGGTGAAGCGAGACCCCAGTGGCGGGGTTTACATCCCTCAGGCCCGACTTCAGCCGAAGGTTTTGGGTCGGGAACAAGGGGTGGTCCACCCGCATCCATCCCCACCTGCGTTTTAAAGGTGCCTTTGCACTGGTTTCTCCTTTAATGTATTAGAAAGGTAGCACAATGTCTGTGTTTTTATTGTGCCTGCGGAAAACTGCTGTAATTTCCCAAAGCCTCATCCTTTAAAATGACTTTTCCATCACACCAGAACCCCTCTGCTGTTGTGTGGGGTCCCCTCTCCCTCCAGACCTGCCCTCATCCATCTGTAACTCTGCTCTCCCTACAAGTTAACACTCACAGAAGTGAAACTGCCGAGTGCTTCACAGCACCCGGCCCCCAAAACTGTGTTTTCAGTGGGAAAACACCTAAGGAAGAAGGGTTTTGTTGTGGATATGTGGGTTAAATACACACAGGGCTGGTGGATGATACCGGCCGGTGCATCAGGCTCTGTGTGTCCACTGAGGGACACTGTAACTTCTTATAAGTGTAAAAAACCTCATCTATTTTAATGAACTACTTCTATTCAGAGTATTTTCCATGAAATTAAGTATCTTTTTAGCATTCAGAGCTTGATCTCAACACTGCTCAGCCCAACCTGTATTTGACTTATATAAGGAGCTCTTGATTTAATCCCAACAGTTACAATATCCAACACCGAAAGTATTTGCTACTCTTAATCTTATTAACCACTCTTATTTCATTTAGGAGACAGCATTTCCATAGCTGTGTGTTAATCTATGTTTTCTATCAAACACGCGGGGATGAAAATACAGTTAAACAATTGGCAAAGCTGTTTCCAGGGTGTATTTCACGTTTGAAATTACACCCGCTATTATCCCCGTGTTAAAATAGAAAATGGATGTGATGGGTGAAATGATTTTAATGAGGAAAGTGGTTGTCTGTGCAATTACAGCTGTTAAACTGTCAGGTCTCCATCCCACAAAGCCTTAAACACACACAGAACTGGCACCCAGGTGATGAAATGAAGTAGATCCAGGTGCCAACATCAGTCAGTAAAGGAGAGAGGAGTCGGGGTGTGAATTGCCGTCGTTAGGAACGGTATGGCCATAGAAGCTAAAGGAGCACAGCAGACACATTGCACCAGGCAATGGTTCTGGCTGAGGGGGAACTCTGTGGGCTGTTGGATCCAACCTCTGCTCAAAGCAGAGCTGATCTCAAAGCCAAAGTCACAGTGCCCAGGGGCTGAGATGGCCAAAGAGCAATGGGGAGAGCATTAATGGCCTGATTCTGCACATGCAGGCTGAGTTTCCACCCAGAGATGTCCCACTGGCTGTACAGTGGGTGCTCTTGCTTAAAGATGTGTGTGTGCCTGGGTGTTAGAGGGACAGAAGCTAAGGTACCATAGGTACCATGCAACAGAGAATCCCAGACTGGTTTGGGTTGGGAGGGACTTTAAAGCTCCAACCCCTGCCACAGGCAGGGACCCCTTCCACTGGAGCAGCTTGCTCCAAGCCCCTGTGTCCAACCTGGCCTTGAACACTGCCAGGGATGGGGCAGCCACAGCTTCTCTGGGCACCCTGGGCCAGCGCCTCAGCACCCTCACAGGGAAGAGCTTCTGCCTAAGAGCTCATCTCAGTCTCCCCTCTGGCAGGTTAAAGCCATTCCCCTTGGCCTGGCCCTACAGGCCCTTGTCCCAAGCCCCTCTCCAGCTTTCCTGCAGCCCCTTTAGGCACTGGAGCTGCTATAAGGTCTCCCCTTCAGGAGCCTTCTCTTGTCCAGGCTGCCCCAGCCCAGCTCTCCCAGCCTGGCTCCAGAGCAGAGCTGCTCCAGCCCTCGCAGCATCTCCAAGGCCTCCTCTGCACTCTCTCCAGCAGCTCCACATCCCTCTTGTGCTGCTGCCCCAGAGCTGGATCAGCCTGGACCTTAGCCCTCTGGTCTCTGTAGGTCGAACAATATGTGTGCAGAGGCATTAGCAGGACTAACAAGTGGATCAGGTCTGTCTCCTATCTAGCTGTGGCCTGATGATAACCATAGTTACTCAATTAACATACAATACCCCACCAGCACTGTCACAGGACCAGCTGGCACCAGCCTAAGAGCGGGGATGTCTCATAAAGCCTCATCCTGCCAGCACAGCCTTTGATTCACACACATCTCAATGTACAAAAGGAAACCTGTGATTATGAGCTTCTTGAGCCAGAGGTGGGATTTTGCGCTCAGCAGCTCTCAACGGGCTTTATTTCTGTTACAAATACACAGATGGAGATCAAACCCTGCTCACCCCATTGAGTGCTGACTTCTTTTGGGTCTGGCTGCATGTCCAGACCTGTCTCAGGTGGTTTCTGTGGGTAGAATCATAGCATAGGTTGGAAGCCACCTCAAAAGATCACCTGAGCACAGGAAAGGGAGCCTAGATGAGATGATCTAGGTAGGGACATCCCTGCTATTCAGTTTTGGTGCTCACTTTCTCCCACTCTTCTTTAGCTGTAGCTGAAGCAGGCTGGAGGAATGGCCTCAAACACGCACCCCCATTCATTCACTGCTTCTTTCTTGCAGGTCTGGAGCTGTCTCACTGTGTAGGAGCCAACTCACTGGGTCCTACTGTGCCCTGGAGGTCTGGGGGGCCCTGCAAGATGAAGAGGGTCCGCACTGTCTTCAAGCCCGAGCAGCTGGAGCGGCTGGAGCAGGAGTTCCTCAAGCAGCAGTACATGGTGGGCACGGAGCGAGTGGACCTGGCTGCAACCCTGCACCTCACAGAGACCCAGGTAAGGGATGGGGGAGATGGGGATGGAGGCTTAGATCCTGCTCTGGGTCTGGTCTGTGGTGATGTCGCTGATGTGAAGGGCACTGGGGGGAGGATGTGACGCAAAGTGGATCCTTGCTGCAAGATGACATTGAAGCCACACGTGCCTGGAGGGATGTGAGATGGGTTTAGACGGTTTATGGATAAGAACATCCTTTTCTTAATCCATGAAGTGGAACAGAAAGCATTTAGGAGCACAGATGTGCTTGCTTTACAGTTCAGGCTGGGTTGACCTAATGTATCTGTTGTTATGCTCCTCTGGAGGCAGTTTATGCTTTAAGTGTTCTTCTATGACACCAGATCTCAATTTTTTCCTGCTCTTCCCAGTAAGTTGCTGCCGCTTCCACTGGTTATTTATTGTGGAAAGGAGGAGCGACATGATCTTCTGTGGTGGGATCTAAATTCAGCTGGGGAGAAGGGAGAGCAAAGAGTGGTTCTGGAGAGGACACGGAGGGTAGGAGCAGGAACAGGCAGAGATGGGTGTCTCATTGTGTCCTCTGACAAACCTGGGTATGGGTTTGGTGGCTCCAGGGAGCTTGGGGAGCTGATTCCTTCATTCCTCTGTGCATCCTCCTCTCCCCATGTCCTTTCTCCCAGCACCACTCTGCCCTCCATAGCATCACCTCCTCCTCGCAAGCACTGTGCCCTGAGCAGAGAAGGGGCATGTCCCCCTCTTTGAAGAACTCTGCTTTTTGGGGACACCTGCCTTGGAAAGGGGCTCCTGGAGACCTTGGATTAAGCTGTTGTGCCATTTTCCTGCTAGGTGAAAGTGTGGTTCCAGAACCGGAGGATCAAGTGGAGGAAGCAGAGCATGGAGCAGAAGGCAGCAAAGCTGTCCCAGTTTGGGGTGATACAGCCTGCCACCGCAGACTCCACCGACATCAAGGACCACGAGGAGGACACCGTGGACGTTGAGCTTTGAACAGCTCGTGAGACTCAGCTGCCACTGGTGGTTTCTGGGCCGTGTCTGCTTGAAGGAGACACCGGGGATGCAGGAACATCTTTGCTACAAGTGAGACATGCTCCGGATCCAAAAGTTGGAGCTACAGGACTGAACTGCAGCTGGCTGGGAGAGGAACCCCATGAATAGTGTTGGGCTGCTGTTTGCCGACATTCCTGGGGCTTCCATCACCAGGCTGGTTGTACTTGAAGGTGCCATAGCTATGGCATGGTACATAGCATGTGATCTGTTTGCTCTTCAAGGACCACAAACAGTTTCCAGCAGAGAAGCTGGCGTGGGTGACAATCACACGGTGTCTCTGGCTGTGAGCATAAGGGCGTTTAAACACGGGCTCACTTGTATTGTGTGTGGTTGTGTGCTCCTAGGAGGGAGAGCTGTGATTTTCCTTGGAGGAGAATCAACCCTGATTGGTTTTTTTTTCTGGCTAACTCTCATATTTGATGCTTAGATCACCACAAAAACCCCTGTGACAACTAGAAAGCCCTCTGCTCCCACCCACAGGCTACTGTTGCAATAAGATGCACAGAGTCTGATCCTGCCCCTGGAACAGAAGTGCCTCCTCTTGTCCTGTGCCTTGCTTTGTTGCCTTTTTGACTTCCCAAACCTGGAGGACAGATCCCAGGGTGGGTTTCTCTGCCTTGTGGCATTGCCTTACTCCATCAAGGTGTGTGCCTGCTGCTGGGGCAGGGAGTGAAGCACTGGGGCCGGCCGAGGTGCTGGGATCTGTTCTACAAAGGCAGCTCTCCAACACCTCTGGTGCTTCAGACGACCCCCTGCCCCTCGTCCAGATGTGCCGATTCTGGCCTGGACGCCGTTGCTGTGTTCTCTCCTCATTATACATCCAGGTGCCATAGGAAACAGCTGGAGCATTCAGGGAGCACATCTGTAACCCCCGATGCAGACACAGTTGTGGTTCTGGCGGGTGGGAGGCTTTGGCGGTCAGGACTAAGTACTTGACCCTCCCTGTGTGTGTTAGGCTGTCAGTGCTCAGGCTGTCACTTTGCCTTCCCAGGTCTGTCCCAAGGTACCAGGCATCGTGCCCCATCAGCTCAGGATAACTTATTCCCTCTCTTTCTGACCCAGAACACTGTATATCACTTTACTCTCCTGTTATTTATAGAAATAACGTTTTTTCCCCTTTATTAAGTGTTATTTATTTGCTTTACTTCTTAATAAAAATCTAGTGTATTTAAAAAAGAGATGGGGCTGTGCGGAGGGGAGGAGATGTGGGCAGCTCCGTGGTTTCTGAGCAAGCAGCGATACCTCAATGTCTCTTTGCCAGGGGAATGTTATCCAGCCTTTCTGCTGTGTCCAGAATTAGAATCCTAGAATAGTTAGGGTTGGAAAGGACCTTAAGATCATCCAGTTCCAACCCCCCTGCCATGGGCAGGGACACCTCACACTAAACCATGGCACCCAAGGCTCCATCTAACCTGGCCTTGAACACTGCCAGGGATGGAGCATTCACAACCTCCCTGGGCAACCCATTCCAGTGCCTCACCACCCTCACAGTAAAGAATTTCTTCCTTAGATCCAATCTGAACTTCCCCTGTTTCAGTTTGAACCCATTACCCCTTGTCCTGTCACTGCAGTCCCTGATGAAGAGCCCATCCCCAGCATCCTTGTAGCCCCCTTCAGACACTGGAAGCTGCTCTGAGGTCTCCACGCAGCCTTCTCTTCTCCAGGCTGAACAGCCCCAACTTTCTCAGCCTGTCTCCATACAGGAGGTGCTCCAGCCCCTGATCATCCTCGTGGCCTCCTCTGGCCTTGTTCCAACAGTTCCATGTCCTTTTTATGTTGAGGACACCAGAACTGCACACAATGCTCTGAGTGAGGTCTCACGAGAGCAGAGCAGAGGGGCAGGATCACCTCCTTCGACCTGCTGGTCACGCTCCTCTTGATGCAGCCCAGGATACGGTTGCTTTCTGGGCTGCGAGCGCACACTGCAGCCGGCTCATGTTCATTTTCTCATCTGTGGTTCTGAGGAAATTGCATTAAAAAAAAAAAGAGAAATTTAAAGAAATGAACCTTTTCCTCCCACTAAAAGATCCCTGTTGTCAAAAAGTAGCATCTGCTCTCCACCAGAGCTCACAAAAGGGTGATTTCTCCTCAAAAGGGTCCTTTAATCTCACACGTTTCCATTCCTGACATGCCAATACGAATATGAAAGCAGTGTGGGTTATTTTTCCCCACCCTTGTGTGTTTGCTGATGAACCTGTCCACTCATTTCAGGCTTGAAGCATTTGGAACAGAGAAATGAAAGCTTTGAAAGAGATCAGCTGAAAACCTGGGAATGTCAAAAAGAACCAGAAGGAAAACACATTTTCAACTTTTCCCTTTTTCAATAGAAATTATTAACACCCCCCCCCAATACACAATGTAATTACGTCCTCCCCAAAAGTTTGAGGGTTTTTTTATCTTAATAACTTGTTCTGGACAAAATATATGTTAAAAGAATGGGGGGGGGGGAGAAATTGATTGATTGATGACCCCATATCATGGGTGAGAGTAGATAACACTTGTTACCTCTAGTTATCTCTAGGCCAGTTCCTGCAGAGCTAAAACTCCATTTACAGTAAGAAACACCATCTCCTGTTAGCCTGGGGTGCTGGGGATGCTGCCCTTGGAGAACAAGGCCCTTGGTCTGCAAGTGGATGTGGTCATACCTGTGAAGCCCCTGGGCTGATGGCTCAGTGAGCTCAAGCCCAGGTTAATGTTCCCTCTGTGCTCTGCAAACAGCAGCAGAAGCAATCCTGGCGCAGCTGCACAAAGCGCTTCACGTTAATGCTGTAAGCACAGGCCTGGTTCAGAAGATGCCTTGAAGCGTTGCTGGCTGGGCCGTGATTCAAGCTGATGGGGTGCTCTGTGTGTGAAACACCCTGCTAAACAGCATGGAAACCTTCAATGGGGCATGGAAACCTTCAGTGGGACATGGAATGCTGCTATGACAATAGGAGTTAGTATTCCTACTGTTGGTATCACAGGATCGCAGAATGGTTTGTGTTGGAAGGGACCTTAAAGCTCCTCCAGCTCCAACCCCTGCCACGGGCAGGGACCCCTTCCACTGGAGCAGCTTGCTCCAAGCCCCTGTGTCCAACCTGGCCTTGAGCACTGCCAGGGATGGGGCAGCCACAGCTTCTCTGGGCACCCTGGGCCAGCGCCTCAGCACCCTCACAGGGAAGAGCTTCTGCCTAAGAGCTCAGCTCAGTCTCCCCTCTGGCAGGTTAAAGCCATTCCCCTTGGCCTGTCCCTACAGGCCCTTGTCCCAAGCCCCTCTCCAGCTTTCCTGCAGCCCCTTTAGGCACTGGAGCTGCTCTCAGGTCTCCCCTTCAGGAGCCTTCTCTTGTCCAGGCTGCCCCAGCCCAGCTCTCTCAGCCTGGCTCCAGAGCAGAGCTGCTCCAGCCCTCGCAGCATCTCCATGGCCTCCTCTGGCCTCACTCCAGCAGCTCCAGTCCCTCTTGTGCCGCTGCTCCAGAGCTGGACACAGCTCTGAGGATGTGATTGAAACAGAAGCCATACGGTACCATTGCTCCACCGCTGTCTAGGTCCTCATTTACCCCCACTGCCCACTGGAGCAGTGCCCTGCACACCCGCTGCTGGGCTCACTGGAACCAGACCCCAAAATGAAGGTGTCCGGGGGGGG